>NC_133935.1:82850122-83528247 GCF_031877795.1 Strix aluco | reverse complement strand
CAGCTGCTATGGTTATACTGAGAATGAAATGGCCTGTCTCCAGTCCATCCTCAAGACTCAGCTCCCTGCTGTTACATCATCCTTGTACCCAACCAAAATTCAGATTGCATACAGTTCCCATCAGTATTCGCTCTAGGTAACACTGGGACCTCCCTAGGATGGACTCCCACCACATGTTTCCAGGGCTGGGAGGGGGAATCACTGTAAGGGCAGATGGGATGCCTGGAGGACCAGAGGGCAGTCACAACATGTGATAGTCCTCTGCAGGTGACTGCCCACCTGTCTGTGCATTAAAGCAGAGGAAAGACCTGTAGTATTCTTCATGTTGCAGAGTGCCTTAACCTTTCTCATGCTGAGGGCTTTCCATTTCACTTTGGACCCCACTCTGCCACATTCACCTATGCAACCTGGAGCTGCTGTGGTATTTTTACCCTTACATACCTCATGCTGCTGTTCTTGTTCATTGTTCTCATGACCTTGCACTTACAAATCCTGAGGCATATTGATTTAGTCAAGTTTCTCCTGGAAGCGGTTGTCACTGATGTGAGAATGACTCTTTTCTTTCTCCCCCCTTTCCTGCCCTTTGTTTTGTAGCTTTTAGTGTATAACTTTACAGTAGAAGAAAAGAATACTTAAGGAATGACTTCAGTACACAATAACCATTTCAATAGCCAATAATAGTTATCCAAAAATATGTATGCATAAAGTTTAGTGGTTAATCAGTGTGCAACATCATAGACAGGAACCATCAACTAGGAGATTATGCAGGACATGATAGATGAGGGAATATCTGCTGCTCTGGAGAGCATATCCAGGAGAGGTTGCCCATCTGGGAAACAGGGCTGGTTTTCTTCCTGGCTGGCTACTGGGGAGAGTTTTAACTTTTCTGTTCTCTCTCTGTCTTGTTCTCTCTCTTTGTTTATCCCCTGAGAGTAACTTTACCTTAAGTCATTGTATGCCATCAGCTAGAGACCCCATGAATGAAAGTTTGTCCATGTAGGCCTCCCTCATCTTTCTTTGTGCAACACTCTCAGCATCTCAATAGTTTCAAACTATGACCAAATCCAAACAGTAAGCTGTGAAACAAAGATCCAGATAACCAGGCAATTCTGCTCCAAGCCTGGCCTGTAGATTGCATTTAAAACACAGTGAAGAGTGAATCAGGGGAATCGTTGTGTGATTTTGATGCATTTGGTCCTTTTTTGAAACTGGGACAAAGTCACAATCAAATTCAATGTTAACAGCAATTTATACCACCTTTGCATCTATCAAGTCTTAAGCTTATATTTGTGCTTCTGATTCATGCTCTTGAGGATGTACAGTTTGCAGCGTTTCTGAGTATACATCTTATGGAAAAAACATAAAAATCTTTTCTTCTCTTCTTCCTCATTTTTAAGAAGCTGTGGTTAAAATGTGTATTGCAGAGTGTCCAATAGTTGTCAATGATTTTTTTCTGTTATGCAAGATATATTCCTAACCTCTCTGAGTCTATGGAAATAGCAGTGTGTGCTCAAACTATTTATATCTGTGAACACATCATTTTTCTTATCAAGTTGTCATTGCATTTGCTGAGCTGCTTGACTGGTTATTGCAGAGAGAGTGAAAATATTCAGCTGCCAGGTATGCCTTTAAAAAAAAAAAAAAAGATATAAAAAAAATAATAGCAAGTTGTTCTAATATTCTACACTTCTTGCCCTACTCCTGCTGATTACTGACAGTGCTGTTGTGTTTTTGAAGATATATTTAATTATATTTTTAATCTGCCAGCTGTAGTGTCATGCATTAGAACATTTTTGCCAATGAGGTTTTTTTCTTTGTAGGTATATTCTACCAATGTGATCTTGATGGGTAATCTTGTAGGGTGGTAAGAACATTCTGCACATCAAATTGGCCACCCGTTCATGAGCTACACTAGATGATGCCTGAACTTTGATATAGGTATTAACAATCTGTGTCAATATACTAGTCTGTGGTGAATCGAAAAGAGAATACAAATCCACAGATATTCCTTACTGACTGTCTTTTACATTGAGTTGATGTCCTGGTTTCAGTTGGGATGGAGTCAACTTCCTAGTAGCTGGTATAGTGTTGTGTTTTGGATTTAGTATGTGAATACTGCTGATAACACACTGATGGTTTTAGTTGTTAAGTAATGTTTATACCAAATCAAAGACTTTTCAGCTTCTCATGTCCTGCCAGTGGAGGTTGGAGGGGTGCAAGAAGTTAGGAGAGGACACAGCTAGGACAGCTGACCCCAGCTGGTCGATGGGATATTCCATACCATATAATGTCATGCCCAGTATATAAACTGGGGGGAAAGCTGACTGGGGACCAGTGCTCAGGAACTGGCTGGGCATTGGTCAGCGAGTGGTGAACAATTGCATTGTTTATCACTTGTTTTGTATATTCTAATTATGTTATTATTATTATTACCATCATTATATTATTTTCTGTCCTATTAAACTGTCTCAACCCATGACTTTTACTTTTTTTCTTACAATTCTCTCCCCCATCCCACTGGGTGGGGGAAGTGAGTGAATGGCTATGTGGTGCTTAGCTGCTGACTGGGATTAAACTACAACAGTTGATCATCAGAGATAGCACAGTAAAAATTCTCTTAGAAAACCATATTTGCACTTGCTATCACCATATGCTAAGTAGCTTGTGCAAATGTTACTCCCACGCTGAATAAATTGTCTGGCTAATTATTGTATTAACTGTTTACAGTCTGAATTTGCATTATCCCTTTCATTCATTATCAGTTCATGGTTCTTAAATATTTCCCTATTTGATTTGCTTCCTCACAGATTAGAAATCTCTTCCTGGGTCTGACACAAAAATCTGTGCTATGATAAAATAATCACCGTTTCAAAATACATAAAATTAGAGATTTCAGTAATCAGATATGTAAAAAAGTAAAATCACACTCTTTCTTTAACTAAACTGTGTTATTTATATGTTATCAATTAGCCACTCTGTTTTTGCTGCAAAATCATTTGTCTTGCAAAACTAAGCAAATTCTACAAGGCGTTTTAGGTGCTTGGCAGATCTGTGAGATAATGATAGCTGTAGCAATTGCTGGCCACAGCTGAGTTGCACTTCAAAGGAGCCAAAAATTGACTGGCATGAAAATATCAAGAAATCACTTCAGATTTGTTCTTACTGATCAGCATCTAGCCTGACATTTTACCAGAGTTAGCTAATTGCTTATTCCATTAAAATCAATAAAAGTTTTGCCTTTGTGGCCACCAAGATCAAGACTTGCCTATGAATTGCGTTAGTGCTGTCTGGATTATAAATCTTTCCTGACAGGTGCAGTACTATATAATATATCAGGGATTGGTAGAATTTAAAACAAATAATATCTTTTATTTTATGTCCTCATTACTTTACCAGTAAGCCTTGCAACGTGAGTGTTACTTTTGTTGTTTTAAAGTCAATCTTCCAACAAGGCATCTGCTCTTGGTTGGGAGATAGAGCATTTTCCCTTGTCACTGTTTTCCATTAGTTAAACACCCTTACTCTTAAAAGAAAATGTCTAACTCTTATTTGCTTTCATCTGGCTGAGTCTTTAAACTTAGTGGTTGTATCTGTGAGAATAATGAACCTTTTGGCACACAGCAGACTTTCTCTTCATGAAGATATTGCACATTGTAAAGAGGTTGCCTCTTGTTCTTGAGTACCTAAACATATCGAGTTCTTCAAGTCTCTTGGTGTAAGTGTTCTCCAGCCCTTAAATCACTGTTGTTGATTTTTTTCAAAATAACAAGGTAAACAGCTGCACTGTAGTAGTATTGGACTCAGTGCAGAATTCTTACAGATCTCACAAGTCAATCTCTTGTTTACAGGTCAAAAGACTGAATTCACAGCTTGAGTCCAAGATTTGCCCCAGTTACACCGACTGGCTAAATTCTTTTAGCTGTTGCCCTCCAGGACGTAGCTTTTCTTTTTATAGGTATGGTCTTCATTGCCTGTTCCTCATTGTTTAGCACTGTGCTGGCTGTGTTAAAGCACTTGAATCCAACTTACCTTAGTGGGCTATATTTCACTTGTGAACTGATCTGACTTCATCATGATTCCCTATTCTTTCAGTCATGATGTCACTTACTTTTTTATTCTGATTTTCTTATAAAATTACTGAGTGGTGTTAGGCAAGTCCTTGCAAATTTGTTTCATCTCTTCTTCCTCCCCAGGCTGACAATGGTTCTCCACTGAACTTCTTTCTGAGAAAAGACAGTTAGCTAGTTCTCAACCCACCTAATGTGTTTTCTTGACAACTTTTAACCAGAAGGTAGTGAAATGCTAAAGCCCACACTCTTCAGAAGTCTTAGTACATTTTCAGCTATCAAGCCTGTCATTTCAAAAAATGAAATTTTTTTGTTCTGATTACATTGATTTTCCTGGGGAAAAATATGTATTGACTGGCACATTCCCAGCCTAATCATTTAGGAATTTATACAAGGATCAGCTTTTCCTTTAATTTTGTCTGTGACACATATCAGGCTATTTGTGTCCGTAGCATCCTACACCACCTTGCTTGCCCTCTCTGAATCAGAGCACAGTGTTAGGATTTGTCCAGCCTGCTGGTGTATTCCCTTTGTCCCTATCTATTCCTGCTATCTATTAAAAATTCAGAGCATGAACTGGAGATGTCCTCCATCAACTCACACAGAATCTATGCATGCAAGTATCCTGGCCTGCTGATTTAAAATTATTTATCTCTGAGAGATGTTTAACACCCTCTACAGCTACTAATGGACTGGAAAATACTTTATCATGTTTATATGATTCAAATACATCCTCCCGCTTCTTTCAAGATACAAAACAGAAATATCAAATAAACACATCTGTCATTAAAAGTTCC
Organism: Strix aluco; assembly: GCF_031877795.1. Classification (NCBI taxonomy): domain Eukaryota; kingdom Metazoa; phylum Chordata; class Aves; order Strigiformes; family Strigidae; genus Strix; species Strix aluco. The sequence continues at coordinate 83,523,383 of NC_133935.1, read as the reverse complement.
GCCACCCCCTAAGCATCAGAATTTTATTATAGCTATTATTCAGAACCTACCTTATTCCAGCTAGCCAGAGATTTTGCTCTTATGCTGACTTAATTTCCTACAACCTATAACTTCTTCTAGTTGATAGCTGTTCCTTCCCTTTTCTGTTTGCTAAACATTGCCTTTTAATTTTTAAGTGCTGCTTCCAGTCTGTTGTTGAGCCTGGAAGTATTATAACTATTACTGTCATAGAATCATAGAATCATTCAGGTTGGAAAAGACCCTTGGGATCATAGAGTCCAACCATCAACCTGACTCTACAAAGTTCTCCCCTACACCATATCCCCCAACATCTCATTCAAACCACCCTTAAACACATCCAGGGATGGGGACTCCACCCCCTCCCTGGGCAGCCTATTCCACTGTCTGACCACTCTTTCTGGGAAAAATTTTTTCCGAATGTCCAGTCTAAACCTCCCCTGTTGGAGTTTAAAGCCATTCCCCCTTGTTCTGTCACTAATCACCTGTGAGAAGAGACCAGTACCAACCTCTCTACAATGTTCTTTCAGGTAGGTGTAGAGAGTTGATGAGGTCTCCCCTCAGCCTTCTCCTCCTCAAACTGAACAGTCCCAGCTCCTTCAATCGCTCCTCATAAGATCTGTTCTCCAGGCCCTTCACCAGCTTCGTTGCCCTCCTCTGCACTCGCTCCAGCACCTCGATATCTCTCTCGTATTGAGGTGCCCAAAACTGGACACAATACTCCAGGTGTGGCCTCACCAGTGCAGAGTACAGGGGGGACTATCACCTCCCTACTTCTGCTGGTCACACTATTTCTAATACAAGCCAGGATGCCACTGGCTTTCTTGGCCACCTGGGCATGCTGCCGGCTCATGTTCAGTTGCTTGTCAATTAAAACCCCCAGATCCTTCTCCTCCAGACAGTTCCAGCCACACCTCCCCAAGCCTGTAGCCATGCAGGGGGTTGTTGTGGCCCAAGTGCAGGACCTGGCACTTGGCCTTGTTGAAGCTCATCCCGTTAATGTTGTCCCACCGATCCAACCTATCCAAGTCCCTCTGTAGTGCCTCCCTATCCTCATGCAGATCGACACTCCCGCTTAACTTGGTGTCATCTGCGAATTTACTGATAAGGCACTCTATGTCCTTATCAAGATCATCAATAAAGATGTTGAACAGAAATGGTCCCAACACCGAGCCCTGAGGAACACCACTTGTGACCAGCCGCCAGCTGGATTTAGCTCCATTGACCACCACTCTCTGGGACGGTCCATCCAGCCAGTGCTTGACCCAGCAGACCATTCGCTCATCCAGGCCATGGGCAGCCAGTTTTTCTATGAGAATCCTATGGGTAACTGTGTCAAATGCTTTTCGAAAATCCAGGTATATAAGATCGACAGCTTTTCCCTCATCTAATAGTCAGGTCATTTTGTCATAGAAGGAGATCAGGTTTGTCAGGCAGGACATAAACTTTCATAAACCCATGCTGACTAGGTCTGATCCCCTGGTTGTCCATTATATGACTTTTAATGGCACCTGAGATGACCTGCTCCATGACCTTCCCTGGCACCAAGGTCAGACTGACAGGTCTATAGTTTCCTGGATCATCCTTTCTGCCTTTCTTGTAGATGGGTGTCGCATTTACCATCCTCCAGTCCAATGGGACCTCCCCAGTTAGCCATGACTTCAGGTAAATCATGGAAAGCGGCTTGGTGAGCACATCTGCCAACTCTTTCAGCACCCTTGGGTGTAACCCATCCGGTCCCACAGACTTGTGTGCATCCAAGTGGTGTAGCAGGTCTCTGACCACCTCCTCTTCAACTGTGCTGACCTCATTCTGCTTCCCCTCCCCATCTCCCATCTCATGAGGCTGGGTGTCCAGCGAACAGCCAGTTCCACTGCTGAAGACTGAGGCAAAGTAGACGTTGAACACCTCAGCCTTTTTGTCATCCTTAGTTACAATGTTTCCCTCTGCATCCAATAAAGGATGGGAGATTTTCCCTAATCCTCCTTTTGTTGTTAACAAATTTATAGAAACATTTTTTGTTATCCTTAACAGCTGCAGCCAAGTTGAGCTCTAGCTGCGCTTTGGCTCTCCTAATGTTCTCCCTGAATAACTTCACTACATCCTCACCTTTAGATGCACATCTATGACATTTTAGGTACTTTCGTTCTTTTTAAAGAGCTCCCAGATTTCATCTTTTTTTTTCCAACGCTTTTCTACTAATATATTTCCTTTAATTTTTTTTTCTCTAATCTAGGAAAGTAGCCTTATATATCTGTTTTCATTGATGAGATATGTATGGATGGTGGAGAGGTGAACTGGCCTGTTGTCCTGCAAGTGCTTCCTAGTCTGGTGTGTATTTTAGGTCTCTTAGTGCTGGAGTATTTACACCACTGCTTAGTGGACAAAAGTGTAAATAGAACTACAGAGGAAAAGGTGTGGTCTGAGGGTAGGGACTCTTAAGTCCTACCAGATCCTCTCCCTCCCAGCTAGAAGTTGCCCATTGAGATGCACACAGCTGCAGCCATGAAACAGTGGGTTGTGAAGCTTTTAGATTAGATTCAGAAATTAATTCAGAAGATGGCATTTTTGATTGTTTATCCTAGTTTACAGAATGCATATCCTTGTTTCACGAGGGAGCCAACAACATGCAGTACACTGATTAATTCCTTTTTATCCATAAAACTAAATCAAAATTTCTTACCCCTGAAACTGGGAAAATACTTTTGAGCATGGCTCTTCTTTCATTGTTAAAAAAAAATCTATTTTGTTTTAAAATCATACATATGCTTTACTTCTGGCTACCTGAGACTTACCACATTTATTTTCAACTAAGAATTTGTCTTGCACTGAGCATGGAAGCAGTGCATTACACGCTCCTTGTAAGCTTTAGATGAGGTGTGTTTGCTGTGATGTCTATGAGGAATTGGCCAACATATGATGGTTTGGTTCTGAATAAGCCATGGATCATTAATTTCATTCTTTTTTGCTTGTAAATAGAAAAGTTATTGCCTTCAGTAGGGCATCAACTTGTTCAGTAGCTACCTGTGTAATCTTCCTATATTTGCTGTTGTCATCCTTCTTTCTTACATTCCTGCTACTGTTATTTATGGTCAGCTACTATCTTAGCTTGTTAGAATAAGGGGTTTATCTTCTTATGTATTTGTATAGCACCTACAGTGACAAGAACCATAATCCTGACATGCGGTATAAATAACAGCAGGAACCCTTGCTGTTGAGATCGTAGATATTGGTTAAGGCCTTTAAAAGTAGGTTGAAGGGTGACCTCATTCATCTCTACAGCTTCCTGAGGAGGGGAAGTGGAGAAGGAGGTGCTGATCTCCTCTCCTTGGTGTCCAGGTGGGAATGGTTCAAAGCTGCACCAGGGGAGGTTTAAACTGGACATTAGGAAGCATTTCTTTACCCAGAGGGTGGTCAAACTCTGGATTAGGCTTCCTAGAGAGATGATCAATGTCCCAAGCATGTCAGTGTTTAAGAGGCATTTGGACAGTGCCCTTAATAACATGCTTTAAGTTGGTGAGCCCTGAATTAGTCAGCTTGGACTAGGTGATCATTGTAGGTCCCTTCCAACTGCAACTATTTTCTATTCTATTCTATTCTATTCTATTCTATTCTATTCTATTCTATTCTATTCTATTCTATTCTATTCTATTCTATTCTATTCTATTCTATTCTACCCTACCCTACCCTACCCTACCCTACCCTACCCTACCCTACCCTACCCTACCCTACCCTATTCTATTATTTGTGGGGAATAACATCATGAGTTTTACCAGCTTTAAGTTCTATACCATTATTCCTTGATCTTGCCCTAACCAATGAGTGGACAAATAATTACTCTCATCATTGGGAGGAAAAATCCTCATGGGCAAAGCTGTGTTTGGCCATCCATAATATGGATCCTTTTGCCCCCAGTTTCTTGAAATGGTGAATCCAAAGCCTACCACTGATTCCAACAAGATTTGGATCAAATCCTGCAGAAATACAGAGAATAAGGGTATTGACAAATGCCAGTGTTAATCTAGTGTGGGTCCCTTTCCTCCAGGCACTTTAATGTGAGGTTGTTTTCATTAGAAGGACTGAAGTAATAAAAACACCTAACAGTCATCAGAGACCTTTCCAGATTCCTTTGCAGAGGTGGCAGAAAACATGCCATTTCAATTTATTAATCTCTCTACAATGTGGCCTTGAGAACAAACTCTTGTAACGGTCTTCGCACAGGGTCTGACCCTACATCTCCCAACAATGACAGGAGCCCTCTTCCTACCTGTTCTCCAACAGTCCAATACCTGATACCTGGCCATCAGTTCCTTTGCCATCAGGCACCTTGTCAGAGGAAAAATAACAACTCACAGCAGCACCTGTCTTACAAAGCACTAAATCTCAGTAACTGAGATGTCTCTCAGTCTGTGATCTATGAAAAACTAAACAGGCATTGTTAAAAAGTAGCTAATTTTGTTTTAAACTGCTAGTATAATTGTCAGCTGATTTCAGGAGTATGTTATTGAAGTTGGAAGGTCTATGCATTTTGTAAATCTCACAAAATATTTCTGAGTCCCACAGCATGCTTACAAATCTCAAAACAGTTTCACCAATTAAGTCAACGAATCCCAAATGAAAAACTCCAACACTTTCACTTGCAAATCTTGATTTTCTTCCTACAATATAGGGATAAGGAAGGATTTAGAAAGCCCGTACTGTCAAGTACTGAAGCAATTTTAATTCTCAATATGCCTTGTGGCTATGCTTGAAAGAATGAGCAAGCAGAAAGTTACTGACATGATATCAAAAGTCCAAAATGTAAAATCTTTCCAGCAGAAAGGAAAAGGAACGGAGGAGGAAGATGAATATTGCCCATGAGGATTTTTCCTCCCAATGGTGAGAATAACTATTTGTCCACTCATTGGTTAGGACAAGATCAAAGAATAATGGTACAGATCTCCTTAAAGCTGTTAAAACTAATGTTGTTATTCTTCAAAAATTAGAATAGAATAGAATAGAATAGAATAGAATAGAATAGAATAGAATAGAATAGAATAGAATAGAATAGAATAGAATAGAATAGAATAGAATAGAATAGAATAGAATAGAATAGAATAGAATAGAATAGAATAGAATAGAATAGAATAGTTGCAGTTGGAAGGGACCTACAACAATCATCTAGTCTGTCTGCCTGACCACTTCAGGGCTAACCGGAAGTTGAAACATACTATTTTTAATGGCACTGTCCAAATGACTCTTAAACTTAACAAAAAGGATGTTAAGCACCATAGTTTTGGGTATATTTGTCGCTGGATCTGTGAAACATATAGTCTCAAAGGATTTCTAAATAAGAATCCTGAATTGCAGAAAAAGTCTTTTCCCCAAGTTATCACTAATTTGAATGACAGTATTATGCAACATTTAGTTTACTTTTAGACTTGATGATTATTGTTATGTATTTCAGTAAATATACATTAAATAGTTCATTCTCTTGATCCTTGGTCATTTCAAAATTTTTATTGTTTGTTTCCCACAAAATTTCCTTAAACTTTCAATTACTAGACATAATTCATAAAAAGTGAAGCAAACTTTATATTTGTTCACCTGAATCTTCATGAGAGCCGTGAAAAGAATTTATGCCTGCCTAATTTTATGAGTTTCTAGTGCAGAGCTATTCGTATTTTTTCAGGTGTATTCAGTACAGATATGTACTACTCATTTCAAACCATCTGTGTAATAATGATGCCACAGATTCCATAGACCGTGTTCAGATGACTACACAAATGTAACTAGCACCGTTCAAGATGTCCCAGATATCCTGCCTGACTTCCCACTTCTGCTGCAGAAGGACATGCGGCTCCTGTAAGACTGTTGTTATATCTGCAAGATCAGTGTGGATGTCTCAGAAACCCTGGGTATCTCTGCTGCTGTTAGACACCCATGTGGGGACAGCTGAACTGAACCTCAGGTGTTGAACCCTATAATGGGAGTGAAGATTTCCATCTGACACAGAGGCATTACACTGAAGACGTGTAAGTTAGATGTTCAATCTGGAACTCAGCTGACTTTATATGTTTCCATTCATTTAGATTAAGTAAGTCCATCAAAATTTGAATTTAACTGAAAATAATGTAGGGAATCCTAAAAGAGAAGATCATTAGTAGGACTTACTCCAAGTACATCCAGTCAACAGGCATAGCTTGACTGCTGGATTTCAATGGCAAATTTTAGAGGCATGCATGAATATTACCAAGTGTTGAAGAAATTTATTTGTTCACAGATACACTCTCAAATTATCCATCATGTGCTTTACACATAATTTTGAAAACTTCAGTCCTTAAGCCAGTGGGTTCTGACATATAGTCCATACTTTACATGGAATGTATATTGTATTTTCCAGAATCTCATTTTATACATAGGTTTCTTTTGTTATAACCATGGCACTAAGCCCTTACCAATGTACACAAAATTTGACTGGTATAGAGATGATTTCATCAAAATCCTGGATCCATGAGAAATGTTAAGTCACTTGCTCCTCCTCATGGTGAAGACGACAGGTGATGATCATTTTAATGTTAATATTGTGAAGTGAATCATTCTTCCATATTGTGATAACATATGGGATGAACCACTTCCAGAAAGACAAGCCAAAGGGGTCCAGCACTGCTGGTGAAATTTAAGGACTTCATAGCTATTCAGAGAATTCATGTTATCATACATCAAAAGCTGCACTCTATTAGACAGTAGTGTTTCATACCGGTAGTGCAGATGGACAGGTCTTGACATTGAATTGGTCTCCCTTCAAGTGTGTGAGTAGGTCATGAGATCCTTGAATGTTTAATTCTGTCAGTAGTTTCAGAATAGCTTGCCTACACCTTTTGCTTGTGAAGGTCAGTGTACGAGGAAGGCAAAAATGCAGTAGTTAGCAGTAAAAGTAATTCCTCTTTGCCCTCACAGGTAACCAGTGCAATTCCTGATACATGGAATTAATACGGTATAATATACAAGTAGCAATCTGAAGTATAAGCTCGAAAAAGGAATATATTTTATTTCCTTATACTTTATCACATACCATTTTGATAAATCTTAAAGTATTCCTTTAGGGAAGAGAGGTATAATTTACTCTTGTAAAAGCATTTCTTCCCTTGAATTGTACAATAATCTTCAGACATTCTCAGCAAGATTAAATAAATGTTACTTTTAATAATGAATGACTATGTACCAACATGGTAAAAATCAAGGTAACTGATGTATTATTCAAGTACATTTGAAGCCAATCAGCTTATTGATCTTATCTAGTTCAATGGCTTTGGATCAAACTCTAGCATTTACAGGAGCTTTTATTTGCAAGGCATTTAGGAGCAAGTTCAGATAAGAATTTGCAAGTGGCATGAATGTTCAGCCTACTGATAAATTTAAGCAAACAGACAATGCATAAATAAACATTTATAGGTCAATGCTTATCATATTACATAATGCAACTTTGTAGAATTTTCTGTTAATAGATTTTTCATCACAACTATATAATTAAAAAAGTGGTTTTACTTATTGCTTAATATCCAAACCGGCAGGGAATTAAACAGCAGTAGCAAAATGAAATGTTATTTGATTAAAGAAAACGCTATTCTAAGAATTTTTTTATGCTGCTGCAGTGTTTCTACTGGTGTTATATTATGCCAAAATTATAGGTCTGAACAAAGAATTTTACTGAAAAGCATTAGATGGCAGTCTTGGATGTGTTGTACAATGATCATCGAATGTACCAAAATTCAGAAAAATGGTATGCTGGATTAAAAACTGCTTCTGAGGTTGTACTTGGCATCGTTGTTTAAATGGGTTTAGATCCCATAACTTCTGTCATCTCTCACAATAATAAAGCTCTGGTCTCAATAACACAAAAGGAAACATTAGAATAGAATTTTTTCAGACCCACTGGAAAATTATTCTTTAGAATAATGAGGATACTTCTTTTTGTTGTTGTTATTTGAGTAAACGGCTTGTAGGTACTTTTCATGGGCTTTTCTCTAGCTTTCTTTGCTTCATAAATAGCCATATATTCTTTTAAGGCCTTCAGAGACTTTTCTGCTATAGCTGCCTAGAAAATCCTATAAATATCAGCTGTGTTGCATCAGCCTGTTGTAACTGGCTGTTTTCTTTGAAGTTGCATTCCTCAAAGTTACTCGTAGTCCCCAATCCTGAGATACAACAAAAGGACATTCCGAGTTTAGATGAATAGAGCAAAGGCAGCCTCACATCACATTTTATTGTGTGTGTAGGCTCCTCCAGTTATGGCAGCTGCCAATGTCTGTTCTAGCATCTGGTCATCACATATGTTTTCTGGCCATAGCTCCTTATCCTTGGCTGATGTCCTTGCAATAGCGACTTTGAAAACTGGTGGATTGTCAAGCTAGGATTCTGGAGTTTGCTTGTACATACAATAAGTTCAGGACTGGAAGTAACGGTACTGATCTGCTCTGCTCATTCTTTGATGTAATTCAAGCTCAGTGTGTGGATCATTCATTCCTTCTCCATATTTTTCAGGTACTTGAACTTCCTGCAGGATAGTGTTTCTAGAAAACATTATGAGCTGGAATACACTTTTGTGATGTGGCTACTGAGGTCAGATTTACAGGTGTATAGGATGGAAATAGGCATCAGATTGCCACCACAAGTTAGTGAGTTAATGCTTAGTGCAATACAAAGTGATAAAACAAAATGATTTAACAAGCGATAGGACAAGAGGTAATGGCCTCAAGTTGTGCCAGGGAAGGTTTAGACTCGATATTAGGAAGCATTTATTTACAGAATGGGTTGTTAGGTGTTGGAATGGGCTGCCCAGGGCAGTGGTGGAGTCCCCATCCCTGGAGGGGTTTAAGAGTCAGGTTGACATAGCTCTGAGACATATGGTGTAGTTGAGAATTGTCAATGTTAGGTTAATGGTTGGACTAGGTGATCTTCAAGGTCTTTTCCAACCTTGACGATTCTGTGATTCTGTAAATCAGGAGTAGGGTTTTGAAGTAAATCTGATCATCTGTGCAGATTTCAGCTCTCATTGCGGAGTGGTGTTGGACTGTATGACCTGGACTCCTTATCGATGAAACTCAACTGGAGAATGAGCTCCAGCTCACACCTGATGTGTTCAAACTGCCTGAAGTCATTCAGTCCTTTGGATGAGGCTCATAGTGCAGACGTGACTGCACAAGTAAAAGAAGATGAAGAAAAAAACTGCAAATTTATCGCAATGAGCTTGGTTCACTTTTAAAAAATACTAAATAGCTTATTTGTATCTGGCACAAAAGAGTTTATTTATTCTCTTAGAATTTTATTATCATTAATACTATTAGCAATAATACCTCCCAACTCATATGTAGAGCTCAGCAGATGTCACAGTGCTTTACAAAACAGGATCCTGTCATTACTCCTACTGTACACCTACTAAAAAGAGGCATGGAAAAGATTAAGTTACTTCAGAAAGGTGTCCTTGCAGGCCTTTATTAGAGCCAAAAATAAAACCAAGACCTATGCAATTACAATCCAGTACCCTATTAGGCCATAATCGCTTTTGACACAACTCATTTGTCTGATCTACACAGCATAAAATACCTTATTATTGGGATTTATTATTTTTTCTTGTCAAGTAGAGGAAATATTATTTGTATGGGGCAAACTGTGTTGTTGTAAAGCACAATGTAAATTTCTATAAAGAAACCCAAATCTGACTGCGTCCTGGAAACATAGAATCATAGAATCATAGAATAGTTTGTGTTGGAAGGCATCTTTAAAGGTCAGCTAGTCCAACCTTCTTTGCAATGAGCAGTGACATATACAACTAGATCAGGTCGCTCAGAGCTCTGTCCAACCTGACCTTGAATGTTTCCAGGAATGGGGCATCTACCACCTCTCTGGGCAACCTGTTCTAGGGTTTCACCACATTCACTGTAAAATATTTCTTCCTTATATTTAGTCTGAATCTGCCCTCTTTTGGTTTAAAACCATTACCCCTTGTCTTATTGCAACAGGCCCTACTAAAATTTTTGTCCCCATCTTTCTTATAGACCCCCTTCAAGTACTGAAAGGTCACAATAAGGTCTTCCTGAAGCCTTCTCTTCTCCAGGATGAACAACATCAATTCTCTCAGCCTGTCCTCACAAGGGAGGTGCTCCAGACCCCTGATCATCTTCGTGGCCTCCTCTGGACCCGCTCAAGCAGGTCCATGTCCTTCTTATGTTGGGGGCCCCAGAGCTGGACGCAGTACTGCGGAGGGGGTCTCACGGGAGCGAAGTAGAGGGAGAGAATCACCACCCTTGACCTGCTGGTCATGCTTCTTGTGATGCAGCCCAGGATACAATGACTTTCTGGGCTGCAAGTACATATTGCCAACTCCTGTTCAGCTTTTCATCCACCAGTACCCCCAAGTCCTTCTCTGCAGGACTGCTCTCATTCCCTTGATCTCCCAGCCTGTATTGATAATAGGGGTTGCCTTGACCCATGTGCAGGACCTTGCACTTGGCCTTGTTGAACCTCATGATGTTCACATGGACCCCCTTCTTGAGCTTGTCCAGGTCCCTCTGGATGGCATCCTGTCACTCAGGTATGTCAACCACACCACACACTTTGGTGTCATCAGCAAACTTGCTGAGGGCACACTTGATCCCGTGGTCTAGGCCATTAATGATGAAATTAAATAGCACTGGTCCCAATATGGACACCTGAGGGACACCACTCATCATGGATCTCCATCTGAACATTGAGCCATTGAGCCATTGACCACTACCCTCTGGATGTGTAATCCAACCACTTCTTCATCCACCAAACTCTCCACCCATCAAATCCATAACTTTACAATTTAGAAAGAAAGTTGTTGTGGGGAACTGTGTCAAAGGCACTACAGAAGTCCAGACAGATGACATATGTAGCTCTTCCTTTGTCCATTGATGGAGTCACTCCGTCATAGAAGGCTACTATGTTGGTGAGGCAAGACTTGCCTTTGGTGAAGCCAGCTGGTTGTCTCAAATCACCTCCCTGTCCTCCATGTGCCTTAACATAGCTTCTAGGAAGATCTGTTCCATGATTTTCCCAGGCACAGAGGTGAGGCTGACAGGTCACTAGTTCCCAGGGTCCTCCTTTGTACCCTTTTTAAAAATGGGTGCAATGTTTCCCTTTTTGCAGTCTCCAGGGACTTCATCTGACTGCCATGACTTTTCAAATATCATAGAGTGTGGCTTGGCAACTACATCAGCCAATTCCGTCAGGACTCTGGGGTACATCTCATCAGGTCCCCTAGACTTATGTATGTTCAGGTCCCTCAGGTGGTCATGAACCCGGTCTTCTCGTACAGTGGGAGGGAGTTTGCTCCCCCAGTCCCTGTCTTGAGATCCATCCACTCAAGAGGTGTAGGAAAGGAGGTTGACAGTGAAGACTGAGGTAAAAATGTTGTTGAGTACCTCAGTGTTCTCCTTGTCCATGGTTACCAATTTGCCAGTCTTGATCATCATGGGGGTATGTTTTCTTTGACTTTCCTTTTCTAGTTGACATACCTGTAGAAACTCTTCTTATTATTCCTTACATCCTTTACCAAGTTCAGCTCCAGCTGCCCCTGGACCCCATCCCTACACAACCTGGCAGCGTCCTTATACTTTTCCCAGAATACCTGTCCCTGCTTCCACTGCCTGTGCATTGTCTTCTTGCCCTTTAGTTTGACCAGCAGGTCTTGACTCAGCAATGCCAGTCTCTTGCCTTTCTTGCCTGATTTCTTACAACTGGGGATCAAGAGCTCTTATGCTCAATGGAAAGCATCCTTAAAGGTCTCCAGCTCTGTTCTGTTCCCTTGTCCCTGAGGACAGTTTCCCATGGGGTCCTATTGACTAACTCCTTGAACAGCTGGATTTTTACTTTCTTAAAATTCAGGGTCCTGAATTACTCTTTGCCTGACCCATATCCCTCAGGACTGTGAACTCCACCAGTGCATGACCACTGCAACACAGGCTGTCTCCAACCTTGATGTCACCAATTAGCTCACTTGCATTGGTGACCAACAGGTCCAGTATCTCATGTCCTCTGGTAGGGCTGTCTATTACCTGGCTTAAGAAGTTATCCTCAATGCACTCCTGGATTGCTCACAGCTCACCCTGCTACTTTTTCCAGCAGATGTAGGGATGGTTGAAGTCCCCCATCTGGATGAGAGCCTGAAAATGCAATGCCTCCTGTAGCTGGATTTAGAAGGTTTCATCAATAGGCTCCCCTTGATCAAGCAGCCTGTAGTAGCCACAAGGTTCCCTTTGTTGCCTTGGTCTCTAATTCTTACCCATAAGTTTTCAACTTGCTTGTGGCTCTTCTTCAGAGATGGCTCTTCAAAATCTATTAATTTCTTGATGTAGAGGGTAACCTCTCCACTCCTCCTTCCTCCCTTGTCCCTTCTGAACAGCCTGTAGCCATCAATAGCCACACTCCAGACATGGGATTCTTTCCACCAAGTTTCAGTAATAGTAACCAGGTCGTAGATTTCTAGCAGCATGGTGGCTTCCAACTCCTCATTAGAATGCCTTTCCAGCTGGGCTTATATGTTGCTATCTTATATCTTCCTAACAAGGCTAGATTGGAAATATTTGCACAATACGTGGTAGATGTAACATAAAGGACAATCCTGAAGACCACTGATTTTTGAAGGAAGCAAAACTGATCCCAAATGCCCACATAGAGCTTGATTTATTGACCGGTGTTTTGGGTATCTTGATGAGAAAACACCTTACACAGTTATAATATAAAAGAAACACAGTACACAAAACCCCCAGATTATAAGTACCCAGAGAGGTTAAAAAGTTGATAGTCCAGATTTCTCTATGTTTCAATTTTCCTTTCTTTTGAAAGGGGAACGATTACTCTTATTTTTATAAAAAACTTGGAAACATTTAGCTAGAAAGTGCTGAATAACAGCGAGATAAAATTTTCATAAATGGAAAATTACATGAACCTAAAATGTCTTAAAAATATTGTTAATGCAGGATGTTCAAATTAAGAAACTTTAAAAAGCACCAAGGAGCAATCCTTAGCAAAACAAAACTCTTCTTTAAGTGATTAAAGGTTTGATACTCAAAATCAGATGGATGCTCAAATCTTTCAGTGACTTTGCCACATTTAGTTTCAGAGTCTGTTCTCTGGAACTGTAGTTCAAGTTTGACTGAAATATTGTAAATCTGACAAATGCAGTGAATCCCTTTTTTCTGATACAGCCTCTTTTTTTTTTTTTTTTCCTTTTTTTTGGGGGGGGGAGAAGTGTTGCGCATTTTTCAAATGGACTTTATATTTAACTTCTCAACATGGAGAAGTTGAAATTTATGGTATCCTAGCACCTCTATAACTTTCTGAATTTTGTGTGTTTTTTTTTTTTCTTTTTTCTTTCATTCCCCCTCTTACTATATTACCAAATAGTTTCATGTATTTGACACATTCCAGTGCTCTGTAATGGTTGATCCAATTGCATATTAGAATATCTTTGACATGGATACCAACAGGTCTTAAATAAAGAATTCACAGGCTACCTGCTCACAATGAAAATATAAGTAATGGTCTTTCATGGACAGTCAACTTCTCAAATGACTGAACATCCTGCATTACACAGAAAACAACATCTAATTTTAGTAGAGCAATCCTTCTATGTGATTTAAGGCATATAAATAAATAATAAGAGAAGCTGAGAAGGGAAGATCTTCGTCAGTGACATAGCAATTAGGTCAACATGAGCATAGAGGAGAACTGTGTAGTAGAAAAGCTGATCAGCAAAGTCTTGCAAGGTGTCAATAGACTATGCAGTGACAGTATTTTGTGCTGACTCACATGTTATCCAACATAGGACAGAACAATAGTTTGAAGAAGATCAGTTAAAACAGAAGTTCATCTTCTTCCACATATGGCTTATCTGTCACATAAAGATGTGAGTTTCTCTGAGCTACACTTACCTTTAATAAGTTGGGCTTATTTTTTTTAGATTTCTGGTCATAGGCTTCATCTGAAAAAAAAAAAAAAAAAAGCATTCTTGTCTGAATTTTACACATGCAAAAAAGTTCTCAAGGAACAAGGAAGGGAAATTCTTTCTCCTTTCTACACACAGACAAGTATCAAATCTGTTTAGAATTTCTGGGCGTGATTTGTCTTATTCTAAAGTAAACTTCTAAAAAGTAGACCAGTTGATTCAGACTCTTAAAGTGCCTATTTGTCTACCTGCGTTGACAGTAAGGTTTGTTTGTCTCAAACCCAAACACCTACATAAGAGACAGCTGATGTTACATGAGATTATTTTCACTCATGAGTGACCTAACCCTGAAGTGGGATGGCATGTTATTTTTGGAGCAAAATAAATCCATTATGTACCCAGGGTTTTTTCCTCATTGAAACTGGCATGTTACCATGAAGGAAATTTTAGTTTTGATGAACTAGCACTTTCCAACATAACTTTTTCTTTTATTTGACAAAAATTTTTTGTTCAACTCTCCCAACAAGTATGAAAACAGAGGAGTGACTCATCCTCAATGGACTTCCCAGCTCCAGTGCACACTGTAGACTCTTATTTTGTGAATTACTGTATTCTGTGTAGTTGTGTGGGGAATGGCATGGTCCTATACCTAGATGTTAATGAAAAACATTCAGATATATATACAATTTTATTAGGGTGGGTCACATATCTTACTTCCCTGATTACAAATTTTATTTTCAGTGAATAAATGTATTTACAGAAATGTTCTTTTTTTCCCCTTTAAAAATCCATTATTAACAAAAAATGAATTATTTTCTTTTTAACTGTTACTGAAAGGTTTTGGGTTTTATATCTTGTAAGCACAAAAGATCATATCCTTAAATAACTGAAAATGTCCAGAAAAATAAAAAGATGAAAAACAATCGAACTCTTAAACTGTAGTTATTTTTACATCTTCTGAATTTAATTTGCAATTTAATTTAGATTAAGACTAAAAATACTGGAACACTCTTTGTAATCTCTTCCAAGCCTTGATAATTCTCTGAAATTCTGTGGAAATGTCCATATTTTACATTTATTAAACCAGAAATTAACTGAATTCAAATTCAATTTTAAAATTACTGCAGATTATATAAGCAGGAGACTAAAACTCTAAGGTAACAAATGTGAGTTATCCTCAATTTAAAAACTAGATGACAGAATGCAGCAAAGGGACCTTAACCTCATAAGGAACCAAACCATGTTCAAAGAATAATCCATGAGCACCAGGCAATGAAGCATCTGATATTCAAATGATGTTAAATTAATCTCTGTTTTGTTTGTTTGTTTGCTTGCTTGCTTGTTTGTTTGTTTTATCATAGGCCAATGCTTGAGTTTATGGGTTACAGCTAAGGTCTGTACAGTCCTTTTTTCACTCAGATTCTAAAACAGGTAAATCTCATACTTACTTATATATGTCAGAAAAAAATTGGGTTAGGAGAGAAGGAAAACCCAAGTAAACATAACATAGAGTTAGATAATCCCCATAGATATGCTAAAGCTTTTCAGATTCATGAACAATAGAATTTTGTAACAGTTCTTCATTTGCATTGTATAAACTGCAATCTTTGCTTTGTTGGCAGAAACACTTTGTATTCATGAACTATGTTTAGTTTCGTACTGCTTAGAATTTCCTTTTTCACTCTAAATGCCAATAGAATAGAAAGACAAAGTAGTGATATTAGGCTAACATAACACACAAGCTCTTGTTTTGATTACTCATCTGTCTGCTAGCCATTATATTTGCCCACCCAACTACTTTCTGCCTGTTTTACTTTGTACAGTCTTGTGGAGCAGCCAAAACAGACAGTGATATTTCACAGCAGTTCATAGTGCTGATACTGGAAGAGGAAAGATTATGTATAAAACAACAGCAGTGTATTTAAGAGGGGGGAGGCAGACAATTATATTTTCAATTCTCATTCATAATGACTTTTAAGGGGTAGAATGAAAGCTCATGTCTATAACAGGTTTGCAAAATTACAAAATCATTTCCCAGTTTCATGTAGGCCAATGGCCAGATTTTTAAACTCACGTCCTGGCAGGTTTGGAGTAGGTGCTTAAATGTATTATGACCATATTTGAAACTCCGCCATTAATTTCTCCTTTGAAAGCATGATGTAAATGTTTATAGGGAAAAATCTCTCGCTGTCTTTAGTAGGCTCAGTATTTTCACACTGAAATTTTCTAACTTGAGTGCCCCAAATTAGATATCAAATATCTTAAGTCACATAATTAAAGAATCTGGAATATTTGGAGACACTGAACAATTCTGGCTCTTGCTGACTTGTCTAAGAGCAGTCCCATGAGCAAACAGCTCACACAGGAGAGTGAGAGCCACTCAAGCATCTCCATCTGCTAACAAACACTGGATGTACTTCAAAACCTGAATGTTACAGAAAAGTAATGGTGAAGCTGTGATAGGAAGACTCAAATGAAACTCACGAGAACTGATTGTCAAGCTCAAGTATTTATGCCAGGAACCTATTTATTATTAATTCATTAGTATTTAAAACACTCTAGTGACTACCTGCTTTATATCAGGTACTTTTGTTTCAAATGTTTTGTGTTTCTAAGAAGTACATTGGTAAGACTGGTGCTACTCTTGCCTTGTTTGAAATGTGTATTCCTCTGAAGAGCACAGAGCTGTTACAGATGATGCTAAGCAGAGAAGTGTGAAGAGCTGATTATTTCTGCTAATAGAAACATCTCATTCAACATGAAACACTTGGTTTTGTTTTGTGGAGGTTCTTAATCCATTTCTTAAAATTAAATTTGAATAACTATTTAGATGGATACTAGTCATGTCCCTTTTTTTTGTTGAAATTCTTTGCCAAAGTCAATTCAGATATGGAAGAAATTCATGTTAACTGTTTTTGGCAAATAATTTTTTTGTTAAATATGTATTGGCTTATTCCTGTTCTGTTTGGAAATTGTCTTCCATCACCTACTTTGAAAACATTTTAATTCACCTCCAAATAATAAATTTACTCTTCTGAAACTCAGAACATTGAAAGTATTTAGAAGGATGATTTTAGTAATGCCCACATATGGAACCACAAAATAGTTAAGCTACATATGAGTCAGATGTATACTTATGTCATGAAAAAAACACCTCCCATTGCGTATAAGTCTGTGACAGAGTATACTTAATGAACATAATGACTTGGAAAATTGTCTCAAAATCTTTTGAGTCCATTATAAGTAATGTTATGTCAAAGGTGATTGTTAGCTGTGAGGAGGAAAAGTAACAAATAATAGAGAAGATGATGCTCTATGAAATGTTTTCCGTATATAGGTTTCAAAATTCTCTGCAGAAGATTAAAATAATATTAATTGGGTTATAGACACAACTTCCAAGAGCAGTAACTTGATTATAATCACCTAGCAGGTTAAGGGTAGAGATGTGAATAAAACTGAAACAATTGAATTGAGAATTAAAGTGAGAGAAAACCTCTCATCTGATAAAAAAAAAAAAAAAAAAGAGGAGGTGGTTTGGGTTTTGGAGGGTTTTGTTTTTTTTTTTTTTTTTTTTTTTGTGTACTCTCATTTGTTTCTGACTTTTAAGACTTTAGGCTTAAATTTTTTAGGGTTTCCCCCTCCTTCATTCTAGACATGAGGCCTCCATGCTGGCTTTCAAGGCAAAGCTAATATTCTCATGTAATTATAGTCTTCCAAGAATTCAGATATAATGGCACTGCTAGAAGATTGGTCTCTCAGAACTCGGACTTGAGGCTATAATACTAGATTGTCAACTTGTCTAACAATTCCATTTCAGACCTACAGTGAATATAACATTGTAGGTGTGATTAGCTAATAGAAACAAAAAGATCATGATGCTTTTGCAAACCTGGCTGCTGTAGTCCAGTGGTTGATTGGCAGTGAATTATTTTAGAATTTGGCAATAGATAGTATTTTTCTTAAGCTTCAGCAGGCATACCCTGATTCTATTGCCCATGCAGTTAATAAAGGTGTTAGAGCACCTTTACAACTGTCTCGCATGTTCATTAATCATTTAACATTACACCTACCCCAGTACTTTTTCCCCTACAGAAAACAAATTTTTGTTAGAAAAATACTGAAGTGTAGATTGAGTGACGCGCAGAAGCTTTTGCTATCGTGTGACCCCCTGACACTCAGTAATGAAACCAGTCTTCAGTGTTTGTGTAAAAAGAACATTCAATTTTCAAGGAAATGTCAGTAAGATTATTTTCTTTTCTTCTTTTTTTTTTTTTTTTTTTTTTTTTTTATTTTGCTTGGTTTTTTATCATAGTTTAGGTCCAATGCGTAATTCAGGAGCTATATTTTTAAGTAACAATGAACAATTCTGAAAAAAATATACTGAAGTTTTGACATTTTTTCTTATCTTTTGAATAATTTTGCTTATAGATAGGAATGAGGGGAAAAAAGTAAAAGAAATACAAGTAAACAATAAAAATGTCTCTCTAGTAGTCATAAACTGACATTTTGCATATGCAGAATGCTAACCTATGTGCACTTTCAGGCTGAGGAACACATCCACGTAGCACATGGAGGAAATCACAAATACATGGAATCTGCATTAAGGCTACATTCACACACAAACACCAAAACAAACCTAGCTGCACAAGATTCACACAGAGTTATGAAAATAGAATTAATTCTAAGTGTTAGTGGTGACTGATCTAATTATGATGATTGGAGCCCGCTCAAATTAGTGATTTTTTTAATGTGAGTGGTGAACTGAGAAAGGGGAGGGGAGACAAGAAAGACTGATAAAACCTATATTTAGTTTGGTTTTGGTTTTGTTTCTTATTGAAGAAAAATCTGAAATATATAACTGTTTTGCAAAAACTCCATGCTATGTTAGTTGCAAAAATGAAAGCAAAATGAAGCTTAGATTCATCATGGTCTCCTGGCAAAGGTAGTCTCCCAGCTGAAAGAAACAGTGGGTTCAAACTTCCATCAGGTAGATCAAGGAAAACATCTTGGATCTCTTGACTCAGTGTCCACTATGGTGTGTTTTGTCCACTTGTGGGAAGATTTTGCCCTTTTTGCTTTCATCTATGGATGGTGTCCTGCTATATGCAAATTAAATATTCATTAACATTGAAAGTAAAAAGCAGGTGCCCCACTTCTAGAGCATATGTCCTGATTACCTTAATAAGGAGCAATTCTCTTTGTCTCAAAAGACTTTTAAGCACTTAATGCAAAGTAGAACAGCAGTAGCAGGAAGAACTGAGGAAGAATTACCTTGGAGCATCCTTGTGTCTGGTTCATTCTCCTGAGAAGTCAGATACCTGTATTCTAGCCTATTTTCCAGGGAAATATGAAGATTTTAAGAAAATGGAGCAATGTCAACAGGCGACACTGAGCGTATGCCCCCTTAGAACAGTCTTTTACATAATACCTGTAGAATATGTTCATTGAAGTGTCTTCAGATAGAAGGATGTCTGAACTGTGAGATATCACTGGACCAGTTAATTCTATTTTAAACAAGTACACTATCACACTTGAATTTGAAAATTGCCTCAGGATGTTCAAGACTGTTTTTTTCAGGTAGAGGAAAGGTGCTATGTGATAAGCAAACCTTCTGGATCTAACGTTTGTAATATGAGTTGTATTTATTACAGATGTTGTTTAGAGTCCTTTGCTAATACATGGAAACATGGGGAACGGAATCCTGTTCTCATATCTAACTTCAGAGAAATAGGCATTTCTATAGCCTGATTTAGTGGACCTTTCTCAGATCTCTGAATCACAATGATTTGTGAGGCCTTTCCTTGCCTGTCTCCCTTGATTACTCAGAATTGAGATGTTAGACTAGATTTTGGGGAAGATGAATCTTTGTAGGAAAGGTATGTTTCTGAATCCCACAACCACTAATTCATCCACAGGGTTTAATCCAAACTTCCTACACATCTTTCATTCCATGAGGAATCATTCAAAGCTGCCTGGAAAATCACTCATTCCCCACACACACTTTGGAGGTCTGTCCAGTCCCTACAGATTTCTG
The DNA here is from genome assembly GCF_031877795.1 of Strix aluco. Classification (NCBI taxonomy): domain Eukaryota; kingdom Metazoa; phylum Chordata; class Aves; order Strigiformes; family Strigidae; genus Strix; species Strix aluco. Next base: position 83,503,380 of record NC_133935.1, on the reverse strand, counting down.
CTACTTTGGGCAGTTTCCTGTTGTTGACCAAAGGTCATCATGCTTAAAATCTACTCAATATCCCTACATATTTGAAGTTCAGTGTAACAAGAGCTGGCACAGAATAAAAACTTAAACTGAAACAGATGAAGACATGCTGTTTCTTGTGGTGAATTTTGTGCAAAGAAGGGATTGTGCAAGGTGGACAGAGTAGCCAAAAGAAAACATAACAAAGGAGAATTATAATTGCTGAATAAACAACCTTGCTGTCTTAAGAGTTGAGTAAGGGAATAAATATGCTGCCAATGGGAAAAATATCCTTCCCAGCTCTGTCTTAATGACACCCAAGTACAAAAAGATAAGTGTGTTCAGTATTTAATTTAATTTAAAGCTTGGCCACTGCTATAATCCTTATGAGAAGTATAACATTACTCGGCAAAGACTGTAGGCTTAAAATTATGTGCATGCACGTTTCTGAGAAGAAATGGATTTAAAGTTGCACGTAAGTGGATAGTAAACCAGGAACTAGTAGACAGCAATGGGAACTTCTTGTTTAGTTCTCGGTGTTTCAGAAATAATACAGTGCATTTACATTATGACCCTGAATCACTGAATCAAAGGAAATGTGACTAATAACTGCAGCACACACAGAAAATATCCATTAAGGGTTGATCAAAACTCATTCAAGTCAGAAAACTCATTAGCACCAAGCTTCAAGCTGTCAGCAAATTGATGAAGAAAATTACCTTCGTTTGCGTTCCTTGGGGGCCGGTATTGGGACTGGCGCTGTTTATCGCATGTCTGTTGGCGACATGGACAGTGAGATTGAGTGCACGCTCGGTTTGCCAATGATACCAGCTGTGTGGTGCAGTTGATATGCTGGAGAGAAGGGATGTGCCATCCAGCAGGACCTGGACAGGCTGGAGAGGTGGGCCTGTGCAAACCTCATGCAGTTCAACAAGGCCAAGTGCAAGGTCCTGCACTTGGTAATCCCAAGCACAAATACAGGCTGGGCAATGAATGAATTGAGGGCAGCCCTACAGAGAAGGACTTGGGGGTAGTAGTAGATGGAAAACTGACTATGAGCCAGCAACATGCACTCAGAGCCCAGAAAGTCAACCATCTCCTGGGCTGCATTAAGACAAGTGTGGCCAGGAGGTTGAGGGAGGCGATTTTCCCCCTCTACTCCCCTCTAGTCAGACCCCACCTGCAGTGCTGTGTCCAGCTCTGGGGGCACCAACATCAGAAGGACATGGACCTGTTGGAGTGAGTCCAGAGGAGGCCACGAAGATGATCAGGGGGCTGGAGCACCTCCCGTGTGAGGACAGGCTGAGAGAGTTGGGATTGTTCAGCCTGGAGTAGAAAAGGCTCCAGGGAGACCTTAGAGCGGCCTCCCAGTACTTAAAGTGGGCTACAGGAAAGATGGGGAGGGACTCTTTATCAGGAAGTGTAGTGATAGGAAAAAGGGTAAGGGTTTTAAGCTGAGAGAGGGTAGATTTAGATTAGATGTAAGGAAGAAATTTTTTACTGTGAGGGTGGTGAGACACTGGAACAGGTTGCCCAGAGAAGCTGTGGCTGCCCCCTCCCCGGAAGTATTCAAGGCCAGGTTGGACGGGGCTTTGTGCAACCTGAACTTAGGGGAAGGTGTCCCTGCCCATGGCAGGTGGGTTGGAAGTAGATGATCTTTAAGGTCCCTTCCAATCCAAACCATTCTATGTTTCTTTGATTCTATGATTTCATTCTGTTATTTCAATGCATTTCACACAGAGAGACAATCACAGATGAACTCATGCATTCGTTACACACTGAGATTCTCAGCAATACAAAAAGTTACGTGGTACTCTGTGTTGATTGTGAAGTACAGGTCACAAATGTGGGTAAGCAGTACAAATCTATGCCACACGAGTACAAATGCTATCATTTCATGCTGTCACCTCAGATTGCCTTATTACACCTTGCTAGTCAAGATCAAGTAAATATAAGGTATACAGTAATGCTATTTCCTTTTGCAGAAGCAAACTGGTTCCATGCAAGACAGCATATCATAGTTTCATAACTTTTAACTAATTGTTCCCACAATCCTGAGTCTCTTAGACTTCTATTGAAGTTAAACCTCCTCCTTAAGAGGAAAAATGCTTATTTCAATCCTGTGAGGCACTAAAAATTCAGAATTATCTACTGCAGCCTTGAAATGTTTTTCTACCATTTCCTCTTCTGTATCTTTTTGACAAAGTGTATGTATCTTGTAGAAGTTCCTTTTTGTACCCTACTTGATCTTCACTAAATGCTTTCCATCAACGAAAATATGTTTCTTAAATGATCTTTGTTGTGAGAGAAATGTCTTCTTAGTCTTAAAAAGAAATTTGGAGAACCATGGTGAAACCACTCAAGATGTATTGTTAAAGCACGTGGAGCAGTATCTAAAAAACCATGGAAGAGTTATCCCTATGTTTTATGTATGAGGTTATCTAGACTGAACCTAGCAGAGCCTCCAAAAACTAGGGCATGGAAGGTATTATGTTCAAGCTCACGGGCTCCTCAAGTAAGAAACATGTTTTATAGTTTGAAAAATAATTTACAGTTTGCTTCTAGGTTGGTGTCTTCCATACTGCTTTTGATTTAGACATCCAGCCACGCAAGTCATTTAAATGAGACAGATGTGGATGTGGAAATTATCTTACCTTCTAACCCAACCAAATCTAGGAAATGTAGTGATACAAATCCTGTTTGTGTCTTTACACGTGTACACACACAAACACATACACAGATATTGCCCCTCCACCAGTTGTAGTGAATGTGTAGAGTGAACATGCGTATGACAAAAGATATTTCCTCAGATGCCCCACCCCAAAACAGTTTATAGATTTGTTCATGTTTATTGTTGAAATATCTCAGCGTTGTGGGAGATTTCAAGGTCATTGTAGCACCTAAGAAATGTTTTTCTTCATCCCTAAATATTTGATTAAATTCTGAAGCTCAAGGTAGAATTAGCTGCAAATTTGGGCTAAGACGCTCCAAGAGAAATGGAGATTTAATTGAAAGCTACTGGTATGACACAAATTATAGGTATTCGCCTCTCAATGTAAATCTTCTGGTGTATAATTATTTAAAATAAATTTGACAGTACTTATTGTTTAACCATTGTCAAGCTAGTCAAAGCTACCTAGAGATCTAGGGGAAGACATGGGACACTGTGAGTTTAATACCACTCAGATTTATATTGGTTTTCTCCTAGCCTCATAGATAATAAGGAAACACTGCTGTGAAAAAGCAAGCAGTGAAAAAAAAAATCCCTCCCTGCTGCAGTTCTATGCAGAGACCTTAGTAAGATTTTGACTCTTATCTTTCAGTGGGGAGAGGGGAAGGACAAAGTGGGAAATAGGCAGGAAGTGCAATTCTGTTGTTTTCAATGATGACTTCACAGTCCACTATCCTCAATAAGGAATTAACATCCTCTAAACCAAGATGTTGTTCCTACTAAATGTATCATTCCTTCCTATATTTCTGCAAGTAGAGAGATGACTCTCAAAGCCATTACAAAAACTCTCATGGAAAAAAGTTGATTTACCAAACTTACCAAACTACCCACAATGCCTTAATATCTCCTGTGTTTAAGATCATTGTCTTTTCTTTCAGAGTTTAAAAAATCCGTTAGGTTTTTATCATGAAATATTGAAGAAGTTGAATTTGTTGGTACAATTGTGCCCTAAACTATACCACACATGAATCCTAAAATGAGAGAAAGAGTTAAATAAGATTAAAAAAAAAAAAAAAGGTAAATATGCTCTTTTTTTTATAAATTGGTTCCTATATATCTCTACTACTAATCCATAATTTTTAACATGGGGCCTAATATTTATATTTATAATATTGGACTAAAAGAGTCCTCAACTCAAAGTCTTTGTGCTTTATTAAGCTAAGTAATTCTGTTTATCATATGCAGAGTATCCTTTGAGTAAGGCTGCTATATAGCAGCCAGTGACCACCTTTGTGCAGTGAGTTATGAGCTGGTGATTTGGGCTCCTTTACAGCTACTGGACCCATTACATTTGATAAAGAAACTTCTATTTCAACCCTTATGTGTAAAATGAAAACTATCACTTCATGCTATCCTGAAAGAAGAGAGAGGATTCAAGCTCTGTCATCAAGCTGGAGTTCATAATTCAAAATTAAGTGGTGAAAAAAATATTAAAGAAAGAGTAGAAGATTGTCTGAGAGAGCAAAAGTTTGAGTAGCATACACGATATATTGGTCTCAGCAGCAATGTCACTGTATTCTGTTTGTGTGGCAAGGTTCTGGTAGTGTGGGGGCTATGGGGTTGGCTTCTGTGAGAAGCTGCTAGAAGCTTGCCCTGTGTCCAGTAGAGCCAATGCCAGCTGGCCCCATGTTGGACCTGCCACTGGGCAAGGCTGAGCCCATCAGCGGTGGTGGAAGTGCCTCTGGGATAACATATTTAAGAAGGAGAAAAAGTTTTTGTGCAGCAGAAACTGCATCTGGAGAGAGGAGTGAGAATATGTGAGAGAAACAACCCTGCAGACACCAGGATCAGTGAAGCAGGAGGGGCAGGAGGTGCTCCAGGTGCCAGAGCAGAGATTCCCCTGCAGCCCGTGGTGCAGCCCATGGTGAGGCAGCTGTGCCCTGCACCCAGGGAGGGTAACGGGGGAGCAGATCTCCACCTGCAGCCCGGGGAGGACCCCACACTGGAGCAGGGGGATGCCTGAAGGAGGCTGTGACCTGTGGGAACCCACACTGGAGCAGGCTCCTGGCAGGACCTGTGGCCCCATGGAGAGAGGAGCCCACTCTGGAGCAGGTTTTCTGGCAGGACTTGTGACCCCGTGGGGGACCCACGCTGGAGCAGTCTGTTCCGGAAGGGCTGCACCCCGTGGGAGGGACCCACGCTGGAGCAGTTCGTGAAGAGCTGCAGCCTGTGGGAAGGACTCACGTTGGAGAAGTTCATGGAGGACTGTCTGCTGTGGGAGGGACCCCACGCTGGGGCAGGGGAAGAGTGTGAGGAGTCCTCCCCCTGAGGAGGAAGGAGCAGCAGAGACAACACATGGTGAACTGACCACAGCCCCCATTCCCCATCCCCCTGTGCTGCTCAGGGAGAGGAAATAGAGAAATCAGGAGTAAAGTTAAGCCCAGGAAGAAGGGAGGGGTGGGAAGGGGGAAGGTGTTTTAAGATTTAGGTTTATTTATCATTATCCTACTCTGATTTCATTGGTAATAAATGAAACTAATTTCCCCAAGTCAAGTCTGTTTTGACTGTGATAGTAGTTGGTGAGTGATCTTCCTGTCCTTATCTTGATTTATGAGCCTCTTGTTATATTTTCTCTCTTCTGTCCCGCTGAGGAGGGGGACATGATAGAGTGGCTTTGGTGGGCACTTGGTGTCCAGCCAGGGTCAACCCACCACAGTCACCCACCACACCTAACCAGGAGAGAAGCTAAAAGGAAACTAAAGATATGCTCTTTCCCTATGACCCCAGAAACCTTAGAAAACAAAATATCACAGAGAAACGTATCATTATACTAGCATAAAAGCCCGAAAAGCTTTTGAATGCCAAATCCCAGGTGAATTTCATGCCTTTAGGAAGCATGGATTATATTTGTTGAGCAAACAAACCCTCAGTCCTTTCTAAGACAGTTGGATATGGACAAAAGACAGCAGAAGTGCCAGAGAAATGACATGATTTCAGCAAGTCTCTTCTGCCCATTAGAACAGCAGTTTGGTGTTAAATCAGAAAAAGCCACCCAGACGACAGAGGGAGAAGTGGGAGAGACCTTCGATATCCACATTAGAAGTGGGCAAACACCACTGATTTGTGTTTACCCTCAATTACACCACTGCTGCGGAGATGAGCAGGATATTTATGAGAGTGCCTACCCGGGCCATTACTGCTGTGCATGAAGCATGTGACAGCCTGTAATGGAGATGTGAGGTGAATGCAAAGAGATGCTCTCTAATGAAAAAGGGATTGGATTCCGTTAAGCCTCTGTCAGCACCAGTCTTGAAAATATTAAGAGAAATAATGAAATATAATTAAAAAATAATTTTCTTCTAATGAAACAAAATTAAACACTAAGCTGGTACTGCTGTGTAGGAAAATAAAGCGTAGGAGTATCAGCACCAGGATGGCTTAGTGCTTAAGGAGGGAACAGAGTCAGTCATTAAGCTCAAGTCATGCTGCTCACCTCCAGAGCCCCAGGAAGGATGTAGAGGTGAGAGGATGGACCTGCCTGATGAGGAGAAGCTGCAAAGAGCACAAGGCTGGTTACCCACCAGCTCCAGGTTTCTTCTTCAGCTTTGCTACTGACACTTCCCCGTGATGTTAAGCAAACTTTTCCCTCTCCCCCTTTCCATCCTATATCTTCCTAGAGTGTACAGACTGCTGGATTGGACCATCAGAGTTTGTATAGCCCTTGTCTCTGTAGGTGCACACAGAAGTCAGAAAAATGTCATTTCTGCAAGAATTTGGAGCATGTGATACTCTTTAAGAGTTAGCAGCAATAAGCGGAACAATCATGGTAGGTCCCTTATGTCCTCACTCTATGAAGAGCTGAGCTGCTCCAGTTTTTTGTCCTATTTATTTGATTTGTCACTTATGATATAGAGATGGTGGACAGTAATTTTCTAACAGCAACATCTGGAAAACAGGGACTCCTCTCCTTACAGCACTATAGTGTAACATAATCTTAATCCTAAATAAATCTTTTCCTTTTATGTGAAAGCCTGATGTTTACATAGCAGCAATAGTAGTAAATAGTAAGAAAATATATAAACCTATTTCCCAGGTGGAGCAATGTAGCTCCCGTCAGCACAAACATGGGGTTTTTAAAATTTTGTTTAATTTTCCTGGTTCAGGTGACCTGCTTGCCTTTGTAATGAAATGAACTTTCAGTGGTAAAACAATGAGCTCAACAGAGTTGAAATTCACAAAAAATACAAAGTCATTTCACTGTCCATCCCTATAATATGTCCAAATAACTGTGCATATGCTGGAAGAGAGCTGGCTCTCCCTGTGTCTTTCCACCTCCCAGCTGCTGGACCTATGGGACTCTTCCAGCCTCAACAACCTTTTAAGTTCCAAAAGGTGTCACTCAGTCAAGATTATTTTTACAATCCAAACTAATAACACATTCTATTGTACCAATAATAGAAAGGTCAGCCTATCCAGGAAAAAAATACTCGGTGTCACTTCTGAGGCCAAAATTTGAAAGTAAATCTCCCTGTACGATGTGATGTAACGCAAACAAGAGTTAACTTTGCGGCATCATAATCCTCTCTGAGGATGTGGTTTCCAGGTTCTGAATGCTGCATGATCAGGGGAATAAGGGTAGAAATTTAGCCTTGAGTGGAAATCGACTTCCATTTCTGTTCACATGGTTGCTTGTTGTATTTACCAAGACATAAATATACACATATGTATACAATATATTTGATTATTGAAAACTTCAGCTTTCTGTGTTTTCTCTTTAGATGTTGCTTGTTTGCAGAATTCCACTGTGTTGGGCTGGTTCCCTGATGTCAAAGCAACCTACTGTTGTTGAAGAGTTTAACATAGTAAGCCAGCAAATCACTCAAATTCTTTTATGTGACATGGAATCACCAAAGTGAAATATGATGCTGAAAGTTGTTAAAAAATTGTAGCAGATGAGAACTTACCATTCTAAGTATAGAAAAAAAATCTATTCAGATGTCATGGACCAAGTTGAGAAGTACTATCTAGGGTTTTTTTGAATGTTCCACATTTCCAGTTATGTGTCCTCAAGGAAAACTGTATGAGTGATTTTAACATGAATCTGATTAAATGTATTTAGTGATACCTAAATTTGGACTGATGGCTTCTTAGGGGGAAAAACATGAATTCAAGTGTCTTTGAATCAGATTCTAGATGGGAATTAGCAAGGAGTCCATGGCTCTTGCTTACTGACACAGGCTTGAAGCTGTGCAGAAAGGCTTTAAGTAGAGACTACAACTCCCATTGAGTTCAGTGATGTAGAGTAAGGCCCTCACACAGTATTTCTGGGACCAAGTTAAAAAAAAACACATGTCCAAACCACATCAACAAATCCTTGTCTGAATCTTCAACTTTCCTAAATAAATGGGGAATGCATCTGAAAATTCTTAATGTTTTATAGGAAATTATGATATAAAAGATACATTCACACATAAATAAATGGTTACATTCCATGCTTTTTCACAGGGAAACATATTACCAGAAGTCCTACAATGGAAAATATCTCTGTCTTGAAACACTGACCATGGCAGCAGAAATGAAATAAGTAAAAACTCAAATTCTGGTGAGAACTTTGATAGCTTCCACTGTCAAGAATGATTATGCAAGGATAATACAAGACCCATTGTATTGAAATTCCCAAATTTCACTGCTCTTTTGTTTTCCTTCTGGAGCAGTTTATGCTTCCAAACCTCTTCTTGTCACCACAGCTTTGGATCAGTTTGCTCTTCTTCTTCTTATCCAGTTGTTTGAATGACACCAGAGTGCTCTATATCAGGTAAGGGATACTATTTCTTTAACTTTTTTTTTTTCCCATTATTGTTGGTGCTTTCACACGCATGCACATTTCTATTCATACATCATCCAGATCAGTCTTAATATTCCTGCTACTAATTTCTACATCTATGTGCCACCTCTCACCTCTCATGTGCTACCAAAATGTTTCAAGACTTTGCTGTCAGAGCTGCTCTTTTGCTCCCCTATTACATCCTTGATTTCTTTGTCCCTTCTTCCATGCCACTCTTCACATTTGACAGAGACTACCAATACAATCCACAAAGCTCCCTCACTTCCTCAGTGCCTAAAAATGCTTAACAACTGTTGTGCTGCTGTGGGAATGCTATTACCATTCCAGCTATCGCTGCCTTATTTTTCCCCATATCTCTTTTACCTCTGCCTTACCTTTTAGATTGAGATTTTTAGCTCACTGGGGCAAGAGCATCTTTTTAAAACTGTGACAGGTACTGTTTTCACAGCCAGAGCTCTCCTCCACTGATGGTTGATAGCACTCCTGGGGGAATTTTTAATGAATACTACTACATTTTTAAGGCTCAGTCTGAAGATTCATATCTGTGAACAGTTGAAATTAATTGGGCACTTGAAATTGAGCTGTTTTTAAGGAAAACATCACCATTTAAAAATAAACCATACTTTTAGTTTTGACTGTTCTAATTTAAATAAGCCATCAGCTAAGTTTTAGTTCCATCTCAGTCTTAAGATGCTACAGTAGATAATTATGACATGGTTCCTAAACTGCTTTCCTAATTTTCTTGGCATTTCATTTAATACAGGGAGGGGTGTTCTTTCTTCTTTCTTTTTTCTTCTTTCTTCTTTCTTCTTTCTTTTTTCTTTTTTTTTTCTTTTTTCTTTTTTCTTTTTTTCTTTTTTCTTTTTTCTTTTTCTTTTCTCTTTTTTCTTTTCTCTTTTTTTCCTTTTCCCTTTACTCATCTTTTTTTTTCTTTTTTCTTTTTTAAATTTGCTATGAAATATTTACTCTTGAAATATATATATTAATATAAGGTAAATTCTGAGTCTTGTTAATATCCTAAGTGTGCAAACTACATCACATTCAAACACGGACATAATGCAGAACCCACAGATTCTATCTATGGAATCACCCTTATTTTCTATGCCAGGATGTTTCTACAGCCAAGAAAACCAAAATCCTTCCACTAGGTTTTATTAATCCATCAGAAGTCTATGTCTGAATAAAGTTACATTATTTCTTGGGCACATTTTTGGGTTTTGCTGTCTAAATACAGGTTTTGGAGCCCTTAAAGTTCTTGTTGATTAAAGTTTAAGTCTTATATGTGTAAAACTTTCCAATAACTTTCACAAATCATTGAGAATCTGCCACAGCTGAGACTTCTTAAGAATATGTTCAAAACCTGAGTTTGTTCCTAAAAGGAAAGGATGTAATGAGAGAAAAAGGGAATAATAAAGGGTATTCTTGTATTCTAAAACTGGCGATGAGACAGATTTTGTGAATCACCCTCTGAAAAATGCCTGTTTTCCACTACTATCAGGAGAGATCAGTGTGACCTGCTCAGATGTAGCTATTTAACTTTTAGATTTCCAAAATTAGGTGAGATGAAGCGCACATTACATGACCAACATGGTACAGCATTTTTTGGATTGACAGAATTCTAAAAAAAAGAGTTTTGAATATAAACACAGCTTTAACAAATTTCCTGCAAACTTGTTACTGCAAAGTCTGAATAAAATCAACACTTCTGATAATAATAAAGTTATTCACTTGAATTCACACTCTTAATAAGGATCATTACATCCTATGCAAAACCTGACAGCAACCTAGAATAACAAAGTTGAGAGAATTTACAGTGCCGATTAGTGATTACATACAGTCATTGTAAAACATAAATTGTTATTTTCTTGATTTTTTTATCACATTTGATTCATTTTTTGACAGACAATACAATTTTTTACAAGCACTGAAAACATGGAGGTCAAAAAAATGTTAAATATGTTTCTTTAATAGTAACATTCTTCCTGGAAAAAAGGAAGGAGGAATCATATTTGCCCTGAAGTAGTGGATTAGGCTGTGTTATCTCTGGGGTCAAGATTTAGCTTTCAATATTTACTTGAAATTCTTTCCTTATATTAGTCTGGTACACACTGAATAAGACACCAGTGCAGTTGTGACATTTAATAGAATGTTTAATGTAATGAATTGGTTCTTTTTACCCATCTTAATCTAGGCAATAGTTCAAATTTTAAAATCAATTTTATAAAGCCTACTCCTGTGTTAAAGCCACAGGTGCAGATAATCAAGTCATTTTAAAATCACTCCATCTGAGATACTTTGAAGGCTCTCTTGTGCCACACACTAACAAATTTCTTGCCTTTGCTTGTGCAAGAAAACCATAATTCCCATAATTTTCCCATTCCACTTACTTTGCATTGCCAACAAACAGATCTCTTTTATAAACAACTCCATGCTTCTTTCCATATTAATCTTTGTACTTGGAAAAACATCCTCCAAAAACGAATTTATCAAGTCAACTCCCTGGTGACAAAATTTATCATGAAGTCTCACTTTTCTTGAGAAGCATAAGGGGAAGGATGGGGAGCGAATGCAAAAATGATGGGTTGTCTTCATGCAGACATATCATTCTCAGCAAGCAAATGCCGATCTTCTCTTTTGACGCCCTAAAATTGTGTTAGGCATTTCACAAACCAAACTTGCATTTTTGCTTTTAGCTAGAATTCAAACTAAATTCAATATGACACAGTACATGTCTAAAGACAGACAAGAGTAAGGGCAAAGGAAAAAGGTGGATGAAAATGACAGTAATAGTTCACAGACATGATCAAGGAGTTAAGAGGTGCAAGATGTAGTCTGCATAGCTGAACTTGTGCACTGATTGCAGATAGAGGGAATAACATTTGAGCAGATGTTAAATAAGATTGTTCTGACATTGGCCCCTGTGGAGAACTTTCACTTTAAATTACTGGCCTTGTCTTTGAAGCATACCCAAAATGTTTGGTTAGCGATCAGCAAACCAACCTTTGGTGCTATTCAGAGTGACAGCAGTTCTGATATTTTCATCAAACCTCTTACATGACATACAGTCTCACATGCAACTCCTGGATCAATAAAAATCTACGTTAGTCTCCAGTTGTGATTGAAAGCCATTCTCTGTGTGAGTTGTAACTGTGAAAACCTGATCACTGGTACTGGGGTGGAGAAACAGGCTTGGTGAAGGGTAAATGTACTTTCATTATCAAGTGGATTTTATTCATTATTAGTCATTCAAAAAGCCCATACGTTGAAGACAGGTGAATGTCTGATGTGACAGATTGGCTCCCTTTTTCACTTTGGGTAGAGAAATCATTCTCAGCTTTCATCATGACTTTGGCACAAACACTCTTCCTGGGAAAAGTGTCCTTTAAAGAAATGTTCCTTCACTTTTTGCAAAGAAATCCACGACAGCTGATAGTCACACATCTGTCTTCAGCTCCCTCCTAAGGAATCTCCTTTTACCTTAAACCAATTGACATATTCAGTGACACTTTTACATATCTGCTGGAGATCTGCTTCCCTAAAGAGCTATTCAGCAAGCTGTTTGGGGTTCTGTATTTCCAGAATTGTCATATTCCTGTTGAAGTACAAAATCCTCAGCATTTGTACTCCTAGCAGGAACAGAAACATGCAAACCAGTCTCCAGCCATTAGTTTCTCTATGTAAATGTCATCTACACACTCATTCACTGTCATGTGAAGTACTTTGAGGTAACCAAAACCACTTCATAAGGCTGGCAGAAACAACACAGGACCTCTGAGAGACCTATACCCTACCAGAACAGTGAGTGGCTACTAAATATCTAATGTTCAGCCAACTGAAGTGAGACTTTGGCATGGAGATCAGCAGGAGATCAAGAGACCCATGCTTTGGTGTCTGTGTGCAGGTATCTAGAGGTCTCCTTTTAGTTAGAAGAGATCTAGTCAAGGTAGTGAACAAATCCTAGTGAACAATTCATCTCATTCTAAGATGAACACGTAGGGCTGGTTTCAGTTGACTTCTAGTGCCATTTGAGACACTTTACAGTGTCCAAGACAACACAGGACCCACGGTACACCATCTCGGAGTAGCAGCTGGAAGCTGAGAGGAAGGGTAATGGAGGGATGGTAATTAAATGTAAGTGCCTGAATCAGAATGCCATCCTTATTGGGTTACAGTGAACACAGTTTGCATTCTGAGCTTAAGATACAGGTCTTAATTTGCACTGTCGGATGCCTTACAGAGTCATAAATATTGGAAAAGGAAAGTGAGCTTCAGTCAGTCATGAAAATCTTGTGAATAGTCAAATAACTGCAGATTTAGGCGTGTGTTGTCTGTCATTCATTGCAAAAGCAATACCCTGGGAGAGGTTGCAGTGTCATTTCACTCATTTTTGTTTCTATGCCCTCACAGCTTTTTGGATCTTTGAATCAAGTGACCAAACAGGTAACCTTTCAGAATATTTCCTGTTTTCTCATGGCACCTTTCCACCTCCTCAAACAAGAATTTAGTGTCTTCCTCACTCTCTGTTTCCTGAATCCATGATCTCAACCCCATGCTCATCATTTTGACCCCACTATCTTCCCAGACCTCTCTCATCTTTTAAAACTTGACATAGCACCTTTCTTACCCACAATATGGTATAGATACCTTATGTAGACAACTTATAGCAGTCCTCAATCCATGACCTCAATGGCAGCAGCACCTGGACATCATAAGACAAATCCAGTTCCAACACCACAATAGCTCCAGGCCCTTTTTGTGATCTGTCCCTCAAATAAGGCTAGAACTCACACATTTTCGGTGGCATAATCATTCTTTTTTAAATTTTTTTTTTCTTTTTTGAAGTATGTAAGATGGAAGCAAACCATGACCGAGGTCAGACTCTAAGGATGATTGATTTTAGGTGGTACGTGAGGAATTTGAGGAACCCTTTATCTTTTGCCTCTTTTTGAACTCCTCCTGAAATGGATAAAAACACAGCTTTTCAAGTTCTCTGATTGAAAAACATACCAAGAATGAGATTCACAAATGTCTGTTTTCTGTAGTCTCAGGAAGCTCACCCCCACATACTGTGTCTTTAAGTCCCTTCTTGTCCTTCACAATCACTGTAGTTTTAGAGTGCTAACCTTAACCTTGAACCCAACAGGAAGAATTGGCCACATGTTGAATCCCCTGTGTATCTCCAGACACAAGAAGCATCACTTCAGAAACTTCTCTTCTCCTGCATTCCTCTTCTGCTTTCTGTTGTACTAGATTTGCCCTTTTAACAGCTTATAGGAAAGTAAATGTTTTATATCTATTTTTCCAGCTTCTGTAATCTAACACTTTCCTTACAAAAAAAAACAAAATTGGAGAAGAAGCTTCACCAATGAAAGAACTACTCTAATTAATACTGATATGGTCACCTTTTACTCAGCTGTCAAGTACCAACATTTCTGGAAGATGTACAGAAAAAGTATAGACAAGACTAAGATGCTCCAGGAGCATCTTGGCCATACAGCTCCCAGTCCTGTCAACTGAATCACAACAGGAACTTCTCTCTGGGGTGATTTTTATTGTTACTGTTGTTCTTCATGTTGGTTTATGCCCCCTATTTTATTTTATGATTTTTTTTTATTAGAGGTTTATAGGAATGTATTAAAGGATATAGGTGTGAAAACAGTGGCTTCAGAAACCAGTTGTAGGACATGTCCCTGCTTCATAAGCTATTTTTCATTTTTATAGACAGTAACCATATCTCCTTTCTCACCTTAATCTGACAGTGTTGCTAACACTGCCCTGCTCAAGCACTTATTTATTTGCTGCTGGTGTAGGTTTTTAAAGTTGCAGATGTGTTAGGCTTACATCTGTTTCCAAGTCTGGGTCATTTTGGCTAAATGGGTTTGAAGATGACATGAGTAGTTCAGGCAGTATTTCCAAGGGGATGAGGCAAACAAACTAGCAGAAGGATTGTAGCATGTAACTGAGACAAGATGGATGCTATAATATTCTGCTGCCACAATTATTTTAAACTCTACCCACAGTTTAAAATACATGTCAGGGAAGGCTCCTGAAAATTGGTTCTTCCAAGAAGTTGTGGCTATACAACACACCAAATTTGAACCTGGGTATTGTGGCTCTGTAAAAGAAGCATAGATCAGTGGTCTTAGTATGAAGAAATTTAGATCCATTTTCTTATTGTTCTGATGAAGATTAGCAAGAGTTTGAGAATATAATCTCCAATAACATTTCTGAAAAGCAGTGTAATGCGAAGACCACTCCATGCTCCTAGAAACAACATGGACCCACTTTCATGTTGTCCAAATTCTAACAAAATCTGATGTTTCCTCTTCAAAGTACCTTCAGAAGCCTCGAGCACATCTTCCTAGGTATAGAGGCTTGCGTGATGAAAACCTAAATCTTGGTGATTTTCATAGAATCATAGAATGGTTTGGATTGGAAGGGACCTTAAAGATCATCTACTTCCAACCCACCTGCCATGGGCAGGGACACCTTCCCTAAGACCAGGTTGCTCAAAGCCCCATCCAAACTGGCCTTGAACATTTCCAGGGAGGGGGCAGCCACAGCTTCTCTAGGCAACCTGTTCCAGTGTCTCACCACCCTCACAGTAAAAAATTTCTTCCTTACATCTAATCTAAATCTACCCTCTCTCAGCTTAAAACCCTTACCCTTTTTCCTATCACTACACTTCCTGATAAAGAGTCCCTCCCCATCTTTCCTGTAGCCCCCTTTAAGTACTGGGAGGCCGCTCTAAGGTCTCCCTGGAGCCTTTTCTACTCCAGGCTGAACAATCCCAACTCTCTCAGCCTGTCCTCACACGGGAGGTGCTCCAGCCCCCTGATCATCTTCGTGGCCTCCTCTGGACTCACTCCAACAGGTCCATGTCCTTCTGATGTTGGTGCCCCCAGAGCTGGACACAGTACTGCAGGTGGGGTCTGACTAGAGGGGAGTAGAGGGGGAAAATCGCCTCCCTCAACCTCCTGGCCACACTTGTCTTAATGCAGCCCAGGAGATGGTTGACTTTCTGGGCTCTGAGTGCACAGTGCTGGCTCATAGTCAGTTTTCCATCCACTCATACCCCCAAGTCCTTCTCCGCAGGACTGCTCTCAATCCACCCTTCACCTGGCCTGTATTTGTGCTTGGAATTGCCCCAACCCATGTGCAGGACCTTGCACTTGGCCTTGTTAAACCTCATGTGATTTGCACAGGCCCCCTCTCCAGCCTGTCCCGGTGCCTCTGGATGGCATCCCTTCCCTTCAGCATGTTGACCACACCACACAGATTGGTGTTGCTGGCAACAGCTTACTATTTCATTCTTGGGCCCTCTTCTCTCCAGAGCTCTATCATATTGTACTCTACCAAGCAGATCCCTGATGAGGCCACAGTCTGCTCTCCTGAAATGCAGGGTACTGAATTTGCTAATATCTCACTCACAATAATAGCTATCTTCTAGGTATTAGAAGATGATGTTATTTCCTTTCTGTCCTCTGGCCAGTGATTCAGTTTCCCAAACACAGACACCTGGCACTATTTCAAATGTCTTAGCAAACCTGCCTGGCCTCCACCTCCCTCACATCAACTTGCTCTTTGCAAATGATAACATGAGGCATCTCCAGTTTTCCTAGGCAGCCATGTTTTGCCAGCTGAATCAAGATTCCCTTTTCTAGATAAAGCGAATCCAGCTTCTCCACAGTACTGTTGCTTTCTAGATCTTTCATTGTTCTCCTCTTGATTTTTATCTCCTTTTATATACAATGCCCTATAAACAAGGATCCCACTGAGCATATTAACATAATTGTCACCTGAGGCTTACATACAGAAATCCCATCAAAACAGCCCAGAAGGGAATGTGCTCTTTTTGTTCCAGGATTGCACAATTCACCCTCATCCTAGTTAAATTTCAACTTCAATGGTTTATTTCTCACACTCCTATCTAGCAAGTTATTTCTCTGTTATATGAATTTGATTTCCTTCTCAGAAGTGTAGCACCTTATACCTGGTTTTATTAGTATAGAAACACCCCATGAATTGGTATTCAAACCATTTCTTCGAATTTTTTGTGCAACTTTCCACTCTGGTCTCCCCAGGGCTCATAACTTCTGCATTTCCCTTCCCACCTGTTAAACCAGAATTTACAATTCCGTCATTCAGATCAACACTGAAGAGGATAACTAGGCTCAGGCTTAGCACAAATTTATTTGATAGAGTCCACCCAGTATGGCAGAAAACATCTCACACTAGTCCATTGACACATGTTGATCAGCTGCTGAAAATTCAAGCCTGGCCAATGTAGAACAAAAGGAACAGAGAGACATGAAACAAATTGCCTAAAAGTAGAGAACAGAGCCTCCTGATGGAGCAAAGTATCCAAAACAGAACTCAAGCTGGAAATCAAGGTTCGACCTTAACACTGCATCAGCTGTCATTGCTTCATGTTTTTATGACTCACTGCTGTGCTGTTGCTGAGAGGAAATTACCCGAAACAGGATTTGCAAAGAATAAAGCAGTACTTAAAGGAAGCTCCAGAACAACTGGGCATCCTTCTAAGCAAAATCTATTCAACCGCTCATTTCTTCCAAGTACAGGCAGACAAAATGATAATAAATATTAATCAAAGATAACTAATTTGTATCCGTCATGATTTATGATTGCAAAGCTTATCAAACACAAAACCCCAAATACAGTGGGCTGCCCTTTTCCAGTGTATTTTTCCCCCCTTCTACTCTGTGCTGAACCATAAATGTTGTTCTGAGATACATTATGTTGTTGGCAGTAAGTGCTGCCAGTGTTATTATAGAATAGTCATATTTTGAAATTGAGAAAATCTATTAGATCAGCAAGTCCATTTTCCCTCCATGGAAAAGATACAGTCTCCCAAGAGGAGTACGTCTTGTATTAAAGTAAGGCTACCTACTGATTGCAGCAAACACTGCCCCTTGCTGACGTCTATGTGTGTTACAGTTTGCTTTAGCCCATCAAAGTCCTGCTGTATTGACTCCTGAAAACGTTTTATCACTGGCTATGGGTGTTTAACCTCTGTTGTACAGACTTCAGGCAGCCCAGCAGGAAAATTAAACCCAGACCACACCCGTCTCCTCCTGCCACCCTCTCCTGGGGTAAATCATGAACAGGCTGCAAAAGCAGTCTGCTTCAAGACACTGAATTTTTTGAGGTTCGTTGCATTAAACTCTTGCCCATATTTTACTATATATGCCAAATGTGATGGAACTGGGCATGCAGAGTATAGTCCTGCAGAACACATTCTGCATGCTTAGTAATCCTCTGTGTGGCCAGATTTACCACACACACGCAAACTGACTTTCCCCTGAATTTATGTTCCTACCAGGATGAATTTCTCACACTTACGCAGTCAGTCTAGAGCTTTGAGAAAGTATCAGTGCAACTTCTGGGTTTGCAATGGAGTTGCAGGAAACTCATTAATCTGAATGGCACAGGCTGAGATAGTTCCTCCCTGGGTTCAGGCAACCATTCAGCACAAACCTCTGTCAGTCTGGAGATAAAACCTGGTGTGGGAACTGCACTGATTGCACCTGTGAGCCAGCAGAAGTCAGACAACACACGTAGGGCCCTTTGGTTAGGAAAGATTGGATA
Organism: Strix aluco; assembly: GCF_031877795.1. Classification (NCBI taxonomy): domain Eukaryota; kingdom Metazoa; phylum Chordata; class Aves; order Strigiformes; family Strigidae; genus Strix; species Strix aluco. The sequence continues at coordinate 83,485,249 of NC_133935.1, read as the reverse complement.
TGTGAGTTTAAAAGTCTCAGCCTTATAGGTTAAACCTTGGGGTCTCACATCTGGGTGAAATTAGGAGGAACAGCAGGGAGAAAGTGTAACACAATGACTTCTGTGTAAAACCTGGGCCATGAGCAGGAGTTATTTGCAATGTACATTCACTTCTGCTGTGAAATGGCCCTGGGGGACTCAGTTGTCAAAATGCAGATATGCATTAGTTACCAGATGGGGAGTGAAAGTAGCTGTTCTGTAATACTCCCCATTCTGCACAATAAACACAAGATAATTCAGAAATGGCTCTGAAGTTCATTTGAAGAGGATCACAGAGAAAACTAACAACTGCAGTCACTTCCAGATTTCGTTATTCTGCCAGAATGGCAGGAGTTGGTTAGTGAAAGTTGGTTTAAATATGAATTATATTCATATAATATTATATCAATTTTTTCCAGAAGTGGAAAAAGTCAGTTTGACTTCTGTTTTCATGTGCCCTGTGCTAGAAACAGGTGCCAAAAGCTACTGCCGATACTGCTAATGGACAAATTAAGTCCCCTTTTAGTAGAACTAATCTCCAAAGGTAGGTGATACAGTACGTTTCAGAACAGACATGAGATTAAAGGTGACACGCTGGAAAGATCTCACTTGATCTGTGAAAAAGAGGATAAGGCCAGAAATCAGTCTAGTAGTGGTGTTTAACAATTGTTAGTGATCAGTCAGTACAAAGCAACAGGAATGCTATTATTTTCCTCTGTGACATCTAGATAAGGCAGCTTACAATGAATTCTAGATTTCACTGCCTTCATTTGCTGATCATTCCATATTCACCCTTTCAAGTGAGTTAGAGTCCTTCATCATATCTGTGCATGTTGCTGGCTCTTTGAAGATAATCTGTCAGTTTTCTATGTTCTCTGCTTAAATTATCATAACTCATAGGGGCTTCCTTAAATCTTATAACTTTTCGTCACTATCAATATTCTGCTCTGATTTTTTTCTTATCACTCTAGCACCAAGAAATGCTGGGAAATATTATCAGTCTGTCTTCAGGGAAAGGAAATGATAACTGTCAGTCTGCCCTATATTCTAGAGAGCTCTTCTGCACCCCAGAAGCAAACCATTTTCTGGCAGTTTGACAAGCCTTTTTCCTTTAGTTAAAGGAAAAATAATCAAAAAGATCAATAGGAAGTGTAAACTGAATTAATTTTACTGAATTGGAATGACTTTCTTGTGTCACTGCAGGCGAGGACTGACTACAGACTCATACAAGGGTTTAATTCAAGCTGTGGACACAGTTGTGTTATTCGGAGGAGTCGCCTTTGGAAATTAGGGGTGGCAGAAGAGGATTAAGAGAAATCTCAGATTTTGCATAATTTTGTACACTGAAGAAGCCATTAGGCAAGAGACATCCACTAGCATAAGGCAGTAAACACACAAGCACTTCTCATGTTTCTATATGCAGAAGGTGTAGGAGGCATTCCCACTGACTACTTTCTCCTGCATTGTTTTTCAAGCCCATTGAGACCATGGGCCTCAAGGAACCTGAGATCAAGATTCTGAGACCATGAACATGGCAGTTAATAAAGTTAGAAATTATTATTATTAGTCACTATTTAAATTAAAAAAAAACATTTTTCAACTAATAGGAAATTCAGTGGAAAACGGAGTTTTAAGAGGACTGAAAACATCTGCCTGTGCAGTTAAAATCAGGGTATAGTTGCAACTGGAAAAGAATGCATGGGTATGGGATTAAAATAAATTTTTATCAAATAAAAGTTGTGCAGAAAGGAGACTAAGAACTCCGAACACGCCTACACAAGTCATTTTGCATCAAATACAAGGTTGTGCATTGATACAAAATGCATTTTTCCTTATTCTGAAAAAAATCTTATTTTTTCTTCATTTCTTTTTACTTTTATGTCTGCTTTATCCAACCACTAACCTGAGCACCCTGTTCTATTTTCAAACATATTATAGTGACAACTATGAACTGAAAGATAAAGCCTCTGTGGGTGCTATTTAAACACAGTACACATCCACTAAAGATCTTAGACTGAATAATGTAGGGAGAAAGGATATAATAAGCAAGCAGCATCCTATATAGAAGTGATGTTCTGCATCCTTGTATTTTCTTCACATCTTTGATTACCTGGTTCTTTAATTTTATGCTGGGCACAGGATTTCATTCTTTAGAAGTACTTTACCAAAATAGCTAATGTTACTAATCGTTTCATTGACCACCGCAAACTCAGGAGTAGTCCTTTTACTGAAGCAGGAACTCAGTATTGTCACCAATGATAACACTATTCTTCATTGTTTCTTAGCATTTTATTGGGTCCTGCAGGTTTACAAATATTCTTTAACTTTCCTGTATTTATTGCCTGCAAAACCTCTGCAGAAGTATTCTCCTTAAAGAACAAAAATGAAAGACTCAACATTAGCAGAGGTTAAAGGAAATATTCAGCTGACTAACTAATGGAAGGAAAAATCAATTATATGGACATCTCTTCAAAATCCAAAGCCCTTTATGCTTTTTTTTTTTTTTTGTCCTTGGGGATGTTTTATCTGATGTAACATTGCTATTAAACTACCTCAGCTCAACTGAAAATAGTATTGACTAGCATATTGTAAACTCTTCTGGGCTAGCACCACATTTTTATTTATGTTCAAGCAACTTAATTGTTATTAGGGCCCCTGGATAGTGCTTTTAGATAAATAAAAGTGCACCATTGTAAGACAGTAGGGAATTTGAACAATAAGTTCTGAGTATGGCAGGAAATAGTGGTAAATCACTGTAACTTGTAATGTTTTCATATGAAAGTGGGGATGTAAAATGAGAATAAGCTCAGAGGAGGTGCGGGACAACTGCAATGAGAAACTTTTGTTTTCTCTCAGTGTTTTATATTGCTGCCCAGCAACTCAGCTTCTGAACTTTGTTCTTGTAAATTCAAAGTCAATAGTAAAATCATAATGGACACCATTGGAATAAACAAAAGGTCATTTTAGGGTCAAGATTCCTTTGAGATATTTATCTGGAGACTTATTTACATGTTTTCCCACCTTTTTTTTTTTTTTTTTTTTTTTTTTTATGTTTATTCAGTTTAGTCCATTGAGTTCCCAAAATTTTTCAGAGCCAGTCTAAATTTTCTGACTTTTTTTTTTGTTGCCTGAAAAATGTTGAGTTGTCAGAATCACCACAATCTTCCACACAAGCCTCCTTCAAAAGAAATGGTGTTTAGGCAAAAAGCTGAAACAGAATTTTTCAGTCTCATCAAAATGAAACATTTGATTTTTTTCCTTAACATTGGATTTCTGCTTAACACAGTCACCAATTATAATATCAATTTTTAAAAATACTTGTAATATAGAGAGGAAATAATATCCCTGTGGCTTTTCAGTTGGAAAGTTTTGTACATTCTGGAACACTAGATTTCAAGGAAGAAATCTACTGGAGGTATTCATGTGAAAAAGAATAAAATCAGTAGTCTAGAAAATAGAACATATGAGGAAAGACTGAAGAAACTGAATGTATTTAGGTTGGTGCCTTCAGATATGTAAAAAGATTGCTGAAAAGGGGAAAGAGATTACAGAATTTTCTGTTTTGAATTTTAATGGATACTCCATCGTATACACCACAAAAAGTACAAAGTTTACTATAAAGGAAGAGGGATTCAGGTTAAATGTGAAGAAAACTTAACATTAGAAAGGCTAATAAAGCATTGAAATAGATTACTTGGAAAGGTGTGGAAGCTCAATTGCAGGTGGCTTTAAAAATTTGATCAGAAAAACAGAATGTGAGAAATGACAGATTATACTAAGCTTGCATTAGAAATAAGGAATTAATGACTTGTCCTAGACCTTTTTTTGATCCATTTTCTATGATTTTTTGTAATATTTGCTTCTTATTACAATGCATATATAACAGTGACCATTTATTACAAACCACTGCAGTTCTTTTGATTCTATTTCAAGTATCAGAATTTGCTCCGTAACAGAAGGTTCAATTTTGAACTACTTCTAATGGTACTGTTAGGGATCTAAAGACAGAAAGAAGGGTCAAAAGGTTATATGCAGCTAAATAAACGGAGGTTTCCCACGGAGACTTTCTTGCCAGCAAGAGAATTAAAAGTCACCGCATGGAAGGTTTTAGCAACTCTTGTTATTAATTAATAATAAAGAGAATATTTATCCCATGCAAAGACGGTTAAAAGGTCATGCAATAACACTACCGGGAAAAATAATTTTATGTATTTATAAATATATCACATTTCATCTCAAAAGAAATCTCTCTGCAATGGTAACAATTAGCAAATGCTTTGACTGAATTCCAAAATTTGTTAGTTCCCTTAGATCAGTATATCATCCCTGGGACTTCATGAAGAATTACCAAGGGAATAAAAATGGGAAGTGGAGAATGTTCAGAAACAATTACATCAATTGTTCTCCAGAGCCCAAACATTCATTTATGCAACAAATAATGTTAACGCCAATTGCTCCACAAAACAGACGTTCCAAATTTGGAGTCTATCCAAAGCACGGGTGTCTGCTCTGCTGCAAACTGATCCAGTCATCCGCTTGGATACAACTTCACACATCAATGCTGATGTTTCATCTTCCTCTTGATCACTTGGTTTCCACTGGGGCCTGGTACTTCAGAAGATCAGGAAGCACATATTACGTGCTGAACAAACACAGAATGAATATTATTGATACCTCTTAAAATTATGTCACACTGTCTTTAGAGTAGACAGAAAGTGACAAGGAGAGATAAAAATGGCAATATTCCTCCTATTACCAACAGTAGGGTTTGAGTTCAAGGAGAGCCAAAACAGGGAGTAACATGTGCAAAGACAACATAATTTAGGACGTACACATAGACCTTAAATTATCACTGTATGCCTACAATAGATTTTTTTTGTTTTGTTTTAAGGTGAGTCTTACCTTTCAAAATTTTCTAAGTAGAACTGAAGCAGTGAAATTAGACTAATTGTCAATTACTATTCATATTATAGTAGAAGAAAGTGACCCCTGTCAAGTAGGACACTCCAATGAGACAGGGGTTCTTCAGGCAGAAAACAGAAGATTCTCAGTGCCCTCAAACATGAAGTAATGCTGGTGTTATACAATGTATGCTTTATAAATATGTGGGATAATTTTATTCGCTATTTGCAGTAAAGTGGCAGACAATCCCTTTATTTTGCTATACACATCTGGAAACCAGAAAAAATAAAAAATAAACCCCAGCATCTATTTTATATTTTATGTATCCCATACACATTAAAATTCACAATTATGACTAAGTTATATGCAGGTTTTATTGTAAATGTATTTAAAAGACTTTTGCTCTCTTCATGCCCAGAAAAATGTTTCACTTACCTACTATAAAGTTAACAGAGGCAAAAGTGCAACTTTCCTAATATGTTCACTGTATGGAAAAACTGCTTCCTTGGATTACTTTTACCAGCACTCATTAATGAATTCTCATAACACTCCTGTAAGTATTAGCATCTGTTAAACATTAGGACACATAGACAGATGAATCCTCTGTGACTTTCTTTTGCATATTTGTTTTTCCTGAAAGACACTTGAGAGTTATCAAGCTTCTTTAATACTTGGACACTAAAGGCTCTGTCCAGATTTTTCCCTTGCTTAATGCTGCCACTCTGAGAAAGGTATTGTTCTTTGAAATATGGACCACCATGACAATAAAAATAATGAAAAAACATATTTCTATGTATAAAATTCTCAACATTGTTTCAATACCCCCTCTTCTCTTTGGCTGAATTCCCTCCTCATTACATCTAGGTTATCTTCAGTTTCCCTGAATAAAGGCTTAGATTTTTTTTATTACTAGCTCTTTTCTTCTTTTATTCCACAGGCACAGCCCTTCTGTTTCTCATCTTTCACAGGAACAGACTGAACAGATCTCACTTAGGCCACCACTGCCCAGATATCCCAAGCACATAAACTTCTTCGAGATTCTTCTGACTAAACATGGAAGTCTGCACCCTTATCTGAGTTGAATATTTGGGTTTCTTTTGCATTCAATGGGGAAAAAATATTTCTAGAATATTACTTATCTCATCATAAAAAATACATTCAATGTGAGTAGGTGAATTGGGCCCTAAAATACCTATTTCTTCCCTTTGATTCTGTAGTGATGCTAGCTTACCAGCTGAGGTGGGAATGTCAACCACACCCTTCAGTCTTCACAAAGGGCTCCAAAAACCCGATGCTTACTTTAGCTAGCTATAGACCTATACAAAATTAGATGAGGCAAAACACAACGAAAAACACTTAAATCTTTTCTTCCAGGCTTATTTTCTTTTTGAACTTTCGTCAAGAATCTTATTGTTCTTCTGCAAATGGTTATTCTTTCTAATTATGAAGATGAGCTGAAGTCAAATTCTCCCCTCCTTAGATATTTTTCTTCTTCCTGAGCTGGTTGAGAAATTAGAAAAAAAGATTCTTTTGTCATTCTGTTCTTCTCTTCTACTTTCTTTATCTCTGAGTATCAGGCTCTGCTCTTCTTGATTAATCATAATCATTGATTAATCTTTTGTTATGGCATTTTCAAAGGAAAGGGATAGTAGAAAACAGATTTATTTATGCATTAAAAATTAGATATATTTTCAGATTTTTGTTCTTCTGAAGAGAGACAGATTCAGGTGATTTTGATCCTCAGTGTAATCCTGTCCATAGATAACTCTCTCAGATTCAATCTTTATTCACCTCTCTCTGACCATGATGAAGTAATACATAGCAGAAGATAGCCAGAAAGCTTCAGGATACATACTGTTCCAAAAATGAAACTGAAATTCCTAAACTCTGTATAAGGTTATCATAGACTTACTGAATGCAGTTTGGTAACACAAGAGAGTTAAAGCTAGAAACAAAACTGAGTTCCCGCTGTGAAATTCATATGGCTTTTTTTTCTTTATACCATACCTCTAAACTTCCAAGACCTTCCTGTCGAGAAAAATAAGTACTCACAGAGACAGACACAACATAGTCTTTTAAAGGATACCCTAACTTCTGTTGTTTTATGCTAAGATATTTCCAAGTGAAGGTAACCCAATGTAATTCTACTTTTTTGCATGGAAACCATATATCCCTTATCAGTGCTTTAACCGCGTGTGGCTGGGGATGTTTGTGGTTATTCTGACCAGCAGAAGCTTGCATTTAGTTTAAAGATGCAGGTATGTTTTTAGATTTCCACTGAGACAATATGAGGAGAAGTAAAGCAACTGTGCTCCCCAAAGCTGCAGACAGGTTTTTAGACTATCTGTTGTTGAATTCCAACAAATAGACTTTTTCTGCGGTTGCAAAACTCCTCACATTTCTAAATTCACATTTTTATCTTTCCCACCACCTGAGAATGCCATCTGCTGTTTATCTCAAATATATCCAACTTTCTATATCATATTTCTTTAGGATGTTCTCAAATTCCATTTTGGTTGGACTTTGTTTTTAATTTTGTTTTATTTTTGGCTTATTTATTTAGTGATGAAATTGTGCATAGTGCAAGGCACACATGGGTTTTGCTGTACTTTTCCCTTCTGTTGTGATCTGTCAAACAGTGTGTGTTAGAACAAAAAGGACAGTTCTTTGTTTGAGCTGTTGGTCACAATTCTTATTAACACCCATCAAGCGATAGCTCATAAGGATTAAGCCACACTCGAAATGCTTATTCTTAACCTATGATACAGCCAGTGCACAACCAAAGATCAAGTTACCCAGAACAGTTATTATATATTTTCTGCAGAATACACTGGCTTGACTAGCAGAATATATTGGGATTAATTTTCCTAGGAGATGGAGACTTTTTGACAACAGGTTAGTTTTTTGGTTGTTTTGGTTTTGGGTTTTTTGGGGGTTTTTTTTGCAAATTGTCAGAGAAATGTGTTCATTTCAAAAGGTCTTTCTAGGAAGTCTTTTCAACCTCCATGTGGAAACCCAGTCAGAGTGGACTCTGATTACAAGACAGTTCAAATCAGAGTAAAATGTTGATGAGTGCTTATGTCCCTAAGGTATTTTGATGTGGACCCTTTCTCAATCTATTCTTTTAGTGATAGCTCAATTTAATTCTTTAAAGAAGTGTGATATTCACCTAACCTGCTGTCTAACCATAGTAATCAAGGCTTCAGCTACAATCAATGGAAAGAAATAGCTGGATGGGGCAGGTACCTGTCTTTTAGGATAGCACAAATCTTTCTCTGACACTGCCTCTCCTATGGCTTAAGAGGAAACTTGGACCACTTTCTTGATAAAACAGCTAAATTTTAGATGGCTAGACTTAAAAAAAGAATATGAAAGATGAAATTAACTAGTGGCTGGGGAGCCAGCCACTAGTGGTGTGCTCCTAAGGTCAATATTAGAGCCAATACTGTTTAACTTCTTCATTGATGACCTAGATGATGGAGAAGAGTGCATCCTCAGCCATCTTGCAGAAGATACAAAACTGGGAGGAGTAGTTGACAGACCAGATGACTATATTACCTTTTAAAGGAACCTTGATAGGCTGTAAAAATGGGCCAACAGGAAATTTATGAAGTTCAGGAATGGGAGGAATAATCCCATGCATCAGTACATGCTAGGGGCTCTCACTGTTGTGTGGAAATGCCTCATTTTCCTTACTCCATATCAGAGTAAAGAAGATGGAGCCAGAGACTTCTCAGTGGTGCCCAGAGACAGGCTATGAGATAACAGGCACAAACTAGAATACACGAAACTCCACTCAAATATAAGAAAACCCTGGTTTTTTACTGGAACAGATTGCCCAGAGAGGTTGTGGAGTTTCTATCCTTGGAGATAATCAAAACTGGACTGGACATCACTCTGAGCAGCCTGTTATAACCATGCTCAAGCAGAGGAGATTGTACTCAGTGATCTCCAGAGGCCCTTTCCAAACTCAGTGATGCTGTAAAGATGACATAGTAGCTTGTTGATATTTTTAACCCAGGTCTTGCAAACCTTAACTAAATGCCTACTCTCTCCCTCTCTTTCTAAAAAGACTAAAGATATGAATTTCTGATGCAGCAGAAAAAACCCAGAGGCTGCAACTTCAGCCTTCTCTCAAATCAAAAGTTTTATTGTACAAACAACCTCAGTCTGGGCTTCTCACTCAAAAGTACTACTTGGAGCCCACTGTTTTACCAGCTAGAGAAATGTTGATCTTGTTACTGGTCAGTGAATCCTGAGAATGAACCTAGGGCTTCATTCAGCAGCCCAGACATAGGTATCTACTGCAGTTTGGGATGACCCAGCGTACCCTAGACAGCCATACAGGGTTAGGAGATGGAGAGTCTTGAATTGCTGTCTTAGCAGGTAAAAGTTAGAAGATACTCTATATTTTTGCAGAGGCAGATCAGGCTCCTGGTGCTTTCTTTTGAGAAGGAACTGGTATAAAAGATAGTGTGCTACTAATTGACACCTACAGCAGTACTGCTTGAAAATGCTGATGCCTTGTAAAATGTACTGAATAACATAAATATTTCAGTTGACTTTGTTATCGTCCTGAATTTCTAGTGAGTGTGTGTAGAGTGCAAAAAATGTGAGTTTGAGCTTTTACGTAATCAGGATGAATTAGTGAAGATGATCTTGGTTTAATTCCTGTAGAGATGGCTTCTTTGATAAAACTTTTTTTTTTTTTTTTCAGTTCAGTGGAGAGAGACTTCAACCAACATCTAAAATGGTGCATTTCTGAAAATCTTGCTTTAAAAACGTGCAGAACCAATGAGAACACCAAGATTTCAGGCTTGGAGCAGGAAGGATTATCTAGTGGTTAGAACATAAACCTGGAAATTAGGGGACAGGTGTTTTATGTTATCCTAGATAAGTCATTTTGCCTTTCTGTGCTTCTTGCTCCCAGTTGTCAAATAATTCTCCCTTCTTTACCTCTGTGGGATATCATAAAGCATGTGAAGTGTCCAGATTTTATAGTATTATTTGCCATAAATGTATCTTAGGCTGTCAATTTTATGCTGGTGAGGGTACATTTTGTTAGAGAACCCAACAGTTATTTTGTCATTATACTTCATAACAGAGCAGAGTCAGCTCACAATTTTGCAGAAATATAGGTCTGGGTTTTGTGGACTTTTGTTTTATTTTGTATGTTTGTTTTATCACAGAGATGAGGGTGGGACAGGGCTGAGCAACTTCTGGCAAAATTAGGAGAGGATGAGAAGAAGAACCTGGGAGGGAGGTGAAGCAGTCAGTCAGGGTGTGCTGCCTGCTGCTACCAAAGTGGTGGAAGGAATGAGGGCAATGACTTCAGTTTCTGGCAGACATCATCCTAAAAGCCGTGATTCGTCCTTTACTAGCACTAACAGCAACCAGTCACGGTTGTTTTGCTAACCCAACTGTTTGTTGCTCAACACAGCTATTTTGATATTTCTAAGCCCAGCTTTGTAATAAAGGCTCAGGCACTTGAGGTTCAATTTAATTTTCTAAGCAAAGGCATCCTTAGGTTATCTGAGACATTTACCCCAACGTGACATATATGACACAAGACCTGTAAGAGACCTGTTGCCTCCTTGGAGAGGCAGCTGAAGATCAGCTACCTTAAAGTGTCTTGAATAACCCAGGGTACTACTGATTAGATTATCGAATCAGAGCCTTGTTCTCATGTTTCTAGTATTTATCTGAAATAAACTCAAAATACACCTGTAGAGCAAGTGTTATATATGTCCACTATTGTTACCTGCTCTTAATTACGAAGTGTAATCTTGCATGTAATCTTGTTCATGTCTCATTTTTTTTGAGTCTTATTTTTGGCCTTGGTCTGTTTTTCTGCACAATAATTAACATTATGCAGAACTATCAGAAATCTTGGCATTTACAGGACATTATATGTCTTAGGTATACAATAATCTAACTGAAGTTAGGAGCCTAAGCACCTTTGTAATCTTGTTCCCTGTTACTCCAGTATTATGAAGGGCACAGACGAAGAAGAAATTATGAAAGAAAAAATCTCTGTCAATCTAGTAACGCACCAGCCAAAACAAATAAACAAACAAAAAGTCCAATTTCAAACAATCTCCAGTGGAGATTTCTAGCCTAATTTGCTCATGAAAATACATAAGTGTTTTTTCCCTAATTGGTAGTTTGGGGTGAAGTATGGACTTTTTTTCTTCTCTGATCGCCTCGGACATTGTTAGAATAATGTTTCAATTGATAGTCTGGCACTTCACTCCCACTTTTTTTCTCATACTACAATTTCAGAGTCAGCTAAGTCATCTGATGATGCTGTTTAATTCTTTTATAAATAACAGGTTTTCAGAATGGGAGAACTGTTGTTAAGAAATTATAGCCCAACAGAACAATTTGGGCATTACTTTGGGTGACACACACACATTTTTTATTTCAAAATTATTATTGTGGTGTTTTCATATAATCTTTGATTAAATTGAGAAGTTAGCTTCAGAAGAACTACAGTAAATATAACCTAGTTCTGTACAAACTGATTTAGTATCGGCAGTGTGTAACCCTATATAGTTCTGTTTCAACTCCTCTAGCTTTTTTCTCAGATTAATAAAAAAGCAAACGTACACAAAAGAAATTGAATTAGTTTTCAAGCAGAAAAACATTTGTATGACAAAATCACATTTTTTTCAAATATCACAGTTAACTCACTTTGTGCTAAGAGCTCGGTACAAATATCTTAAAACATCTAAGTTGCATGGAACAAATAACATCTACCCATAAGATGACAGATATTTCTCTCCTTTCACCCCAAAGACACATTATCCCACTGATGACTCTTACAAGATTTCTTATATCTCCTTTGTATGAATTACCTTGGTGATATTTTTCTATGCTAGAAAAATTACTGACCTAATGGTAAAACTGCAATGCACGCATAATGAATAACATCAGTTTTTCATTCAAAGGTCTTTAGAAACTCTAAGAACACTATGGGATAAGTGATTATCTCACCTACAAACTATTGTGCATTTTCTCTGAAAATTCATCATCTAGTCTTCTCATCTTGGTCTCTATCTATCACTGTTTTTAGCAGTTTGAGATATATAGTAGGCTGAAACTGAACATGACTTGCTCTGTTTTTGCATATCTACACTGTCTCTTGCGGGACTCATAATTAGGAGAGGAAGGAACTTATATTTATGCAACAAATTGTACTAAATGTCATGATGACATCCTAGAACATCTAAGACATCATATATATGGCTGGTATATATGACATCAGACCCATGGGAGACCAGTGGCCTTCTGGACCAGTGACAGGACACCACATGGGTTTCCTTAAGACATCTCAAAAGGAATCAGGTACCCTCATGACAGTAACTGAATCACTTCCAGGGAATGATTCTTCTGATCTACTTTAGATATCTATACTGAGGTGAAATGAATCTCATCTTAGATCTTTATCAAGAATTAAAGAAAGACAGAGTAATTAACTTCCTACTGACATTGAAACTATGACTGTGGGTTTCACTCTACAGATAAGATATCTACAGGTAGGTATATAAATTAGGTTTTCACAAGTGATTAATGTGTCTAAATTCTCTTTATGAGAGTTTGACTCTCTTTAGTCAATGAAAGTCTGAGGCCAAATTCAGTTCCCTCAGAAGTATCTACTTCTGTTTCAGATGACCAAGGATTTCCCACAAGTCCATACATGATTGGCAGGTAGGACATGGGACCCAAAAGTAATCTGCAGTTTCTGAGTCAGCAGATGGAGGCCAGATAGCAGATTACAGTGTACCTAATATGACACTAGACACCTAGATACAGACAACTGAATCCTGTCCTCTCCACCTGTACTAATTATTGGCTCAATTCAGCCACTTCAGCATAGGTATCTAGAGTCTACTTTAAGCTCCCTGTTTGGCCTTCATATAACTCTGCTGAAGGGTGCAGGTTTGCTATTTGTTCTGTGTTATAACTGCTACATCTTATCTACATCTTACAAGTCCTGTTGCATCTCACAGTGTTAGACATTTAAGGATGTGCTACTGAACCAAAATGAAGAATCCTGCTTACCATAACTGAGAGCAGCTTGAGATCAGGGGCCAATTGCCCTTGCTGTAGATTTTGGGGGACTGTAGAAGAAATATGTGTCTCTCATGTTTTTATAATAGCAGAAATTATATAGACACAAGCTGATGCACAACTGTATCTGCTTTAAGTGTCAGCAGAAGCCTGCTTTTCCCCCAAAGGTCATGACAGGCCTAGGTCTGACTAGAAGGCAAGTTTGGACTTGTTGGATGTGGTCTGAGACATTTGGAGGCTACATCTAATTTAGCATCTAGGGATTTCAATTGCTCTTCTTTTTCCACAGCAAAGGTCAGTAAAACTTTAAGTATCAAAGGACGTAGAAAAGAGTTTTTTAGAGTCAGGATCTCAAAAGACAGCATATGTCATAAAATAATTTGCTGGAAGGGATCTCTGGAGCCCATTGGGTCCAACTTCCTGCTCAAAGCAGGCCCATCAGCCTGCAGAAGCCTACAAACCCCATGGACAAGAGATATGTGGAAAGGGCTAGTGGACTGAAGTTTAAACATTTTCACACCTTTTTGGGGTGCTTTAATTGGACAGATCCTGATAGATACACTGTAGTTAATCTCCTTGTCTTATTTCAGCTCCAATCTTTTCTTTCTTCATTTTAAAACAAATCTCTTCCAAGCCTGAATGAACTCCCTTTGCCATCTTACTGCTATCAATAGGTGGTAGCCATTCTCTATAAAGACTTTTTTATAAAAGAGTACATATTTTAATTGACAGTGAAGTCTTTTTAGATGGTGGTAAGATATACTTACAACAGAATAAACTAAAGTAAAATAGTAAAAGATTTGCACCACACACTTCAATATGCAAAGAAAGATGGACATGTTTAGAAGCAGCAGGTTCTTCATTGCCTGCATGAGAATTCACTAAAGAGGAGCTGAGAGAATTAGGAATATTGTTTCTTAGTGTTTAGTCTTCTGTAGTCTTCACATTTAGGTACAAAAGCTTTTCATTCATTCAATAAAACATGACGCAAAAGTAAGCTTAAGAATTTTTATATACAAGGGGATAAAAGTTCAGGCACAGACTGTCAGCTGGGGTAAATGCAACTCCTTGTCTCAGTTTCTCCATACCAATTCCCATCAGGACTTTCCAAGTTCAGTTGTAGTCTCCAGCATTGACATCTCTGAGTGAGCATAATCTATATTGAAATTATTTTTCAAAAGGTAGAATGTTATTATTAGTATTTTTAATGAGAATTTTTTCTAGAGACTAATGTGTTGGGTTTTTTTTTCAAACTGACCACTTCATATGACTCTATTTATTGTTATGAAACATAAGTATTTAATTGAAACATATTATAGATTTCTATATATATTTACAGGTAACAGGTTTTAGCTGGAAAGCAGAAGTTTTTGATCTTTAGCCACAAAAATGTTATGTCCTTCATTTTGTAACGAAAAATCAAAAAAAGGAATTATTTCGAGAAAAACAAAATAAAGCCATTTTCTGACCATGTTTATTTAAAGCAGCTGTTTTTCTTCTTTGAAATCTACATGGAAATTCTCAGATGTAAAGTGCAAAGGTTGTTTTTATTCATAAGAAATTTCAGGAGACAAATGGCTTCTTTGCATTTCACCAATGCAAAGCAGACCAAATCCGCATACTTGGAAACGTAACACTATCTGCAGTGACTAGGTGCAAAACTATCTGAAACTGCTCATTTCTTTTTCTGGCTTAGCAAAGCCTCTGATCATCCTGTAACTATAGCAACATAACCACAAGCTACTCAATTTTAGACACTTTTTGTGCATTTTCTCTTTTTTCCAGAATATAAAAAGATAATGGGATACAGGCACTCTGCTTTGTTTGCCTTGTTAAGCTATATTTAAATAATAAGTGATAAACAGAATGAATTAAAAATCCTTCTGTCTCTAAATGCTTTTAATGTTAATTTTATTTACCTGAAAACTTAGAGGAGGTGATACATTTTCCTGAGTGTAGGCACATTTGAGATGCCCTAGGGGTTCCCACCTGGTACCCAGCTGCTACAGTAAAAGGGTATATATTTGGGAGCATGTGGAACCCTTACGTGCATCTCCACACCTATGTCTAGGTGACTGAATTACACCAAAGACTGACCATTTATTTTTCAAAAGATCCTTGATTCCTGTCAACAAGATGACTGAATATTTCCTTAATGTTAAACGTCCCGGTAATGGTAAGATACAGCTTCCTGGATCATACTGGAGAGGACTATAGCAGGCCCCATAAGTTGCCTTTCCCCTCTAAAGTTTTTTCTTATGGAGTCTTCTTGAAATACAGAAAACCAAAAAAAACTGGGACTGGAATTTAGGGATTTACCTGTCAGATAGAGGTTTAATTCAGCTGCCTATACAGAGGTTTCTTATGCAGTTTAAGAAAACAATATTTTCCAAGATGGAGTGATGCAGTTTTCCTGTAGGTCTTGTTTCATGTTTGCCAGTGCCATGAGGATGTCTCAGTGCAAAACAACCTGCAGTTCTGCAGGGATAAATCACCTGCCATGTGTTCATGTTCATAATGAAGATTCAAGCTATGTAATGAAGATCTAATCAAAAGAGTCAGAAGCCTACATCTAGACACTTATAACTCTCAACCTGGCTTGATGCAGTGTATAAAACTGAAAACTATGACTAGAACTATTGGAGGCACCTTAGGGTACCTGATATATCGACACTGAGATGACAAATAAAACAGGTTATGCAAGAAATTGTGGTCTTCTGCAGTAGCACCTGGAGGAAAAGCAGAATATCCTAGGACATTTCAAATGTCATAAACAATTTGGAAATGGAGTCAAGCAGTGGACATTTGTGTGGGCAGCTACAACTCAGAAATACTTCATTTATTCTTTTAATCATGTCAAAGAGATGCAAGTAGCATACAGAAGGATAGAACCTGTGAAAAATGTCTGCTATTAATACCACAGTTAAAAAAGCAAAGTGAAACACTTAACAAACATCACACACTACATCATATTTCTAGTACTAACAAGAGAAATTGAACATTTTAGGAGTGTCAAGTCAAACGCTCTGGTGTTATAAGTCTCAAGCTCACAGACAAACCCAGTAAAAGATCTCTGTCTTTCCAGTTATAGAAACATGAGCTATATTATCTGACCATTCAAGATCCAAAGAGTAAATCAGGACAAGTACAGCATGGCCATTCACAGTTCATTTCTGGACTTTCTCTGTGGTCATTAGAAAGAAATAGAAAAGCTCAGGGAGCAATTCACCACAGCTAGTCTAGATTTTTCAGAATAGATAGAATTAGATGTTAGCAAGGTTTATTTCTCTCCATATTAAAAAAGGACAGAGTGAGTAGAGCAGAGTAGACGCCTATCCTGAGTGAGCTGGACCGCTCCTAAAGAAAGAAACAACTTTGCAACATGTTTCCATATTGACCTCCGAAAGTCTAAAAGGGTAATACATGTCTGCAATTAAATTAATCTTACATAACTACATTAGTATTCTATCTATTTTTTAAAAAAATGTCCAAATTCAAACCAGTATGTCTTCTGCTTTTTGTAATCATTCTGATAAAGAGAAAAGTATTGGAAATGTCTCAGAGCAAACCTGGTCAAAGTTTTGCTTGGTGAGATAGTGTTTTTATCTCAAGTGAGGTCCATGGCATTATTCTTGCGGAAAACTGCAAAAGCAATTTATTTGCTTTTTGTTAAACTTTTCAATTTTTGAATCAAATCATCCAGATGAAGTGCATGAAAAGTAGAAAAGCTCCCACCTCCTTTTTTCTTTTATTTCTAGATATTTTTCTGCTCATACACACACACAAAGAAAACTTTTTTCAACACCTTCTAGTCCTTAATTTGCAAATAATAACACATTATCTAAACCTTATTTCCTGTCTGTGAGTATAAAAGTAA
This sequence comes from Strix aluco, assembly GCF_031877795.1. Lineage (NCBI taxonomy): Eukaryota > Metazoa > Chordata > Aves > Strigiformes > Strigidae > Strix > Strix aluco. The sequence goes on along the minus strand of NC_133935.1, from coordinate 83,468,379 downwards.
GATTGTTCAGATGAATGAAGTTAAGCAAGAACATAATTATTTGCAAGACCAGGATATAACCACACAAGTGTGCCTTTCAATCAAAGGTTCTCTCTCTCTCTTTTTTTTTTTTTCCTTCCTTTACTACTTAAGTAAATTACTAATATCTAAATGGAGAGGGGAGGAAAACCACTTATGTTTCAAATCTCCTGAAATCAAAGAAAGAACTAGATTATTTAAGTGACTTGACAACATATCTAAACCTGTAAGGAGTGAATAATTGTAAACAATGGTTAAATAATAGTATTTCAGTCACCCAAGGGCAAAATATATTAGCACTGTATCATATTGTATATGCAATCATAAAATTGAATGCTTGCTCAAAGAACATTATCAGAAGAATTTAAAGTCAGCATTTCTAATAAGTAATACACATAATCAGATAAATAGATATGAGAAATTGCAGTCAAATTCCTTACTTTTTTTCACTGGTCTTTGTGTTATTACAATATTTACTAAAAAGCATGAACACAGCTTTGTTTTCCCTCTTTGCCACAGATCTCCCAAATCATCTTAACCCAATTGCTAGTCACCAAAAGAGTTACTTACCTACCTACATTCTCTCTACCAATTCCCACCTCCATGACCTCTCAGAATTTGTGGTGGTGCAATCCTTACCCCCCCCCGCCCCTCTTTGTTGGGCTGCTTGGTGCTAGGTGCGATTCCACCCACATCCCCCGGGCTATACACCAGTCTGTGGAGATAAGGACTGACAATGTTAACGAGCCTGGCTCCTGCCCCTCCCGATTGCTCGGAAATGGTTAAAATGGCCCATCAACTCCTAAGGGCCTGGCACACCTGTGCCTGGGATGTGGTCAAATGGGAACAATAACAGAGTTGCACATTCATCAAATTCTTTTGTAACTGCTGGAAGGCACCAGAAGGCATTTGACAAAAGTCAATTATCTTGGACCCTATAAATGGCGACCACCAGGGAGACCCTTTGAGCTCTCCTGGATCGCAGTGGGCCTGTGACCAGCATCTCCCCTGAGCTGGGACGCCTCTCAGGTACCAAACCCTTAAGGTGTCGTCTGCTCCAGACGGAAGGCCAGGGCGAAGTCCCCCGCTCGAGTCTCAATTATCGCCCGTTGAGGAATGCCAAGGCATTGTGAGTATTTGCTCTAAACTCGAGAGGGAAATTTTCTTTGAGCTAGCTTCTCTTTACTCTGTGTGTGTGTGTGGGTACGTACCCTTGTTTCTGTGTGTGTATGTCTGTTCTGTGTTTATTCTACTGAATCCAAACACCTTTGTTTCTGTATGTTTGTCCATTTTGTTATGTGCATGCATGTGTATATATATATATATAGGTACTGTTAAGTAAGTTAGTGTGAATCTTGTCATTTTAGAATCTGAATAAGTCGCTTTCCTTTCTTTTAGTATTTCTGAATTATTTTATAATAACAAATTGCTGTTAGTTATTAATAAACCTAGATTTCTTACTAAATATTACCGTGTCAATACTTTCATCCGCGACAAAATTCAGTTCTGCTTTCCTCAAAGACAGATGAAAATACTAACTAGAAGTGTTTCCTTAGGGCAGACAATTCTTACCAAAATTCCACCTGGTTTTATTTCCTTCCTATATTTCCTCTGTCATGAGAATGAGAAGCTGCAGATCCACCTCCAGACCATAATATGTCTTTATTCCAGAACACGCTCGCTCTCTTTTTTCTGAGGGACCCCAATCCTCATATTAGCTCATACTCTGATAGATAAAGCCCTCATGCCCTTATGAGCAGTGTTAAGTCACCCTCACACTTTGGATATTCAGTCTAGTCCCAGTCAAGTTCTTTCCTGGTGAGCTAGAGAAGAAGGAAAGTCAGAAGAAGAACTGGACACTATCTTGTCCAAATAATGCTGTTGAGCAATTAGGAATGTAAAATTTAGGGTGTGGGAAGAAGATAGGTCAAAAAATTGATTTGCTCACAAGATATTATAGCTATGTCTGGTCTGTTTGAATTCACTATGAAGCCAGGGATGTCATGGGGTAAAAGAGGCAGGATAAGAAGAATCTAGCACAAGCTTAATTAATTAGCTTCCTTGCTTGAAGGGGATGGTCCTGAGGCTCAGGTGTTGATAAGAATAAGAACTTTTTTTATGTGCAATTTCTTACTTGAAAGAGGAAAAACTTAAATAAAACTTCAATTAAACCCCAACATAGTATAGCCAATACTCCTGGGGAGGGCTGGGATTTTTGGTTCAGTGCTAGAGACATGCAGAACAGTATATTAAGATTATATTGTTCTGGTCTTGCTAGAGTAGTTACCAATAGCAAGTAGGAAAAAAATAATTGCCCATTCAGTGATATTGATTCTGCTAATAATCTTGTTTCAGCATGTTAGTGGTTTTTTCTGTAAGCTACTTGGAACATGTTTGAAAAGTCTGGCTAATGACATGTGAAATCTTATATACAGTAAAAACTATTACACACTATGAAATGTGTCCTTGCAGTGTTATTAAGTGGCCTTGCTTCATTACAAATATGGTATAATCACCATGGCTGATGGAGTTTAAACAAGAATCCACTGCAGTTTGTTTTGGTTCAATAAAGATAGCTATGTCAAAGGTTTTGTATTTAGCTACAAATGTTTAGACTCAAGAAGAGAGTCTAAGGGTAGCCAGTATTCATGCAATATTACATTTTCTTTAAAATTTAACAAGTACACCAGTGACTTAAATTTGCCACTGATTCTGAAAACAGAACACAATGTAAAAAACTGAATATAAACACTTTAGGATTCAATACAGAGACCTTTTAGTTCAAATTGCCTTTCAAACAGCTGCTGTACCTTATTTATGCAGTATAAACAACCTATGAAATTACAATTTAGATTAGTCTATATTCATTCCTCTCTATACATGAAGTAGGAGTGTAGAAAAGTGCTAGCCCTTGATTTTAGGTGTACAATTCAAGTCAGGTTTTGGGCTTTAACAGCATCTATATTTAAATGTGAGTTCTGTCTGTCTATTCTTTCTTTAATACTGATTTTTGTTGGTTACTTATGGGGTTTTTTGTTTGTTTGTTTGGGTTTTTGTTTGTTTGTTTGTTCCCCCCCCCCCCCCCCCCCCCCCAAGAATGGCAGCAATTAAACCAGCAGTAAGGGAAACTAAACTCTGGTGCATTTCATACATTAGGAATTGATTTAGTGTTAGGATTCCACTGTAGAAGGAAGAAATGGCTGCTGGGGGACTTACACTGGATGTTATCTCCTCAATACATTATCAGATTTACACTTCATTTTACATATAGAGTTATTGCCACTTAGACTCTACTACTATACATAGGGCATTCTGACTTTTAGTGTACCACATGTTTAATTGCATTGAGTAATGGTATATAAAGAAAGAACTACAAAGGAATGTTTGGATAATCTTTCTTAAACTAATAGCATTATTGACAGTTAGTCTCTTTCTTAAGAGAAAACCAAATGTTGATGCAACACCCCTTGTCAGAAACTAACCTCAATCACTTACATAGACTTTTATTATAGTGAAGATGGATATGAAGGGTTTTCATATATTTTAGTGTTCTCATCTTTGCCTTCAGGTTCTATCTTGGTTCCTCTGGCAGAACAGGTTCATTGTGTGCAAGGATAAAACATTCCTTATCTTCTTGTTAGGTATGATCATATACTTCACTTCGATATCACTGCAAGTAGTGTCCTAGCATGAAAGAGTGGAATTTGGTTCATTTGATGGATAACATCTTTGACTTTTTTTATATTAGGAGAAAAGAGATAAAGCATATAACTGCATCTTGAGTCCTTCTAGTCAAGGTCTTCTTGACATTAGCTCTGAAATAAGTATGTTGCCTCTATATTTAGCTTAAATTTAGGGTACAAGGAGTTGGTTTTTCTGAAGTCACCAGGAAACCTATGGGATCTATTGCTGCAGAAGGCCATTGAGGGGAATACACTGGATTCTTTTAAAATTAAATTCATTCAGATTGGCATAAATAAGATATGTAGCCATTAATCAAGCTTCCAGCTTGTTTCTAACTGTGGCTAATGTGTCCCTGTGATATGCTGTCAACAGATCATCTTGCTTATTGCTTGTATGGTTGGCTTTGAGCTCATGCTTGCTGCCTGCTAAAGTAACTAGGGGTTTATATGAAAAATGGAAGTACCATTAAACATAATGTGATTATTTCTTTTTTTCTTTTCTATTGGTCAGTAATAGTGCCCTGATCTACACATAAAGGAAAACAGGAAAAAAAAAAAAGCAGATAAATAAATCATTATTTCAGTCAGGGCACAGAGCTCTGAAATTTTTGAGTGATTTTCAAGGACTGCCCCAGACCTAATGTATTAAGGTCCTCCATACCAAAGGTCATGATAAATAAAATTACAAGGTCTAGCTCAAGAACAAATGGTTATAGGTAAGTATAACTGAGAAACAGCAGTTTCTGGACTTGGAGCAGATCAAGAACAAATACTTGCAAACTGATGAGTAACAAAGCTTTTAATAGTAGGAATCAAGCACATGGATCAGACTGCTTTTTCTAATGACACTTTCAACCATCTGATTTTTATATATCAGTTGCAGACACGCACAGGGAAAATGAGTTGCTTTGTGTCATTAGTGCACGGATGACTGCCAGCTCAAATCCCTTTACCTGCTAACCTGCCCATCCATAGAAAACAATGTTGCAGAATGATGCAGGAGATCTTTACCAAACCCAGATTTACCAAACGAGCAACCACATGTCATCATTTAACATTTCGGAACATGGGAAACCATTTCAGAGTTATTATGTCTCCCATATCCCCCAAAGTCATCAGTGTTAAAGGAGGCCCCATACTTCTTTAAGAGAAGAAATAAATTATTTTTGGCTGTTATATATTTTCAGAAGCGTTGAACTACTGAAGGCTGTGTACTATACCTCATTCTGAACTGCATCAAGACAGACAAAGGGAACCTGAATACTCCAGATTCTACCTGTTTACAACTTTCTCAGTAATGTGTCACAGGAAGGAAAAGCTAGGTATAAGGCTAGAAAGAAATTATTAGGGTCTGCCAAATACTTTCTGTGAACTTTTTTGGACGGAAAATTGTGTTTTCATTAAACATATGCCTACAGTGTCTGCTCTCCTCAAACTTTCAATTTTTGTCAGATAACAAAAGCTTCAGGATTCTAATCAAAAAGGCAATTTTCCACAGGAAAGAATTCTGTTGTTTGACTGTATATAGAATTACCAAATTCAGAAGATAATTTGCTAAGCTGAATCACAATGAATATGATTATTTACAATCAGCAGTAGTCCTCACTGTGGAATGCGAGCAGTCTTTACTAAAAGCAGAACTGATGAGTACATGCAAGCCATAAAGTGAACAAGTCCAACACACCTTAGCATCTTGTAACTGCATACGGTGCTCTGTGACATTCCCATTTCTCCTACTGCAGTATCCACCCTTGAAATACATTCTCTTCCTCTGATGTCACCAGTCAATCAAAAGTAGTTTGCAAATGAAAAAAAGAAGTTGAACCAGAGAGTCTAATTTGAAATAATCAAACCCTTGAATTTAATTGTAATGAAAGGCTGCTTAGTTTTGCTTTAATTCTAACATTTTAGTGCACATTAACCTTTTAATTGACCATCTTGCAGGAAGAAATAAATCCCATAAAGCTTCGTACATTTGCTATAAGATGCACACACAAAAAGGATATCATGGAATGGAGGATCTCTGCCTTCAAGTTTCATTTTAATCTTAATTGGTTTGATACTACTAGCTTTATTCCTTGGCTGACAGCAGAACTGGAACCTTGTAAAGCAGACATTTTTTTCATTTATTCTGTGTTTTAACTGTAATAAGTGAACCTTCCCAGTTTCCTTATAACCTGCTTCATGCCAATTCCCTCAGGTTGCTAGCTTCATTCTAATTCTATTTTTAAACAAAGGTAGTTGGTTCTTGTTCTTCTTGGCTACCCTTTGCTTAACCTCTAATTTGAATCTGACAGTCTTTCCTGTTTGTCACTTAGAAGAAATGCACAAGTAAGAAAGAAATGAGTTCTTTGTACAGAGGAACAAAAGTCTGTTTTTCCTTGATTGTCTCATTCTATGTATCTTGCTGAATATTTAACTTTCTTGTTGTATAATATGCTACAATAAATCCATCAAAACCCAGAAAAATGTAAAAATTGAGGTTGCGGGTGTAATAATACTTCAGACCAACTGCTCACAGTAGAACATACCAGAGTGAAAACTAGCTCTTGTATAAATCAACGGCAAGGTTGTAATTTCTTTCACTAGGCCAGGACTTCATTTGGGTCTTTATAGGAACTAGGAACATAAGCAATCCTTTTCTCACATTATGCATCGTTCAATACTGCAAATTCAAAATGTTAATTAAAAAAAAAAAGCACACACACTCTTCCCCATAAGCTGCAATATCTTACATAATTACTTTACAACCATGATCTAAGCGATTCTTTTTACTTTCCTTTTAAGACTTTAGGGATCATTTGAGACAGATCTTTCAAGTAGTTTTCCTGTATTATATACCTGCCTATGGAATCTGAGATTGCTTGTCTTTTGCAGTCAGGGCTGTGAGTAAAACAGCAGGTATTTCAAGATTCACTGTAAGTCATGAGAGAAAGCACCTGCTACTAAGCTTGGATAGCTAAGGATTGGAGTCAGGAAAAGGACAGGCATATAACGATGAATTGTAACCAAAAGAGATTGGAATAACCTGTAGGAAAAGACTCTCTATGAAGTGTATATAGCATGCACCTTATATGTGTTCTTAGCAAGGAAGTAAACTTCCTACTCTTATCTTGTGTGGGACAGCAATTTTTATTTTCCTGTGAAATTAATTTATATTTTCCTATATGTTCTTTTATTTTATTTTTAACATTACAGTGTGTCCTAACATATTCTAAAACCTTCTTTAACTCTTTGCCTACAGATTTTACCTGGAACCCATTATAGTCAACAGAATTTGCTGTCCTGATGCACTGTGAGGGCTTGTTTCCCCTTCTACCAAATTTCCATGGAGTTTTTAGCACCAACTTAATTAGGAGTAAACCCTGGTTTTAAATTAATATTCTTGATTTCAAATACAAATGCATATTTCATATAAAGAGCTGTTTGATGATAATAAATATTCTCACACTGGAGGACACAGCAGTGAAGAAATTATATTCCATGCGATAGAAATTCAAAGATTTTCCTAAAAAGAAACTTCATTCTTGTATTTGAAACAAATCAGGAAAAAATTCCTATAAATTAGGTGATGGTAATTCTGATCTATCTGTATTTTAGAAGTATAGTTCAAGGGGTTAAAAACATAATAATAGAAATGGTGTAAAGTTTTTAAATAAGAATGATTGTATTGTCTAGATAATATGAACTCTGTAGGAAGAATGGAAGAAACTGCAGCTATTTAAGCTGAACAAACTAAGATGAGAGATGGAAATACTTGATTTCAAATATAAGGAGAATAATTCTGCAGAGGATGGGGAGAAACCAGTCTTCCATGTTCATGATGGATGCAACACACAAATAAAAATTAAACTTCACCAGGAAAAAACATCTAGTTCAGACAATAGGAAAAACTTTCTGTCAGGGTGATGAAGTACTAGAATAGATTATTTAACCTGTCCTGAAAGACTTCTAAGAGGAAAACAGGAGTTAAAGTGACATGCTATAGATGATCCCATCAAGGGGCAGATGGATGGATGAACTCAGTGTTTTCTGGTCTCTCACATCCTGTTTTCCTCTGATAAGAAAACATTTTCCTTTTATAAATAACATTTATAGAAACTGCCTTTGTTGAAAGTGAAATGTTTTGCAGAAATGAGCTACGTTAGACAGAGATCTGTTGGAAATTTTATGTATGTGATTTTCAGCTGACTTTTTCAGTTATTATTCTGAAATTATAAATTCAATATGCAAAATGAAAATCCAGGACAAGAGGAAATAGCTTTAAATTATTCCTGTTGTGGGTTTTTTTTTGGGGGGGAGGGTTGTTTGTTGTTGTTTTTTTTTTTTTAAAAATAAATCTACGGATCATTGAAATGCAATGATTAGTTTAGATCTGGAAATTAATCAAGTTTTATAATGCCGGTATTTCCTGTAGATTTTTGTTTCTAAAGCTATCACTGTATCAGAAACATGTATATTTTCAGTACTTCACTTTGCCAAAGGAATAAATTTGCTGGTGTTAATTTTTAATTAAAGCTCCTTTAGAGTTTAATGGTATATGAATTTTGTAGTATTTTGGGAATATTATCTATGTACAATCTACAAGTTCCACTGAACTTTATGGAAGTGTTGTATTATGTCAATCAGGAGCTAGAAAAAGTTTCACTCTTTCTGGAAGAAGCATCAGTGTGTGTAAGAGATACTGCATAACAAGACCTGACTTAATCTTTTTCTGTGAGTGGCTCCACTAAAAATGTCTGTACTTTGACTATTAGTTTTAATATTTTATATAACGTATCCCTTTCTGTGTGTTACTCATGGAGAAAATAAGCTCTTTTGGGTCAGGGTTGTCTCTGGGTATACCAACTAACCAACGGAGAAAAGTTTTGATTTTTTTTCTTCTAGGACTTCTTGTAATATCATTTAAAAGAATCAACACCATCTTTATTTGAACACATCAAGGAAAATATACACATTTTTTTGTGTAGCACTAATAAAAAAAAAGTTTTTTAGTTGTTAATGATTACTTCTATACACAGTGATTTAAATCAATGTCCTGGCTCCATTCTTATTTAGAAGAATGCTTATAACTTGCAGTGGCATAAAACTTCCATACATGAAATAAAAAATATGTATACATGTGGTTTTTTTCTCAGCACATGAGGAAGGGAACAATTGACTGTGAGTTGAATTTGTTATTCATAGGTGGATTCAGCAACATCCCTAAAACTTTCCATTGCAATTGAGATTACAAATTAAAAACAACTATTCTGAGTTGCATTCTTATGTTCCCTGAAGATAATTCAAGATGAAAATTTCAGGGATATATGTGTCATTTTTCCAGCACAAAGCCTCATTATTCAGCATTTCACCAGGAACAGGAAGAGAAGGAAAAAAAAAAAAGGACCTGAAGGGAACACGAGAGGCTGAGCATACAAAAGAAGGCAGAGTCTATGTAGCATATTAACATCTCTTTTTCCTGCAAACTATCAGTATACTCACATAATTCATACCAGGGTAAGAAGGGAATGTAGTTACCCACCCTTTGTGCAGTCTGTCCTTCAAAACTATTAGTAGCATTGCAAGTAGAAGACAACTTGTGGCAATTCAGCTTTGGTTTCAACAGGGACCACTGTAGCTTCGCCTGTGTTTTCCATCTGTTTTGCCCTGTACCTTTTTGTGAGACACTGTGGTGCAGGGCATACGGCAGCCTCTTCTCCACGTGCATTGGCCACCTAGTGAGTGAGTTAGCTCTGGGTCTATTTCCTCCTCAGTCATCCATGTCCTTTCTTAGGAATCACACAGGGACATGTCACTTTACAGATATTTCACCATGTGGATGTTCACTATGAGCAAGACTTACTTCAGATTCTTTATTTTTTTCCAGTTCAGGTAATAAATAGAAATGCACATTAGCATACTTCAGCCTACACTCTGTGAATGTATTAGTGTCCCAGAAGAGTCATGGTCCCCATATACAGATAAGCTTGCCAATTTACTATGCGTGTATTGAATGTGTACACCAGGAGTATGACTTCTTCATCCTTTGCACAAGTGTCACATTCAGTGTTGCTCTTCATGACCATAAATGGATGTAACATGTTCTGAAAGGACATGAAATGTTTAATTCAAAGGCCCATTCAAAAGGATTCTCAAAACTTAACACAAGGACAAATATAAGAACTGATGGTTGGCTGAGTGGGTAAGCATAAAGCTGCAAGACTAGTTTTTATTGTTTCACTCACATACTTGTATCTTTGAGCATAAACAGAGCATTCAAGACCAAATATAAAAGGGCAGGAAACCATCTTTTCTAATTTCCTTACTACCACAGACATTAAAATTCCATTCAATGAACAATAAGCTCAGTGACCCATGCTTGATGGAAGACACCTTCCAGAACTTTAGAAGTCATCCAGTCCTGATTTCACCTCTCTCAGTGACCACGATCCCTCTATTTCTCTTTTCAGTATAGTCCAAAGGTTAACTGGTCATTACCTGGTCCTGGTCCCATGTCTACATGCAGGACATTTACATATCCAGTATTCTCTCTTTGAGGAGGTATTTATGGTCAAAATCAGTTCAACACGCCCTCTTGAGCTGCTTAAGTCTCTAGCATGTAGCACATTTTCCCTAACACTCAAATACTTTCTGTGACTCTTTTTCTGCACCCACCCCAGTCTTTCAACATGCTTTTTTGAACTGTAAACATTAAAATAGGAACAATGTTCCAGAATAAACTTCCCCTGTTCTATGTTGAGGAAAGCTGATCTCCTTATTTCTTCTTTGTAGGTCTGGATTTGTACTCATACAGATTGTATTAGCCCCGTTACCAAAGTATCTCCATGGGAGCTCAGGGCAATCACTACACCTAGGACCTTTCATAGTTACTGCGTTCCAGGACAGAGTGCCTCAATCAATATGGTCAGTCTACATTTCTCATTGTGACCAGTGAGCTGCTATTTGTCTGTTTAAAAATCCATTTCTATCTGAATTGTGTATTCATAGAAAGGAAAAACAAGGCTCTGCATGTTTATTTATGATGCTCAAAGTGGGAGTGAAGAGAAAGAAATAGAAATATTGCTACTAGCAGCAAAACCGCATTTTTTCACCTTTTTCCTTGAGCTTGTTTGGCAGATGTACTCTGATTCTCCTTTGCACAAGATAAAATTTATTGCTGACCAGTTTTCTGTGGAGTACAATTTCTTCTAGTGTCACCCTCATTCGCATGTACTCTTTTTAAGTCTTTTTTGAGTGCTGATGTCATGGTAGCATGCTTATAATTTTTCTGAACACCTTTTGACATATTAGTGTAGCGTAAGTATTTCTGAAGTCTTCTGGACTTCCCTGAGTATTTTCTAAATTCATTGAACAACCTCCATTGGGAGACTGAAAATCTCAAAGAACTCATGGATTTAAAACATTCTCATTTGCTGATTTTAATTTCTTGGTTTCTACTGGGTTAGAAATTACTTTGTCATGAGTGGTGTGATATCATAAAAAAATGCAGAACAAAAATTTGTAATGGAAAATTTTGCCTTTTTCTGCAGCATCATGGTCTCTGCTTTGCTATCTCATCTAGCAACAGTCTTATATGATTGTTTTGTTTGTTTATTCCTAATGTTCTTTCTTATTGTGTCTTGAATCTTTCTTTTTTCCACCATGTCTGTAGCTTCTATAAATATTTCTTGAGACATAGCTACTTGTTTATTAGTATTTATACTTTCTCCCATTTGCTAAATATTACTTTTCTTAATATTGATCGAAATGCTACCCTCATTTTGTCATTGAAGTAGGAGATTTTATCCAGATTTTCATTTTTTTATAACAGAGTTATAGAATCACAGAATAATTCAGGTTAGACAGGACTTCTGAAGGTCTTTAATTGAATCTCCTGCTTGAACATGGGTTAACTTCAAATCTCAAACAGGTTGCTTAGTGCCTTGCCCAGTGCAATTTAGAGACTGTTCAGAGAGATCCCACAGCCTCTCAGGAGCCATGTTCCAGCTTGCTCTCCTTGCAAAATCATTTGACTTTATCCAGCGAGAATTTCCAATCTCACAGTTTGTGACTGGTTCCTTTTGGATTATGTGGTGCACATTTGTGAAAAGCCTGACTCCATCCCATCCATATTGTCCCTTTATGTCTCCTTAAGATAAAGAAGGCCCAATATATACTGTTATTTTAAAAATATTTTTTCTTCTCAGTAAGTTTTGCTTTTTTATTTCAAACTATACATAATACATGCATGTGGAGACAGGGAGTCTATGTTATTGTGAATGTCTCTTGTTTTCTCCTATGAAATAAAAGCTATCACAGTAGTGATAGTCTTGGAGCAAACTCCAAGATCTATCCCCGTGATTCATCTTTATCCATCATAATAAGATCCAAGATAGTTATGCTGAGGGTAATATTTAAATGCTGGAGCATAAACATTAAATGGTAATTTCCAGCTCGGTGATATAAGAATATGTTACATATTACACAGACTTGTATAGTTTACTTTAAGGTCATGACTCTACAGCAACCTAAATCCAAGTAAATTGAATGTTAACTACTCACCCTCCTTCCTACATGGGTCCATCTAACCAGCTGGTGAGCTTGTTAAAGGAACAAACCTAGCAATAACTCAATCCTGCAAAAGACCAGTGTTTAGCTGGGGACCACGGATAAGAAGCTGATAACTGAGGCCATTAATGACTTTTTCCTAACTGGGGCTGAAGTTCCAAAAACCTGTATCTTAAATAAATACTAGTTTTTGGCTCAGTCTCACAAATCATGATATTTTACACAACCTTCAGCGTTGCAAAATAATTTCAGCTGTTACTAATGATGAGAGGAAACTTTAATGCTCAAAACCCCTTTAAAAAGACATACACCATGTAAGTTAGTAGAAATTTATTAAACACACTTTGCAGAGTCATTAAATTCATTCAGTGCCACTTTACCTCTTTTTTGTGGGCTTGAAAGGAAGCTATTAGATTAGTCGTAATTACTGCATCAAGCAAGAGCTTCACAAAATATAAAGGGAAAGGGTTAATATTTGCCATTATATGGAATTTACAGGCTTAGCATCCTTATAAATCATTTCCCAGCTCTTGCTGGGGCAACAAGGAAGAAAATGTTGGCATATAAATGTAAATCACTGTATGTCCTCTGGAACAGAATAATAATTGTGTTGATTTACCAGCCACGCACTGTTCCCAGGGACGGATGGCAAGTATTGGCAAAGAAAGATCTTTACTTCCCGCGAAAGAACAAATTTGCCGAACTACACAAAAGGGGTTGAAATAATCAGAGATGTATCTGTCTACGAAATTTGATGAATATTTCACTCATGTGGAAGGTATTTTTGTTGTTATCAATGAAGTAACGTTAGCTTAATTCTCAAGTGATGAAGTTCTACTTCCATGATTAATGAACAAATTGCTATTTTCGCAAGGGCTCATAAGACAGCCGGTTGTTCCTCCCTGCTTATTTAGGAGACCCTTAAGACTTTCTTTGGGGACCTCATTATTTTCTGTATGGCTAGAGAAAGAAATAAACAGAGCCCTAAAGGACATTTATGTATACATAAAGCAGAATAAGTTATCCCTCTAAGGGGAACCAGGATGAAATGGAGATGAAATCAGGAGTCATACAAGTACAGCCTTTCAGTTCTCCAAACTGTGAAGGACCTAGGTGCTACCTTTAAACCTACTTTTTTATCAAGCTTAAAAATTTCAGAATTATTCTGTCTTCAATAAATCAGTCAGGATTAGATCAGAGTAAAGAGCAATTTGTTTTGATATAGGGGGCCATAAAATCCCAACACTGGACCTGATTTTAAGATTATGAACTTGAACATAACTAATTAGAGCAAAATTGATTTGTTCCGGTTGAGCATCTGAACCCCAAAAACTTCATAAAGCACTTGACTTTGTTCTGTCCTGTACTTAACCAGGTGAATGACAATATTTCAGTTTATTATTGTTTGCTAATATGCTGTGCTTCATGAGCCAATGCTCCATTCCCTGACTACAGGCAAAGAGTACTATCTGAATTTACAAATGGTGCATAGATTTTTATTGTAGGAGTTTGTGTACTTAGCTCTCCTCAGCACATGTAAGTCAATGAAGCCACGCAGACTTACAATAATATGTTCCACATTTTTTCATCTTAGCTTCCAGTGGACAAAGGGACTAATTTGATAAAACAATACAGGAACATAGCTGTTTGTACATCTCCTTATTTTTTTGTGGGTTCACTTGTTAATTTCAGCTATATTTGATGAAATGATATAAGCATAAAAAAAAGTAATTGGGTAATCGGATGAAGAAGAGTTTATCAGGGTCTTCAAAGAGACTGCCATTCTGAATAGCCAACAAACTGCTGGAAGTACTGCAGTACACTGCCTAACGTTTAATTTGGTCCGGAAGACAGAATATAGGGATGGTCTTTAAGCTTACCCTTCCGTCTCATGTCCACTGAGGGCAAAGATGAACATATGTGTGGACCATAAAGGAGGCATAAGTGAGAGGATTCCTGTTCCAGTGGGAACTCCATAAAGTAGGTGGAAGTGAGACATTATGTTGTCCAAAGACATAAATACAGGCCATCTCTCTAACAAAGGGCTGTAAAATCTAAATCTTTGTTCACTATAATTTCCTCTTCAAAATTAGTTCCAAAAAAAAAAAAGCCAAATGAAGAGCATCATCCACTTCTGTTGGCATAAAGCTTGTCATATAATCATCTGCATGTGCCTCATGGCTGAGATAAAAGATTTTGCAAGATTGTTGATAAATGTTACATAGTCACTTTTTCTGTTAGAGGAAGAAGTTGTCTACTAAACTGTCTGCTTCATGGAAGGTCAGGTGTGCCAGGTACAGTGTTCTTACGTGGGCTTAACAGGCTCAAAAAAATTCACAAACACTTTATGTTTTGTTTTGGCAGGTAGCCCTGTTAGACAAGTACAATGCTTTTAGAAGGTTGAGAGATAACTGTGTATTTCAGAAAATAGAAGATTCTCAAGAGTTCCTGTAGCTCTGAAAGAAATGTCAAAGTATTTTTTATTTTGTTTTGTTTCTTTTCCTTGTAAATAGAGAATGTTTTATTCACCTGTAACTACATATGAAAATACAGTTTACTGGAGATGAGATTAACATGAAACCAGATAGGATTGGTGGTATCTGTTTAACCCACATATACAATATACTGAAAATAAATTATAATATAACTTTGTTATATTTTGTCCTTCCATTTGTTTGGAAGGATTTCATGGAGATGCAATTCCACAGAAACTGTGGCAAAGTTTTATTAAAGCTAGGTCTAAAATAGATTATAGTTTTCTTGTTCCATGAAAATCTTAAAGACTATACTTTTAGAGTCTGCAGGACTTAATTAACAACTTAGGAAGCTTTCTTTATCAGAACAGATAGACAAGCAGCCAGACAGTTTGGTGACTGAGGAGCTGATAATAGCTTAATGTCAGTGATGCAAGTCCCTAATCTGATTTTAGGCAGTTAGGTTTTTTTCTCAATTTACCATGGCCTAAAAAGACTCCTCAGTAAAACTTCTGGTCATTCTAGAGCTGACAAGGAGGGCACTCTTTGTTCCATTTGGGTTTAACTCTTGTCAAAACTGGCATGTTTTCCCTAAATATTTTATTTTTAATGAATCAGAGAGTTCTGACAAAAACACACTTTGCTGAAACATGACAAACCCTATGTAAATCTAGTGTCTTAGAGAAAAGAAAGGCTGCAAGGACGCTTAGTGAAATTCAGATTTGATCACTTTGTCCTAAACAGTAAGTGAAAGAAATAAAAAGGTCCTGAGAATTGCAACAGAAAAGATAAGAAGCCTGGGTGGTAAGGAGAAGGGCTTCTGTGAAAAAGAATTAGCAGAACACAGCTGATTAAGTTTGGATAGAAAGGTAATAGGAAAGATGTTGGTTATAGTAAAGATGTTAGTAATATAAAGAATATAATCGTGTAAAGATCAATCTGGAGCTTCTCTAAGTGCTTTTATTCTTATGCCATTTCAGAAATCTGAAATGCCAGTGGGTGTAGGCAGAGATGAGGGTTGTATTTTGGCATACAAATTTGTACCAGGATATTTTTTGAGACATACACATTTGAATGTTAAAAGAAAAATTATGATGATCTGTAAAAGTCAGTCATTTTGACACACAAGCCGCATCTTTCCCTGAGAACTTTCTTTCAAATAAATGAATAAGCTTTTCCTTACTCCATTTTAAAAACTAAGACATGTTCTTAATATTAAAAGCTGAGCAATTTTTTTAGAAAACTCTGTGGTTTTCTGCATACCAGATTTATGTTCTCGATGGGTTATCTCAAAATCCTCTCTTGTTTCAGGTGACATTCCCTAGAGTTTATATGCATTTTTAGAGACACCTACATGACCTCTGTATGTTAGCACTAAAACAGCTTCCTAGTGGAACCCAAACCCAGTTGGTATTATACAGGCCTGAAACTGCTGTAAATTTATATGACAGGTACCAGGGACATCTCTAGGGATAACCAAAAAAAGTTGTCCAGTGCAACAGACTTGCTAAAGAAGTGGCAAATCTTCCTTGATTCTTCTTTTTCCTTCTCTTTACAAGAGTGGAGAAAAATGAGGTTAGATGCTGCTACCAATGGTACTGGAGGAGGAGGTTCATCAGCATAGGATGATAATTGCTTTTGGGTTGAGTGGGTTGAACCTGCACCAAGAAATGTTGCTGTTTCCACCCTTCTCCTGCTCTGGTGACAGGAGGAGCAGAAAGATCTATATCCCATTTTTTTTCCTAGATTCTTGCTTTAGTTGTACCACTTCCTTCTGTTTCTCCACTTCTTGTGGACTAGCTCTGTCCTGAGCCTTGAGAAGGTCAAAGTCAATATTTTCTACCCTGCTGCGAAGTATTGAGTCTGGCCCCCAGAGGTGGCTTCCACACGTGTCAGAGACTGCTACTTGTGTAGCCCGAATGCCATTTTTTAAAGACAAAACTGATCTAATCATATCAAGTGAGCACTCTAAAAACTGTTCTCTCTTTTAGAGTCTGTCAATTTGTTTTCACTGTTTTGTTTTGTTTTGTTTTTTTTTTCTTTTAATGAGGAATAACTTGAAGTAGGAGCATATGTTCTTTGCTAACCTGATACAACAACCAGTAAAATAAATAGGATGGTCATTAAGTTCATAAACTCTAGATTGAACCCTCTGTATGGAAAAACTCTATCAGCTAAATTAATTTGGTCTCAGCAATGTCAAAAAAGTGAAAAGTCAGTGTGGTCAGTGGGTGGAAGACTGGTACTGCATCTCTCAGTAAGAAAATCTGGTGTCGGTGTAGGATGAGAAAGTGGATTTTAGTGTCAAATGCAGGACTTTTTTTAGAGCAAGTAGATACGCAAACTGTTGAACACTGACAGCACTCCTTTATTCTTTTTTAATGGCTCATATGTTCTCATGGCTAAGGATGAAAACCTAGAGGTCAGCAATATCAGCTATTTCCTTGCCAGTCATACTCCCACCTCCAAAAATGAATGTTGTATATGTCAGTTTTTACTCCTATAGGTTTTGAACTCAGATAATTGTATCAGTGTTGATACAGAGCCACCCTGAGAAAAGAAAATGCAAAATTCAACATTTCATTTGCTGTAGATGGAGTCTGTCTGCCTTCAGAAGGCAATATCACAACAGGCTTTGCTAGCAAGTTCTCTTTGTAGTTACGACAGTGAAAAGGGTTTCAAAAAATAAAGCTTCCATTTATTTTTAAAAAATAAACCTTCATAACTGATGAGCTGTCTTGGGAAACTCAACTCCCTCCACCTCCACCATAGTTGAAATTTAAAACAACAAACTTTAAATGAGTATATGTATTTATACCATGCATGATTAACTCTCCAGGAAGGAGCCGACTGCTGCAGGAAATAATTGAGGAACCATTTAGTAAGATTTCAAAAAGGGGTTAGATAAGTATGACAAGAATAGCAGTTTTATAGTTGTGTTATGTTGGTTAGGCAGAGATTACAAAACCTTCCAGTTTTCTTGCTTTAGAACATAAACTGAGCACCATCTTGATTTGAGAATTGATCTCCTGTGTGGAGACATGATGCTGAGCATTTTTTGCAGGGTGCTTTTGCAGAAAAGACCAAAGCCTTGTTATTGTGGTGGGTTGAGCCTGGCTGAACACCAAGTGACCACCAAAGCCACTCTATCACTCCCTCCTAGTGGCACAGGGGGACGGGCAAAGGGGGTTGCGGTCAGTTCATCACACGTTGACTCTGACGCTCTCTCCTCCGCAGCAGGAGGACTCCTCACACTCTTCCCCTCCTCCAGCATGGGTCCCTCCCACGGGGTGCAGTCTTTCAGGAACAGACTGCTCCAGTGTGGGTTTCCCATGGGGTCACAAGTCCTGCCAGAAAATCTGCTCCAGTGTGGGCTCCTCTCTCCACGGGGCCACAGGTCCTGCCAGGAGCCTGCTTCAGCACAGGCTTCGCACAGGGTCACAGTCTCCTTCAGGCATCCCCCTGCTCCAGCGTGGGGTCCTCCTCGGGCTGCAGGTGGAGATCTGCTCCCCCGTTACCCTCCCTGGGTGCAGGGCACAGCTGCCTCACCATGGGCTGCACCACGGGCTGCAGGGGAATCTCTGCTCTGGCACCTGGAGCACCTCCTGCCCCTCCTGCTTCACTGACCCTGGTGTCTGCAGGGTTGTTTCACTCACATATTATCACACCTCTCTCTGGCTGCAGTTGCTGTTGTACAGTAACTTTTCCCCCTTCTTAAATATATTATCCTAGAGCCGTTACCACTATTGCTGAAGGGCTCAGCCTTGTCCAGTAGTGGGTCTGTCTTGGAGCTGGCTGGCATTGGACATGCAGGAAGCTTCTAGCAGCTTCTCACAGAAGCCACCCCTGTAGCCCCCCACGACCAAAACCTTATACTTCTGTGGGTGTCGTGTGCGAGGACATCAAATCCACAGAGTCCAGTATACCCAGTAACCCCTTTCCTCCTCCTGGCTGAGTTAGTGACAGAGTTGCTGACCACAAGTCTAAATCAGGATTTGTTTCACTGAGGTTGGTGGGTTCTATGCAGACAGGAATACATTTCCAAGACTGGTTTATCTAAACCAGAGAAAATACAACATGTTCCATCATGATGATATCTGGTCCCTTTGCTCATCTCCTTCTCTCATGTTCACATATATAAGATTAGATAAGATTTTTGCACATTTCCATTAACTCATAACCTTTCTAGGTTAGAAATTTTACTCGATTTTTGAAATGAAAAGAATTTTAAAGTCATTTGATAGACAAACAAGGTTATGCCGGTCATCTGTACCAATGCCGAAAATTCAGTTATGTATTTTCCTTTAAGAAGTTATCACCTCTGAGAGCACAGTATATTGCCACAAACTATCCACAAGTCTCTTACGGTGCTTTACAAAAAGCATTCATCTACTCTTTCAATACTGAGCAGCATCTGGGAGTGATTCAAAGCTTCCAACAGAGTTCATGACAGATATGAAGGAACTGAAGACAAAAGAAATGGAAAAAAGCACTGGCAGCTTGTGACCAATGTGGGAGAGAGAACCAGGAGGTTTTCAGTGTGGTTAGGAACACTGAATCATTATTGCTCAGGCAGTCAGATTCCAGTGAACTTGCTGATTGTCTGTCCTGGAGAAGGGCAAGTCAAAAAGCCTGACATGCACAATCAAGTGTTTGGAACAAGTCTTAGTTTCTGATTCACATGCTGCAAGAGAGCCTGTGACACTTCTTGCACCAAGTCTTGGTGATTAGAAAGTATAACAAAGGTGGCTTTGATGCACAAAACAAGCCGTAGTAGAAACTGGGAAAACTGTAATTATGTACGGTCTTTGAGAAGACAGCACTTATCTTTAATATGAGTTTGTATTAGGACTAATGTGAAACAAAGGGATTGTTCCAGATTATAGTCTGTGCTGACTGATTATCTGCTTTGTGAACATTCAGTCACAGATAATGTGTCTAACAACTCTGTGAACTGCAGTCTCCATGAATCCCACCTCCCTCTTGTTCATATTACTAGCTGTTATCCCTCAAATGGCTCATCTTTTTTGGCTGCTGAGATACCTTGGTGCTGTCTTAGATAAATCACAGTAGGTAAAAGATGAACATTTGCTTGGCTTTTGACAGAGGCTGTGCTAAGGGTAGCAAATGTCAGATAATGGAAATGGCACCTGAATGTTTAAAGGAGCCCAGTTTTTTTCATTTCATTTGTCTTAAAAGCCCATGGAGCAGGATTATGCACATAAGACATGGGCAGTTTCTATGAAACGAGGTTATTAGCTCATATGTTAAAGTCTTTCTCTTACTTGGACTAACATAAACTAAATTTGGATACTTCACTGAAACAGCAACACTGGGAATCTAGTTACCTCAGTTTCTTTGATACTTAATGGAGAAAAACCACCACAGAACTCAGACTTCCTCTGAAGTTGCCTGTATTTTTCTGTTAATCATAGAATCACAATATGGCTGAAGGTAGGAGGCACCTTTGGAGGTTGTCTCCTCCAACACCCCTGTTCAAAGCTGGTTAACCTACAGCAGGCTGCTCAAGTTTGTGCCCAGTAGGGTTTTCAATATCTTCAAGGATGGAGATCCCACAACCTCCCTGGGCAACCTGCTCCAGTGCTTGACCACCCTCATTCATTTTTATGTAATGTGTATTATTAATAATTTACAGAAATATAGGCTTACATATTAATGCTGGAATCAAACATCTCAGCTAAGACAGGCTTAACACAAGTGAATTAGTGACTTCCTAAAAACTATCAATACATATTTTTTTACAACAATGTCTATGTGATTTAAATATTTGTAAACAAAGAGAAAAGTTTTATTGAATGAAAAAATGTTTTTACCTAAACCAGATGTTTTACTGGAAAAAAGTATGTGTGTCTTGCTCATATTACTTCCTATCCTTGCATGACCACATCTTTGTCTCCTTTCTTACAGCTTCAGCTTTTACAACATAGACAGTTACTTCTTTCTATAAATTTTGTAATATCATTTGATTGTCAAGGTTGCAGCCATAACACTACAACAAAGAAGAAAATTGTTTTGTTTTGTTTTGGTTTTCGTCTCCTTTAGGTCCCTTGCTTTTGTCTTCCAACCCATTTGCTGGAAGGAGTTGGAGAAGATCCAACAATGTGAGCAATACATATGTTGGGTTAGCGAAGTTCAACTGATAAATTATGAGGAATCATGGTTGTTGTGGCAATTGGTGCTCCTTATGTAGTGTGGCATGAGTTCTGGTTTTGTCCCATATGCAACCATGGATTCTTCAGTCTTGGAAGGATCTCAGGAGGCTTTTTAGAAAATTCACTTTCCTGAGATAAAAGGAACCATATTTACATCATGTCTGACAGCTGCTTTTGTAACCTGCATTTAAAAACCTCTTACAGAGGAGGGTGAAGACTCTGTAAGCAACTCAGAAAACATCTCTTGTGCTTCATTCACCTTATTGTTAGAAAGCTTTTCTTAACATTAAATTTTAATCTTTGTTGTTTCAATTAAATGTCCATTGCACTTGTCCTGACTGCCATGGCCAAGAAGAACAAATTTTTCACTTTAACTTTGTAACGTCTTTTTTAATATTGTCAAGTACCCACCTTCTTCTGCTCTTCTTTTAGACCCAGTTTAATCAGTATTTCATTGCAGATTGTGGGATTTTAGCTTTCTGATCATTCCCATAGCTTTTCCTTGAAATTTATCTAAGTGAATACAATGATTTAATGGTCACTGGGATCTGGAACATGGTGTATATTGGTTACTCATATTGTGTGATGTCTTTTATCTTTTGGAAATTTTTTTATCCTAGATGTTATTTATAAAAACAATTTTTTTCTTCCTGCTAGAAATTTCAGCCCAATCTAACATACTTAGTGACCTTAACAAGCTGAAATAATAGCGCTGCATGATTGTGTGTGATTATTGTCATCCATCAGTCAGGTAGTAAAAGACTGTATTTCTTTTGGAAGTTTGAGATATATTCCTTCAGGTCACCAGAGCAGACAGTCATGAACCTTGTATTCAGTTAGCAATAAGTCATAGTAGCCAGTTAGCTTGCACAGAATGGATAACTAGAGGTTTCTCAGGAAAGCTCTTCAGAAATGATGGGCTATATTGAAGACACCTCTCTCAGAGTAATCACCAGATGTATGAATCAAATAAGAAGCTTCCAACTATGAATTAAGATTAAAATACTAAAATCCATGTGTAAGGAAAAATAGCTTCATACAGAAATCTGTAAGGTTGTCACTCTAAATTCTAAGCTAACACTAAATTCTTAAAAAAATGTTTACTCTTCAAAAAACAATGCATGAGAATGAGAAGGAACAGGCACAATGATGCTAATCTAACATCCCCACTGCTCACATCCAGTGGCTTTGAAAATAATGCTACAGCTGCTAGAGATAGGTATGAATAACACTCTTGCATATTGCAGCCAGGTTAGAATGAAGCAGAAAATTTCCTGCCATTCTTGACTTTTTTTTTTTCCTGTTAACTAAATAATTTAACTATAAAAACTACATATGTCATTAAGGAAACATTATTTAAATTTATGTATCACATTTCAAATTAGCTACTCTTCAGGGTATTTCAACCTACCTTGAATGATATAAAATTATATCCCTCATGTGCCTAAGAGTGCATCAATGCAATTCAGTGCAATCAACAATTATCAAAACAAGCTGCCCATTTCCTCCACACAAACACAAATACTTTCCATATAGTTGCCCGTTTTGATAATAACCTAGATCATTACATTTACTAACTCTCTGAGAGAAAAAGGAAGTGTTCTTATATTCCTAGCTTAAGATGTTCCACTAGATATAGACACACTATGCAACTTGTGTAGGGGAATGGATGAAATTCATGGTAGGATAGGCTATTGATTTTATGCTTAGGGTCACTACTGTTACAACTACAGTGTTACACGGGAAAATGATCCCAGCTGTTCTCTGAAGTCAAATAGTCTCCACAGCCTGAGCTGTAATCTAGAGCATCTTTTTTTCAAAAACTTAAGTGCAGACTGAGCTGAGGGCTGACTATAAATCCCAGTGGAACAAATGATGTCAGAGGCCTTTTAGGAAGAACTACAGTCTTCTCTGCAAGGAAGAACCCAAGTTATGTTCTCTCTCTGACATGATAGCAAGAAGAGATAGCTAAAGATCCCAGGCCCATTCACGCTGAGGTGTGAAGAGTTCCCTATAGCCAAGATTTCTCTTCATAGGAACAGCTATAGAGTTGTCCCAGAGCAACCAAAGAGAAGCAGCGCAGAAAAGTTATTTTAGTCTTGAAGTCGCTAGCAGGAAAAGGTGTATTCTGTACAATACCACAGAGTTCACAAAGCTCATTGATTACCCTTTTCTCTCCCACATCCAATTCTGTGATATTTGAAGGTAAAGGAACTTTTATCCAGAAGTCATCCAATTGAAGGAGACTGAGATTTCCAGAATTTTATTTTGAATGCAGGAAGGGAAATGCCCATACAGCCTAATACACAGAATTAATTAATATAGTAGAAATTTCTTCCTATTATAGATTCAGCTACAAACAAAACTCTTCTTATACCTACCTGGTCAAACTGTGCCTCTGTATTACATCCTTGCTTTTCTCTGTCACTTGAATAATGGTAGCTCAGTCATCATGCTGTCAAATTAGGAAGAATACATATATTCTTCTTCAGAAGGAGAAAAAGGCATACCCTGGCACTAAAGTAAGATGGATTAAGTTGATATAGACCTTACTTGGAGGTCACTTCTTTTCTCAAATCAACATTTGGCTTTATGAGGAAGTAAGGGATAATATTAACCAATATTACTTGAAGGTTATTTAATGAAACACTATTTATAGGCATGACTGTATTTGATGTTAATGATTTTGGTGTAGTAACTATTCTATATTCCACTTTTGCATCTCAATCCTCTGATTTATGGGAATTTGAAGCTCAAACTGAATGTTTTTCAGAACAAAGGATGCTGCTGGCAAGGTTAAAACAGCATAATTAAAGCACAGATTTATGTTTAAAAGCTATCAACTCTGCTAAATTCCAATTTCCCTCTTGCAACCTCCCCATATTATTTTCTTCACCTTTCTCCTCAGCAGTTATTGCACCACTGCTTTGGTGTACGTTTGTTTGCAATGTAGCTTGCTTCAAGAAAACAAGGGACTTTACCTTTAAAAATTGTTTTAAAGAAACTGTGAAGATTCTGCAGCTGCATTTCCTGGTTGAACAGTCCCTGATGGGACTGGGAGGGAGGGGAAGCCTCGTTACAGAAGCTGGAAAGCAAATACACAGGATTTGGCTTGCCATGCATAGTCTTTCGCTAGAGTGCACACAGCTGTGGAGTCCCCAGAAGCATGGAAGTTGTTCTGAGGCAAGACGAAGAAAAGATAATATAAGCCTTGGGAGAGTTATTTGGCACTTCAACATAGAAGTGCTTGTACTTCCATCTGGGTTGTATGCAAAATTATAGAAGCCAGAGTTATATCCTTCTCCTTGGGCTGTTGACAGGAGTTTGGCTCTCACTTTAATGGATTTTTTATATGTTTGCCAGAAGGTTAGAACCACAAAACCTGTGCTGGAAATGGCAACCTATATTGCATGTATGAATTCATACTAGCAGATGGAGGACAGAAAGTCAAACCAGTTCTTTCATGTCCTTTGAGTCTTGCAGTTATACCTCACAATGTTTTCTACTTCCGAACACTTGCTAGCCCTTTCCCAATATTGTTTGCGTTAGCTCTTTCCACTGTTAACTAGTTTTTTTCAGTATAATTCATGTCTGGCCAAAGTGCTGCCCAAGTTTCTTGAGCAACCAGCTGCTTCTTTTACTTCAGCCTTTCATTTGACAGGCTTTGACAAAAAAGTGCATCTAATCAATCTATTTTGTTCTTTTCAGTATTTTTTCAATATCAATGGGAGTTACTTCTTAAGTTAAAATCATGCTCTGTGTTACTGGCAGAATTAATGAGGGTGCTCTAAGGCAACATTATTCTATCCTGATATAATAAGGAGATCCACAAATGATATACATGGATGAAGGTCCATTGACCTCAACGCTCTGTGTGTGTGTACGCACAAGCATGCATATATGTGTGTTTACTGTCTCCAGTGATATGTCATCTAAATTTTAGTAAGAAAAGGACTACTCACAGATTTTTTAGTGGTAGCAGCCATTCCTCTCCTTCATTTTCAGTTTTTTAAACATTATTCTCTATGAGCAGCTGTTCTGACTAGATCTGTTATTTCAGGTTTTCCAAATAATTCAGTGAACTAAGGCATGATAGGAGATATTGAGGAAAAGAGGGACTAAGTTTGTTATACCAAACATCTGAATATTCTTCCTTCTACTGATGTGGAATAAATTGGCTGACCACTATTAAACTCTGAATAACTTCCATTGTGCTCATCAGCATCACATTAAAAGAGAAAAAAGTATAAGCTTGAAGACAAATGTTCATACAGTGAACATAAAGGAACTATAATAAAATCTTGATTTAGGCCCAAGATTTTAAATATAGAATGGATCATTTTGATCATTGTGTCTGTTCTGCTCAACTCATGCCAAAATTTTCACCTAATAATGTCTGTTCTGAGCCACCGTGTATGTTTTCTTTCCACTATTTCCTGCAAACTTCACTCTAGAGATGGCAACAATTGTGGAAGAGCTGGTAATTGTGTACATAAAGCTTCTTGTTGCTCTGAATTAATGTTCTCAGTGACACAGTGGGCCTTTCAAACACTTCAGCCAGCTGAGAATCACTCCCAGCATAATAACTGCACATCACTTACCAGATATTATGCTTTGACTCATTCACTACCACTTGCTCAAACTCCAAGAAGGTCAGGGAAGATGATTTTAATTTAAATTGCATTTATTTTTATTTCTTTTTTCACTACCTCCAGAGACACAGTTTTAGTGAACATATAATATTCAATATTCTGGAATTAGTGTTTGTGTGACCAACTCACAAGCAATATTA
Source organism: Strix aluco (assembly GCF_031877795.1). NCBI lineage: Eukaryota > Metazoa > Chordata > Aves > Strigiformes > Strigidae > Strix > Strix aluco. The sequence continues at coordinate 83,442,689 of NC_133935.1, read as the reverse complement.
TTTCCACTTTTAAATAAATAAATAATTGGATCCTACGAATACAAGAAAAATGTTCTTCATACAGCAATTTATTGTTTACTTTAGGAAACAGACAATCATTTTTTTTAGTTCAAACTTTGTTTAATTATTTTTAAAATTAACAAGAAACATTTCTTTGTGGATTTTAAGACTTGGGAAGAAAGTGTTTCAAAATGAATTGAAAGCAGTTGTTGATTTGCTTTGGAAATCCACATTCTTTGTAAATTTAAGCTGGTTGACCTTGATGGAACAAGTTAGTTCAAAACACTCAGAAACATCTCCATGCATTAGTAAGTGCCTGGTTCTCCCCTGTCTTTCATATCTAATTGTGCTGCTCATTATATTTGCAACAAAATTTTATCTGGGGACCTGAAGAACTAAAAGCGTGAGATGTGAATCTGTAATAATTTGGACTGATAATAGACTACAACGTTTTTCAGAGGTAAAAGAGGTAAAAAACGAGGTTGCGGAAAGAAATTTAAAATTCTCTGCAATCAGTAATTTGCATAGTCATATATATCTTTGCAAAGGTAGATGTAAAATACAATTTTCTTCTGAAGTGCAGTGTCAAAGATGAGACAGTTTAGGTAGTAATACGTTCTTCACCTCCACTGTAGACTGTGTGTGTCCCCTCCTACCAAAGTACTGTGACTGTGTTTGCTAAATAACTGTAAAACAAATCTTTAGCAGAGATAAATCCACACAGATCAATTGACTCCAGTCTACACTGCCTCAATATCTGGCTTAGTGCTAAGACCTGGCATTTAGAATTAAGGACAAAAAGGTTTTTTTGAGGAAAAGAGATGTTACTGGCTGCCTCTGGGGAGGGAAGGAAGACAGAGTTGGGACTGGAAATTGTCCAGACCAACAAACTCCTAAGACTGTCAGATCCTTAATCTCTCACTGCAGACCTGTATCTGAGCAAGAGAAAATGCTGTGATTATCCTAACAGACCTCCAGACACTACCATGAGCTCTTTACCAAGCAAAAAGTGCTCCAGCAATTTCTTTTGCCTGGACCTTCAGAGTTAGCTCTTTATTTTAATAGCTAGATTCTCAAATAGTCCTTTAAAATACCAGTGACACTACTTCTGATGCTACCTGCTTGCAAGTGAAATTACCTGACATGCCTCCAACTGCTTTGATGGGAGCAGATTTTACACAGACCTATGAATATGTGAACATAAAGAAGATTTACTACCAGGAAGCACCAAGGAAAATAAAAAACTTACTAAAGCAATCTTTCTTGTATTCTGTAAAACTTTTTTTTATGGGTGCAGATGTACAAATCCCATTGATAGCATTATTTCCAACAAACTGCCTAGCAGTCAACCCCATGTACCTTGTATCTAATAGCATCATGATATTTTTTTACTGTCATTATTGTACCAGTGTTCCTGTGGGGCATTTGTCAGCTTACACAGTAGGCACTAAGGCACAGAATTTGGGGGACAGTTAAACATTTAAACAATATGACCTTAAAAGACTACACAACTTGATGAATGTGCACATTTAAAAAGTCAACCACAGTCCTGTAAGTTCTAGCTTAGAGGCATTTTTGCTTTCTTCACATGCTGATGAAATATTGGATGGATTTCCTGCTACAATGAAGAGATTCAGACTCACAGCATCTCTGAAGATCAACCAGCACACAGGTTAATTTACAAGAGCAAACAAAAACCATCAGTTTCATGATTTCATGCAAGAGATTGTTGACTTTGCCAAAATTTCCAATACCTTCAATTTCCAGGGTTTTTATCGTATTTCACAAATTATGTTATCTTTAAGTAAAGCCTCTGGAGATCAGAGTTTGAGTATTTCACCTAATGCTAAACACAGGAGTAAAACCTATGTGGATCTTACAGTTACTCTTCTATCCTTTTCCTATCCTTTTTTTATAATGCTCATTTCACGATGATTTGAATATTTTAAGATAATAGTATTATTTATTTTGAAACTTTTTGTGGCACAATGTTGGGAACAGAAAGCAACTGCTAGAAGCAAGCAATTAAACATTGCAGTGAGGGACAAATCAACATTCTTAAGCCAAATCCCTTTAATGATTCATGTCTTCATGGGCTCACCCTAAAGAAGGAGGTATAACACCCAGTCCATTGTGGATAGTTGGACCTATCCATTTCTAGAGCAAATTCAGTTGGAATATCTGGTTGAATAGTTCTGGAGTTAAAATTCATACTTTCCTGGCAATCTCAGTCCGTTAGCTTGTATATTATTGATTTATACAACAAGAGCACTGGAGGTTTCCTCTTCCAGTCTTCCAGTCTGTGAATGATAAGGGTCACTGCATACATCCTTAGGTCCAATCGCACTGCACATTTTATAAGCTTTGGATAATACATAGGTCACTAACTGGAACACTGCACATGCGTCAGATTTGCTAGCTGAATGCTAGTAGGGCTTCAATATTTGTTCATTCAGCACTGTATTTCTAGTTATAACAGTTAATAAAACTTCTTTCCCAGGAATCATGTTGGCCAAGTGAATCAGAGCAATGTTTATTCCTATATTTATTCCCAAAAGATTTCCTCTCAGTCCTGTCCCTCAATGACTCAGAGGTCTGTTTTGTATGAAGAAGACAAGAAAAGGTTATATGGTTATCCACAGAAAGCCAAGAAAACATACTTGGTGGCATGCCTTTTTCATTGTTACTTGGAAACCATTAAAATATTAAAATGTCTACAAAAGCAATAAAATGATCACAGGAGTATGTGGTGATATTTAATTTTCCCACAAGTTAAATATCACTGATAATTAACTGTTAGAAGTTTATTTTGAAATGACATTTCAGTGGAATATCAGACCTTTACAACATAATTAAAGGTTTTCTCATTGTAATGGTGCCCTATTCCTGGTATGAAAGCTTTTTGAAATTATCTGTCTGCTTCATAAATGATTTTTTTTAACCTTTTTTTTTTTTTTTGCCATTTAATTTGGCCATTTCTTGTTTTGTTTCTCTTTTAACTACTGATCATAACCATCACACTAGGTAATTTGGATCTCTAAGATAGTAAAATGTCTCACTTTTTTTTTTAATTGTTTGATCTGGTACTTTTCTCTGATTAGGTGGATTTTTGCTGCCAGTCTGGAAAGAGTTTGCTGTTAGTAGAGGCACTCCAGGACATGTTCTTCTGATGTTACAGCTGGGGAGATTTAGGCAAACAGAGTCAAATTTTAAAAATTCCCCAGCTCTTACCTGAAGTAGGCTTTTGACACTCCTCAGATGTGCATTCTGTACATATCACAGTAATGTGTCATCTGTCCTGTAATGAAAAGAGAGAACAGTATCCTGTTGACATAGCCAAATGCAAGTATAAAGAAATTTTAGTCTAACAAGGGAGTGTTTGCAGCATAACCTTCCCATTGAGAAAGATTCTTCCTTAACACCACTCAGTAAAATTGTCTGTTTTACAGAACAAGTTTTTTTAATCTCTGTCTGAACATTTCTTGTTCTTTCATGATATTTTTCCATCAGAATCTTGCCTGCTTGAGGCACACATCATGACTTGGTCCAGAAGTCTTAGAAGGGCATTTCACAAAGCCCAGACTCCAAGACCAGTCAATCATTTTCGTGGTTTAGCCATAGCCAGCAGCTCAGCACCACAGCACCACACAGCCTCTTGCTCACTCCCCCCACCCAGCAGGATGGGGGAGTGACTCAGAAGGGTAAAAGTGAGAAAACTTGTGGGTTGAGATAAAGTCAGTTTAATAAGTAAAGCAAAGCTACATGCACAAGAGAAGCAAAATAAGGAATTAATTCTCTACTTCTTATCGGAAGGCAGGTCATCTCCAGGAAAACAGGGATTCATCACATGTAACAGTGACTTGGAAAGACAAACATCATAACTCTGAATGGGTCCCCTTTCCTTCTTCTTCCCCCAGCTTTTATTACTGAACATGAGGCCATATGGTCTGGGACTTCCCTTGGGTCAGTTGGGATCAGCTGTCCCAGCTGTGTCCCCTCCCATCTCCCTGTGCACTCTTAGCCCACTTAGTGGTGGAGTGGGGTGAGGAGCAGAAAAGGCCTTGACTCTGTGTAAGCACTGCTCAGCAGAAACTAAAACATCCCTGTGTTATCAGCACTGTTCTCAGCACAAATCCAAAACAGAACACCGTACAAACTGCCATGAAGAAAATTGACTCTATGCCAGCCAAAATCAGAACAATAATTTTCTCCCCTGACCCTCCTTTAAGTTTTAGTTCAAAACAGAGATCAACATTTTTCAACAAAAAGGCCCCAAAGTTTCATGTGTTACACAAAAATGACAGTACAAATATTATAATCATTTTATGAATTATCTTGGGACATCTTTGTACATTATTATCCAGTGATGTGTTCAGAAAGGGTTTTCACTGCTATTCAGCAGTGCCACAAGGACAAGATGGCTCCATCAACACTGGTAAATTAGATCATATTAGAAAATGTTCCTCAAGCTATAGATTGTTAGAGCAATCCCTGGCAATGTTTACATGAGAGAAAACAAATATCCTTCAATCATTTCCCAAACATAGCCTGGGATCCAGCACAGACCAGGGACTATTTCCCATAGACAACTGGAAAGGAACTGTGCTGTCTTTGGGTTTAACAGTGTAAATGTGAGTTATTGCATGGAGGGTGGTCTTGGTGCCAGACAATAGTAACGTTTAATAGAATAGATAACACCATTATGTATCCAATGCTTCGTAATCCCAAGAGTGGACAGGGCATAAGGAAGAGCAATGTTAGCTTACTTCTGGTTGTTCATCACTGTGCATTAGTATATCAAGAAAGAAACTTGCAGTAGAATTGTAAAAGACTTTTTCATGCACATATTACCTCTGAGGTGTCAAAGGTGATCCAGACCAGTACCAATATGGCTTGATATAATGGAGAGAGCAGTACAGTGCAGTACTTGCTGGTGGGTGCTAAATTTACTTCATAGAGGTTACAAAGCAACCTTCAAGGGATGATTCCAACCAGCAACAATTGCAATAGTATGCACTGTGATTCACAGAGGCTACCCTGGGCTTCTGTGGTAAGGATACACCTCTGAAACATCTTCATTTTGCAGCTATTATTCACTGGAGTCCCTAAGCTCCATGACTTTCTGATATATTTCTTATTCTTTATGTTTTATTGGTAAAAATCTGAAATACAGAAAAAGTTTTCTCTTAGAAAGAACAGATTATCTCAAGAGGCTTTGCAGAATATTTATTTTCATCATTACTTTTGTTTCTTTTTGGTCTACTTTTAATAGAACTTTGCTCAGAATTTAAGATCTAACAAGCTGAAAAGTAATATAAAGAGTATTAACATCCTATAAACCTATCCTGTGTCAGGTAACGGATGTCAGACAACCTCTTCCCAGACCTAAGTGGAAGAAAAAAGAGAAAAAGAACAAAAAGTAGTTTAAGACTTTTTTCAGGAAATGCATGCTATTAGCAGGGGGATGAACCCTTTTATTTCAATATCAGACAAAATCCTTGGGTCAAAACCAAGTTATGAAAGAGTTATCTTCCAAGAAACGAGAAAGAATGATACTAAGGGAAGTGTGCTAACTCAAGGGAAATGTGCTAACTTTGCTGTCTGTGTTCATCTTATATTATAGACAGGTACCATCTGGAAACATGCCATAATAACAATCACAGGATTCACAACAATGTCAGAATCATCTACTGAAATAGACACAGATGCTTTTGGAGAAGTTGAAGAGATTTATGCTATTGAATGTGAGAACAGCCTTATTTCTTAGAAGGGGAAGTAACACGGGCCTGTCCAAAACACAGAAATAATAAATCAAGTAGATAATGAACTCAGATTTTTTTAAGGATGATTAATTTTGAAGGGGTTCATTTCAAAAAGGGGACTAGGCTCTTTGGAAATGTAAAGAAACTCAACAATAGCAAGCTGCCAGGAAACTTCAAGACCTTTTACAAAGCAAGCAGTATCTTTCTCTCCATTTTACAGATGAAAAGAAACTGAGAAGCGGAAACAGGGATAATTTGCGATTAGGCAAGTGGCAGACATAAACTCTCAGTTTCCTGTATCCCAAGGGATCTATAGTACAATAAATCACTGTACTCCCATGGTGCTGTTGAAAAGATATTGGCAGATAAGTTATGTCATAACTAACTGTTTATGAGAAAGTTAATAAGGAAAACTTCTTTCTAGGGGGAAAAAAACAAAACCAAAAGCTTAACCCCAGTCTAACTGATCACAAACATTTCTCAGATATTAATACCTTTAAATAAATGTTAAGACATTTCAATTGTGTATTATGACATTCACTTTTACATCCATGAGCTCCGCCCAGTTATCTCCACCTGCACTTTCCTGAGAGTCAACCAACAGTGTACAGTGCATGAAGTTGAGGAATGTCAGCAGAAAAAGATTAGAAGTTTTTATTTTGAGTGAAAATGCTGAGATATTACATGAAACAGCTGCACACCACACTCACTGGTAATCTACATTTGACTAAATGGTGGTATTAGCTGAAAAAGTTTTCAGTTGCTTCTGTCCTCTTTCTGCTTGTTCTTGTTTCTGTAAATGACATATACTGGAGATAAAGATTGCAAGTAACTATGGATTGACAAAAACATTCATTAACACTTTGGAAAGACCCAGACACATAAAAGAGGGTGACAAGGGGGCAGAAGTCTTGGGGAGATTTTTTAAAGTGTGGCAGAATTTTACCGGGCTCACCTTTCCAGAACTCCGTACAGGTATTATTTAGTAGAGATAAACAAATAAATGAAACTGCAAATCTTGGCATACCTCCTAGGTAATCTCACAATAAAAATACAATTGTCTTTAAAATGTTTAGGAATAGCCAGAAAGATGTACCCAGTACCTGTGCACTTGGGCAAATTTATGTGCACAGATATCCTATTCCAACTGATAAAGAAGCATTCATAACTCACTGCTAGATATAAATTGGAACTGTCCCTTTATAAAAGAAAACCAAAATTATTAGATAGCTATGCTTAAAATGGTTGCAATCTTTCTGCATCAGTATTGTCACAATCATTTCAACAATCTAATCTGGAGAGTCTTTTTTCTTTTTTTTTTTTTTAATCTTAAATGCACAATTCAAACAGTATTTGATTCCAGTCTACTAGAAGTTCATAAACACATACCTCACTAAGAGGATATGAGTAAAGACCAGCAAGTAATTAAGTATCTTTGCCAGACTGGTGCTAAGGAACAGAGGGATTCATTATTTTTTTTAATGAATTTTCCTAACCTTTGGTTCTGTAGCTGTGATTCCTCTTTTTTTCCCTAGAGAAGTTGGCCAAATGGATACAATTGACAGCAGCAGTTTGTTCATTGACCCAAGGGTATGCACAGAAACAGGGGCTACCAAAAGGGTTCGATAGATACGCAGGTGCCTGGCTGTTAAGGTTTGTGTGTGAATAACCATTCCTGAAAATCGATATGACAGTTGTTTAGTGTCAGAGGTAGTCAAGCTGGTTTGCAGGTAATGTGGTGATTTTCTTTCAAGCAGGTCAGACACCATACGTAAGAATTTATGATGAAAAGAAGAAAAAGAAATAAACCTATGATTAAACAAACCAGGAGAGGAATTTTGTAGCAACCGGGACACAATCAGTTGTAGACAGAAACCAGCACAAATTGTGTTTCCAAGAAGGAAAAGAGATTTTGAACTCAGTGAACTCAGAGAGAAGAAAAGAAAAAAAAATGTAAAAATGCTGGAAAGAACTACAGGATGCAAAGAAACCATTTGGATTTTAAACTGTTATGATAACCATGCAATGGCATTACATGGAACTTGCTAACCTCTAATTACCATGACGTCAGTCATCTAAGTGCTGAGTTACTAGATGTAAACCTGCATCTAATCCTTCTTTTCAGTGATTTAACTCCCTACCCACACAAACAGAAAAGGAATAAAAGACATGGCCAGTCAATTGGTGCTGATAACACTGCCATACAATCAAGCAACAGAGTCCAGGGGAGGATTAAACATGGGGGAATAATAGGGTTATCAACTAGGGAACCAGCAAGACAGTCAAAGAAAAGGTAAGGACGTAATAATAGTAAATATCCTGGGAACAATTCTAAGCAATGCATTCCAACAAACAAAAACTCACACTGTATTCAATCAATGTTTTTTAAAAAAGATAGTGTGTCTACTGGGTTGAGCACTAGTGTCAGAGTGAAATAAGTTGGTGGCATAATGAGTGTTGTTACCTTTCTTTTCTGTGAATTGGACCCAGTCTGTTCCTGTTTATCTTTCTAAACATACTTGGAAGCTGAATTTCAGCAAAGATCAATAATTCTTAACTATGTTTTGTACATCCAATTAAGGTATTGTTGTGAGGTATCCCTCCAAGAAAGAGCTAATGAGAAAGCTGAAATTAAAGATAGGCTTTGTCTTCAATTTTGATAAATGCCTATCTTGGTAGATCTGGGGGGAAATCTTAAGAAAGTTTGTTCTTTTCTTGGGGATAAAAAGAATTCTAGAAAATACACCCTACATGTGAAAGAGAAATATTTTTCAAAGTGGAAATACCTTTATGAATGCAAAAAGCTTCAGACAGGCTCCCATCCCCTAGAGCTCATTGGTAAGTTTTTCAGTGAAGTGACTGTTCATTAAAAATCTTCTGTGCACAACCCAACTTCTTGCAGAAGTGTTCAAAGAAATCTCAATGGGAAATACATCACAGGCCTATGGTAGACTGGAAGGAAACTCATTCTGGAGTAGTTAATATGCATAACCAAGGCACTCATAGGGTTGAATAAAGTGCAAGATCTATCTCTGATTGGCTGAGATTATGAGCATAACAGTAGAGCTAAAGACTGGTGAGTGCCCTGACGTGATGTGGGACAGATCTCTCTCCTGCTTTCATTTCAGTGCAGAGCAGACACACTTCTGAAATCTCCAGAATTTAAACAGGACAGAAAAAAATACTTTCCATGCAGCCCTGTTTTTCACCTCAGACTGACCGTTTTTCTCTCTTTAATATAACTATCTTCATAAGTTTCTGCAGGTTTGGGAAATGCTAATTATGCCTGTTTTACAGTTCACGATACCTGACAAAGGGTAGGTCCAACAAAGTATGCAATCTATACTGATTAACTTTAAGGGATACAGATTAAAAATAGAATCCAAGACCAAAATTACACACCTGAGTGCCTTGTTTAATGCTGGGTAGGAGCCACATACCTCAGACAGAAGATAAGGAGCTATGTGGAGACAGTTAATATAAATATTACTTATATAGGTTGCATCTAAACTTCAGCTCTATGTGCAGTGGAAACACCTCAGCCAGGTCACCAGAGAAGACTCTCCATGAACCTGGAACTCAGTCTGGAATATATGCATTTTACAACACAGCTGGAGAAGAAAGACTCAATCATGCTTAGTTTTTTATATATTAATACATCTCCTGGTTAAAATACTGTCCCCAAAAGGGGCATGAACTGATATTCCCCAACCACTCCTACATTTGATAGATCACCAAAATAATGAGCTAGCTGAGATCACTCCTTATTCCTCCTCTTAAGTCTGCAACTCTGTTGAGGAGAGGAAAGTAACATGGGGTGGGGCAAAGAAGGAGCTGGATAACTGTGTGGCATAGTCACATAGAAATGGGGAGTCCTGGTTTGAACTGCCTGATCCCACGCTGTTTCCACTTTCATCCAGTAGCTCTACAGATTGATCATCAAAAGGCATGGCAAAAATTCATGACTTTTCCTCTCCTGTAAATATATTAATCAGTACACAGAGACTTGCTCTCTTTGGCATCTTCTTTGGTCCCTCACTTTCAGCATTCCTTTCTGAGCAGAAACAGAGAGTGCTTTCATGCTCAGAATAGAATATTTTAAAAAAAAAGAGGATGAAGCCCAATTTCTGTTTTCTCTGTCCACCTTTAAAAATGAAGCAGCTACAATCACTGCTGGTTTTGTGTGAGCCCCCCAGCCCCATTAGCCTAAATTTGCTATTGTCCTGTTTGTTGTAACACTGTTGAGGAGCTGATGAATAGCGTGGCCTTGTGTCCAAATGCCATTCAGGTACAGTGATGAGAGGTCTGTAGCCCAGAGACCTTGGAAATAGCCAGGTCTAAGATATCTGGTTAGTGTTGAACTCTACCAAGTCTGGATGATAAATGCATCAACCTAAATCATATTGTACGTGGCAACATCACTGGTTTTAGACATAAGTATTAACTGGAGAAATCTTGGAAGAAAGAGGAAACTGAACCTCAGCTTTCAGCTTCCCAGCCACATAAATGAACTCTAGGTCTCCTTTCCCTTTCAGACACAAACTAATAATACTACCATCTAAAAGAAACCTCTTCATAGAGGTCTTGCAGAGTGCTGAAAGAGTCAGGAACCACTGGAAGTTCAGAGCACCTTCCTATATATGTTCCTCATAATGCCAGGAAGATCAAGATATTGTCATAAATGAAGTCTCTTAGGATTGCCTATTAAAATACAAGTCTGTTCCAGCCTGTGCTGTAGCTTTATAAATGTTCTTTCCTGCCAGACTAGTCAGAAGCAATCTTAGCAGTCCTGGGTCCTGCAAGACATATTGGTGGTTCTGCTTAACTGACAGTAAACATCTAACACCTAACTTTTAATTATTAACTGTTCAATGATAGCCAGAGAGAGATTGTTATAATTGCCTAGATGGGTAAAAGGCAATGGACATTACAAATTATTTACTAAAAATGATATATGCAAAATGAGAAAGCACTACTGAGCAGCAGCACATAAAGAGCCATGTTTAAAGGGCTGCTACAAAATTTTGCACAACTGGAATCTGAACTGTTTCCAGTCCATAAAAAACAATTTGTGTCTACCTCTTGATTTAAAAAAAAAATCCATGGTGTGTTGATTACACTAATTACAATGCAGTTGAATTCATCGTTATTCCTCAACCACTAGGGACCACAAACACATTGCCTTCGGTTCTGTCTGAACAACATTCTTGACTTCAAATTATGGCCATAGAGAGATTATATTCTAAATAATTTCATACTTTGCTTAAGGAGAATAATTAGTTTGTATTGCATAAGATCACAGAATCTTATGCATAAGATTCCATCAAATGGAAGTCTCCCATTTGAGACAGAGCAATATATGATGGTATACTGCCGACACCAAGAATAAAAATAAAGGTACAACATCACATCAGAAAAAGGCAAAAAAAGTAAAGGTAATTGAGAAAAGAAACAAGAAAATTAGGAAAGCAGGCTTGGAGGCTGGAGATGTTCTATGGCTAAAGGAAGGGTGGCAGGAGCCTTAAGGACTTTGGATTAAGACACACAACGTACATGTGAGTGGATGGCTGAGAGCTCAAGATTGATCTTATTTCCCTAGATCTGTTTGATGTATCTCATGGCCACTGTAAAAGTTAATTGGCACATTCAGAGGCTTAGGAAGAACCCTATGAGAAACTCAGGATTATTCTTGTTGGAACCAGCTTCTTATTAGCATTAGAGTGTGAGCAGCCTGACTGAGATTCCTCTCACTCTTCTATCCCAAAAACCTCTCTTCCTGTTAATTAACCTATCTGCTGTCTCTTCATAGCTGGAAGCTTTGATTCACACTTCTTATTAATTGTGACGTAATGCACTACAGCCACAATACAGGGTAGAAGAAGACTATGAAAGCAGAAAGTGCTTGGCGGAGAACTGAACTTAAGGAGGAGCAATGAGCACTCCTGGTGGGAAGAAAATACTGCTCTCTTGGGAAAACAATCATTTCCATCCCCTTTCAGAACCATGATGCTGTCCAAATACTGACTGGTTGTGAGAGACTGAAATGTCCTATGGCTGTCTCAAAGCTTGCTTGTGTCTGTGCAAACCTCCAAGAGAAGCTGCTGCGGCCTGTGAATTGGTCTGGGGGATGTCACCAAGAGAAGCAGGAGTGTATTGAAGGATGCACCCCCCCACTTCTTTGCAGTTGCATTGTCAGACTCCATAGATAAGCCTCAAAGGGGCAGAGGTGTGCTGAGTTGCCCCATCCTGTAGCCGTTTGTGGCTCTATTGTGTAGGCCAGACCCCATGCATGCATGGCTAATGAACTGACAAGAGGCAAACGTTCCTGCCCTGAAGCCAGATGCAACAAAACCTGTTGGACCAGAGAGAAAAAAACAGCTAAAGGCGAGCAGATATGTTAATCAGCCGATACGATGAACTTAAAAAGACAGCAGAAAAATTTTTCTTTGTGCATCTACCATTGAAGCTTGATTCGTGTGCACCCACCACCGAAGAACTGAAGACTGAGGACCAACAGGACACCGCCGGATCCATGCTGGTGACTGTTCTTGCAGCCCTATCCCACATCCTTGCTTTATTTCTGCCTTTTCCTTCCATTCTGTCCTATCGCTACCCCTCTTCACTTCTTTAATAATAAAAACCTGTTTTGGGTACATGGCATTTGACCTCGTTTGTGTCTTAATCTTTCTCTTGGGATCGTATCGAAACTTCCCCCGACACTGGATCAGGACACTGTTCTGAATACTACTTGCTGTAGTCAGCTTTGCCTCCAATGCCCAACGCTGTCTCTTCATATTAGTTTCTGTTTTGCTTTTTTTTCTGGATGCAAATCAAAAGCAGTTTCCCAGGGTCTCAAACCATGAAAAGTCACCATAAAGCTAGCATAGATAGCAAAGCAATCATTTCCCAGTAGGTGAAAAGGGGTCAATCGTTAGCCTCTGCCCAGGACCCACACACAGTCACTGGTTATAACACTACGATTACACCAAGGATAAGCTCATGTTTAATTAATTATGATATACCTGCTGTGCAGGCTTATGGTTAGGGTTCCATGAGCTAACCAGGCACATAAAGAGCAAAGTTATATTCTTCAAAGACTTAGTGTGAAACCATAGGAGGAAGTCCTCAGCTCCCTTTCCTGTCCTCCTGAGATTGGTCACCACCAAAATTCAGGAAAACCTCAGCTTCCTGTGTCCTCCATGGTAGGTGTTCATGGAGCAGAACAACAGTCCAGAAGGAGACTTTCATTCCCCCAACCAAATTGCTTCACCTTTCTCCCAAAGGCCTTCTCCCAAATTCCCTAAAACTTATCTGAAAGAACTTTCTATTTAGTCCTTGATGTTGACCCTTGTCCCAAGCTCCACATTCCCACAGTCACTGTTAGGCAGAATTCATCTAAGAGCAGAGAACTGCAGTCAGACACCCACCCCTAAGCTAGTCACTCTGGGCTCCCTTCATGATCAGTGGAGTAAAGACCTGTTCTTAGAGCATGACCCATCTGGAGTTTACTTTAAGATGAAATTAATCACATCCTGGAAGTAAGGGTCTCTACGCAGGATAAGGTAGTCTAGAAGACCCTCTCATGATGATCACCATCTAAACTTTGGTCAAAAACATCCTGGGACCTTTTCTTCATTCCATTCTGTTAATTTTATTAAAACTGAGAGGTTCCAGTTTGCAGCACATAACTTTTATTAAACCCATCAGCCATTTTACAAAAAATATCATTATTCCTTTATGCACCCTGTATTCAAGCATCTGGACATGGATTCACAAGTAAATGCGAATTTACTTGATTTACAAGTAAATTGTAAATCACAGCATATAATAAATTGTTCCACCAAGGAGAAATAAAGCTTTTCCAAATGATAAATACACCTGTTAAGAAGACTCATCAATGTGAAATGTGGTGGTGTTTTTTCCTCAAGTAGGAGAGGTGGCCTTGCCTGTTGGTAATTTTCTCAGGGTTTCCAGTATGGTCATGATAATCTTGTTGCTTTTTTCCAAGTTTTCTTCTTCAGGTACTCAACATGTTTTGATCTGAACTTATTGCTCATTGGAACTATGGACTTAATGATTTGGAAATCTGTTTGCAATGACTTGCCAAGGGTTATGAAGTGACTCAGTAGCAAAGCAGGAACAAGCACTCAAGCAGCCCTGGTTCATGGTCTTTCTCGGAGGCTCTCTGTCTGGCTTTAGGTACTTACATGACCATCATCACTCAATCTTTCTTAACAAGAGTATTTTTCATTACTATTATTTTAGAAGTGTTTTGTAATAACTCAGAAGTACTGGAAAAAAAATCTGAAATGCTTTTTCTCTTTTTTTTTTTCCCCCCTTTACCCAAAATACATGTTTCCTTCCACTGTGTACAATCTGTTTCTGTGGCAGTGGCTTGGGTTTCCTAGGAAACGGCTGCAGGTCAGACCTTGATTGGTTGTGTTGTCAGCTTGATTGCAGTGTTTCAGGCGGTGGGACCTGTAAGTGCAGCTCCGAAACAAGTAAATAGGGGGCTATCCAAGGGCTTTGCATTAGTGGTCTGAAAGAAACCACACAGATGGCATTTTGGGGGAGTGTGTGACACAGGGGGCACCGGTTTGAAGAGACTAGGAGCTAGCAAGGGATTAGAAAAGAGCCAGATCAGAAGTGTGGGTAGGATGGATGGGATGGAGGGCTTTGGAAGACAGAAGTTTGGCTGCAGTGAAAACTGCCATAGTCTCTCTCACTGAAGGGGCAGCCGACAGTACGATGCAGTGGTGGTCTGGACCCCACATCCCTCAGTTACTGGGATTTGAATGTTTTGTTTCATCTTTGACTCTACTGATTCAACTGCAAATTTTTTGAGGCATATCGATATATTCATACAGTACTTGGAGGGAAAAAAAAAAAGTTTTCCACTGTAGCATCTAGATATCTAGGTGCCAGTAAATTCAAAAACATAATTATTAAAGAGAATATCAGATTTGTGTCCTGTAACCTTTTGTAAGGAGAGGAGGGGATTGCCTAAAAGGGACATCTCTGATGTTCCTTTGTTTATGAATCAGAGAACAGTAAAACCACATAGGAAGAGTACACACACTGAGAAGGCAACAGCAAAGGTGAGAACAGCAGTTCTGAAGGGCTCCCTGAGCTTTGGCTCATTTCCTTTTCCACCTGTCCAAATACTGAAGAGCTTTCTGTGCTTAAAGAAGAACACAGTCACATAAGTATTTTCCTGGTTGAATCCCATATGAAATTTCTAAAACATAATTTCAAAAATACAGAATACCCAGAATGAACCTAATTTGCCTTGCCTTGCCTTGCCTTGCCTTGCCTTGCTTTGCCTTGCTTTGTCTTGCCTTGCCTTCCCCCACACCCCAATTGAGGTTTAATTTTTAACTTCAGCAGAATGATAATGGTGTGTACTTCTGACTCACTCTGCCAAATAAACTTCCACATGGTGATTATGTCATGTTCTGACTCCTTAATGTATGTGATGAAAATTCTTTGGCAAGCAGACATGCACAATGCCCAATAACTAACTGTGAATCTACGGATTTAAAAAAAAAAAAAAAAAAAAAAAGGTGTTGCTTGTTTTCCTTGTGTGCAGTTTCATTTCTTTTCTCCCTGACTGGCAAGCAGATCACTTTCTGTTAATTAAGTAAAAAGTACTTAGTGGAATTGATCTGAATTCAGGTCTAAGAGCACTCGCTAATTCTGCTGTTAGTTTTAGGAAGCTGGTGGCAAAAAGCATCTATCAAGACAAATTTGTGCAGGCACCACCCATGGTTAGAGTTACAGTCAAATGTCTGCAGTTTAACAGCTTGCCTGTGTGTCAGCTGCGTGCCAGGGACTGTAAGCATACTTCAGCCTATGGAAAATGCAAGTTAGTGTAACCCTGTATAACCTGCTATGAAACAGGTTGAAAAAAATAACCTTTTTCATTATTC
The DNA here is from genome assembly GCF_031877795.1 of Strix aluco. Lineage (NCBI taxonomy): Eukaryota > Metazoa > Chordata > Aves > Strigiformes > Strigidae > Strix > Strix aluco. The sequence continues at coordinate 83,426,998 of NC_133935.1, read as the reverse complement.
TTACAGTCCTGCACAGAGATTATCTCAGTTCATTTGACGCACAGTAACCAGTTAAATTATGTTTAACAGATATAGCCCATGGTGATGGACGTGTTTCAGCCCACGATGACAGATCAAACCCACCCTGATTTTTCATGAGTTAAACAGAGAAGGGAGGAAGAGAGGCAAGACAGGGAGATGAGGGCACCCATCTGCTGTCACACAGAAGAGAAGCAACAAGTTTGAAGGAAGGAGGAACAATACCTCTTGATTTCTTCACTAGTGCCCTCCCCAGTTAACAGTGCTGCTCTTCTTTTAATAGTGTATCACTTTTTTTCAAGCAGATGTACAGCTCTCATTAGAGATAATCCTCCACGATCCCTCATCTTCCATTTCCCAGCTTTACACAGATAACTTTAGTTACTGTCCTTTTATTGCATTGTTCCATTTTGTGTACTCAAAGAACTATCTGCATTACAATAATCTATGTATGTCAAATGGGATTAAGAAGGGAATTGAATGAATCAGCCAGAGTCATAGAGTAAATAATCAGGGAAATTTTAAACAGGAAAATACATCACTGTAATTATGCAGGTAACACCAATTGATGCTTTTTATTAAAACTTTCTTAATCTTCAATGTAGACAGATTAAGTGACACAGAAATGATTCTTTTTCCTTAATAATATCTTTCTCTGGAAAAGAAATACGTATTCTTGGCAATGTATTTGCCAGCGTGCTTTTCATGGAACATAGAGGGAGCTGTTGGCATAAGTTTATTAGACCAATAACAATGAAAATTTTCCATTGTTACCAAACCGTTTATAAGTTTTCATTATTACTTTAACTGGAAAAATCATACCCTCATCAGTATATTAATAAAAAGAATCTCATGAGTTTTAGGCACATAAAGAAGATATGAACTGTAATACATTATTCTGCATTTTGCTGGACATTACATTCATTAGTATATGAACTCAAACACACAAAAGTTTTCTGCTGTCCAATAATACAAAATTAGGGAATATTAGCTTTACAATTTATAAAGTATATAAAACTGTAACAGATAAATGAGACAACTGTACATATTCCAATGTGTATGTGTATGAGTCTCTGTTCCATTATTGCTAATACTGCAGGACAATCTGAAGGCTGGGATGTAGGATTTTTGGTCTCAGCAGACTACAGGGAGAATACTATCCCTGCCTCTCACTCTGCTGACCTTCAGGGATATTTTTCAGGTTGCTGCTGAAACAAGAGGCAGGCAAATATTTTAAGGGGAGGCTCTTACCTCTAGGAAAGGTTTAGATACTGTTAATTACCTGCAGCAGGACTCTTCTATTGTACAGTTCTTTTCTCCTAACATGGGCCCCTAAAATTCTCACTAGTTTGCCCTCAGGATTAGTATAAAAATTTAAAGTTTGCAAAAACAGATGAACAAATGTACATTATACACAGGAGCTGTCTTTAAAACTGGTTAAGGAAGGATCAGTTAGGGCAAGACTATTTTTAAATAATGAAAAATAAAAATTAATCCAATCTTTTTTTTTTAAACCTACAGAATATTTTGGTGATTTGACATGCATCACATTGCTGAAATTCTCTGGGTTTCCAAATTCCATGTGACACTTGCAGTGCTGACATCCTTAAATCATGACTATTCCCTCTGCAGTCGTAGTTCAGAAACCCCCAAGCAGGAAGTTCTGGAAATGATAAAAGAAATATTAATTCCCAAGAGATGTCTGACAAAACTGTTCAGGCTCGCAGCTTCAAAATGCAAGTGAACCCTGGCATTTTTAGCCAGATCAGTGTTGAGACTCTTAAGGCTTATATCAGCACTGGCCATCACAAAGAAATAACATTTCTACATTTTGTGAGATCGTCTTAGACTTTAGGAGCAGCTTAAGCACTGAATATGTTTTGCACATTTTATACATTGAAAATGCTGCACAGTAACAATGAGGTTACTTAATTTCACTGCGACCACGCAGGTGTTAAGTTGCATGTATCCATTCTTCATCTGACTGGTAAATGGATTCCATCTGGGTTTGAACAAAAAGAAAGACATTTACGATGCCCAGCCTGTGCCTGACCTCCTCTTCATTTCAATCAGTGAGAGGTTTGACTGTCTTCGGTAGAGGCAAGAAGGAGCCCTTCATTTCAGTTCACTTGTAAATAAGATTTTATTTACTGCTCAGTGCTTTGCTGAGCAGGTACAGTAGATATCTACCTTGATGGCTGGAATAACAAAGACTGAATGAGTTGTCTCTATCTCAAATTTTATATCTATCTGGTACTTAAAATACATTAAAAATTGCATTTCTTGCTTGAGGTCTCAATTCAGTATGATACTGAAGCAGAAGTTAACTTCAATACATGCACATTCCCAGTGACTTAAATAACACTATCTGTATATTTAAAGATAGCTTCACACTTTTTGAATAGCTATTGAAGCAGTTGCCTAGTTTTCTGCTTTAAGTGCACAATATTTGAAGAACCCATTTATTTATTCAGTAATTTGTTTTCCAGCACAAGTGTTTTAAAAACATCCAAATGGGTGGATTTTTTGCATTCCCGGTACAATATTTGAAACCATGGTTCCTCTAGAGAAATTTCTGGAGGAGCAGAAGGGGATATTTGATTTAGGATAGATGTACCGAAAAATAAAAAACGGAAATTTTTGTAATTCAGCCATTTCATGTTTGGAAGAAAACTAAAAGCTAATCTTAACTAAAGTGCTTTCATTTCAGTTCATGACTCTAACAGCTGCTGTAATTGTAGTGCTGAGGCAAACAAGTTCTGTATTGTGAAAAATATATACGAAATTTTTTCTAAGTATCTCAGAAGGTCTTTCTGTTGGGTTTCTCTACCTTCTGCCAGAAAACTTGTAGAGTCACCGTACATTTACTTTTCATTGAACAGTCTTCTCCATAGCAACAAATCACAAAAATGCATAAGTACTTAGCATGGGAAAAGTCAAGATACCCAGACAGCGCATACAAATCCTTACTTGTCCATAAAGAGACCATGAGATGAGTCTGAGACAGAGGACCTGAAGTGTTTCAAAGCATTTACGATCAGTCTGCTCCCTCCTGAGCCAGGACAGGATCAGGTGATGATTAATGACAGGCATCACAGATTATCTAGGAGAATGAGAATGGGTGGACTTATCTGTGGATGGGCAATATCTCATAGTAACTGGAAGTCCAATCGATAGGGATTCAGTACACTGGTAGCTGGTAGGTGGCGTTGGAGACTGCTTTTTTGATAACTTTTTAATAGTCTGTTAAGTAAAGGGAAATAAGTTGCTGATGGTGTTTTATGAAATCTTTGGCCACAAGTAGAAAAGTTGCAAGCTATGGCTACCACTCATCCTGACCGTTTTCTCTGTCATTTACTCTAAGTACATTTTTTTCTCTTCCCAGAATCCTACTTTCCCATCTTTATTGTTTTATTTAATCATAAATATAGATTGCAAATTTTATAGAGCTAGGGATCGTCTCTATACTCTGGAATTCTGACTCCTGGTTGCAAATTCTGACCTTTATTTCCATCAATTCTTCTATTGGAGAAGAAGTCTTTGGGATGGGAGAGTTCAGTTTTTCAGTGCTGCTTCTTACTTATTCTTAGTGAACAGGAAACTATTTCAGGAAAAATAATAAACAATCCACAATGGATTGTGATTTTTTAGATGACTTGTAAATTAACCTAGGTTATATATAAATTTTATGACCACAAATTTTACACAGGCAATTATTTTACTACTCCTGGAACCTTTTTTTACAGAAGTATGGGTATATAGAAAACTCATTGTGTCCAAATTCAGCACTACGCAGAGAAATAACAAAAAAACCAAAACAAACAAACAAACAAACAAACAAACCACAAAAAAAATTGTTCTGGAGGTGTTTCATTGGAATGAAGCAAGATATATAGCAATGCAACATGCAGAATCTTTACCTTGAAGTGTCCAGTCATACGTCCAATAAATGGTTGAAACGAGAAAAGGGTGATTTATAATTTTCAAAAGAGGAAAGTTAGACCATACAAAAGTGACTTAAAGCAGAATTTAGACCACTGTGTTCCACAATATGTACGTTACAGGTAGAAGGTCCTAGTATAACTTGATTGGATGGGTTCTTTTGTAACATTATAAGATTTTATAAGTTTTGCATTCTGTATCAGGATGAAACTAAACATTTTCAAAGGCCTTTTCTTTTATGTATTTTCAGGTGAAAGCTCTGGCTTTTCTTGGACTGTTTTTGCTTTTTTTTTGTGAGTGAAAACAATAATGAAAACCAACCAAATACTACCTCACCACTAATTCCACTTGATGTAGACTGGGGACTTGAGCTTAAAACTCTTCCACCACCTATGAAATCATGAGAATATTGAGAAGATTTGGGTAAGTCTTACTCATTTTCTCCTGTTGCAACTCTTCCACTTTCAATGAATAGTACAATCACCTTTCTTGTAGTTAGCTAAAGCAGTTAGACCAAAAGAAGAAAAGACCATAAAATTGATGGTTCAGACAGAACATGAAAAAGTTTTCCTTTTCATAAAACCCTTCTCAAACATGCATGATTGCTAAGTAAATAACAGTGGAAATGCAGATTGCTGTGATGTTAAGTTAGTTCTTTGACATGGTATTTAGAAGAGGAAGTTCAAGGAGGCACAAGATGTGGCTATGCAGAGAAGAAAACAAAAAAAAGGCTTTCTGAAGGCACCTTGTAAATTCCTGTAATTTATCCACTTGGATCTTTTAGTGTGGAGTCTGTGAACGTAAGTCCAATTCTGCACAATCAACAACACCAGCTCTTCAAGCAATATAAATCACTAGGTTTGCGGTTCCCAGCTAAGTGCCTGGTTTAAATAAATTAATATACCAATTCTGAAGTAGGTTTTAGCATGTTGGTGAAGTGTCCTTTCTTTAATCTCCCATTTATAATCGGGCATGACTTTATAGAAACGCACTCATTTTTTTATTATCTTTTGAGATATACGCTTCAGAGAGAGCACAGATGGTCCAATAAAGGGTACTTTTGTGCTCCTCCTGTAGCGTAAGAGAACTCAGTTGCTTAGATAGAATTTAATGAAGACTCACAACAATTGATACTAGCCCAAAACCAGGACAAATAAATGACAGTAAACCAAACCAGTTATCTGAGATAGATGTTGCCCCAGAATTCTTTAATTTCAAGAAAGTTTGCATCCTGAATCAAATCTAAATACATATGACACCATTTGATTTGAGTCCAGACGGACACTGAAAAGGGGCCTGGTACAGGTTTCACACTTGAATCCAGTACTTGTGCTCTTGTAGTGACTATTGTTGGTAATAGTAATAGCTATAACATATCTATCATCCAATTTTTGTCACTCTTTCTCTGTGTTATACTAAAAGTCACCTTAACAATTCAAATAATTTCCAGTCAGTTTTTTAAACTTTATAGCTACCTGAATCATCTTATCTGAGGCCTGTGTAACCTTTGTCCGCATTGTCACAATATCTTATGTCATAGGGAAGTTAGTTTTTCCCCATTTTACACCTAAAGGGGTAAGAAAGAGATATGATGAAATGTACTTGCACTCAAATCTTGCTAGCATCAATGGTAAGGAGGAGTGCAAGCACCTTTAAATACTAGTATCTTGTTATTGTTTTTTCAGTGGGTTATCCAGAGACACTACTGAGGAACTTAATCTGATCATTGGGGGTTCAACTTTTAAACAGTCAGTCGATTAATATGAAATTGCTTGTTGGAAAATGTAGTTGGGTTTGCAGTTGGAAAGAGAGTGGAGTTTATTTTAAGCAAACTAGAGGCATGTAAAACATAGACATATTCTCTAAGATGGTTGCGTAGCTTCCCTGAGAAGACTGTAGAGGAAGGCTGGCCTCTTAAGTGTATGATTCATCCTGTCTGTCTTAAACATTATTGTAGGATTCCATGAATCTTCACCATCCATTGACCAGAACAGGAAACTATCTTGAACTAAACACTGACCATTGCACAACTGAAGTTAAATGAGGTGAAAGCAGCCCCTGATAGCAACAAGGGCTTTCAAATGAACCTTCACTAGCTGTCTTCACTAGCTGTCTTTCTATCAGAACACCAACCTTTCACAAATTCATTACAAACTTCAAGGCACAGAACTCTGCAGTGAGCTGATAGATCTGAAATCTTTACAAAGGTCAACAACTTGTCTGCCCCTTCTCCCAGCATCCCTCATCTTTTAGACTATGTCAGCAACAGACAGGATTTACAATAATTTAAACACTAAAGCCTAAGACTCAGTGAACCTCTGAGCTGGGACCTGACAACATTTATGCTTGAGCTTGAACACTTGAGTTTGGACACTTGTACTTCTGAGTATAAGATTACTTCACTGACTTGTCCTTCAGCCTTGTCCCTCCCAACAATGTTGTGGTAATTTGTTCAGAAGTGAAAGTCCCAAGGGGCAGGAATCCTGCAAGAAATTATCACAGTCTCTCTTTTCTGACCTTCTGACATTTGCATTCTGCTTTCTTCATTTTCTCCTCCTACAATCCCCAAAGTTGAGACTTTTGATGAAGGAGATCCAAGTACTGCTTGGACCAATTTCTAGAAATACTCTTCTTCACACACAATGCAGCACAGACATTATAAAGATGCTACTTACTTTTCATAGTTTTACTAATAACGCCACATTCTCAAGATACATGTCATGTGCCAATATGTCTCTGAATATTATCCTTAGTGTTTCACAAAATCCTCATCACTCTTGTTTTGTAGTTTCAGAGGATAATTGTACTATAGAGCAAAAACTCTTCTGTTTGTACAGTCTTCTATATCTGTGAAGTTATAGCAGGAATTCACCATCTATTTAAAAGGTAGGAAGTTCTAAATGTTAGCTCATAGAACAATATATTTCCAGGGAAATACATAATATTTCTATTAATTATCTTTCCCTTGAATGATCTTAAATGTTTGTAGGGTAAGTTAACATCCCAGTCTTTGGCTTGTTGGATTAATTTCCCATCATGTGAAGAGACCAGAACTTACAATTCTGCTCTTGATTTCTTTTAAGCACAAGTCCCAGGTGTTTCATTTTTAAAAGATGTTACAGCAATAAAAATGTTATTAAAGTGTCTTCGTTCATGCTGTTATAGTTGAGGTTGTGTCAGCATTTCCATTACAAGCTCATCTTTTCCAGAGAAAATGCTCTGGTCCATTGGGTAAATAACACATGTTTTACTATGACACACACCCAGTAAAGCTAGAAATATTCAAGGATAAGATTGCTTAGGATCTTTTCTTAATTCCATACAGTATCTGTTGTGTTGTAATCTTTCCCTGTGAATGAATAAATCAAGTACCACCTGCCAGTGATCACAAATTTCCTTGTACCACAAACTATGTTAACATTATTTTTACTTAGACTTTTTTAAAAATTAAAATCTGGAGAAAACATATTTCTCATAACTATAATGCATACTTATCATTAGGATAAGGATTTCAAACTTCAGCTAACCCTTAGAACTGTTGTGGAAATGGAGACTTGATGGGGCCCTGAAAGACAGTCTAAAAGCAAAGTTTTCAGAGGTAAATTTTAGTTTTGAGTTCTCAGCACTACTGAAATAAGGTCCCAGATGTCTCAGGCTTTGTGTTGCGTTATGGAAGTACTCCAAATCACAGGCAACTTCTTGTCTTAAGTGACATGACAAAGGCTGCAGAAGGAGCGGTGCAAGACAGAATCAGAAATCAAGAGACACTTCCTCCCAGGCCTCTACTGAATAGGATATACCTCAGTCAATTTATTAGCCAACTCTGCTTTCTTAAGAGGCAGCTCATAGACCTTTTAGATTCAGTTTATAAGTTTTCAGTCATCCATTGGTATTTCTAGACAGCAGCCCCACTGTTAATAATACCAGACCTGTTAAACTGAATTCTGAGTTCTTCCCCTGCTCTAGGGGTGTAATCCTGCAGTTCATTGATCTTTTGGGCCATTATCATGACCCTGTCATATTTCCAAACTCCTCCTGCCTCATCTGACCTTGTGAAAGGTCAGGCTACATTACAGCAGCTTGAAAAATAAGTGGTTTGAATTTCATGCCTGAACTCTTCACTCAGTATTTGTTTTTAAGAACTAACACTGTCATTGATACAAGGGATGGGTGATCTCTGAGCTTAATCTCACTTACTAGATGAGGCCAAAGTCTTCGTAGCCCCAGGCTTATTTTGTTGTTGATGTTTATTCATCTCTGAATCCTTTAAAACCAACTATTTTATTGCAGTCAGGTTTATTGTAGAAATACTTAGAAGTTACTTCTGGAACTTGGGATTCAGGTGTGCCAGAAGCCGTATAAACATACAGGAGGAGATTTTTCTTATCTGCCTTAGATAAGAAAAAGTTAAGAAAGATTTTCAGTGGATGAGATAAATAGAGAAGAAAAGTGGAAAGGCATATTTTCACCGTCTTTGGCACATGAGGAAGGGTGATCTTAAATAATATACCTTAAGCCACACTGAAAGTTAGTGATAAAGACAAAAATAATGCCCATGTCCTGCCTGTAATCAAGCTTTTCCTTAACCCAAAATTTCTTAATATTTATAAATTAAGAATTCACAAAGAATGAGATTTGTTTGACTCATTTAAACTCTTATGTCTACCACCAGATTCTGCTTTCTTAATTCTCTCTGTCTCTCTATTAAATCAGGCAGGGAATTGTGTTGATGATCTTAAATTAGAGATCTCAGTTTTGGATGGTTGCAATTCAAAGTCCCCCATTTCTGTCTCTCTACTTCTTGAGCTAGTTTTGTTACAATAATGCCTTGACATTTCAGTTCTCATCACATTTCTATTATACCGCGGATCATGCATTTTTCTCATCCTCTCTCATTACTAAAAAATGGCCAAAGGAGTCAATCTTATTCCAGAGGTTCACAGATGTTGTGAGGAAGATTCTTCTATCTCTAGCTAAGTTAAATTTGAGGTGCTTAAAAGCAAAAAGTCCAAAGAAAACTATATACTAAAGTATGAGTTGTTTTGAACATTTTTCCTTAAATCCAGTTTTCTGGAATGAAGTATTTTTGGCATTGACAGTTCTCATAAAAAGAAAGCTAATGATTTTCTGCTGAGCATAATATGCGGATAATTAAGATAATGTTTTTAGCAATCTGAAGTGTTTAACTCCCTTCATACAATATAAATCTTTTTTTTGCACCCTTCATATATTTAATTTAACTATGCAACAAAACAGTAGAAAGATATATGATGGTTTGCATAATTACACAGCTACTTCAACATTATATTTTTGAAAGTCTTTTTCAATCTTTCACTTGGTAATTTTCTCCATAACTGGGCAATTTAAGTTTTTTTTTTTATCTTTTTCTTCCTCCTTGCTGTATTAAATGTCTGTGTCTAAGCAGGAAGCATTTGCTTTCAGTTTGCATATGTGTATGGAAACAGTGAGGCAGAGAAAATTACGCATAGCTGTATATGTTCTTTACATAATATGCATGCATATGTATTTATATGTGCACATACGCAAGGGCATTTGCACATAAAAATTAGAAGGGATATGTGTTCATAATGAAGTAATTAATCAGCCGTTATACTTTGGAATTATAAGCATATAAAGCATCTACTTATTTTGAAGTTACATTGAGGAGCGGTTATTAATAACTCTGATAAATTGAGGAAAGCTTTGGTAGTATGAAGATAGTGGAGAGATTTGTTCTGATGAGTTTCTGAAGACTGTTGGAGAATAAAACATTTTGGGGGGCTGTGTGACTCTTCTGATGTTATTTAGAAAGGATTACAAGGAACAATACCGAGTTTAACATGTATTATACTGGTGAAAGAAAGGAAAAATGACAGAAACAGCTCCCACTGAAAATACTTCTTTTATGTCTCAAATATTTTCCTCTAGATGCAGGTGTACCTCATGTACCTACAGCGCACTGTGGTTGCTGACTGCTGTTTGTGAGGAGCTGATACAGGACAAATCTGACTTGGCAGCTGTGCAAGGGCTAACGTGCATCATTCAGCTGCAAGCATTCAGCTACAGAAAGGAAGGACGTTTCTGCACTCAGGTTACAGTCATTGTTTTAGGAAAAGGAGTTTTGGGTCTCAGCCTTTGTATGCTTGCTCAGAGACAGGCAATGGAGAGATGAAGTGTTGAGGAACTTCTACATTAGCTAAAAACTCTTGAATATGAACCATTATGCTGTTGTACCAAAGAACCTGATGAAGAATATAAAAACCAGTGGTAATATTTCCACACACACTTTCTGAAAGAATAATATTTGGGATATTTTATTATATTTTATGTAAAGTGCACATTTTTTCCTCACAAATTTTCTAAAACCTGTGTATTTTCAAGGTTTTAAAGTCTTCAGTTTCTCTCTATTTCTTTTTCAACAACTCTCCACTGAAAAGTTGAACAGAAATTATTTTTTATTTGTGAAATTCTGTTTAGAGAACTGTTCCAACAGTGACAAAATTCTTGCTGTGAAGTCCTTCTCTGATCAGTCAGACTTTTACTCAGCACACACCGCAGCCTTCACCTGGATTTTATTGTCCAGTAGAAGCATATGAAAGGATCTTCATGCACTCAGATTCCTCTGAGCACTTTCACCGTTAAAGTGACAAGCTTAAAATTAAATATTTTTAAATACAAATTTTGCATTTCTGAGCAAAGGCAAAGATTGGTACTCCATGCTGTTAACTATTAACATTGAGCCTGTCTCAGAAAAGAGAGTGTTTTGTATCTGTCAGATACTGCCTTACATATAGCTTGCTGAAACTTCAGAGAATTTTAGATCTTGCAGGCAGACTGGATTTAGAAACAGTTGAGAAATAGAGGAATAATTTTAATGTAATTTTACCAGTTTCTGTAACATTGTGGTGCGGAGAATGTTAAGGATGAACTCAGCATGATTTTTTGAGAATTTATATCATGTTCAGTACTTTCTACTTACATAACTCAATTTGTCCATAGCTCTCTGTGTACCTTTCAGAGGGGAAAAGGAATCATTATCCCTATTTCACAAACAGGTGGTGTCTGAAAGCATCCAAAGAAGTGATTTCTCCCACATTCACATAGAAACTCATCGAATAGGGCTGGGACTAGAAACTTTGGTCCTTTAATCTGTGCAGGCTTCAGATAGACAATCACAAGCCTGTGTAAACAGCCAAGGCTACTTAGATTTAAAATTATTAACCCTCCTGCTGCAATTCTTCTACCAACAGAACATATACACAGTGTTCAACTGGAAACTGCAGAGCATGACAGTCAATGTGTTGCTATAATACTTGTTGTTATGAATTAATTAGCTGATTTACATTTATATAGCACACTTCATGCAGAAGCAACACATGGCATTATACACTTAAACTACATTACAATTAAACAGAACTTCTGCCAAAGAAGTCGAGATGAGACATCCAAAAAAGCCCACCTAAAACTCAGAAAATTAAATTTTTCATAGCTCTGATGAAGTAACTTATAAAAAAAATCAAATCTTTAACAAAAGGCAACTTAAAGTCTCAGTTACAAGGAGAGTGACTGATCAGCTCTTCAGAGAGGTAAGTGGAGATGAAAACAAGATGTGAATAGTATTCAACTACTGTAAAAGCAATTATCCATTTGACAGGAAGTCAGCGTAGCATCCTCAATTGCAGTGTGATAAGCCAATGTAAGCAAGTGACCATTCTAGATGCTGAATTTTGTGCAAACCGGGGACTTATACAATGAATGGTCAAGAAAGGCTGCAAGCACAAAGTGGCAATAATCCAACTGCAATGTTATAAAATGTGAATCAGGAGCTATGTATCCCACTGAGACAGAAATGATCTTAACCCACTAAATTCCTGAGATGGCTAAACTGAAGTCTGAACACCACAGCTCACATTGGCTGATTAGGAGATTAAAATTCCACTCCTAGCCAAATGTTGAGTGAAGAATCACTGTTGCGAGAGTTATTAGACCTAAGCAAAAGAGGAAAAAAAATTAATTCATTTTTTTCTGAGCTAGGGAATTAGGAAAAAAAATTAACAAATATCCAAAATTTGACTTCTGACAAAAGCTATTCACAATCAAAAGGTACATCACCAGAGATTAAATTTAGTTTTAGCACCTTACTATGAAAATATTAAGAGACTATGTCTTCTTGAACTCTTTCAGAAAGAACTCGATGAAATCAGTGAGACATCTGTTTCTGTCTCTAGAGCTGAAGTACTGCCCCATGCAGAAGTTCTCAGGTGTTAGTCTTGGTTTATTGCCTGAGCCTTTTCTCTAGAAGTATGCTTCTCTGAGCTCTTCTAGCATCTTATTTATTCTTATGAATACTTTTTGATTGTTTCAAGTCTGCTTTTCCCATGAAACTCTCTTCCCTCAGTCACCCTTACCCATGCACATATTAAAAAAAAAAAAAAAAAAAAAGAAAAAATGTGTCACAGTTTCCTTTATTCTGACAATTTGCAGAGCAAAAGTCATAAAACTGATCAAGCTGGAAAAGAATAGACTCAGTCACCTGTGATTAAATACTTACTGCACTTCCTCTTTCAATGCCTTTAGTCAAGTCACCACTACATTTTTCTTGACTATACCCTGCTTTACTAAGAAAATACTATGGTCATATCCTGGACTGATTTATTTAAGCTTTCTTCTCTATAAGATGCTTTCTTCTGGAACACAGAAAGAAATTAAAGTGGCTCAAGGCTTCCTGAAGTCTTTCCCTGGTTCCTCCAGAAGGAGGTCTAACTTTGGTATGTCATGTGTATTTGCACCACAAGCTGAAAGCTAAATTTCTGTCATAATAAGAGTGGTATTTAAGTTAAAGGTCAGGATAATTGCGATAACACCCAGCAATAAATTTAAGGAATAATTTTCCAGCATCAGAAAGTCCTTTGTTTTGATTCAGCTATAAGTAGATTGAACCATGCTCTACAAGGAATAACAAGGGACATAGGTGAATGAGAGTGTATTAGCAGGAATAAATTAAGAGATTCCTATCTATCCTTTGATATTTATTATTTTTGGAAATTTAAGGAAGATAAAATGCATTTACTCCAGCTGACAATCTCCCTTTCCTGAAAGCATCATGAAATGGTTCTTGCAGTGCTTCTCCTACAGAAGCCCACAGAACTTTCTCAAACAGCATGATTTATTGATTCAGTACTGTCCCAGCTTCTGTGGTGGTGGTTCTGAAGAAAACCTTGGAGATTCTTAGTGTCCTCTGGGATCAAAACATTTGGAAAACCTTTCTGTATCAGGCAAGAGTCTGAGAGCAATGTTGCTAAACTTAAGACTGTGATAAACTCTTGTTCCAGTGAGTGCTAGGTATTCAGACTTAGCAATAAAAGTTATTAAATTATATGCTCCTAATCATGATTACTTATTCAAAGTACAAAACAAACTTTTAATTAACCATGTTTGGACAGAAAACTGAGGACATCTTTTTTGGAAGTGTTCTTCAAGAGCTTTTTTTCTTTTCAGTCAAGAAGATTTACATTTACCAAAGATTATGAAAATGTAGAGGAAAAAAAATTAAACAATCAAAAATAAGCAGATATTTTTCAGAAAATATCTCACCAGCCAGCCTGATTAGAAACATAGCAGGTTCTTGATGGGCTGGTGTTAGTGACAACAACACACAGGAGATCTTATTCCCTGTTTTATTTTCTTTTATCTTTTCGTAATAAACAAAATGTAATCAGTGGGCAAGAGAGGGAAAATCAAAGCTGTAACTGGTGTCTCTCAGAAGCTGAAGATAATCCATGGTGTTGCAGTTCAATTAGTAAATGAAACTTTCCAGTTGAATCTCATGGATCACATATATCCCATATATCACATCACATACCCCAAGTTCTTCAGAGTGCACGAGTTGCCTGTGGGATTTTGCAAGTGCCACTTTCACCCTCTAGCATTATAAATTTTGGGGGTTTTCATCACATGAGGTATCGTCTCTTTCCTCAGCTCATACTCAGCTGTGATCCTGCATGGTCTTGATACATCACAGAGAAAATGGTAGCAGGTCATTCCCAGTGTATCCAACCTCACTCTACAACCCTGTGCCACAATCCAGGAAAGCTGCACAAATGCTGCAGTGGGGATTTCTTGCCTGGGGCACTGGCATAAGAACTACACTGTGGGAATGTGAGACAGCTTAGGGTATTTGATCAAAATGAAATTATATCTGTATCAGTGGTCAGCAATAAATTTGAGGAGCCTAGTGTAAATGTTGACAGCTATAAGTTACACATTAATGGATAAATCATACCAAAGGATTGGATGAAACAAAAATTGAAATAAATATCTACCCCAGATAGAAGAGGCAAAAAGTAGCAAATTGCACACCAGGAAAAATATGTCAGAGTGTCGCTCCAGCCTTGACGGCATGGAAAAATTACTGAAGACAGATCATCATTATTAGATATCATGGTTTAAGCCAGCAGTCAGCTAAACACCACACAGCCGTTCTCACTCCACCACCCCACATTGGGATGGGGGAGAGAATTGGAAAAAAAAAGTAAAATTCATGGGTTGAGATAAAGATGGTTTAAAAGGACAGAAAAGGAAGGGAAATAATAATAATTATAATAATAATGATAAAATAATTAGAATATACAAAACAAATGATGCACAATGCAATTGCTCACCACCCACTGACTAATTTCCAGACAGTTCCTGAGCAGTGGCCCCCAGCCAGCTTTCTTCTGTGTTTATATACTGAACATGATGTCATATGGTATGGAATATCCCTTTGCTCACTTGGGGTCAGCTGTCCTGGCTGTGTCTCCTCCCAATTTCTTGTGCCCCTCCAGCCTACTCACTAGTGGGGCAGTATGAGAAGCTGAAGAGTCCTTGACCACTGCTTAGCAATAATTAAAAACATCAGTGTGTTATTCTCACCTTAAATCCAAAACACAGCACTATACCATCTACTGGAAAGAAAATTAACTCTCTCACAGCCAATACCAGGACATTAGAGCAAGAAAAAATGTCCCTAATAACTGTGTTATCTGCCATCAAATCTCCAGAGACAAAAAATAGATTCATTTGCTCCAAGGTTGTAGGGGTTACAGAGTGAGGTAGGAACCACAGGAAGAGATTGATACCGGGGATTAAAGATCACAGCTGTAGAGTAGAGGTGGGAAAAAATTGGCACTATTTCTAAAGCCCTGATGAAAGCAAATGGTGCCTTGCTAGGAAAGGTGACAACTAAAACATAAAAGTAGAAAGAAAATGTTTTAATATTAGAGATGAGCAAAGTGTTGGTAATGAAACTGAGCTGCAGTTTTGCTTAGTTTTGTGCTTCTTCACAAAGCAAGAGTTTGGGCCAGTTTCTCAAGGTGAGCAATCCTAAGCCAATTTATTATATCTCCAGGTGAAAATGATACAGGGGAAATTGTGATTTCACTAGCTTAGATACAAACCCAGCCAAATGGTTATCCAGCTTGGTGCACTGGACTGTTTCATTTTGTTATTGAGTTACCTCAGGCCTGACAATGGCAAAGCAGAGGTTCGTACTCATGCAGGGCTGGAGCTGCCAAGCTTTGCAAAGCTCAGACTGAGCTACAGCGCAACCAAGTAAAATAGCTGCCGTAATGGCTATCATATCCCCTGACACAGCAGGTATTAAATTAAAAGCCATTAAGGATTAGACTATGAGCTACTGTGGGAAATGCTAAAGAAGAAGATTTCTGCAGACTATCTCTTATGGGTAAGATAGGTCGACCCAAAATACACAATTACCACCACATTAGACTTGCTCACAAAATGGAAACCTTCTTGTCTTAGCACTTGACCCTGAGAAATGTTAGGCAGGCTACTCCCCCTCAGATTGGTGGGAGCTGAGAAGAGGGAAAAAAAAGAAAAAACCTTCCTTAAATCTGTCCGCTTACTTGAGATTATGAATATAGAAGCCTAAATTTATCATCCCAAATTGCAGATTTTAAGTAGGGATGGTCAAAATCTAAAGAAAACATTTTAGAAACTTTATCTTGTTTTTTTCATTAATTTTTTCCAAAATGTCAAAAACTTCCTGAAATATCAGCCACCTCTGATTTTGACTTCCTGCTGATAATTATGTAGTGATGCTGATTCACTAAAACAATCAGATGTTATTTACTTACACTACAGAAACTATAAAATCCAGTTTGCATTAAATGAGCACAGTCTACATGTTTTAATGCCAAATCTTTGTCTCTGTTAAACCGCTTGTCTTTGTCCTTCTTGGAGCCCACCATGGTTGTCCATGTGGCAAGGATACATTGCAGTGCTGGAGGGGAATTTGGAAGAATTTAACATGTTGCTGGGTACTTCATCCTGCAAAGACATTCTTATGTAAGTACCCAAGCAGCTTCAATGACTGCATTTTTTATATGTGTGGATAAAGACTTTATATGTATAGTTATATAGCCTGTAGTGAAGAAGAAGTGTCCATACAGTGATTTTGAATTTAAATTGTGGTCTTAGAGTACATTAGCTGTGACATTTTCTTCAGTGAATGGTAATGACAGGATTGGTAGTAGATTAGGCCAAAGAGACAAGAGAAATGTCCCGAGGTTTTAAGGAGCTATTTATCTCTGTATCTGGCTAGGCAATCCCAGAGCAGAAGGGGCCAATTTGTTATTTTAAGTGAGGTGCTGAAAAGCTGCAGAGCAGACAAGCATGTGCTGTCTGCTGCCAAAAAAGGTTAAAATGACTTAAAATGACTATAAATATTTGCTGTAGATGAACTTTTGTTCTTTTCAAGGTTTTTGAAAAAGAACCAGAAGAAATATTTTATGGTGATTAATCAACGTCCATTGGACTGGAGAGAAATTATTTAATGTAAACCAGGATTTGTCATTCCTTGCAACTAGCCACTGATGGCCAAAAGAGGTTAACTGAGGACAGAAATATTATTGCTCATTACTTTTCTAGTTCAACATAAAACAAAAAAAAATAAAAAAAAAATTAGAAACTTTAAAAAATGTATGTACTGTTTTGACTGTTTGAACTTCTGCTGTTACTTCTGTGCCTTGGTGCCAGGATGCTGAGCATCCTCTCTGCCCACCTCACATAAAAGGGCTGACCACTAGGAGTACCAATGTCAACTACATGCAGTAGTAGCAACAGAATGGTGAAAGGGGCTGAGTTAGGACTATGTTTGCCTGAAGAATACATCAAATATTCCTCCGCTGTGGTAATTGTCTCCACATCATGGCCATACACATCTTTGACTATCTGCAGGAGAACACCCTTTGGTCCCTCTTATCGTTTTACCTGCAGACAAGTGTCTCTCAAAGAGTAGTTATCCAGCACCAGTCATGCCAGCAGAGCCCATGCTGTCTGAGCGGAAAGTTCCTGGGGAAGGCAAACTGCTCCTGGATTTCTAAAATTAATAAAGAAGAGCTTTTTTTTTCATACTACCTGCAGGTCCAGGAAGACATAACTATTGTCCTCCTAACCATAAGAAATGCAAAACAATTAGAAGGGAATTTGAAACTCTTGTTTTAACATTTATTTCTAGGTGATAGGCTCAAGGAAATCTGAGTACAAGTGACGTTTCAGCCAGTTTTGCTGCTAACATAAGGAGGTGAAATTCTCTCAATTCCAGTGCCATTTTATCTGCTTTCTCTGCCTGCAGAAACAAAAATTCTGATTAACACATTTCAAGTGTTCTTTTCCTTAAACCTTTCTCCTGCATAAATGAGCTGGTGATGGATTTCTGCTGAACAGTTTTGAAGCATCTCTGCACCTGACTTCCCAGCATACGGGATCATCCAGACTCACAACTTCAGACTAAGTTGTTCTATGAATAATTTTAAAAGATGAATGTCACTCACAGATCATTAGTTCACTAGATGTCATATCTAGTGTGGATGTTTTACAGAAAAACACTGTTAAAAGAAAAGTAGGAAGAGAATCTGAAGTTCTGAATAATTATCCACGTTATATTGCTTCTTAGAGATTACTCACCATTAAACAGATTTAGGTCTTGTTAACCGCAGGAAAGAAATTGCTGAAATTCTTTACGTGTACATAGGGACACACTTACTTCCTTGTAAAGTACCTCATGCGTTTGTTAGTACTACTTCCAGCATACAGTAATTAAGATTTATATTGCTTGAGGATATTTGATGTTAACGCTGAAAATTATGTTTTTCTGTAATCAGAATGTAAATGGGAAAAAAAAAAAGTACACTTGAGACTCTTTGTATTTGTGAATATGGAACTGTCATTTATATTTAGTTTGGTACTGCAATTTACAGGGGTTGATTAGAAAGCAGTCAAGGACATATCCAAACTGAGATTCACAAATACTGGACTCACAAAGATTTAGGGAGCTTTGTATTTTAAAATAAGGTTTAGTAACAGCAGAAACCTCTCTGTTCTCCAGAGTGAATATAATTCGGTTTTCTATACCTTTTCTATAGCTATTACTTATTGTGTAATAAAAATATTTCTACTGGGGGAATCCACAGACTACTAAAACATGAACAATTTTTAAGGAAACCTCTGCTTTGTCCAATTTTTTCCCTAACAATATTGTTTTAGGATAACAGTCTCTGCCCTGAAAAATATACAATAATCATAGGGAAAAAATTAGAAAAAAAAATGAAATCAGCTCCCTATTTTTTGAGGGAATGCAGTTGTGACCCTCAAGGGAAGACAGAGAGAGAAAAGGGAGAGCAAAAATTATTTTGCTTGATGTATTTAGGATACATCCTGCATTGCCCCTTTTCTTTCCAGACGTCCTAGTTAGAGGAGGAAGAGTCTATGTATTACCAATGATTGCAACCCAGCAATAAGACTTAATTCTTTGAGGTTTTTTTCTTGGTAAATAAGTAATATCCTTGTTCTTAACAAAGTAAAGCATTTTATAAATAAATTGCAGAAAAATATAGAAATAAAAACTGGAGAACAGAACTTAGATGTGATCTGAGAGACTTATGACTGAGAGAGCCATCTGGAGCAATAAGTGCCACTAAATCCACACTGGAAAGGGGAGAATGGAATTCTTTCAGAAGGGAAGTACACCTGCAATAATGTAGCCTTGTTTCCCAAGTCAGGAGGAATGCTGTACTTATCTTGGTGCCAGGATCTGAGTTGTGTATGCTTTGGAAGGTAGTTATGAATAGATATATTCATATAGCTGCTTCTTTTTTTCTTCTTCTTTTTTTAATTTTTGGTTTTGGGGTGGTTTTTTTGGTATTTTTTTTTTTTTTTTAATGGAATGTTGATCTACTTCAGATCTTCTAATGACTTGCTCAGGGTCAGAGAGGAAGTGACCAGAAGAACTCAAAACTAAACCTCAATGTTGAGAACCACAGAGTGGTGGGGTTTTCTTTCACTATATCAAGACAAGGACTTTTTATACCTGTCATTTTAAACTAGCTAAAGTGAAAGCTGAGTTTAATAAAGAGTATTTTGAGAGCTCAAATTATATTAATGGGTCAAAAATGGAACCCCAAAAACTATAGCTTCCAGTGCACCTGACATCCTGACATCTAGTAGCTAATTTATATTTTAAATATAGGTGAGATTCAAAGTGGTTTAGTTGAATTTATTTTCCAATGCAAGCAAAAGGAATTCAATTGAACTTACCTGTCTGTCAGTGCCACTCACCCCAAAAAGCTTTGAGTACACTGATCACCTTCAACCAAATTTGACAGAAATACTGACATTTAAGAGAGAATTAAATTAATGTGAATCTCAGCGATCAGGTAGAGGACATAGGTTCACATCAGTGAGTAAACAGCAGAAAGAGTGCAGCTGATAAATATTCTGTTTGGTAGCAGTTGTGGGCAATGAGCACATGAAGAGCTTGCAACTACACTTAACCTTACCATCATGTTGTTGTTAGTCTGCTGCTAATGTGATGGGGCTCTCCAAGGGATACAGGGCAGAGCTGAGGTGGTTGTTAGAAGGAATAAAGGAAAGGTACAACATGGTCCATCAGAAAGACAGTTTCACTAGCTCCACTGCTCACAGAACTACTTGTTTTTAACAGTAAGAAACAATTTCCTACACTTCAGAGTGTCACTTGGCTAGAGGTAAAGAACAGTACAGTTTATGGAAATACCAAGGTAATTATATCATGGCTGATCCACTCCAGCATTAAAATCCTTCCTAAGAAGTATTCACCCTTTGAAGAGATTCTTTGATTTAGAGCCAGGAGAAATGTAATAACTATATATAGCAATGCAACTTGAAAAAAAATAGTTTAAGTTACTATTTACTAGTAAACAATTGCTTAAAAAAAAAAATGACAGTCATTCAAGAACTCCTGAAGAATAAACCAAAAGGTAGGAGATAAATAGGTGTCCTGGTTTCAGCCAGGATAGAGTTAACTTTCCTTGGGTTGAGAGGGAGCACAGCTAGAGGGCCAGGCCCGGATCGGTCATTGGAGTATTCCATATGATGTAACGTCACGCTCAGTATATAAGGGGACGGTGCTCTCTCATTTCCGTTTCTTGGTTAGTGTGGCAGGATTTCTGGTGCGGTCGGAATCACTGCTGGGGACAGGCTGTGTACTGGTCACTGGTCAGTGAGCAACTGCATTGTATATTACTCGTTTGGACTTACTATTGTTACTGTTGCTTTGTTACTATTTTTTTTTTTTTCATTCAATCTACAAATTTATATTTTTTCCCTCCCCTATTTCACCGGGGGGGGGGGGGGGGGGGGGGGGGAAGTAAACAACTGCCCACATGGTGATTGGTTACTGACTGAGTTCAAACCATGACAACAGGATTTACCTAAAAAAAATAATTCCCTCTAAATATAACTTTCTTCTGGAGCTGCACAAAATATCCCCTGGAATAACTGTGATTCTAGTCATCCTGAAATTATTAATGCATTACTCAAAGTTGCTGTGTACTTTGGATGGAAAGCAAAAGAGTAATTCCTTGTAAAACCACAAGAAAAGGGGATATCCTGTCTTAGGAAACTGCCATAAACACCAAGGAGAAGACCCTTTCAGGATGGGACCTGTCACTTCCTCCCATTCCTCCCTGCTCCATTTGGCCCTGGACAGTGAATTAATCCATGAGCATCATCTGGAACCCAGATGTGAAATGACTTGAGACTGTCATATTCTGAGCTGAGTAGTATAATCATTGAGTTGCTAGGCATGAAGAGGTCTTCCTTTGCCTGCTTTTTCTCCAGCAAAGTTTTATGAATCTAACCTTTCGTTTCCCATTTCTTTTGTCTGTTCCGCAAAACCAAAATATTTCCTCTGAAGCTGAATAGAAAGTTTCATATGCCGCTGACTTTTCTTTTAATGTTTTGCTTAGGAAAAACAACAAAACAAATTTCAGTCTGCATCAAACCATTATTTTTTTCCCCTAGTTTGACTGTGGAGAGGAATAATCTATTATTTATATCCCTATCCACTACATACACAGCTCTCTCTCCAGGGAGATGAGACAAAGAACAAGCCACCTACGACAGATGTTACTCATATTCTTTCATGGACTATGGGAAGGTGTTCAGATTCTGCCATGGTGAAAGTAGCATGCAGAAATATATAGAATAGAAACTATAATGGTGTTCTAAGGAGGGGAAATGGCTTATGTAAAACATTCTGCCTCTAACAAATCATCCTAGAAGCAGTCTCATCAAGGTAGGGATGCAACTTTAGACAGAAAAAGTCCCTAAAATCCTAAAAATGCTCATATGAGTTTATATCTTGTCATTTTCAAGGTCAGACTCTACCATGAATAGAGCTGCTTTGAAAAGTTTGCAGAGAAGGACAGACAAATACCTAATATCAAGCACTAAGAAATTAATTACTAAGTTGAAATAAATTCATTTAAATTACTTGGGGAAAAAAGCAGGAGAAATGGAATTAGCAGCAAAGTTACATCTACATCTATAAACACATCTACAACACAGATGTAGCATTATGAAAGGCACGGACCCTGGGTCAAAAATTCTTGTTTTCTTCAAAACCATGATGCATAATGTTTGCTAATGGAAATTAGTTCCATTTCTATAAGTACTGCAAAATCCTGTTATAAATAAGACATTTCTCACTGTGTTTCCTAGGTGTTACCATCAACAGGGTAATTACGAAGCCTGTGGGCCATTCTGTGTGTAGGTTGTTCCTTGGAATCTAAACCACAAATCAGTACCAATTTATTTTATGCAATATGATACCCATAATAAAATGCTGACCATGGAAACAAAGCTTCTCCGTGTTCTGGGGCAATGAAAGTGAAGGTACACTGAGGAACTCACACCAGGAGTAGTGTTTGCAAATATCTGCCTTTTTCTTTTGAAGATGATGGCCGAATTCATACTGAATGCATGGGAACAGCCAGCCCAATCCTCAGCAGTTCTGATTGTTCTACACCCAGTGTATTGTCATTCATTTACTGGCAAAGAACTACAAGAGTATTACGATATATTATTAAATCCATTGTGCTGTTACTTTCCTAAGGTTAGATATTGCCTTTTATTTCTGAATAACTGTCAATGCTTAAGTCAGATTCAATCAAAAGACATTTGGTCATACTACAAGATACCTGTCCAATTAAGAGAAATTTATTGGCATTCAGATCTCAGTCTTCTTGAGCCAATGAGCTAACATTTAAATGTTCTGCAAACTTCATCACTCCACTATTACACTGTAAACATAGTGTATGAAAATAGAAATAACATTTCTCCCATAGAACCCAATACATCTGCATAGAATGTTTAAGCAAAGTTGCTATGAAATATAATCCTCTTCTTTAACAGGCCATATAGGAAAAAAGCGATTCAAGATACATTCATCTAAAATGTTGTACATAAAATATAAATCACAAAGGTTCAAGAAAGTTGTTAAACTGCTCTCCTCTTAACGTCCTCTTTTCTTTCCTGTGATTCAACTTGGAAAAGACCATTGACGTTGTTCTGGTGTAAACCCACTAAAATGCTTTAAGCTTAGTATGATCAGACTACCATTGGGTCCAAGTTCAGCAGATGCCAAGAAGCATCATCGTCTTACTGCTTTGTTAAGGTGTTATGTCATTGCTCCACAAAATCATTCAGGCATGTGTGTGTTTTTGAACCTCAGAGAAGCTTCACTGACACTTTTTTGGCTCAGGGCCTGAAGGTATGGTCAGATACAAAATAGATTTTAGGCACAAGAATGGTGAAGCCCAAAAAATGTCCCCTCAGTTTCTAGCTAAGCCTGAAGAAGCTTTAACTTTCCATGCTTTTAGGAATTCAGACTTTGTAAGATAAAAACATTGAGCTACTTTGTAAACTTTGGATTCCTTAACCGCATCTTCATGGGACTTCAGATGTCTCAGCCAGAGTTCTCTTTCAATGCTGGATACCTAACAATAAAATTGGTGATTGTAGACCAGCGTCTTGGCTTTTTATTGCATCTGACACAAAATATTCGTGCTCAGAAAGCTCAGGAAATAATGGTAGCTTTATTTTACACACCGTTTTTCTGTCTAAATTCAGTTTGTTTTGTTGAGCAAAGGGTAATTGTACCTTTGTTAGCCTTTCAAGGTCAGTTATAGCTATGAGAAAATGCACAGGATTTAGTTTTACGTTCCACATCATCTGTGATATTTTGATATTATATTTTTTATCAAGGAAGTCCCAAGCTTTAATATTTTTATCCAAACATATGTGATTAGATTCAAAGTCAATTGAAGTCAACTGGAGCAAGATCCTTGGAAGTACTTAGACATCTACTAGACATCTATAACACTGATGTCTGTGGGAGACAGGCTCCAAAATATTGAGGATTTAGGTGTTGGAACCCTTCTGATCTATTGAGCTCTTGATGTTGTTCTCATAAATAGCTCAATAAATCAAGAATTTGTATTACAAACATATTCTATATGGGAAAATTTGCTGTAGTCCCGGCTTGACTGGATCAGCTCAACAGATATATGTCATACATTTCAGAAGTGTGAGAGAAGGTAAAGCTCTAGGAATGGTTTGCAGTGAGGAAATGAAAACGGCTTTTGAGTAGGCTTTTTTTGGTCAGCTTTGGGGTGAAACTACATATTACAGACATTTGGGACTCAAAAGTGGCTCACTAACCGTGTCAGCATCAGAAGCTACTGCTTGCTCAATTCCTCCCCCAGACAGAGATTTGATTACCCATTTGTACTCATTTGTCCTCTCAAAAAAAGTGCTAGAGATATGGAAACAAAGTTCGGTAGCCCTGGAAAGTCCTTGTTGATAAATCTCAAAATACTCATCCTTCTACATAGAATATGAGTGAATTTTAGGTTTTTTGAGTTTTATAAGGAATTTCCTTCAAACACTCCTGAGAATTCATGATGGAGGATTACATATTCTACCACTCAGTGGAATACTTTCCTCAAGATAAACTTTCCCCAGAAGCTAAAAACAAACCAAAATATACCCCCACCAAAAAAAAAAAAAAAAAAATTGCATTGTAATATAGTGTTATTCTTACAGTTTAAATTCCAAGGAACATTCTCAAGAGGTTATGCAGTTAGAAAATGTCAACATGTTTTTGGTGAATATTATCATTAATTGATGACTCAGTCTGGAAAACTCAGAACAAGTTAGACGAATACTGTGAATTCTATAAGTGATAAAGGCTCAGAGCCTATCTTGCCTTTTTTTGTAAGACTGCATTTCATTTTCATGTTCCTGTGCCCCAGTCTGTCACTTGCTTGGACTCTTGATTGAATGCATTACTCTGGGACTCATTCTCTTTTCAGAATCCTGCTACACATGGGTGGCATTTATCTAAATTACTGTAGTTCTATATAATGTAAACATTCAGTCATCCTCTTCTTACGGAGACTCTAATGGAAAGGTGCTAATGTGCAAATTATATAATCTTGAAATCAGAGCCTGAAATAAGTCCGATGATAAATTGTTCCTTGAAAGTGCTTTTTTCCTCTCCATTGATTCTGATGGAACTCACAGTTCATATGGAGAAGTCCATATTGTAAACAGGTGAAGTTATGTCACTTGATTCCCACTTCTGGTCGTTAGTGCATATAAAGATTTGGGGGGCAGATTTTGATTTCTTGGAAAATGAGATTTCTAATCAGGAAAGAACAGGTTGCTATAAAAAATGTTTGCACTGGTGAGAAAAAGCACCTATGGGGGTTGTTGTGATTCCCACATTTTGTAAAAGGCAGTCAAACAAACAATGAAAAATTCCAGTTCTGTGCTGGAAAGATAGCAGTGGTTTCTACAGGGATATTATGCAGAAACCAAACACTGAAGCTGTCCAAAGTAATAATATTTGCACATCTATACACCCACACAAAGCCAAGGCTCTTGTTACTTTGCTAATACCTAAGCAAGGTGCAAGGTTTCTTTTGCATTCCAAATAAAAAACTTGTTTAAATAAGCTGTTTGGCTGTTGCCATCACATTTCCACTTGTTGTTTGCATGTAATACTCATCCCCGAGACTTTATGACTGCAGCAATTCACATAATGAGCCCTGATAATGGGATTTTAAGTGAGTTACTAGAAGGTGGGAAATACGAGAGTGTGTCCACTCTGGTGGTATTCCCAAACACCTCTCTTCACATTTCCTCTTTCTAGTGTGAGTTGCAATACCAGAACTCTGCTTTAGCATATCTCACATATCCCACAAAGAGATATCTTTACAAGGTGAGAAATAGTTCTGGAGAGAGGAATCAAACAAGAGCATTCAAGTCCGTGATCTAGTGCAATGCTGCGGTCTTTCGCTTGACCTGTTCATTCCTTCCAGTACATGTAAACACCTGTATCTCGGTTGCTGTGACTGCCATTCTCCTCCCTTCCTCTAGCTTCTGAAAGATAAGCAAATAAAAAATAAGTTTTGAAGTTATGCGACTCAGGTTTTTGCTACAAGCTCTACTTCTTCTGTGTCTGTGCACAGTGTTCAATGGAGCTAATCTCAAATGGAGATTATATGTGCTAATGTGAGACAAAGAATATATTAATATTTGTTTTCTAGTCAACATTTTAAAAAATGTCTTTATGCATTTGCAGTACTTCAGTCTGGATTTTTTTAATCTTTGAGAAAAATATGTTTGCATGCAAGTGAATTTTGCTATGCTGGAAAATCAGGCTTTCACTACTGTTATTTCAAAAAAATGGAAAATTTGGATTGATGAACACCACTTTACTTTTGCATAACTGTCTACCTCATATTTTTATGAACCACAAAGTGAGAAACACAGCAAGTAGTGGAAAGGACTCAGCTGGTCAAAATCTTTGCTTTTGTGTTAAAATCCATTTATTCTTGAGGGGCAAAATGTAACAAAAAAGAAAGTGTGTATAAGTATGTAGAACCCTAGTAATTTAGTCTTCAGCAGGTCATGTTGCTGCACAGGCTTAAGAGCTAGTTCACACTGTTATTGAATAAAAGCAAAAAGTATAGTTACCATAGCAACGGTCACAACACATGATGCTGATATTTCCCTCTGAGATTTTAAAGCCCCACACATTTTTAAGGAAAGATGCATTGAAACAGCTTAGGTGCACTTGTAGGACTTTTTGGTTTTTATTAAAATGTACTAGATTTGATGTACTCATCAGCAGCTTTTTCTGCTGAGTGATTTTAAGGAAGGCCAAGAAAGCAGTTGCAAGAGTACTAATAGTTTGCACGCAGATACTATACAGTTTCATTGCCAGTTGCTACTGAAAAGACATATTTTTATGTCTTCTTCTGTTTGTAAACAGAAAGGAAAATGAGAAGCTGTACAAACTAGGTCACATCTCCCAAACCAAATAAACACCATCTCTTGTTCTTTCCCTCTGGAGTGGTGAGTCTAACACATGTAACACCACTTGTGTTGGTAAAGGCTTGGTCTCCCCTGGGTGAATATTTTCCATGTCTATCCTATCACTTTCCTACTTTCCCATTAACTATCTCAGAATGGGAGAGTGGAGAGTATGTAATATGGGTTATCATATTAGTTTAAAATATTAAACAGAGGTAAGAGCTTGGAGTAATAACCTTCTATCAGTTGATGATTTACACCCATGTTTCAATGGTTTATATGGAATAAACTATACTTATAACCCAGCTATTGCAGAGGATGAGAACATATAAACTTCTGTCTGCTATCTTTTAAGAAATCTTTCAGCTAATCCTTACTTTTGGAAGAAATTCTAGGGAGATAACCCAAAATGACTTTGTCTTGGCATACAGGAATTACAGATGGCAAAGAAAGGCATTATGAAGCATAGTTCTACTGGTGGCACAGACTTCTGGAAGAAATGTAAATGCAATTTTTAGAACAGTTCAGACTTCAGAGATCCCTTACCGCTTGCTTGCAGAGGAGGTTTAGTATTCACTGACATTTTATTCCATTTCCATTTATCTACACAAGTGTCTTCCTTCAGTTACTACTTGAGTCTTTCCTTTTTATTTTTTATGTTAAACCAGTGGTGAAGGATTTTTTCATGGACCTCTGAGAAAACACCAGTGTTGATGTACACTTCTGTATGGGTAATACTAGCTTAGAAAACGCACTAGTTTTTCTTAGTTGACTTTTGTGAGTGTCTCAGAAGAAACCCACAGAGTCTGCAAGTTGAAAACAGCTGCCCTGAACTATTAAACAGCATTTCTATAGTCTGTATAATAATTATTGCATTCTACCTCTGCAGCTGATACAGATGTAGCCATATATAGGCATCATATAAGTTGATATATAAATGGAAAACACTATTATTTAATTTTAATAATAATCCAGTGTAGAAGAGAGTGAGATAGAGACAGAACAGCAAATGTCTCAGAAAGTATTTGAGTAGAGATCATTGACAGTGAGTAATGGTTTCATATAACACAAAATGTCAAAAGAATAATTTACAGATAATATTAGGAAGGGTAAATGAGGAAACAATAGTTCAAAGTGAAAATAAGCTCAAGGTGCAGTGATCCAAAAATTGTATTTGAAGGCTATATAATGCAAATATAAAGCTGGCAGTGAGTGCTACATCCCTTTGAAATAGAGGGAAGTGTGCAGTCTAATTGTTAAATATGGCTTCATTTACTGAACAAAGAATGTTATCAGCAAGACAAGAAGAAAGCTAAGAAGAAAGAACTACTTTATACTGAGGGTAGTCACCTCTACAAATGGGCAGAACAAAGAGTATGGATTTGTAGTCCCATTTAAATTCTTAGGGATTATCTTGTACAAGGACCATATCAGTTCTCATATCTTTACATATAATGCTGAAAATAATGGTTCAGTTGTTCTGCCTATGGTGCCAACACAACACTTTCTTTTTGCTTATGAATGGAGGTGTGTTCTTAATTACATTCATCTGTATATCTCTGGACTGTGTAACAGGTTTATTTTTGAGTCAGTCATTTAACAGGTGCTTGAAAACAACACAGATACTGTGAAATTGTTGATGAGATTTAATACCAAAAGCATTCAGTCAGACCCAATCAGGGTAGAACAGGCAGAGGGAGATAAATTTTGGATCAAAGGACTGTTTGTGGGAAATGGAAACGCTTTTTTTTCAACTGAGATGGAAGACTACATGACTGAGCCCAGTTACCTGTCAGTTCTGCCAAGTATATTATATAGTCTCATCCATAAGCTAATAACATCTATTAAATTTATTAATTAAATCTATTAACTAAAATGTTGTCCCTCTCTTTTCAGATTGAACAGAATGTCACAGAACTTCATGACTCTGATGGTCAGCGCCTTCCTGTGAGGTTCCAATGCGGGGATATGCCACTATTATTCTGTAACCTTTCTCATTCTCTGTAGTATCTTGAGGAATGACATTAGCTCTGGTTCTGTCTTTAATTTTTGTGACTTCTGATTGTGACTTTTAGTCTCAGTGTCACAGTATAGATACATTTCTTGATCAACCTACTTACTTTCTCATGTGAGTGTCTGAGCCTGGTGTCAACATTTTTGCACACACCTATGTTTCTAATAAAAATAAACTTCGGGAAGGGATTTGTGTTAGTCTTCATATAGCGTGAGTGCATTCTGTTAAGATCAGCTCAGGAGTTTCACTTGATTACAAGGTGAGATCAACACAGAACCTCACATCTTGGGATAGGCTGAGAGAGTAACCTTATTTTGAGCGACCATACAGAGCACACTTGTTTGCCAAAACCTTACCATGTACTGTTCTTCCATGGTACATGTACAATAGTGTCAGGCCCCTCTTGCTTTGGTTTCCTTGATTGTGCAGCCATTAAACCAGCTAGCACAGTTGCTATCCTTTTAACACACTTCTTCTGTCCCAGTATACATACTGTGTTTTATTAAATCCATAAATCATATTTCTAAGTTTCTTTTCTCACATCAGGAGTTGTAAACAAGAATAGTAATGATATACATCAGGAGTTATAAGCAAGGATGGTAATGATATAAGGATGTTGCAACAAACAAAATGTGCAAGTGCAATGTTGCTCCCCATGAGCCTCCATATAATTCCCTTGTTATGTGTTGAAGAATCACAGACCGAAAATGCTTCCAGCTACATAAATGTTTTGGGGGGTTGGATCTTTAGAATGAAAGGTTCTGTTTGTGTGTTTTCATGTTCTCACTGGCCATTGTACATTGCACAAAGATACCAAGGAAGCTGTGAGGTAAGGAAAGATTTGTTGCAGCCTATTTTCTTCAGCTACTCTTGTAACAGGTTATAAAGATAAAATGGGTTTAATTTTATGGAAATGGTGCAAAACATGCTCGCATATTTAACCTCAAAATCTTTGTTGTAGAAGTGGATGATCACACATACTTATTTACTCTTTTTCTGCTACTGAAAAATCACTTCCATGAAAAGAGGGAGGAAACATGGAGATATGTGCATTACTATGTAGGTCAACTATTAATTGGTTTCAAAGGGCTTTATTCTTTAAAAGAAATCATCCTTTTATACTTACAGAAGACATTTGTTCCATTTTCAGTATAAATTGGGACACATGCAGTTTCCTTTGTTGTTCTCCAAACTGTGATGAGTAAGCATGCCCATTAACTCAATGAGCAATATAGTGAGGCCTTTTGCAAAATACTTCAGAAGAAAAGCAGAAAAATCTCCATAACCACAGGTGAGCAATAAAATAGCTATAAGGCACAAGTATTGTTTGCAGTGTGCCCTTAATCAGTGGCTCTTCTTTTTACATCTCAGTGTGAAATCTCCATATCAGTGAAGTTAGTTTTGTAAGAAATAATCAGGGAAACTTTATAAAACCTAAAGGCCACTACAAATTAGATTCTATCTATACCAAATATCCATTAGATGTTCACAAATGAACCACTCTCATTTCAAAATACTTTGTCTTTCTGTCAAAACTCTGTCTTGAATGAAAAGCGCTTTGTGTTATTAAAAAGGAACATGGTTTAGTAATACCTCCATTTTGCTTTAAACACACAAAGTTGCCTTAAGCGAAGTTGTTTTCTTTTTAGATAAATCTTCTAGAGTAAGATTAGATGGCTAAGGGAATTAATAATTGCTTGTGGTAGAAGCTGTCTTCTGCAAATAGCTGGTTTGAATCCAGATTAGCCATGACTGGACAGTGTTATCCTCATTTCAAACTAAAGTACAGTCATAACTCAAAATTATGCTGCTTGCATCTGTGTTATTACACAGTACTTTTGTCATTATTGTACCATGCTGTACTTCTCATGCCATTCTAAAAAAAATTTATTCCCTTAGCCTGTTGTCCATCATAAGTTCCACAATTTTCTCCTTATTTCATACTGTATTTTCTTTTTCAGAGAGTATCAGAATTGTAAGAGGGACTAGATGACTCCATGGGTTGATTATATCATAGCTTCTATAGCTGTTCTTATGTCAAATTCATAATGAATGGAAAATAATCATTACTATTGGCTGACCTGATTTTCTGGTGGCTACCTGACTACTAGCAATGCCTCTTAAACATGAAGAAAATGCATGATGTGGCAAGAAGATGGCTGGCCACCTGAGCCTTTTCTATCTATTAAATTCATGAGACAGATCACAAATGACATCATTTCATTGCTCTCACCACCACTGTTTTGCTCCACCAGTGTCCAATATTGCCTGCCAGTTCCTTCAGGAGAAATCTGGAAATGGTTGAGAACTGACTTCCAAGGTAATAAATTAACATCCCTAGTCCTGTATCTGGAACAGAAAACCAGACAGGCTTTGCTCCGGCTGATTGTTGCTACTCCAACTCAACAGGAACCAAGGTGAGAAAAATAAGAAAAGAAATCCCTATCCATGACTTCCATAGATCCTTTTCCCACTTATAAATATTTGTTGATTGACAATACTGTTTTTGTCCAACAGTGCCAAATAGCCGCTCCTGTACCTATGCTGAGGATATTATTTTTTCATTTTTGAGCAAAAAAGCCACTTCTTTCCCCCAAGAAACTCTGTACACAGCTTCTACATTTTTTAACCCTCTATAAATCACCAGACTGAACATCTATTACAGTATTACAACAGCACAGCCCTATAGCTGAGATTAAGAATCTGGTTAGATTTATATTCTCTTCAAGTTGAAGAAATACTTGCTCACAATTGTTACAGAAGTCATGTATGTAAAAGCCACTTGGTGCTGTTAGTTATAAAGAAAAGATCAATAAAGCAAACAGAGCAGTCTTGGTCAGTGCAACATATTAGAGAGCGAAGTGTAATTTGGCCTTGTAAAACAATACAAGAACTCAGCCTTTTGGAAAAGTACCTTCCAGAGAGGACACAGGAAATTAAAATTTATATCCTCTTCTATGCGAAAAAGAGAGGGCCTTTTATATGCTGAATTCTATTTATCAAGAAGCGACCAAGATATTGAAAATATCTAAGATTTTGAAAACAGAACGATCTGACCATAAAACATTTACAAAGTGAAAGCGGGAAATAACTCAGACAATTGCTTGTTATGAACATTTCTGTTCCATTTCTTTCATAAGCTCCACTTAACCGTGACAAGCACTCCATAGAAGGTAGCTGAGCTAAATACAGGTAGTGACCAAGCTGACCCAAAAATGCACAAGCAGAATTCCTCAGCATTCAAGTAGTGTTGTGGGTTTTTTTTTTTTTTTTCCTATATATGGATTGTAAATGTCATTTTTGGGAAAAAACATATTAATTAACACCTCTGTGTTGTACACCATTAAACCACTATCTAGTCAAAGGTACCTATACTTAGAAATATATTTGTTTCCTGTTATCACTGTGAATATTTTCTTCTGTGTCTGAAACTTTGTTCTTTATCCTTACCTCCCCTGCTAACTAGGAGCAGATAGTTTATTTTTAAAGCAAACAATTCTTTTCAATACCAAGAATTTTTAGCGAAGTGATTTAAAACATTTTAGTTGCCTCATTTACCAGCATCACTCAAAAAACTTACCTTTATTTGCAAACATTACTGTGTGAAATATTACTACAGCAAAGTCAGCAAAATTACTCTGAACTGCGGGGTGCTGAAATTCCAACATCCTCTTCCTTGACTTCTCTAGAGTTAGGATTTCCCCCCCACCTTGTGTTTATTGCTGAGTGGAATGGAGTTAGAACCTATAAGCAATTTACCACTGTGTAGATGTTTCTGTAACAAAACTCTAACAATTTCCTATTAAAGGTGAGAGTAACTAAGGGTTAAGAGAGGAGTTGTAGCTTATGTATAAATACAAACAAGCGAGAATTATTCTAAAGTAAGTGAATAAAGTAAGAATAAAGTAAAGTAAGTTTTGTTCTGTTTAACTTAAGCTGCTTGAAAAGTATTTATCTAATTATGCTGGAACTTTTCTATTTACACTTAACTAGGTCTGTCTTTGTAGTGATATAAAATTCTGAAAGAACACTATATGTCCAAGCTAGGTAGTTGTCCAGTGAAAACTGTACTAACAAACCTAAATTAGAAAGATATGGATATGAATATGTGCACTTTGGCCACAACAACCCCCAGCAGCACTACAGGCTTGGGGAGGAGTGTCTGGAGAGCTGCCAGTCAGAGAGGGACCTGGGGGTGTTGATTGACAGCGGCTGAACATGAGCCAGCAGTGTGCCCAGGTGGCCAAGAAGGCCAATGGCATCCTGGCTTGTATCAGCAATAGCATGGCCAGCAGGGACAGGGAAGGGATCTTACCCCTGTACTCAGCACTGGTGAGGCCGCACCTCGATGACTGTGTTCAGTTTTGGGCCCCTCCCTCCAAAAACGCCATTGAATGACTCAAGTGTGTCCAGAGAAGGGCAACGAAGCTGGTGCAGGGTCTGGAGCACATGTCGTACGAGGAGCGGCTGAGGGAACTGGGGTTGTTTAGTCTGGAGAAGAGGAGGCTGAGGGGAGACCTCATCGCCCTCTACAACTCCCTGAAAGGAGATTGCAGAGAGCTGGGGATGAGTCTCTTTAACCAACAAGTGATAGGACAAGAGGTAATAGCCTCAAGTTGTGCCAAGGAAGGTTTAGACTGGATATTAGGAAGCACTTATTTACAGAACGGGTTGTTAGGCATTGGAATGGGCTGCCCAGGGAGGTGGTGGAGTCCCCATCCCTGGAGGTGTTTAAGAGTCGGGTTGACATAGCGCTGAGGGATATGGTGTAGTTGGGAACTGTCAGTGTTAGGTTAACGGTTGGACTAGATGATCTTCAAAGTCCTTTCCAACCTTGATGATTCTGTGAATTGGTGATTTGGGCACAGTTCCTTTGAGAATAACTTCAGTCCATTTAGGACCAGGACATGGATAATTTTTCTTCAAGGTAGCAAGCCAAATTTTTCTCCAAAGTTCAGTAATAAGAAGGACAAACTCTACCTGTCATTATAGTATTTAAGTAACTAAAAGACAAAAAGAAAAAAATAATGCAGGTAGTACACTTATGATAGGTAGTTTGCAGTATTCACTGTCCTCTATTTAAATTGAACTTTCTGCAGGAAAGGCAGGGCAGGGGCTGTCTCATATCACACATGTGCAATGCACGGGAAATTTGAAAATGCACAAGCTGAGCCACAAAGAACTACTATTATGCAGTCAACAAAAATAATAACTTTCTAGGAAATACTTTACCATGGCATTTTTAGCAGTAATCTCTCTGTGGAGAAAGGCCTGACTTAACCACTAGTCTTCCC
Source organism: Strix aluco (assembly GCF_031877795.1). Taxonomy (NCBI): domain Eukaryota; kingdom Metazoa; phylum Chordata; class Aves; order Strigiformes; family Strigidae; genus Strix; species Strix aluco. Next base: position 83,393,026 of record NC_133935.1, on the reverse strand, counting down.
TATATTTAGTACTAGGTACTAAAGTGTAGGCATTTGCTCTAAGTAGCATCCTAGTGTAAACCTTTGTCATACTGAGTCTTTTATACCTGGAAGCCAGTATTGCTATAAATGACAAGTCACAGAAGCCCAAATGGTTCTTTCACTACGTGCACAGTATACATACATATGCAAGAATGAGCCACTGTCCATAAGCCTTGTAGCTCCTAGACATAAAAATCTGCAGTGCAGTTTCTAGAATATAACTGCAGGCAGTATGGAAATTGTATCATGAGAATATCTAGGGAAGCATATGTAAAATAAAGAGTGATTCCTCTTTTGGGAAGCCACCAGGCTGGAATCTATCACAAGAGCTTTATAGGTGTCAGAAATAAAATACTTTAAATGCTGCTAAAAGATATTAACTAAAAGTAGTTTTTTCATAGGAAGCAGACATTCTTTATTAAACATCAGATTAAGAAACTTTAAACTAAGTGATAATCAAAGGCCTGTTATTGCTTTATGTCCCAAATAGGCTGGTTTTCTCAACCAGCTTGGTCTGGCTGATGAAGAAAACAGAAAAAAAATTTAAATCAAGTAAGTTTGTTATCAAAACAACCACATCTGAAGAGAAAGATTGCTTGCTCTTTCTCACTTTGTCTTTTTCAATGTGAATTTTGTTTAATATTTAACTTCAAAGTCAAGATAATGCCAGAGGAGTAACACTGATTGGGGCTGTCGTGGTTTGAACTTGGCTGGTAGTCAATCACCACGTGGTCAGTCATTTACTTGCCCTGCCCCCCCGCCCCCCCCCCGGTGAAATAGGAGAGGGACAAAAAAAAAAGAAATGCGTAGGTTGAATAAAAAAATATTAGTAATAGTAACAAAACAACAGTAAAAATATGTCATTGATGACATCCATCATGTCATTTTACTCCTAAAAACTGAATCTCTTGTGCAGGTCCCTTGACCTTACCGTGCTTTATAGCAAAACCAGCTCTCAGGAGGATTTGGATTTCTTTTCTCCCCTTTCTCAAAAACTTCTTCTGCTGTATTACCTCATATAATGATGTCATCAATGTACTGTAAGTGTGCTGGGGCTTCACCCTGTGGCAGTGCAGTCTGGATCAGTCCATGGCAAATGGTGGGGCTCCGTTTCCACCCCTGGGGCAGTTGATTCCGGGTGTATTGGACACCCCTCCACGGAAAGCCAAGCTGTGGCCTGCATTCTGCTAACAGAGGGATGGAGAAAAATGTATTAGCAATATCAGTCATGGCGTACAACTTGGTTGCCTTTGACTCTAGTTCATAGTGAAGTTCCCACATGTCTGGCACAGCAGCACTCAGTGGTGGTGTGACTTCATTCAGGCCACAATAGTCCACTGTCAGTCTCCACTCTCCATTAGACTTTTGCACTGGCCATATGGGGCTGTTAAAGGGGGAGCGTGTATTGCTGATGACTCCTTGGCTCTCTAGTTGATGAATCAGTTTATGGATAGGGATTACAGAGTCTCGATTGGTGCGATATTGCCGTCGGTGCACTGTTGTAGTGGCAATTGGCACCCGTTGGTCTTCGACCCTCAGCAATCCCACAACAGCAGGATCCTCTGAGAGACCAGGTAGCACAGAGAGCTGTTTAATTTCTTCTGTTTCCAAGGCAGCTATACCAAAAGCACACTGATACCCTTTTGGGTCCTTAAAATACCCTCTCCTGAGAAAATCTATACCAAGAGTACATGGAGCTTCTGGGCCAGTCACAATGGGTTGTTTTTCCCACTCTTTTCCACTTAGGCTCACCTCAGCCTCCAATACAGTCAGCGGTTGAGACCCCCCTGTCACTCCTGAAATACAAATGTGTTCTGCCCCTTTAAAATTTGACAGCATTAGGGTGCATTGAGCAGCAGTGTCCACTAAAGACCCCACCACCCACTGCTGGGGGTCAGATGTGCCAGGCCATTGAATCCACACGGTCCAGTAAACTCAGTTGTCCCTGTTCTCTGCCTGACTGGAGGCAGGACCCCTCTAATGTTGGTCATAACACCCGCTAACGACAAATGGGTTAGTGTGGTGTGCACGGGTTTCAGTCTCATCTTGATCACTTGTGAATACAATTTAGAAGTTCTTCTTATAGGATCGTGAGCAAAGTCAACCTTTCTGCTCTGTTTGGGCACTTGATTACTGGAAACCGGAGCAGCATTTCTCCTAAAAGAACCCCGTTTTGTACTTGTTCTTCCTTCCAACTCACCTACCCGCTCTTCTAGGAGTTAGGGAGGTTTTCCATCCCATTTCTTCATGTCTTCTCCATAGTCACGCAGGCAATGCCACAGCTTCCCCCATGGTGTGTACCGGTTCTCTCGAGTAGAGAAACGACTGCTCCTAATAGCCGAGATCCTAGTCTGTGCAGGTGGGGAGTAGGACATGTCCTCTTTAAATTGCTGGAATTCTTGAGATAATTTCTCCACAGCCACAATGAGGGGGGAAGAGCTACTTTCTTCATATTATCATAGTCGTCAAGCCAATTCTTCCACTGTTGGTCCCTCGTCGTCTCTCCAGTCCATTGCTGCTAACGCATTGGCATATGATGATGGTGTGCTCTGTACAAACTTCCTCCACAGGGGCCAGGTGCATTGGACTTCATCTGGATCTGTGGGTAGCTGTGCATTATCCAGGTCATAGTGAAACATCTCCCACATGGCTAGCTCCCTCAAGGATTGAATACCTCTCTCCATAGTGGTCCACTTACTTGGATGACATACAAAATGTTCCTTGAAGGGATACCTCCCCCTCACACTTGACAGGAGTCGCCTCCAGAGACTGAGATTTTGTGTCTTCTTTCCAATGGCTTTGTCGATGCCCCCTTCCCTAGACAGGGATCCCAGCTGCCTGGCCTCCTTACCCTCTAATTCCACGTTATTTGCCCCGCTATCCCAGCATTGGAGCATCTAGATAACGAGTTGCTCACCTGGATGGTGGCTGAAATCTTTGCGCATGTCTCGCAGCTCACTCAGGAATAAGGATCGGGTGACTATCACTGGCTGTGTCTCCTCCTCCTGTTCTTGTGATGGGCCTGGTTTGTTGTCACCCTGTACTCTGCGAGGGGATTTTCTTGTGTATTTCTTATGTATGAGAGCAACTGACACTGTCATGGGTTGGTTCTCTGGTTCAGCTGCAGCGCCTGTCCTCGGGGCTGTAGGGGCTGCAGTTTCTGTTATTTTGTTACCAGATCCAGAGCCCTTCTCTTCCTCTTGAGGGTCCTGAACAGTGTTTAATAGCACTCAGTAGGTGTGGGCTGGGCCCCAGCATGTTGCAGTGAGCTGTGCCTCTCTGGAATTACCCAGGTAACAACATACTTTTTCCAAATATTTTACTACTTCTTCAAGATTCTGCACCTGTTCAGGAGTGAAGTTCCAATACATCAGAGGTGCCCACTGTTCTAGGTACTTGCCCATGCTACTCCACACCCCCAGCACTCATAATTTTCCAACATTTGAGTAGATCTGCAGGTGATACTCTTAAATAGTTGCTTAACCCTGAACAGAGCCTGAACCACATGCAGGAACACACTAGCTCCTAGCAGTAAGATGACCATGTTTATGTCAGCATTCCAAGGATATTTGAAATTCGTGAAGTTCTCAAACAGAATTGTAAATAGCCCCCCAGGACCTACAACTGCATCGTGTCATAGATCAGCACTACTTAGTACAGCAAAAACAAAAAACCCAACTCTCACGGACGGTGAGCAACAGCATGGGGAATACATATCACCGATCACCATGTGGCCAGTCATTTACTTCCTCCCCCTGCCCCCAGGTGAAATAGGGGAGGGACAAAAAAAAAAAATAAAAAAAAAAAATTGTAGGTTGAATAAAAAAAATTTAGTAATTCTAACAAAACAACAATAACAATAGTAAGTCCAAACAGGTAATATATAAGGCAGTTGCTCACCAACCAGTGACCAGTACGCAGCCCACCCCCAGCAGTGATCCCAGCCGCACCAAAAATCCCACCACCGACCGACCAGGAAACAGAAATGAGAGAGCACATGTCCCCTTATATACTGACCATGACGTCACGTGATGTCGAATACTCCAATGACCGATCTGGGCCTGGCCCTCTACCTGTGCTCCCTCTCAGCCCAAGAAAAGTTAACTCTATCCTGGCTGAAACCTGGACAGAGGCCTAGGATGGGGCATGAGGGGGGATTGCTTCTGCTCGTTACCTCCTTTGTAACCATCTTTTTGTGCCTCTAGTCTTCACACTCTGGTTACATGATCTGTTTGAATCCTAAGCTTTGGGGACATGGTGGTTTTCTTACTATAGCTAGTAATTAGCTAGCATAATGGGAACCTTTAAAGCCCTTTAGTGTTTTTATAGAACTGATTATAAACATAGATTTCCATATCTGTACTCTGGTTCATCTGTATTTGCTTTTATGGCACTCCACACAAATGACTAATGTTAACTTCCTTTCAGGACTTCAGCACATCTGTTATATCACTGATAAAGCCAAAAGCTAATGTTGTTTAGGCATCCAAGGGACTTAGAACACCTCCAAAACAGTATCAAATTAATGCCCTTTCCAACAACCAGGATGTCAGAGAAAGACTGAAAAATTACTCACTTGTGTGTCATTATAGAGTAACTAATACTTTTTTAAAACTAAGCCATAGAATAACAACAATTTGAAACAATCTATTTATGTAAATCCTTTTCTCTTTTGTCTCAGCCATGTGAGTTTTAGCGCTATACATTACTTGTAAGACTCTTTCGGTTTGGAAGCTTGTAGACCTTGAGAGAGCTGCTGGTCACCAGCTAACAGCTACTTGTGGTATTTTTGACTTCAGAAAGAGGAACAATGTGGGACAGTCCTTTCCTCCTCAATCTTTTATTAGGAAGATCATGAATTATTAGTACCTAAATTACCTTTCAGTACAGTCATTTAGTTTTACCAGAAGCACTTAAAGACATCAGATATGGTGTGTGTTTTAAACATGACGGTGAAAGTAAGGTGAAACTCTCAGATGCTTACCTCAGGGTCAGTTCCAGAGTCTCTGCTTTGTAGTTTTCAATGATCTGCTTAATAAGCTTATATTATGCAGTATAGAGTTGTAACGGAATCTGATTATACATGTCCTAGAGGGAAAACTCTAAGAACACGATCAATCTATTCAGGGATTTAAAGTGTGATTTATATAATTTACAAGCTGTGTTTAATACAAACTATCATCACACTTACCTTTTTTCTAGAACATCTCAAAGGTTCAAAGAGTTGTCCAAACACTGATAATTAACTCTGGGATTTTCAAAGAGGTCCAAAAGTGAGCTACCCATCTACAGATGAATTAGCTAGGTAACTCCTCTAGACCACTTTGAAAAATATTATCCTTGACTATTTCAAGCACAGCTCTGCTCCTGAGAGTAGAACATACTTCCTTACTTGCCTTATCCATTTTTCTCTGCAAGCCTTAGTATGAAAGATTCCAGCTGATCAACATCTTTATGTTATAAATAAGATTTTCAAAGGATGACTTGATTGCAATCTATAAGGACAAATAACGCTTTCTTAAGACCTTCTTAATAACATCAGATATTACAGAATCCATTGGTAAATGTCGAGGTGTCAAGATGAAAATAAGAAATTTTCATCTAGTAAAGGTGATTAACACAATAATTTAATGTCAACTGCTAGAGATTCTCTATGATCAACAACACTTGATATATTTATCCACAAGTTACGCTATATTTTGATCAAGAGCAGATTCTTAAAATTGCATGCATGTGTGTGATAAGCAGAGTTGATGATCACATCAGCCCTTCTTAATTTTATGACTTCTAAATTTCTTTGTCTATGTGGAGCATCATTTGTTTACATTTCTACTGCCTTTATATTTTTAATTTTGTCCTTTTTTTTTCTCCTCTGCAAGTATACAGTCAACAGCATGTTTGAAAATATTTTAGGTGATATATTCTATTTTTGTAACTGATTCTGATTTTGAGCCCTGAGAAAACAAATAAATCAAAATAGTGTTCCCCAAATGAGGACTTTTATTTTAGGAACCTTTGACTTATTATCTGACACAATAAGCACATGTTTGAAAATGGAACATGGGTCCTTCACACAGGGTTGCATTTCACTCTTATTTCAATTAACTCAGTTCTGATGTCTGATGGAGAATTTTCAGGTCAAAACATCCAGCCCAATAGTAAACATACTGGATATCACTGGTAGACACAATACAACTGGATCAGGGCATGACCATCCCAGGCACCATCTTATGATAGCAGGAAAAGACAGAGACCCTCTCCAGCAGAAACTTTTCAAGGACACCTATTCCATTTCTTGAACCAGACCAACTTTTCTGTATTCACCCTCTTTCTGCCTTCATTTTCTTGCTTAGCTGGCACAAGGTTTTCCCATGCAAACTCTTCCCTGGACAATTACGTTTCAAGTAACCCATGTAAGACAGAGAAATATTTAGAGAGAACAAACAAAAGCAAAAAGATATTGGGTGTTATTTGTGAAGGAATGTGAAATTGTTGGGAAAGAAAAACAAAGAAATGTGGTGTCAGAAACACAATATTCAATTTCTATGTTCTTGTCCCTCATAAGAAACCATGAAGTCATAAGTTTTAGGAGTACATATACCCAATGTTTTTAACTTGGCTTTAATTTAAAAATGTAACAGATAATCTTGAGGACAGCAAAGTGAAATTTTAAAGGCAAGAACTTTACTCCCAAGGGTGAGTACAAGAGTGTGCTGTAAATCTAAAGGCTGGGTAACTTTTTATGAGGAAGCTTCTATGTTCCATATTCTGCTACAAGTTACACCCATGACTGAGCATTTGATGGTGAGCAAGGGAAATCAGAAGTTGTATGTAAATAGTAAGTGGAAACACTGTCCTGCACTTAATGGTCTTTGTTGGAACAGTATAGGATTTTTGTATCATCCTTTAAAGAGTTTCTGTTTCTGCTTCACAGCACTGGTCCTTCCATAGAGACAAAATAACAAAATATCCAGGTGGCATTGGAGGCTTTTTTGATCATATGAACAAATATAAACTTAAACCTGGATTTTCCATAGGTACACTCACTACCCTACTCACAGGATAGGCCACCCCACACACTCAGCATCTAATGGGGCTCATATGTTGTAGCTCTGGTCATTTGGGGAGAATGAAGCAACTATGGGAATGATGTTTTGTTTACAGCAAAATGTTGTAGGAGACAGGAAGGGTTTTGTAGAATTTCCTAAAGTTTTTTCCAACTTCAGGTGAGTTAATACAAAAGCATACTCCACAGCAAGTGTCTTACACTTCATTTTTTGCCTTTTTTACCTTTACTGGCCCAGAGGTCTAAGGAGAGTTACTTGGTTTGTTTCTCTCTTCTGTCCAAACTTCCAAGACTCATTCACCTATGACTGAAGGGGGCAGAGATTCTCATGGATTAAATGGTCATTATTCAGCTTCTGAGCCACTTGTTTCCCAGCCTGCTTGCTCACATCTCTAAGCTCAGTGTCAATGAGTAGACCACTGTATGATTTTGGTCTGCACAACAGAAGATGAGACCCACATTGCTTTCATCGCTCCTGTCTTCTAGTTAACAGCAAAAAAGACCTTGTGACTAATGCAATAATTATTTATCAGCAACTTTCTCTCATTGACTGTTCCAAACCTGGAACCTTCAGGTATTTATATATCACATCCAGCTTAATTTGTGGTATTGTGTATAATAACTATTTAAATAAATAAATGTAACAATAAGAGAGTAGCATGAGAGCATGGTAATAGTGACCTGCTATGCTTAAATTTTCAGCCCCGATTTTCCCTGAAAGATTCTGGGTAGCATAACCCATGCACAATCCTGTATTAAATTGTCTTGATAGGCCTCACAACAGAAATTCCTTGAAATATTGTAGGTCCAACTTTGCTCTCACATAACATTTATCTTCCAAAAATCAAAAATTGGTTCAGGCTGAATATGTGACTTTTGCTGCAAAATAATAAACTCTCCTTATATTCTTTACCTATTATACACACATTCTACAATCTGAAGGAACAATCGTTGCTAAAGAGAAACACAAATAAGTTCTTATTTTGGCAGTTTTATTCCAAATTATGTTTCAAGATAGCAGATGAGCAATTTTATTCATTGACAAATGGGTTTGATCGGACTAGTGCAATGGTTCATTAACCTCATGATAAGTTTGGGCTATCTCAGAAGTGTTCTTGCTGTGAATTTAGATTTGATGATGGCTCACACATCAAGGAAACAAATTGCCTTGTCTTTTAAATAGGAAAAAGGGGGGTTTAAAGAAGTTAATTGATGTCTTTTAAATCCTATAACTAATAAAGCATTTTTTCTTCTATATATTGCTTTCCAATTCTTATGAGATGCATTAGACAGACAGAATGCCAAAAGCACAGATTACTTTGGTTGTGTTGTTACCAATTAGAGGGAGTCAAAGAACTCTGATTACAATTATCAGATTTTAATGAGCAATTGTCTGTCAAGATTTTTTTCAAAACTCGGTGCATGCACAATTTGTATGCTGCATACAGGTACCCTTGTATAGTGAGTTTTTCTTTAGACAATCAGTACCTGCTTTTTAACTATTAGTTTTCACTGGGCATTTTGAATAATTATTTTTTGGTATCTTGGAAGAGCTACTACTTCTCTTGTTTAATCTAATAAAATATGGACTAACAAAATATGAAAATCACAGTAAGTCAGGAAAAGCAAAAATTAAATTTACAAATCTGTTGATATAAGTTTACATTGATTCAATGTGCTAAATGAAATTGGGCTGATCTACACTCGCCAAAGATTCCCATGTCTACCTGATACTTTTTTGTCAGTCTGCTTCATCTTTAAAGGTAACTTAGTAGAGATGCTGGGTTTAAAACCTTAAAGTTCATGTTATAGTAGAGGTCTTAGTTACTATATTTATTTTTACTTATAGTAAAAAATACAGTGGGAAATGAGGAAATGTTAACTCTAATATTTCTAGATTAACCTACAAATAAATACCCACTTCAACATCCAGATGATTCAAGATGGATTTCTTCCATAATGGTGACCTTGTGCTACCTACTTCATCAGATACTGTTTTTTGAAAATACCTCTCCTTGAAACACTCTAAATGATGGATGTTAATCAAGAAATTAATTATGATTGTGTACTGAACAGGCTGTAGTTTAAGACCCATGCTTTATTTGATGAAGTTGCAAGATATAGAGAGAATGAGGTTTGAAGCCCATTGTGACAGTGAAAGTCACATATGAAGAAGGATGAATACCAAAGAAATATTATTTTCACTGCTTATTCTGCATAATTGATGTAAATACCTTGAATCTCCATTTGGTAGCATTCTACTTCTGTATGGTTTCTGTATAAGAAATTTGGTTTTCTAGGATTGCCAAGCAAATTAGGGAGCTAATTGCTGCTAAGCATGAGTGCTTTAAATCTTTCTTTCAAGAACGTAACTCACTTAGACTCTTAAGCAAAGGAGAAAAATGCTCAGTATGTGTGTGAATTTCTGTATTTTTCTATGTGTTTCCCTCTTCTCCGCTCTACCCCAGTTGCTTTTTAATTGTCTGACCCATTTTAGCCAAATTTTACAGATGAGATAGTGGTCTCAAGGTTATGAAGGTCTGACATATCTTATGAAAATCAGAGACTGAGGAGAGCACCTACTAATGAGGGGAAGACAGCTATATGAGTTCTCATTAAACACTAGAGAATCTATGTAGGAAAGTGAAAAACAGATTATGAAAACTCAAACCATAGAACTGTCTTTAAGCAAAGTTTATGAGATAGTAGAATATCCATCCATGAGCTGTATTTTTAATGCAGGTTTCAAAAATTTAACTATAGAGTTTGTGCATTCTGTTTGTTTGTTTTTGTTTTCCTAATATTGAAGCATAATTTTTCTTTTCCAAAATTGAAACATTATAATCCAGTCTATTAAAATCTCATTAAATATTTTATTTTTTCTTGTATTATATAGAATAAGGATTGGTAAAAAAAGCAACCAGTTCTCCCTTTTTTCTTCCTTTGAAAGCAACTCTTCATTGTCTTCCTAGACAACATTTTATTAAGTATTAATATTTATGGTATAATATTTAGCAAGGTTGAAAGGCTTACCTGTTTTTTTACCAATAACCACTATTTTATTCCTGGTCTAATGTATTCTTTAGAAATGTATGATTGCTCACTCCTGCCACCTTCCTTGGTGATAAACTAGATAAAGCTTCACATGAATCCTGCTTTTATAGCCTATTCTTGTCTTCTGTTCCTAAGTGATATAGTGCAGAATGAGGGTCTTATTCTGTCACTGTCATTTTTACTGAGGAGAGTGCTATGCCATTAAATAACTCCCTTAAAATAGATATGGCTACTTCAGAAATAAGGTGCTACTTGATTTGAGTTAATGGAAACACTGGTTCCAAAATGTCACCTTGCTACGAAGACTGAAGTTGAAAACAAAGGAGCTATAGATAATGAATAGGCACAGATGTCAGATTCTGACACCATTCAGTTAAAAATCTATCAGAATATAGAAGAAACTTCATTCCAAATGCTAACAGTGCTGGTAGGCCTTGAAAGAGTGGTTCTGATGTGTTCTTAGACATGGCATATTCTGTTTTGTTCCTCTTTCTGTTTGCTTTCCATCAACAAATCTGGTTTAGACATAACACAACTACACGTGGACACACCAGATTCACAATCCCCTAGAGAATTATGTTAGGTTGTGCTTGAATTTTTACTTACAGGATTGCAATTGCAAGTTGAAGATAACCCAGACTGGTCAAAGAGCAGGTTCAGCCCATCTGTGATAGAATACATATATGTATACATAAACCTATCATCTGAGGAGTTTTGTAGTAATAATGTAAAAAAAGAGCATTTTCTTGAGGCTTTGTGAATCCATTGCAAATAAACACCTACATTTTGTTCTCAGTTATATACTAGAACTGAGATACAACAATTTGGTTTTATGGCTGTATGCAGATTCCTTTGGCTTTGAGTGCGAACACACAGGATTTGCATTGGACATATTTCAACATGTCATTGGTTGGGTTTTGGTCCTACCATTCTTTATTAACAGAGCTATATTTAAAAGAAAAAAACAATTTGCTGCTATTGTTGGTCAGCAGTTATTATCAGTCCTTAGAAAGAGAGAGGAAACAACATCTTTGAATAGTAACAATTTCTGGTTGATGACACCTTTAGAGTGTCACAGTCAATACAGTTCTTTATGTTTGGATTCATATCTATAGACACACATTACTTTTGTGTCACCTATTCAGATGGGCCTCATCTGCCCTATTTTAGCAGTTCAAGGATGATGTGACCAGTCCAACTACTTTGACCGTCTGCTTTAGGATTAGATGGACTGTTCTGTGAAGGTGCCCACCTTTTCTACTAGCTACATGAGACCTAAAACATGTCTTCGATTTTGATGGCTAAAAATAGGTAATGAGTCCTCCTTTCCCTGTAGTTACCTACCTATGCATTAGCACGTGTGAATACAGGAATGAATTCCTGCTTTGCATAATTTTACCTCTTTTCAAGGTTTGGAACTTGAAAAGATAATAAAAAAATGAAATATAATTTTCTTGTTCACTCCTGGAGAAAGTACTGACACATTAATGCAGGATTTTCCAAAAGCTGTGTTTTTAAAAGCAAAATGCTTACATTGATTCTTTAAGGTGGGAAAATTCCATTTCTAAATTTTTGAAATCTTGTTGAATTTTATAATAGAAGAAAAATACTCTGTTTTCTTATCATCAGCTAATGTTAATACCTCCCACATCTCCCCTGTGACTGATAGACTGCACATGTTCAGATGCTCTAAACTCTGACAGTGTGGTATCATGACCGCGCAGGATTCCTTGAGATCATCAGATTAATTCAAAATGTGCTTCTGCTTTTATTATTGTTATTTTGGAAGCTAATGAAGCTGTATATCCAGCTTAGGTCTCAAATACCTCAGGTGATAGTTTTAGAGATCCCACAGTCTGGCAACATTTATCATGATGCCATTTTGAAGGAGGGTAATCTTGTATTATCCCCACTTCGCCGACATAACAGTGGGGCTCTGAGGGTGTATTCAAAACAATTGCCTTAACAAAACTACCTGATTTCATCATTCCTGAAGAGAGAAAAGGTCCTCTAGATGATGATGCCGTCGCTTTCCTTCCTTAGGCAAAGGTAACTATTATGAATATACCCCCTGAAAGAATGATGCCCAGTTTTTCAAACAATTTAGTTTTTGAGTGCCACTAATTTAGGGTGTACTGAGGCACTTTGATGGACTGGATCTTAACAATTCATTTATGATCACTCCAACAACCTGTCCTTAAAAATATGTTTTTGTCATAGTGTTGCTGGCCATATAGTTGGCTATATATCTTTTCAAGCTGAACATTAGAACCATTATTTTCTTTCTGTTGGTTAAAAAGGTTCTATTCAGTTTTTTTTGTCATATTAATGGGACAGATTTTTAGGAATGAAAGGTCAACTGTTTGAATTGTCATTCAACTGAATTTGTCATTCTTTAAATCTGTCAAAAGCCAGTGTTCTACTTTGAAGAAATATTATGTCTAATTATAAAAGTCCAAGGTAATAATCTTTGAAAAAAAATTCTTTGTGTTCTGAAGAAGCAGTTCAAACTTTCTGATTAATTCTTTGTTTTTTTCAAAGATTTAGTTGGATTAATATAGTGAGGAAACATTCGTGAATGGGTTTATGTCCAATGGCATCCTGCAAGGATTCATGCTAGATATCATTTTTTTGCTGACACAAAGGTGACTGAATTAGTAAATTAAGAAAAATCACATTATGCCTGAAAAATTGTCTGTGAGATGTAGTTAAATGGTTGGAACAGGACAGGACATGTTTTGATAAAGCTAAAAGAAAAATAATTGACATGGGAAATAGAAATGATGGTCAGACCTAAAGAAGCGAGTCTGCGCATCACACCGTGAAACACTGGCGGGATGGATTTGTTCACTTCGGTACTGGCAGCTTAGCTTTGATTACGGAAATAGTAACTTTTTCCTGACTGAAGTCACAAGCAGCATGCACTGGTGCCTGCCTGCACCTGCCCGTGTAAGCAGCCCTGACCTTCTGGCACCTGCCTGCAGCTTCACACTGTGCTAAAGGAGTGGAAGAGAAGGAGTCAAGCACCTCCTTTTAGAGGCACAGAAAGGGCAAAAACCCCAGTTACTAACTCCAGTAATATGCTCCTGAGGGCATGAGAGCAAAACCAGATGTACAAAATGAATAAGGTCTTCAGATTTTGGTCCCTTCTTTATTTGTAAGGGACACATAATGAAGATAACTTATTTTTTATTCTTCTTTGATAAGCATATTAATAACCCCGGATTACCCAAACTGAGCTGGATGTCACACAACCAATAGGCAGACATTTCACATGATTTTGACTCAGACATATGTATGCTTCCACATACACCTCCAACAGATTATAGCTTAAGCCTTTTGAGCAGGCTTACTTTGCTAATATTTAAGACAGGTACAGTGATAAATAGCTTCATGAATACAGAGAAATCTGTGGAAGCTATGAAGCTGCTGTCAGTAGAGGTAGATTGAGTAATAACTCTGTTCTGGGAAATGCGAAAAGGAAAGTGAATGGTGATTTATTAACTCCAATGAACATATACTGTTTAACAAGTATAGCAAATGGAAGTGAATAATACATGAAAACTGCTAGGCCTTAAATTTAGTGCATAGAAAACTGCAGATTAAATCCATACTAGTGGAATAGTAAGTGAAGAAGCTGAAGAGTGACAGGTTATAATGGGTGGTGAGGGTAGAAATGAACCTGATTACAAATGTCTAGATGTCACAGAGCCTTAAGCACAAGGAAAACTAGATTGACACTTGAAAACTGGGTAAAACTTTTCTGTGTAGCTAAGGGGCCTGCTATGTGTTACGTTCATAGCATGTGGTGCTTAACTTACGGCTTTGTTCCACACTGAAAATGAGTCATAAGTGCTGCTTCAAGCTGTTTTGATTCTGATGACAACTCCGAAAATATAAAGCAACCAGGAGCTCCCTACAGCAAGCTGTTTCCTGTCCAAATAACATGTCAACCTATCTAACCTGCAGGTTTTCTGGCCTGACAGACTTTTGTGGATTTTCTCAGGCCCTAACACCAAAATCTCACTTTTGAGGCTAACTTCAAAAATCTCAGCACTTCCAGAACTCAAGCTGTGCAGGGGACATTGAGAAGAGCAAAATAAATGAGTGGTGATCTATGAAACTCTCTGGAAGACTCTGAGCTCTTGAGATTCACCATCACTGATGAGTTTAATTCACACTTTTTTTTTTCTCCACTTTATCCGAACCCTTTCACAAACAAGAAAAGGAGTAGCCTGGGTGGAAATGTTTGACTCCAAGTCTCAGAGAAGCATGTGTATCACACTAAGAATCCCTGCAGGGTTTCCTCTGCTGTTCAAAGCTGGATTCCCCATTGAATATAACTTTAACCAGTCATTAAACACAAATCATTCACAGATTCGTTGTGTCTGAAGCAAGCAGGGACTACTGGATCCTTTGGTGTGACATCTTTATACCGTATGTCATTAAACTTTACCAGTTTACCTCCGTATTGAGCCTGATAAACTGTATTTGTTTAAATTACACCATCTGAAAAGGTAGTTGGACTATCTGAATGCAGAGATATTAAGATGTAGTAATATGTTCCACTGGTTAATTGTTGGCACCATGTTCTGGATTTCCTATGCTAACGATACCCAGCATTTTCCTTCCTGATCACATAGAAATACTGTCATCAAGTCATTTGCCATTCCCATAGCTCATGAGATAAAATCAAATCTTTTCCAGAGATTTCTTTAGGATTCTGCAGTGACTTTAGTGTCTTAATTTTTTGGTGCCAGCATGCAGAACACAGCACAGTATTCTCAAATGTGATGATGATTCTCCACTGAAAATACTTTGTAAGATCTATTAGGTTCCCACACTTTATCTGTTCTTATGTATATTATTTATAACTTCATATGTGTTGTCACAAAGGCATGAATTCACACCATTTTGCAAAGATTTCTTTACAGTTCCATCTTGATTGGAATCAACCATAATTCTGTCAGTTCTAGCCATTGTTATATTTTCTTTTATTTTGTTTAGGATTGATAGGTCAGTTGCTTAAGCAATTAGCGTTGTTCAAATCATCTGGAATTTTGGTAGTATTCTAGCAATTATTTTAAACTTACATCAGTGGGTCAGAGATCACATCAGACAAAACATAGGTGTGATCCTGTACATTTTAAAATATTTCCCCCCTAGTGGATGTTTTTTCATGTCTTCCTTGGTCGTTAACGGAAAGAAAAGTACTTAGAAAGGAAAATAGATATTCATAAGAAGTACTATATTCTTTACAGTGTTATTAACAGGTTTTCCACATCCATCTAGTAACTGGCCCAAATCTGGTTTTGACTCCTGTTTGGCAAGTGCATTTGCTACTTGTTGCAGAAAAAAAAAAAAAAGCAAATTATCTTTGTAATATTTTCCATGCTCAAAATCTTAAAATGATAAAATTAGACTTTTTTTAAAAATGCAAATGTGCTATATATTCATAATATGCCGTGTGTTATTTCCAGTGGAATTAATCTGACCTATCTACTTTTGTCTGAAATTGAGCTATTGAAAACAAAGGCAGCATTCAAGGCTTCCTTATTAGTTAGTGGAAAGTAATAGACAACTCTGTTGAATGTTTTGAATTAGAGCTATTGGAAGAGCTTTATATTTCTTAAACAATGATTTACCAAACATAACCTGGGATTTTCAGGTTTGGACTCAAAAATATAGTATCTTCCCAAACCCTCTCCTAAAGTCAAGTTCTATTGTGATTTATATGTGCATATAAATGTATTCCTCCCCCAGCACTTTACAGACATTTAAAACATGATCCTGGAAGCTTCGCTGAGGACTGGTTTTCTTCAGTGGAGCTCAGGGTATGAAAGTGGGAACACATGAAGCTTCTGCAGACAGGGCACTGCTTTGGATTTGAAATTTTCACCAGAAAAGATATTTTTGCAGCTTTTCTGATGGCAATAAAAAGATTAAAAATATAAATCGTTTGTAAGCAAATCCCAAGACTTCTCTGGTCTAAGAAAAAAATCAGCATGTACTAGAGCCACAGAGGAAGCTGCAATCATTTTATCTAAGTTTAAACAAGTTCAAGAAAGTCTTCCGAAGGAGGTGGTCTGGACTTCTGTTTACTTCAGGCAAATGACCTGTCTGGCCACTTACACATATTTTCCTTTCTCAGCCTTCCTTTTCTCATTTCTTTTGTCTTTCTATAGAAAAGCATTAAAAAAATCCTTTACAAACCTCTGTCTATGCAGGCACTGGGCTGGTTGAATGGTTTCTAATCCTATAATTTTGTGCATGCAGTCTCTCATGCAGTGGAGCTTTTACTGTTTTGTAAGTGGTTCCGTTTTAACTCTCTTACTCCAGTTTAAGGTTACACTGTACTTGAAAACACCATCTTAATTATATTTCAATAGCAACTTATTAGTTTTTTGTTCCTCTTTCAAGTATTTGAAATGAGTACATAACTACTTCCCAAGGTTATCTCTATTAGTCTAGTACAGAACTGCTCATCTCATTTCAGGTGTAGAGTTTTGAAGGAGATGGCAGCTTTCAGCAACCATTAGTCATGCTGAATCCGATGAGTACAAGGACTTACATGAGAGTTAAGTGGTGCCAGAGGACTTGGGCCAGGTCACTGCTTCCAAATGAGTCGTTCTCACACTACTAATCCCATTGACTACCAAACGGAAAGATGCCCAAATTGAAGAGAGCCAAGTGAAATCCTGACAGGTGATAGAGCTGTCTTCGATACTTGTTAGCATCAAATGTACATTATAATGCAGACTTTCTCTATGTGAATAACTGCCCCACTTCCCACAATCTGAGGATGATTATTTCAAGTGGGTTAGACTGTACTTGCTCATACTGCTTCTATGCACTGTCATGGGACAGGAAAGAAGCAAAGTTCAGCACCCAAGGTTGAGATGCCAAACTTGAAATATAAACCAGCAGAACTTTCATAAGGGAAGGAATGTATTTTACTGTCCAATTAACCTGATAAACTAACAGTTTAGGAGTAAATGCAAGTATATACTTACCACATTGTGCTCAAGGGATGAAGACTGTGACTGCTGTTGTTTTTAAACAAGGCCAAATCTTGTAATCCATAATCAAATGTTCTTTTAAAGTGATTACAAGCTCCTGAAACTTAGTCTATTATGCTTACACTAAGTTCATGGCCCCTGAAAGAAAATATGTTCCTCACCTAGCTCAGATTCCTCACTGGGGGTCACCTTTATCGTTATGTTTATCATTAAATATGTTTGCATTTTTTCACTCTAGCACTCCAAGGCCCCAAAAGAGGTCATTGCACTTGACTTTCTGTGAGCCCAGAAGAGCTTGTGATCTAAACAGGCAAATTATATTTCCATTTCGAGTGACTATCTTGACCTTTCTCAGATTGCCAACTTCCCAGACACCTTTGTGGCAATGACTCTCCTGCTGGGCTAATTACCTCTGATTGTGCTGTTCCTGTTATCTTGACAGGATCATTTTTTTGCCATAAAATGGCCTGATATGGACATGAATGAGGTAAGAAATCTTATTCCCAGACTGCTGTCACTTCCTTGCTAGGACAATTGCTCTATAAGTAACTTTGGTAATAGTTCTGGAAGGGCTGTTTAGTCAGCACAGTTTGGATATCTTAAACCTAAACCTGTTTAATAACAAAGGGAATCAACTGGACCTTCAAATGTCAATAGAGTTTTCCAAGTATGTCGTGGAGTTTACAAAACAGATCTACTCCATTTCAGTTGTAAGAAATGTGAAGAACTTCTTTACAGAGAACATGTTTCTCATGTTTTGTTCTTCCACAACGGATAAGAAAAGAATTAGAAATGTCTCATCCAGACTATGTCAGGACTGACTCTATTTGACATATGTGTTCTGGATAAGATTGCAAATGCCAGTGGAGGTGATTGGTCACCTGTGTTATTCAAGTCATTCAGGTTATTCAGGATAATAAGAAACTACAAAATAACTAGGGATAAATGATGAATGAAAATGAAACTCAGTGTTGATAAATGCAAAGAAATGCACTGAGAGAAAACAGTCAACTTTACATATACAGCAATCAACTGACGCAGTCAGAAGTTAGATACTGAGCTTATAATCGCTACTTACCTGAAAACATCTGATCAGTGTTTAGGAGTGGTTGTAAATACAGTGAATTTTGACAATTATTAGGAAAAGCATAGAAGACAATGAAGAAAATTTTGTTATTCTTTATTAAACTATCATGTGTCTATACCTTGAATAGTACAATTCTGTCTCTCCTTTTCAGATAAGAGATACTACAGGTAAAATTGGACGAGAGAAAATCAACAAAGGATGATAAAGTTGTGGTATGGTTTCTGTGTGAAGAACTGCTAAATGGACTAGGATCTTCTAGTGTGGAAAAAAGATGACTGAATGTGGTATGACAGAAATCTACATAACCTTCAGTGTCATGGGATTGACTGTTAACTGGAAATAGGGATTGACTGTTAGCAGTCTCTTCCAGCTCAAGAACTAGAAGACAGTCGGTGACACTATGAAGCAGTGATACAAAACAGAAGCAGATTCTTCTTTATATAGAGTTTTTGAGCACATCTGTGAACTCCATGCTTCTGGACACCACGGAGGTTAAAACCCTCACAAATCCATAGAAGGAAAATCCAGTAAAGTCTGTTAACTACAAAAACATCCTCTTTTCCCCAGAAGTACCCGAACTGCAGTTTCCATGGATGTAACACCATATCTTGGTTTGTGCTTATATTCTTCCTTAAACATTTGCTGTGGGATGTTGTCAGAGATAGGATTCACAGGGTTATATAGTCCTTCTGCCTCTCTGTATGACTGTTCTTATGTTCTCACACTTGTGTTTTAGTCCTTGCTAAAATAATTGTTCCACCAGCAGTCAGGTTTTGAAAGTGCTGCTCCTGTGAGAAAGAAAAAAAAAAAAAAAAAAAAGGTATTATTGCCTTCATCTGTCTGTCCATCTCCTTCCATGCTGTATATCACCTCTGTCACAAGGTTCATATCCTTCAGGAGATGGGTGATTATTTGTGCTTGGTTGTGTGTTAAATGGGATGATTTCAATGCCAGCTATCTTCTCCCTCCTGATCACTAGACAGAAAGAGCTATGCCCTCAGTTTCAGCGTACCTAAGGAGTAAACATATCCATCCTGGACTTTTTCTCGACATGTTTGTACCCCTGCTATTAGCCTGTCCAGAACAGGTTTGTAGAGGACTTTTTTAATCCATTTCCAGCTTAGGCCAAACAAGAAAACTTATGGGCTGGCTATACAATCAAAACTAGAGAACTATCCAAGACTGTAAACTGTGGCTGTCCTAGTGACACCTGCTGCATATTTGCCAGTTCTGCTGATTGTCACCTTCACTGTTTCCAGCACAAGATCTATAAGCGAGCTCAGCACTTCTGATGTCTGACACACCAGTGTTTGACCCGAGATCTCCTCAGCTAAAAGTCTGAGTAACTCTGTCTTACACTTATGAATCACACTCGCTACAGACAAGCACTCACTCCCCAGAGCGGTTACATGAAGATCTCATCTGTCTCACACCTCTGCTAAAAAGATGACAATGTACATTTCAAAAGAAAGAGTATTAAAGCCCTCTTTCTCAAACTCTGTCTCCAAGTGGCATGAGTTCAACCCAGGTATGATCTCTCTTGTACAGTCTCAATAAGTCTTGTATTATTTAAAAGAGCACATTTAAAGAAACTAATGTGACACAGCACAGGTGAAGTAGCCCATTAATTTTAATAGGCTGAATAATACTTGTGTACTCCTTTTCTTGGAAAGCATCAGGTGGCTTTGGTGAGGAGAGCTGCAGTCCCCGGAATGAACACTCATGGACATTTCCAGCATTTTACAGTGTTGTGCCATACCAAAAGTCTCATGGAAAGACTCCCTTTTTCTGTAGTACTGACAAAGAACTGTAGAACTGTATGAAAATACAAATTCTTATATTAAACTACTCTGCCAATGAAATTCTTAAACCACTGCAATCAACAGCAAAATTTATTTTTCCCTTTTTACCTCCTCTTGCTTGGCCAAAAGCATAAACCTAGTCCTTTATAGCCACACTTATGTTATGAATTTGAAGAAAAAACATTCCCCAATCTTTTACACTCGGAGAGCAGATGACAACTTCGTACATTTTCTTATGTCACATAAGCAGCATGTATCAGTGTCAGGCAGAAGGTGTTCCTTGACTGGAAAATCTCCAGTAATCACAGGAGAAAGCCAGGGAGTTAATCAGAAAGGCAGCAATGACAGAATGTTTCTTTATTTCTCACAGCTCTTAGGTCATTGCCTTGCTCCATGCCTACCCATTAAAACGATGTAGTCAGTTTGACCTCCTGAGGCTTGAAAGCTTGCTTTCAGAGCCATGCTAAGTTATCCTGCAGTAGTTTGAATCTGTCAAATAATGCTTCATTACAGAAATATCACTGATGGAATACTATATAGAGAAATATCAGGTTTATTAAAGAACTGTTTCCCCTTGCGGAATACTGTGTTGTCTGTCTGCCTCAACTCTTTCTTGCAGTGTTTTCAAGAGAACTTGCCAAAAATTTAAAAGTATTAGATCTTGCTGATAAATAATCTCAAACTGTCAGGAAGAGTGATAAAGACTCTGGGATAAAACTGCCTGTAATCAGCAGCCTTGTTTGCAACCTCAGGAAGCAGCAAAGGATTTACTGGGTCTGGACACTGAGCAGACCCTTTCCTTGGAGACTCTTTTGTTCCTTGTACCCGTTCTCCTGCTGAGCACAGAACATCAGTCAGCGAGTTTATAGCCTCATCAAAGTCAAACAGTTGCTTCTAGGTTTTAAAAATGCCAACTGTTGTCTCCCCTCAGGAGACAATGTTTTGCAGAGCTGATAGAGATTCTGAAATGCAAAACTGGGGCTGATTTGAGAGTATTAGTCAGATGCTCAGCGGTCTAGCTGGAGTTAATTTTACATTAAGAGTGAAGAGTAAAGTAAAGACATAGAAATATGATGCAGGTTTTATGGGATCATGGGAATAAAAATACTTTGCATCTAAATACCAAATGACTTTAAGCAAACCGCTCAGATGATATGGTAGTTTTTAGGACTGCCTTTCTTATCATTTTCCTTTTTTTTTCATTGTTCTTGTTTTTCATTAAGAACAAACCTGTCTTTCCTAATTGAAAATATGGATTTGCATGGAGGTAAAATAAGGTAGGATTTTGTCCTTAAAGATGTGGCTGCCAAATAGGTGCCTTTTTGTGAATAACAGAATAATTATCAGCTCAAACCTTAATGCTTGGCAAAACATTTTCATTTAGGTACCATTTGTCAAAAAGTTCTATTGTCTCTAGCAGTCCTATCTGAGCTCACCTAAACAACTTCAACTATTTTAGCCCACTGTCTTACTTGGCTCCAGGCTGATCATGTAGAAGACAACTATTCAGAGTGCAGGGACAGGGTCTCACAAGGCATGACTGGAAGAGTGAGCCCAGAGAAACTGGACTGTGGACTGAAAGTTCTAAGAGGAGCCAACTGCATATTTTCATTCTATTTCCACCCTTTCACAGCTGTGACATATGACATCAGCAGACATAGAAGCAAACATGAGAACATGCTTCAGGTATTATGAGTGTTCCTCAGCTTTTCTTGCATCTCCCTGCCATGCCAAATTATAGTTCCTCCTGCTGTATAAATCTGTCATCACTAGTATAATCCCAGACCCATGTCTATGCCCTGTTTACCTGTCTTATGCAGCCATATCCCTGTTCTGAAGTTAAAGACCTCCTAAACCCTACCATCAAATCCTTAAGAAGATTATCCTAAAAATTATTTGTTAACATTACCATTACTGTTCTCAGGGGAAAAAAAACAACCAACCAACCAACCAACCAACCACCCATTTTTTTCTCTCCCTGTCCATTCAAGCTCTGACTATTCTATAGACCATATGAAGTGTGCAAGGAAGAGTCATTTCTACAGTGCTTTAGGATTCTCAATGTTACCAATCTAGTGTTATTCTTGATTTAGGGTTGTTATTTGGATCCTCAGGTAATGTAATTATGGTTCTGAAACAACTTCTGCAATGGGTGAGTAGCAGAAGTAGAACACAAAAATCTAGAAGCAGCAAATGAACTCTAGTGGGTCTTTAGAGGGACATGGCCTGGGTGCCCAGGAAAGGGATAGTGTAACACATTACAAAGAACTAAGACATCTCAAACAGCTTTTAATCTGAATTCACTTAATTTAATTTCAGTGAGAAGATAAAGAACACAGCTAAAATACACAAACTAGGTGTGTACATTAAGGTGTCTACATGGTACCTTGGGTGCTTAAGCATGTTACAGTCAATGGACCTCTAATCAATAGTCTCAGTGAAGTTTTTTGAGGGAAATGGTTTGTTTTTGGTTTGTTTCAGGGTTTTTTTGTGACCAAATATAGGTTGACTGAGATTATTAGTTTTCAGAGATATCCTTAGGTGTATTGACTAGAGATTCCACTCACTAAGATGATACCCTAAACTCCTAATGCCATTTGATAGGAATTAAGGAGTACAAAACATTAGCTATGCCATAGAACATATGGAAGGTCCACATCCTTCTAGACCAGCAGCTGGAGATACACCAGGATAATCTTGGGAATTTCAAACATCATTCTGTGCCCATGTGTGAGTAAACAAGTCAGGCCATGGATCTCCAATTACTATAAAAGATCTTAGACTTACATCTGTCTGGTAGATGGCTATGTATACTGGAAAATGCAGGTGTCTGAGGGTTCTACTTGGCTGCTCACACATAGATACCTGATGTCATTTCAGATTTCCTAACATCTGACATTCATCTGCCCTTCCACAAAGGTATGGTATGGTTCTCCCATGTGTCTTGCATTACACCTTCCAGGCCTGCACAGATGTTCTGGATACCCCAGAGCATTTCTAATGACATTAAATGCCTGGTTTTAGGCAACTAAATCAAATCCTAAATGAAAACTGTATGTGTCCTGAACTACCTATCTAGACTTTCCTTATCCTCAACATAATAATTCCAAAGTACAATTCATCTGACCAAAAGAAGGTGTTTACATTAGAATAAGATTAATAACTTCTGTTTTTTCTTCTTTGTATTTTGCTTTGGTCGTTTATGCCTACTGAAAGCAGAAATACAAAGCCACTGCTTTGATTAACACGGATTTGATTAAGTGACATTTAAAACATCAATTCCAAATGTAAATGACCATATAAGACAAAGGCCAACAGAAAACTGAATCCTCTATTCCTGCCACTCAGGTACAGTTAGTAGTTACATCCAAGTATACATTTAAATGTGTGAATGGAAATAAAATCTAGTGGAGAATGTTTTGATGGGTTTACATTTGTGTCTGTTGTGGTGAATAGGCCATTGACATCCAATTATAAGCACTGTATCAGTTTATTTAGAGTTTATAACTCTACATCTGCCTAGTAGAGCTACTCAAATCCAGCAGAACAGAACTAATCTCTTATTGCTTATGCATCTCTGAAGTCTTTAGACCCTCTGGTACAGTTTCACTTTTTTTTCTGTTTACTTAACCAGTGCAATAATCAAAATCATGTATAATGACAAATGAATCTCCAGATTCTGAGCTCCCTTTACACTTGTTCATGTAACCTCAACATTTCATCACAGTAATCTGTCACTTCTTCCTTTTAGTTGGGAAATGAAATGACACTGATGGCCTGAAAACTTGACAAAAATATAGTAGGAATAATACTTGTAGCTTCAGCTGTTGCAGTTAAGTACTGTGTACTGTTGTTAATATCTAGGGGGGTTTTTTGTAATGCAGAGGAAGCCAAATTGAATGATTAATCTTTGACCTGTATCTGTAGGAAGCAATTTGAACAACCCCTTTTAAGAAGTCTAGCCTTCTCTGCAGCATGCACATAACTTTCATTAACCTTAAATAGAGTTACATGTGCACACCAGGGCATAAGCTTCTAAGTAGATATTAATTGACTAAGAAATGATCTACTATTTCTTCTCCTTGTAGTTAGTGTTTGGGAACCTGCTTTTTCCTTGCTACCTTCATAACTCTTTAAGGGTGTGTTTATTCATTTTTCTTTAACTATTTAAATGACAAAATCTCATCAGTGACCTCTGTCAGTGCATACAGCTATTTAGAAGGCAATAGAAGAAACATGTTTTGATATTTAACATCAAGAATCTACTGTGTCCCCATGTCCCTTTCTAGACCAATTCCTGTAAAATATCAGTATCTTAAATCGACACTGGTCAACTAATAATTTCAGAAGAAAGTAATCATGGGTCTGCAGTCACTATTATTTTGTAGTTGTAGAAAAGAGTTTAGACGAAAACATGGGTTCATTCTTTGTGTCTCAGGTATTCTATTCAAAATACACTGTTCTTTCTTTGTAGCAGTTAAACCAATGCAAAATACCAAGCTGTGACAATAAAGCAACTTAGTAGTACAAGGAATAGAATTTTATATTAAGCATACCTTCTTAATGGACCACTTAACAAATAGATATTGCTTTATTGTCACATTAGATTGCCACTGGGACTGGGTTCAGGATTCCCAACTAGCTTTTAAAAATCACAGCCTTAATCTAGCCAGGTTGAGCTTTGTAAGTGTTTCAAATAAACTTTTAAAGAATAAGAGTCCAAAGAGCAAGTATCTGCCCATGTTAACGGTTGTTGGACCTGCTTTGTTTGCACAGGAAGTCCAGGATGCTGCATTTCAAAATTAGGGGAACTCCTTATGACTCTTTGCACTTACCAAATTATGATCACAGAAAATTTCATGTGAAGCAATTTCTTCCTTTGCCTACAATGTCCTGTAGCTCTCTACTGTGTTCCTTTACTTTTGGGCAAGCTGAGTTATTTCTGCAGAATTCCTGCTTCTTCCTGCTGTGACCTCTGCATCTGCAGAAACACTGTGTAACTAGGCACTGGAGGGGAGATTCATTTTGCCTCACTTAGATGTTCATGATGCAGACAGACATGCTGGATCCAGTTTCCCTGGCTCTCTGGGAATCAGCAGCTACAGGATGCAATGCACCCTTTTAGATCATCACTTTAGGGTAAGACTATAAGCATCCTAATAAAGCTTTGAGCAGGAGGTTGGACAAGAGGACCTTCTGAGGTCCCTTCCAAACTGAATTATGCATCAGTCTTACCTGAATGCCTGTTTCCCTGTTTGTCTCTTTTGACTACAATAATAGTCTTAATGGTTAGCTCAGACATGGCAGTTAAAAGTGATATGAGATGATTCCTACCTTTTTCTACGTTTTACTTCTTTCAGGGATATTTAAAATAAAAGAAAGATTTTTGGGGACTGTGTTGTCAGTTTAAAAATTAGGCAGCAGGCTTTTCCTTGCATCCATTTGATATTATTTCTACTGAAACGTTCATAGTAACATTTGTCTTTGTAGCTGATGTTTTCTAATGTTGCAGGTGTGCAAGGGAGATGCGTTTTGCATCCATCTTTTTTATGTGGGGCTTTGGTTCAACCATGTAGAGGTTAACTCTAGAATCAGGGATGTTTGTCCATCCAATGCATACTTATCTTTCTCCTGTATTTATTTTTCACTTCTCTTTGCTTATGTTAAATGAATGCTGGCCAGTACTATCAGGCCCTGACAGTGCTGCAGGCTTAAATGTAAAAAAGGCAGAGCTGATTATTTTTCCCCTTGGGGGCTACCCTTTGGCCTGCAGGCAGTTCTTTTAAAAATAGCTTCACTCTGCCTGATGCCATTATTATCACAGATACAATTCCCAACTCGACTGTCCAGATCAGAAATGAAACCCCTGTGTTCAAGAGCAGCATGCTGCATGCACTGCTTTCCTGTTGTGTTCAGACAAGTGCTTTCCATAAGGCTGTGTGGCAAGATTTTGTGGGTATTGTTTTGCTTGGTTTCTGTATTTTTGATCGTGCTTGTCATACAAGAGAAAAAGCTGAAGGCAAGATGCTAGTGAGACTGGAATATATGTGTATAAAACTGATGTTCTGCCTCCCTAGGTCTGCTCAGACAGTGTTGGCAGGCTGGTGGCACTTTCAACAGAAAAAGAAAGGAAAACTGCAAAACCATCCTGGTAATTGAAACATACTATTGGGAATGTTTCTGTTACAGACTCGTATTAGCTCAGACAAGTCATTTAAGATCCCTGCCTCAGTTTAAGCCTTTATTAAAATGGGCATCTGCTTCTTTTCAAACTAGAAAGTCTCACTGCAGTCACCAGGAGGGATGCTATACGCAGGTGACATGAGCTGTTCCCAGAAGCTGCCACAAGTTTACTGAGCACTTGAGAAAACGGATGGTTTCATCTGTCTCTAAACAGTGGGAAGGCCAGAATCATTACTGTAAACTATTTGTGTTTTCAGTTCCAGTCTGTGATATATTAACTACCATTTCTAATAGAGATCAAGGAAGAATCCTAAAACTTATATAAATGGTACTGTAAGTACCACTCACCTGGTCATCGAAAACTGCAACAAGTAGTAAAACGTAGCACAGATTTTCCACCTATCTAGAAACTTAAATCAAAGTCACTGTCCATATGTTTAAACACCTACCACAAAGCTATCTCAGAAGAGGCCCTTCTCCAGTGATTTTCCAACCTGATACAGTGCTGGAAAAGGAGATCTCTTGGTGGACTTCTCATGTCCAGAGAAAATATGACTGGTGATGGAATAGCCAATTAAAAATTATTTGGACTCAGTTATTTTGAGACTTAATTTCTCTCTCATCATTTTTTGTCTAGAGGTTCCTCTACAAGAACTGAGAGTTTGAGATTGAAGCCCCTGAAGCACAAGGAATAAAAATTCAAGTTCATTTGAGTGACTACTGGGTTTATACTTACAGTTGTATACAATTCAGTACAGTACAATTATACTGTACAGCCTCCTTTCTTCATAGGGATGTTTTGATGCTTAATCTTTGTGAATCATGATGAGATCCTTAGATAAAAGATGCTATGTAGTATTCCGTAAGGCCTCAGGCATGAAAGCATAGTTAATAATTTAACAATAAAAAATATGGTTACCCTAGAGGCTGTCAGATACCTCTGGTGGCAGAAACACCTACACAGATAGGTACTGTAACACTGATTGAATAATTTATTTGATGAATTTATCAGTATTTTTAAATACATTTGACAATGTCTTTCATTATTCACCTAGCTTGCACATCACTGTAAAACTATTATCTCATGAATGCAAAAGCTTCTTACAGTAAAAAGAGCTTGTTTTCATTAAAGAAAAGTAAGAAGTTGCTTTTCAATGACATCTAATAACATGTCCAGTGGAAACTTTTCAGAGTTTCATTTAACTGGGAAAGGTGTTCAGAGAACGTGGAATGCTTACCCAAACATTATATTAAGGAATACGAACTACTATAGATATTTTTTAAAGTTTTCTTGGTGAAGACTTTGGTCCAAGACCTAGTCCAAGATGTAATTCAAAGATTCAAAAGTAGATGTGTGAGGTATCTCCAGCTTTCTGATGAAAGAAACTGTGACCTTATCAACAAGGCAGCTGTGAGGTTATGCTTATCAGGTTATGGCTTTCAATAACTTCAGTGCAGGAGGTGGGTTGAAGACTTAAGACTTCATTGACCTGCAGATAATCAAGACTGATGTTGAAAACTCACACTGTTCCACCATACAGACCACATTCCATGTGGTGTGGAACATTAGCATATAGCTTTATGGTGGGATGATTTCTGGAACCTCTCTCTGACCATGTAAGGTTTGTAATGTCGATCCTACTCTCAGATGGAAGGCAACACACACAAGGGTAATGTGAAGCATTAAATATAAATGTTTATGCATTTTGTTTCTGTTGGAGTTTTAGGGTGATGACTGGTAGGTCAAGGTTTACAATATATTTGCAAAACAAAAAGACACTAATAGACAGATTTGGCCCATCCTAACATGTGTTGTACAGATATGAGTTTATATAACAGCTCCCAATCTTTCCTGCAGCAATCTAGCCTGTAAACAAAGAAGACGTTTACTAGACAAAAAACAGGCACAGGCAGATCAAATGACTTCTCCAAGGTTATAAAAAAGGTTACCAAAAAAGGTTTCTTTCTGGGATAGGTTTGAATCTCAGATCTCCCAACACACCTTTTAATGCTATAAATGCACCCCTCTTTGCTGGATATTTGGCTTAGCTGAAATGGTTCAGAAGCCCTTAGTAACAAGCATGGTGAGGCTGAAGATTTCATCATGGGTAATTGTCAAATACTCAGTAATCACTGGTATTCAAATATGCTGCCATTAAAATATTCTCTTAACAAGAGCTACATTGTTTTATTTAGTAATGGAATAAAGAATAGATGTGACTTATTTGCTTTTGTTTCTTTTCACAGATGATCATATAGTAAAGGTGAAGGAGACCCTATTTTTTAACAGATCAAAGCATTTGTTTTACTATTTAATTCTTTGGTACTGGCTCTCTCGAGGCCCCTGCTGCTATGAGCTAATGCAAATTACATCAGGAGATCCAACAGGCTTAGTAAACTCTGAATATTAATTCAAGATGTTTTTGAAAATGCATAAACAGCATCAGTCCTAAAATCCAGAGCAGAAGCAAATAACAATGTTAAATTGATATGTCAGAATTTTATGTGGAGTACTGTTTTGGCCATAAAAATCAACTTTTTCTTGCCATGTTGAATGATCATGTTGTTCTATTATAATACATGAATTCTAAATCATTGAGCAATACCCTTGTTTCCCCCACATTATACACAGGGCTTTCTCATATTGCTAAGTGATGCTTTTCTTGTGTTGACCAGTCTGCTTTTCTCTAGATCCGCCCATGAGATATATTTTTTTGAGAAGTACTAGAGTTTTATGATCCGGAACTCAGAACAGGACTGAGGAAACTGACAGCTAGTTTCCAGGTTTTATCAGGGACTCTGGTTAAGTCATAGCATTGCTGTTGCACATTTATGAATGCTTTCTCCTGCTTTGATCCTGTCTTGATAATGGACCTTTTAGGAGAAATACTTTCCACACTTCAGATAACAAAAGAAGATCCAACTGTCAGCTGTTGATTCCTAGAAAAATGGTTCCAGATGAGGTCAACCCTATAAACAATTTCATTTATGACAGTCAGAACAATAACCATTCATCTAAGAATCTACCCAACCTACAGCTTGAAAACAGGAAAGAATTTTGATATTGACAGAAGTTCCTACATCATCACTAAAACACTCTGATTTTCAAAATATTATTTGTGGCTGGTATCAGCATAGCATACTGCCATCAGTTGCCATCTCCACTAAGTCTGATACTGCTGAGATATCTTGTGTGACTCTGAAGAAACTGTGGACACATCAGTAGGAATTCTGAGTGCTGGGCTGGACAATTCTGAGGAAAAAGGTCCAACACTGTCTTTCAAAGGCCCATTGACTGAGCCAAGACTGTTTTGTATTTCTTTTCAAATTTGTTCGGCATGCTTCACTCAGGGGTGGAGATAGGTTGTCTGAATACTGAAATGGATAAGAAGAGTGCATCGACTTGCAGCTTTCTTTACTTTTCCCATGTATCGTTATACATTTTAATATTCACCTTGGGAACCTTTTTTTTAATGTAAGATATGATATCATAAAACATGATCTACATTAAAGTCTGGATCTGAAAGATTGAGATCCTGGCACCCTGGCAGATTCTTAAACTCTTTAAATAAAATATTCTATGTTAGAGAATAGGAAAGGAAATCATGCTGTGCAAGCAATGATTTCACTAAATATAAAACATCTAGTGATACACAGAGACTCATCAGATGGTCAGAGTAGATACCAAGTAGTACTTATTCTCTAGAGTGTGCAGCTACTTTCCTTGATATTCTAGAGATGAAAAAGGCAATTTAAATATTTTATAGGCCTCTGACCTCGACTGATGCCTGGAATTGGTCTAGCAGCCTGCAGATGAACTCATGCTATCTCACAGCTCATTGGAGACATTCATATAAATTCCTTGTGAAACCACTAGCAATTGCCCAATTGCCCAACACGACAATCAGAGCTCCTCAAGCCACAGGTTCCACTTTGCAGGATGGAGAAGAAATGTGATGAACTCTGACAGGAAAGGAACATGTTTTTCTTTCTCTATTAGCCTTCCTTTTGGAGAGGCTAGAAGACACATGATGTTTCCAGGGTCTATTGATAACAAAAGCAGTTTGATACAGAGTTGTACCCAGTTTTTCTGCAAATATAAACTCAAACCCAGTATTACTGGTTATATCAGTTATACACCTGGGTATTTTCTGACAGAAAGTATTTTAAGGACAATAGTTTCTCCACTTGTTTTATAAATACATTTGATTTTATGTCTGTCATACTGTCAGCTATAACTTTTGTGTCTGCAGTTGCTAAATATTAAACAGCATTGCCACCCAAAACTTTTAACTAATAGGCACTGTTTAGTCTACATTTTATGACTAGTCAATACACCTTTTTAATAGATTATTTGCACAGTAATATTTCTTTCATTCCTCCCAGGAAAAGCAATAATGAAACATAAAACCAAAATTACAGTAACAAAATAATTTGATGAAATTTAAAAATAGATACCTGATAGAAGTGGTCCTGGGATTCAAACAGTATCACCAATCAACTGAAAAGTTCTTGTTTTAATTAAAAAGTATTTCTTAATAAAGTGTTCATTCTGATTTTATTTTTTTTTCTTCAAATGAAATGTAACGGACATTTTTCTGATAAGTTCAAAATCTAAGTTAAAATATTCCTTACATAAAATATTTTACCATTGCTTTTATTTGTTTTTCAATTTTGTCTTGGACAAAACAGATTTTATTTTTTTTCCTGAGAAATTTAGAAGTGAAAGCAAATGTACCCTGAATTTTAATTATTTCCCATGCTAGTAATGTACTACAGAAAATATCAGATATACAAACAAAGACAGAGAGAGATGTATTAAACTCCTGTGGCCACCCTGGGAGTCATTAGCCAAACTGATAATAAAACTAAAGATTTCTTGGCTTCTAAGCTTATGTTTTGAGCACGAAACTTCAGGATTTTCTTAGAATCCAGCAGTGAGCTGTCTTTTGTTTTAATATAGAAGCTGATCTTAAGTCATCCAAATGATGTGTAGCTTCCCAGATGAACATTTGCCACTATTTTAAACAGAACTCATTAACTTCTATGGATGTTTTGCACTTCTAAGGCCTATTTGTACTTTAAAGACATATGTGAATTTATGTAAGCCTTCCACTCACAGCAGTGGTCACTGCACAGAATCCAGAGTACTTTAAATACAAAATTAAGTACCTAAATAAGTTTTCAGACAAGTTGAAAATGTTACCAACTTCCTAACTAGTACCTACATTTTGACCAGTGGAAATCACAGAAGTTTAATGCAGGATTGTTTTTTGACACTAAAATTAAGGCACAGAAATGGTAATTTTTAAATATTTAAGACTGCTCATGGATAACTTAAAAATCTTTGACATCAGATATCTCTCTTTTATTTCTGTCACAGTGAATCAGACAAAATAAGACAAAAATCTACTCTTTTTTCATCAAACAAAATGCTCTTAAGCTAGACTGCAGGAAGATGATTTGGTACTACTTCACACAATCTATATGCAAAGATCAATGGATAATAAAATGCTTGCTTACCCTTAGTAGAGTTGAACTTTTCTGTATTCACATTATATCTGAGCGCTGTCAGTGTTTTTAATGATGGGAATACCTTTGAAAAGTGTTCAGGACTGAAAATGGTTCTGTTTCCAAAAAGTGTCTTGTTTATCAGAATAAAGATGGTAGCTAAATTCTCAAACCTAGTTGAGCACCAAATTAGGATGCGGGATGGAGTGTGAACTTTATTCTGTTTTGGCTTAAAGGAATGCACTAGAAAGGATATAGCCTCTAAGTACTGGCTGTTCTCTGTTATATGAAGATTCAGATAATAAAAAGTATAAACAGGGATACAGGAGAGGTGATGGACTAACTTTGTCACTGTTGTGTAGAAGATATTCTATATTTAAATGAATATATACTCTTATAGCTGAAGACACTAAAAAGAATTAGTCAGTTTTTTTCTCAACATCCCTCTAAAACTGAAAACTCCCATTTCCTTTTCACAGAATGAAAGTGGAGAAAGACTTGTTTGAGTGAAGCAGAGGTTTGTGAAAATCACGTCCTAATTTGAGGTCCTGTCTGCTAGAGACCCATGCACTGCCATGCATTTTTCTATGACTGTGTTTGCCTGATCTGTCATCAGGGACCAGGTCCAAGATTTGACCATGATTATTCTTCTTACTAGAAGAATAATTGCTCCATAGCTTCTTTTCTCTTTGTTTTAAGTTAAGTTTTCATACCTCTGTGTTTTCACCTTCCATTTTACTTACTACTGTTTACACATCCCTCCCTGCATTGTGTAAACTCTTCCGAAAACACCAACATTCAAGTCAGATCTTTCAATGGTGTAATGTCTGAGTGGATTAAAAATTAGTTGTCTAATTAGAAGTATCTGGTAGTAGATCATACTAACAAATAGGAATAGGCAGAATAATAATAAGCAGTTAGTTTCCAATCCAATATACAAAATACACCAGTTTGATGTGGAAATGGAGGAACAGACTTGTGCCCTGTTGTAGTATTTAATGTCCATATTCGAAGTTACAAGTTTTATGTCTTATGTTCTTTTTTTTAAGCTGTCTATCCTTAATTCATATATACATATACTATAAACAATCAACACATTTATGTTTTAGATGGAACCTAATAACCTTTCGGAGTTCTTACAAAGTAGCGGTTAGTGATACAGCTGAGCTCCAGGAGTCTTTTTTTCCCCACCATATGTGCTTAAAAGAAATTTTTTTCAGAATGTGTAATAGGAAACAGGAAATATGATGTTCAGTTATTTGTGCCTTTTTTTCATTTTTTGGTGGTGGTGGTGGTTTTGGGGTTTTTTTTTTAATCATTCCTGTTTCTTTACTGCTTTGCCTAGATAAAGATTAATCCATATGCCCAGGAAGTCCCTGGATTCTATTGTCAGGCTTCCGGATAACACACCATATCTTTGTTCCCTAGTGTTATTCATTTAAGGCATCTCGCATTAAATGTTACATATTTGTTACATTTCTGAAGTCATGGCTCAAAGTGTATTGTTCACTGAAACAAACTTCTTTTTCTCCACTGAATTCCTGGGGAGTGTGATCTACTCCTGGGAATCATCTTCATTGTTAATGCTAAATAAATCCCTACATGTTCTTACTCCATTTTATTCTTATTTAGTGTGTGCTGGGAAAAAAAAAAAAAATCTATTGAAAGTTTTAAAATGAATTGCAGCAGAATTCTGCAGTGTGATTAGCTAATTTATTATTGGCCTAAATTAGATTTCTGGGCCCTCTCTACAGTCAAAAGAAAGAGATACACTTATCTCTATGCGTTATTGAGAGAACCTAGATGATTGTAAAGGTTAGGTGTCTAAATCTTAGATGGTTAAAATTAGATGAGATAAATCCCAGACTTAGTACAAATGTTTCAAAGATTTAGGTACTATTGGACTTTTTGGGGTTTTCTGGGATTCAACTGGGATACTACAGTTCTTTTCCTTCAGTGCTAAGTTAATTAAGAAAATCTTGGAGGATTGGCCTACCTACTAAATTCCTATTCTCCTGGATACCCCAGAAGGGAATAAACACCTGGAAACAGCATTATGACAGCCTGTGAAAAAATATATATTGCAGAGCCTTTGGCATCTAGGTTCTTGCTTTGCTATGAGTAAGAGATATTGCTGCCTAGTCTGTGTGTTGATCTGTATGAAATGGTTTTTCAGCCTGTTTCTTAGTGGATTGAATTATGAAACTACTGGCACCTTCCGAATTGAATCCTGAAAGATGCAGAGCTCCATCAGTTCTCACTGCTTAGGGTGAAAACTGATGATATTCAGCAACTTGTCAGTACTCAGTCTCATCTGAGTTGCTAAGAGCTGTACAGGCAAGGGACTTCTAAGAGCACTGAGGAACCAGGTGGGATTCATGTGAGTATCTGCAAACATCTCTTCTCTTCGGCAGTGAGAAACCTGAATGTTAGCCGTTAGCTTGTTTTCTGCCACAAACACTTTAACATAATATACATTAAGAAGAGAGCAAACTGGCCCACACTGTTAAAATTCTTGGATGAAGATACATGAATCAGATTCTTCACACTGCATTGATGTGATTTTGTTAGCCTCTGCCAAACACTGGTTCAGTAATTCCTAAAGTGCTTGTAGCTTACAATGCGAGATGATTGACAGCCATTAAAGTGCTATACCTTGCCTTTTGAGAGAGGAAAAATGCATTAGATGAGAACTGGAAAAATTAACTATGAAAATCATGAAACTAGCACTTGATTACTATTGGCTCAAACAATATTTCTTTTCATCATGTTTAATCATGTGCTGAGACTAGAATTCCTGTCCCATTAAATAAAAACGAGGAGACTATATAAAAACATCCATCTTTCCAACATGAAAATTCAACTCTGCTTAGAGCTCTGCTGGTGTCTAAGTGAATTTATACTGACGACTCCAATGGCTCATCAGATCAGAATTGGTCTTTTATCCTTGTCTTCGTGTTTCTGACCATGTCATCTATTTTTCAGAATTGTAAACGGTTATTTCACTTCTACATCCAGCACAAAGGCTATTTTCTTTTTCTGGAGAAAATATTTCTCTCTCTCTGTGTCTCTGTTTTTTTTTTTTAAGCTGATGCATTGTTTTCAAGGGCTCTGGATAGCACATCACATAACAAACCCAGCTCATTATTATGCATTATCTACTGCTGCTTGCTGCAATGCAATATTTACACTTTGGCATTAAGGCAGGAGACAGCCCTCGTTATGCAGCACAGCCACCGCTGATAGATCGACACAACGGTTTTTCAGAAACATGAAGAATTGAAAATGGTTCATCTGGGGATTGCAAGTGCTATGAATTCTTTATGTCTAACAGTTGGCCTGCACTGACCCAAAGGATATTAGATTTCTTCGGAGCAAACGTGCTATGCTGAAATGTACTTAAAATCCTCGATCTCAACGGCCTGCAGTGGCTGCCCCCCCATCATCATTGGCCTTTGCCAGACAGAGCTTCCTCTCCTTCTGTGCAACCCTTGCTCCCTGCCCTATACCTCCTGCTGCCCGCCTTACCTCTTCTGCACTGGCATTATGCAGGCAGCAGGCAGGAGTGGGGAGGGGTAAGCGAGTACACCATTAGGAGCTGGAGGAGGTTGCTCCCAAGCCTGGATTTTATTGCCATGTCACTTGGATTGTTTTTACAGCTGGCAGGCCAGAGCGACCTTTGGCTGCCTCTTCTCATTTCTGTTGGCTCCTTCCCCCATGAGTCCACATCAAATCTGCTTCTCTTGTGGTCTTTTAAAGGGCTGCTCTGCCATCGTTGCTACTGCCTACAGAGCAGGAGGCTCCGACCTCAGATTGGAAAGTGGTGGGGGGGAAGCAGAAAGATGAATGCTGAAAGGCTGTTGAACGGCCCAGCATTCACTCTTGCTGCTCTAACGACATGAGGACTGAGTCAGGTGCTAAACCACAGCTGATGGCATGGGACACCAGCAACTCACCGAGGTACAGGAAAGCACTGCAGGCCGCATGCAAGCAGTGAGATGCTGTGGAGATGAGGGAGGACATGAAGTGACACCTGACTTGCAGGAAGCACAAGGCAAAATCACCTCGCCGTGTTAATGAGACATTTCTCTAACAATTTCTCATTGAGAATACTGAAGCACTTTACCTATAAAAATTGAGCACAGTAGTATCACTCTGCATTTTGTAAGGATGTGTATCACCTCTAAATCTTTTCCTTTTTGAGACAGATCAGTTGATTCATACCACTGTTGGTCAGTGAACCTATTTACCACTTAAGATCATCTAACCACTGGACAATGCTGCTTCCCTCTTTCTCTCTGCAAGGTACCCCAACATCTTTCCACACTTTGTGTCCCCAAAACATCCCTACTTCTGTGTTAGAAGATGATGACCGAAAGATCCTTCATAGCAGCAGAAAGCAGGATAGGATTTGGTTTTCTATTTTCCACCTAGACTCAAGCAAATCTTTTGTTTCTGCCAACTCATGATGATTTTAGAGATCTGCCCAGGTGGAAAGCAAACTTTGTGTGCATTGCACTGGCCTCCATCACCATGGCCCAAACTCAGACCCTGTATGCAGCAGTGCAGTGCCTGCTTCTGCCACCGCAGCTTTTGTCCTTCCTCTCATTTGAATGACAATTTGGAGAGGGTGGAGGAGAGGACAGAATTTGAGGGGATGAAACTGTCAGATAACTGAGACAATTTTTAATTAAACTGTGCATTCCACTAACTGCTATGTGAAAGAGCTTCATTGTAGTGTTGCTGTGGCAACCTTAACTTTGAGTGTCCTGACATGTGATTAAAATCTTAGATTTAAATGTTTCATTAACAAAGAGACGTTTGGGTTTTTTCATGGGCAGTCACCAAAATCGCTGATCCTGAAGACTGAGGGTCAGATTGTCACCTTGGATTTTAGTCGTTGAGGGGAGGGATGGAGAGAAATAGCCATGCAGATGACTGAAAGCCTATGAGAGACAGATATCCTTTTCCTGACTTACAAACACTTGCCCTCTTCTCCCCCCTGCCCCGCATCTTCCCACTCCCTAAGGATGCTATACCAATCAGACTTAGTAGCTTAAAAGGCCATAAAGGGAAAAATGTCAGGTGTGAGCTGCTCTGCTCAGCATGACAGGAGTTCAGATAAGAACACAAAAAATACCACATGGGGTTAGACATAAGGTTCATTTAGCCTGCTAACCTTTGCCTGGCAACAGCAAGTAGCAAATGCTTAGAATATGTATAGACTTTGACCTTTCTCTCACAGACCCTCCCAGCTCCTGATAACCACTACTTAAATGTGTCCTTGCGAATCTCCCCCAAATGGTGGTTTTTCCTAGTAAAGACCTTCTGAGCTAGGAGAGGCATATCCTTTCATTTTTTTTTTTTTTCCCATAAGTGGACGCACTTCGTCCTTTGAAGAAAAAATGATGGCTGCTTGTGCTATGATGGAATTGGATCAAGGATTCAGGGCAGCCCTGTAGGCAAACAATGAAATAGAGGCATCCTAGCATTAAGGCAAGATGCTTTCTTCTTTCTTTTGTTCTTTCTGTGCCTTTTAAGAAAGAAAAATAGGATACAGCCTCTAATAGATATTTCTGTTTAGAGACGAGGATCCATCCTGACATGTCCTTCTCATTTCCCATTTAGCTGTTTTAACATGTTCATCCTGAAAAGCTGGGGTCAGATCACCATCTCTGATTTTAAATACCAAGGCTAATGAGTGGAAAAGGAGTCACTTGCATAGCTAAATTTCTGTCCGCCAACAACCATGAAATATTATTCCTTGGCTCTTATATCTTTTAATTTCTTTCAGGCACAGTTCTCATTTAAGTTACTTAGGAATGTAGTACAGAGGAAAGACATTATATGTCAAATAATGGACTTACCAGGGAAAATGAGGTCTACATTAATGCAGCATTTATCTCATCACTTACAATGCTGTATTTCTTCATTGCTCCATCCAATGGAGGTTCACTCAGTTCTTGGTTTTCCCTTGTTTCAGGAAAAGACGTGAAAACTCAGAAGACATCTAGCCATTTATGTAACATAGGAGCAACACATAATTTCCTGACCTGCTGGGCAATTAGTTTATGCCCTGAAGTGTGATGTTTGATTACCATTCCTTACAGACTTAGTCTGCGGTGCTAATGGCTGTAAAATTATTGAGTTTCTTATTAGATGCAGTCACAGAATTTGTCTCAATGATTTCCAGTTGCAGTGAACTATCCAGATTGACCATATGCTGCATGGTCTGTTCCAAACTTGCTCTCTTTTGACTTCCCAGGACCATCCATGTGTCAGGACTGTAACAAGAAGAGAGAAAATTTACTCTAACTTGCATAATTTTGAACAGCTCAAATACGGCAAGATTGCTTGCTTACTAATCTTCTTGCTATTCTAATCTGTATGTTTATTTAAAAAATGCTCTCACATTTACAGACTGATGAGAGCTGTATTTTGCCTATTTGGGGTTTTTTAATATGTATTTTACAGGTTTTCTCTATCCTGAATTGGGCAAAACCTTGTGACATACAAAATAATAATGAACCTACACTCATACAGAAGATAAGTTTTGGTAAACTGAACTATTTCATACAATGACTCCTGTGAGTCTAGTGGATGCAAAGGTTGAAAAAGGTTCATTAGGAGGAATAGTATTTTTTCTTAGAGAAGTGGTATATTAAAAAAGACAGAATGTGACAGGTATTATTTTAACTATCATTTGCTGTATGAGGAGATATTCTCTTGAGAAACATCATTTTAACAATGACTCTTTCCTGATTCTTTTTAACTTATTATAGTCTAAATTTATGAATTTTAAAAAATTATTTTTTCCTTATATTTTTATACCAGTCCACATGGGTTTTTCCAGCAATTTCTTTCTTTTTTTTTTTTTTTTGTTATCACTACTTTTGTTTTTAATGATAGAACTGCTTTTCCAGAGATTTTGTTTCCAGCAGATCAACATTTATCCAGAATTTCCCGCTGAATCCTGCTGATCTCTGAGTACTTTACCTCAAGATTTTTAACACAGCTAAATAGCACAGTGTCTAAGTTCTGTAGACAATGATTCAAGAGGGAAGCAAATAATTATAAGGGTTGAATGAAGAAGAAAATACATAACACAATTTCAATATGTCCACATTTTTCTTCAGCAGGATTAAGGGAAAATGTTCTCAGCGTTGTGAAATGAAAATTGTTCCCATTTTTTAAATCTCTTAGTGCTGGAGTGATGGAGCAGCATCACAACTTCTACTTTGGGTACCCTAATGCCTAAAGAAAAAACTCCTGGCCTCAGTTTGTTATATAGTTAATTATTCCTTAGAAAATAGTAATTCAAGGCTCCTACATGACAAGTAAGATTGGTTTGCCAAGAAGAAACATCAGGAATAGAGATCTTTCCAGCCCACTAAGAAAAAAAAAAAAGCCATGATCATATAAATCAAGGCTTCATACTGATCATTGTGATTATTCACAAGAGTTGCATGTCCTCACCCAAAAGGGCACAACTGATTAATGGTCATGGTTTTGAAGAGACATTTTTCAATTACAGGTAAGAATATTGTTTTAAGGATGAAGAAATCAGCATCTGATTTCCCTTTTGGTCTAACAGGACTTGAGGTCCTATTTTCCACTTCTTAGAGGTGACCCTGCCTACAGAATTATGGATGGATTGGAGAGGGACAGGTGAGAAGTCAGATTTGAGATGAAGGTGTCACTCTCCTTGAAAAAAAGTTGCAGTTCAGCCAAATGCGTAATTATGGGTGAAAGAAAGAAAAAGCCAGAAGAGAACTGGTCATATAGTTAAGTAGTTGATGTATGTCTTGGTATTTTTGCATCTGTGGTGTGCACATAGGCTGCTCTCTCCATTAGGATGGTGCATATTTGGTACTTGTTTAAAAACAATCTTAAAAGATGAGATTTTTCACATTATCCCCTGAGCAAGGACTGAAAGGTGAACACCAAATGTTGTGAGTTGTTTGACAAAATCATTCTCCAATATCTGTTTTAAACAATACATGCATTAAACTTCATAGTCATTAATGAGGCTCTTGGTCTTTGTTTGGAGACCTGAAGTGCTAAAAGAAGATCTAGGATTTAGAAAATAAATTTATTATTGAAGATAACCAGCATATTTTTTGCATTAGGCTACCAAAATATGTGTTTTCACTTTTTCTCTTTGGAAAGTTTGCATTTCCCTCTGCAAAATGTTGTGAATGTCTTTATATAATTTAAAACATACGAGGGTTTTTTTTTTTCCTTTTGTTATGTTCATAAATTCAGTGCAGTTTAACTATATTTTATCTGCCAGAGGTAGGAATTAAATAATTTCTTGGAGATCTAAGGGAAGCTGGAACTTCCCCCAGTTGTCTGCGTTTTTTTCTTTTTTGCATGTCTCAGAGTTTTGACATTTTCCCTAGTGACGGTTGCTATGCTATTCCTCAGCACATTGGCTGGTGATCCTTGCAATGCCTAAGGTGCTAAGGCATATTTTGTACAGAATATAATCTTTTTTCTTTTTTCTTTTTTTTAAATAAAAAGGGTGTCTTGGAACGGGACCTCAGTTAGAATTTTTTCCCCAGAGACGGTGTCAAATTTCTCATCTATGAACAGAAGAATCAAAGACATACAAAGTTAATAATGACCAAAGACATTTTGTACACAGTCCCCCTGTCTGTTATCATCAAGAGGGACACAAAATTAGCTAGATTCAAATAACTACCTGATTCATTAAAGCCAATATCCTGCTTCTGGCAGATGTCAACAGAGGGTTGCAAAAGGAAGGAGAAATCTTTGCATTCGTTAATAACCAGGTGTGCTGTTCCTACAGGGAGGAGGATGTGTGTGAATATTGTCTTCCTAATAGCTTGCAAACCCAGTTTAACGTCTGATGTCTGAGATCACAAAATTTCTTATACAAAGTATAAATTAGAGATAATTTATTTTCTCCTTGTCCAGTTCCATTTAACAGTGAATTTCACTTGTATGTGCAAATAGCAAGACAAAAATCTCTTTTCCAGGTGGCCCCTTATCATTTGTCATCTGTCTTCTCTCCCAGCTCAACCTGTTTTCTGAGCACCTGAATTGCCTTATGAAAAAAAAAAAAAAAAACCAGCACTGTTTGTCCTCATTTTTGTGAACTCTGGCAAACTCAGGCCTCCGCGAGGAGTTGCAGGGAGGTAAAATTGACAGCAGGCTATAGCTGACTGCGTGTTTGCTGCAAGGATCAGCTCCCACCAGGCCTGACACACGTTGTCACCCTTGTTGCACTAGCAATAAAGGATGTACAGGCTGGCGGAGTCGTAGAGGAGAGATCTTTTCTGAGCATGCACCAAGGCTGACATATTGAGACACCCATGTTTGGTTAAAACCCAGCACCAACGTATATTCTTGAGTCAGGCTGTGTGAAAAATTGATTTTTGGAGTTGGCTGCCAAATTGGGGAAAACAATGATGGTAGCAATAGAACAACAAAAACAACAACAAAAACAACAACAAAAAAATTGAGCTAAGTGTAAACTTGGGGGAGGAGGGAAGGGGGAAGTGTTTATTGCTGAAATAAGAAATGTCATTTTGCTCGACCCAAGATGAAAAGTTTTGTTACAGCACTTGTAAGGCAAAAAAGAAAAAAAGCAGTCACGGAGGCAACACCATCACCCACCATTTACTCAGTAGCTTAGCAGTTAACACATTTAACCCTGGCTGTAAGATATCTCTGTGTCTGAGGAGGACTGAACCCTTTCATACCTTTGATGAGGCTGCTAAACTTACATGGTTATATGTGATCCTGAGCATTCACAATACTCCTGACTCATATTGTTCTGGCAAAAAAGTATGCAATCCAAATTTGCTAAGGCAGCTGAAAAAGAAGCAAACAGAAAACAAAAGTAGGATTTATCATAAACTGCTTATCTAGGGCTAGTTTTCATCTGGAGAGGATGGGAAAGAAAATAATATTTCGGTTTCAGCATTCAGATTTTCATTTGCTACATTTTTCCCTCTGCTGTGATTGAACTTTTTTAATCTGTACATGATTTATCCATATGTCTGGGGGTGGGTGACAAACTTCATTTAAAGTTAAATTCTTCAAACAGCATATAAGAATATTAATTGCTGTAGCCAGGCTGTTTCAAGAACCCAGGCTCTGATAATCAGGTCCCCTCTGTTAATATGCCTGACTGATGAATGTCTCTGCCTGATGTTTAAATATACCCATTGGGATCTCACACTAATTAACATGCATATAAAAGCATAAAAGTAATCCCAGGGAAAGTCCCATCCTGAGAAAAGTGTAGTGCATCAGTGTGGGCACTTACTTCTGTTCACATTACGTGTTTTGTCACATTTTACCAGGTGAAAGTTGTACTGGTTTTCCACTATTTGCAATGAATCTGCCCCACTAGGGTGTAACATTTAATATTGGGCCAGAGCGTCACTTTTGCATTATGAACTGAGAAAAAAAATTACACTGCTCTGTACTGCATAGAAAGATGCTGAAGTAGAATTGATGAGAAATGCTATTCTGAG
Source organism: Strix aluco (assembly GCF_031877795.1). NCBI lineage: Eukaryota > Metazoa > Chordata > Aves > Strigiformes > Strigidae > Strix > Strix aluco. The sequence continues at coordinate 83,350,775 of NC_133935.1, read as the reverse complement.
CAATCATGGAATATTTCTTTAAATTCTGCACTTGATAGTTAGCTAATGCCTTCTTGTCTTCTTTTTTCAAATAGGGATCGCCATATCAGTTTCTAACCATGGTTTATACTTCTAGTCTGAAAAATGTTGTTTAAATGGAGGTAAATGCAGATAGAAAGATATTTTTTTTAGCCATCATATTATGAAGTTTATGTTGTATCTAAAATAAAAAGGTTATATCTTTATCATCTGTTCTAGAAATCTAGGTTTTCTTGTTGATTTCCATCACTATTTCAGTAACAAACATCATTCCATTATACTTCATTCCATTATACTAATTCTCCAATATAGTCTTAATTTTTAGACACTAAAGACAAATTCAAAATCAACAACCTACCAACTATAACCTATGGAAAACCTGCAAACCAACACATCTGTTTTCATAAACATAGTAACCATCCAAAATACATTACAAAAAAATTATATTATCCAGAGAGGCCCTTGGACACCAATATATTTACTTTGAGGAGAAAACTCATGATACCTACTTAAATAATTAAAACAGAAATTTTTTCCAACAAGGCACTTTTCCAGGGGAATAGATTCTTTTGAAAGAAGAATTCAAATACATCACAAGAATTACTTTCACACATGGTAAGTGCAATATGTTACAGGCCATCCTGCCCTGGAAACTGCTTGGGAAATCGATGAACAATATGATTAAATGACTTGTTTAATTATACATTAAACTTATACGGGAAGATCATATCTGCTCAGAACTCTTCCAACCATTCACAGTCTGAAAATCACTAAACTCATCAGAAGAAAACTCCCTGTAGGCCAAAAACATGAAAAAGGGATTTAGATCATAAATGAAGAAGAAGTTTAAACCTTAACAAATCATCTCCACTACAACCACAGTAAATATTCCCACAGTGGACTCATAAAACTTTTGATCTTTCACTTGTCTTTTTGCAGCAAATATTACACTACATGAAGTTCAACAATTGTCCTACTCATGAAATGAAAGCACAAGAAGGAATCATGTAGACAATGTAGACAAGAGTCTAAAATCTAGACCATGTAGACAAGAATGAATGATGTAGACAATGGACGAAGCCACCTCCAATTGGGGAGATTCTTTTTCCTCAGAGTCCTGATTTTGTGGTATATTATAATATTTTTCCTATTGGCCATCAATATCTGTATATTCCTCTCCAAACATCCCTTCTATTTCTCGTTACCAATCATCTTTTCTAGAGTTATAACCTATCTAATTAAGCTAATACTTTGTTTTCAATTTTAATTCATCTTTAAAACCTACTACTTCACTTTTGTGTTCAAACACCTGCTTAATTTATCTAATTAGTCTAATAAAAGTTATCTTTACTTAAAACTCTACATATTACATATTTCATATTTTCTATTGCTTTTATAGTACATATTTTCTACTGGTTTTTTAGTTTTAATATTTCTTCTGAATCATTATTCTGTCCTTTTATTGCACAGATATTTTCTTCCAGTAAAGTAGTTCAACTGAAAAATTTTTAAAATACACTTGCTGAAACTCCTAATTGATCTGTTTATTTTTTTTTTTTTTTCAGATTCACCTGAAAGTCCACATCTCTCTCTAGTTTTTTTCATACAGAAAGATAATTTCAGGACGAAACTTTAATTGAAATTCATTTCAGTCATTCTGGGCCAAGGAAAGTATATTTTTTCTAAAGCAATTATGAAAACATTCATGATCTCCTGGGACCACGGGATGCCTTAAAGTAATTATCAAATGATGTCCAAAAAGTCAGTGGCTTATGTGTAATTAAAGGTGATGATTAAGAGTAGGAATGTCTTATGTTACTTTAAATATCTGCAATATAAATGCCTCTATTTGATTCAATCATCTTCATCTCTTTGTAAAGCCAGTGGAAAGATTTTTAGACCATGATTCCTATCACCTCCTTTAGCCAACTGCATTACAGTGCAGACATTTCAATATTTGTGCAGATGATTTCCACCCTAGACCCTGAACATTTTTAGATGCTTTTTAGATGCTTAGTTGAGATCAATCCAGCTGCCAATATATAACTATTGGAGTATGGAAGCAGCATAAGTGAACTAGACACACCATAGGAAGACCCAGCAGTGCTTAGATTAGGTATCTACTTGTTGATAAGCTTTCAGTTTAGCTCCACATTTCCTAACAGAGGCTGATTGCATGAGTTTTCATGCCCAGGATTTCCACATACGGCATATAGACTAAATATCAAAGGTCTCTGAACTGTGAGTGATATTTACCCACAGCATACGTGTCATTAACAAGTAGCTAAGAAAAAATTGATCTAAACTCTGACTTTAAGAAAAGATCTGGCGGTTGTGTGTGTACAACTTGCGTTACCAGCAGAAGCATTATCATTGTAAAATGTTGGGGCTTCATGCTTAGAGCTACATACATCATTTTGATTCTGTTTTCTTGGGTAAATCGTAGCAAATTTTTTCAGATGGACCAAATTGTTGTTGTTGCTATTTTGCTTATCATCATACTTTGTTTTGGATCATATGAAACATTGCATTATTTTCTAAGCTATTTTTAAGCAGCAAATGTGCCAGTCAAGGCTAAAAACTTAAAAGATATCTCTAACAAAATGGGTGCGTTGATTCATAGTCTAAACACTTACTACCTAAACACTTACTAACACTTACTATCTGGGGTTACTTGTAACTTTGATTCTTGCCCATTTTTGCTTCATTCAGAGCAGCAATAACAAATTGAGTCACTCACCTGAAAAAGGTGGGTATCTGCATTTGGGGCAAATGATAGCATAGCTAATATTAAAATCCTAGTCCTTTCTGGAAACTATATGTTACTTAAGCGTAACAGTAAGCCCTTGATCCTTCTAGATAGGCCTCCCACCTGCAGTTTGTTGGCACACCATGGTTTCAGTCTCTGATCCATGTCCACTAAACTATTTTCACAAAGGGATACATTTCCACAGCAGCAATGGAAAGAAAATAATCTCAGAATACCTGTAAAATTAGTGCCAGGAAAGCTTTGTTGATATGGTTTCCATTCAAAGTTATCACACAGATCTCAGTCATTTACCTGGAATGTGTCCTGCCTCTTCACAAGCACCTTCTCCTTCACATAGTTGACAACAGCTCCTGCTTTAATCTTTCAGAAACACTGAAGTGAGCCATTTGAATGTTCATAAAAACATCTTTTTCCTGCCGAATGTCTCCACTCCATTTGATGTAGATTTGCATGTTTGCAAAGTTTTCAGCAAATATCAGAGACATCAAAACTGTTTTGCTAAGCTATACAGGAGTACTAGCAAGCTTAGCCATTCCATCTGCTGCCATGTCTCTCCCCAGACACCTGCACTTACCCTGTTTCTCTCTGGCTCAAAATCTGCATAACCCACACAGGACTGGAGAGGGCAGATCTGTGCCCTCAGCCACAGCTATTGTCCTCTTCAACAATTAACACTTACCTGTTGTGTTAAAAGATTACTTTGTCTTGCTGGAAATCAGAGCTGTTGAACAATGTACAATTACTGCAGGCAACTGAGATATCAGATGTAAAATTACATTTTTTTATTTTTTTGTAAGGTTGCATTTCTCTGTTCTTTGCACTCCCCAGATTCCCTATGCATTCAGCCAGAAATTCATAAAGGCGAGAAGAGAGTAGTCTAGCTCCTCAAATGATGTAGTTTTGCAGGTGTGCATATGAGAGTAGAAATAATTATAAAAATAATTTATTCAGAGAAAAAATACTGCAGATACAGTTTAGAATATCTTAGAAGAAACACTAGTTAGCAAGAAACACACCACAATTATTGATTTTATTGGGTGAGGAAAAATGATGAATTTTTCTCTTCTAGCAGGTGGCAATAGCTTGTTGAATACTTAAATGGATTGGATTTAAAGATATGGCTGCACATTGTTATCCTTTATCACTGTCATATTAAATCCTGGAAGACTTCATTCACTAAATGAAAACCACATTGGAAGATGTCGTTGTATTTGGGAACAGGTTTATACATTCAAAATTATCCTTGGCACTCCAGTGTTAATACCCCCCCAGTGATAATTTCCAGTGTGTGCAGTTTTAAACATTATCAGTGGAAGGTGGAGGAACTGAAACTTCCAAGGATGCCAATCATTTTAACAACCCTCTCCCCTCTTTGTGTCATCCACTGCAAGAGCAGAGGCTGCAGTTTTTGTGTTTTATGACATATGACTGGAATGGGACACTCCTTAGTATATTACTTATGCAGCTTGATATTTGTCTTGTATGATTGTTTTTTCCTTCAGCTAAAAATAATTTAATCACACATTAAAGCCATGAAAATTCCATTGCTTTTGCAGACTAGATTCTCCAGATTTATAGCCTACTTATCTCACATGGTTTTGTTTTGAGATTTTGAGATTGTCTTTATTTATTATACAGTCTATAAAGTAAAATTATTCTAAATCACTCCTGTGGAACCATGAAAATGAAACCTCGAATAGGCGAGAGGATTTTTATGTCTTTTAATTAGAGCTTATGTTGAAACTTCAAATGCTATGGCAAAATGTTCATTGAACAGCATTTTCTCAAGCTGACTACAAAGGACAGAACCTCAGCTGTTTGGAGATGTCACAGCTTTTGAGTAGTTTTAAATTATAATATCAATATTCAGAAACCTTAACTTTTTCTTAGTCAGGGGCTTTATATAGGAAATCTGTTGCTTTATCCCCATTTTACAGCTTTGCAAGTTGCAGGGAGGTGAATGTACTTGCCTTCTTTCTACAGCTGCTTGGGGGCAACACAGTCATGAGATTGTATAGGATTTACTTACAGACTGACAATTCAAAGTCAGGCAATATTCACAACTTGCTAAAATTAATCCTCATGCTTCAAGATTTCAGCTTGTGATTCAGAAAGTTTGGTCCACTTCGTGCGCAATTAATTCACCATGTTTAGATTTCAGTATCAGATAATCCATTCTCTGTGTTTGCAGACACCTGGAAGTAGCTGTTACCTATTTTTCCTTCTGTTCCCTGCCTGTGGCACATGGTTTAATTTTCTGAAGATTGAAAAGCTTCAATTTAACTTAAGTCTTTGGGCTTAAGATACTGCACGCATGTGAAACATAATGGGCCATGATATGCAAGCAACCAGTCTAGATGATCTAATGGCACCTTCTGGCCATAAACTCTATGAAATTATTAAACCTATGAAATTGTAGAACACAAAATACATGATAATATTAAACTAATGGGAGTGGTGGAAACTAAGTACCTTGAGTATTAGACCCCATATACTTGGTTTCATTAAACACAAAGCACTAGAAATTCCCTCAGGCAATATCATTACATAGGATAATAAAAGAAAGAGGAAGAAGCTTTAGGGCCACTTGACCAGTATCTCCCTATATTTGGTAAGTGCACACACTAAAACTAATTTTCAAGGAATTAAATGCCTGAGAGTCAATCCAGCAAACTAAGTAAATCCTGTCTCACAGAACACCTACAATTCAATGGGAAAGAATTATTCTCAACATTGCTTCAATAAGCTTATGTATGCAAATTTAACTCTACATACAGACAGGTACTGATACTGTAACTCTGTCTCAGCTGTTAGTGACTAGAGAGCTTTTGGCAGAATGGGGGAAGAAATTGCTTTTTAAATTTGGAAAGATTTAATATTTAGAGCAAGTATCTAATATAGTTTAATCAAAACCATTTCAAGTACATTTCCCAGTTACTTCATCTAACAGTTATCTTAGTTCCAGACATATAAATACATATATTTGTTTATTTTCTTACTATTAATTGAAAGCAGCTTTTTGTAATAATTGTTCCCATTTCCCAGGGAAGTGTGGTATCACGTGCAGTGGAAAACTACAGTTAAACATGCCTTGAATCTCAACAAATTGAAGATTTACAGTATTTGCTCTGGTCAAGCTTGTTTTAGTCTGTTCTCAATGGCAGACTCCTCTCTTTCTCCTCTGCTAAATATCTTTACATAGAACCTTCATATGTGTTCGTCCTGATCCCAAAAACATGCAGTAGATCTTTAACATATGAGGTAACCTACCACCTAAATTTTCATGCATACTTAATTTATAAAATTCAGAATAAAAAATACAGAGATACTGTCTTTTTCATCCCTGAATTTCAGTAACCATATATCTCATGGAGTAGATGCACCTTATGGCAGATGCCACACTTGTGGTTCCTTGACATGGATGACAGATAGAATGTCATGGCTGCTTTCTAGTCTGGCTGTACAAGATTTTTTCCCACACAAGCAGGTGATGAGACTGTCTGTACACAGTTCTTATTCCTGGATGCAGACTAAATGCACATCTGGACCTCTAGATTGACAGAACTGGCAAAATCAGTATGAAGGTCTGCCCTGAAACCAGGAGCTCACATATAAAGCCAGGGAGAATCCTTTCTCCAAAGAGCAAAGGCTGGGGAGCCACATAGATAAGTGTCAAAGCAAAATCTAATCTCTGGACTCCCAAGCCTGGATATGCTCATTCTCATGAAAGTTATCTTCCACTGTAGCATATGTCTTGGTCATCACAAACAGGAACATACAAGATGAGGCTGTCCTTGCATGGGTCTGCACGTCATGAAAACTCACACATTCAGTGTTTTCTTGTGGATAAGATCAAAGGCAGTTTGTCTCTGCAAATGCATACCTAATGAAAACAAATACGTACCTGAAATCTAAAACTCTTACAGGTGAAGTTTCTGGGACTTTAGTTCAAAGGATTTTTGACTGAAAGTTAATCAGAAATATGTTGAAAATAATTTTTAAATATCAGCTCCATGGAGATGCTTAAAAAAGAGTTGTTGCTTTTCCCTGACCGAACGTATAGAATAATTAAAGAATATTTACATTTAGTAAGTCATGTGCATAGTGAAAATAATTTATATGATTGTTTTTAATGTTGACAAAATTCCCAAGTTCCCAAGTTCCTCAGCATTTAAATTATTTTTTTTCCCAGTATCTTTTCTGCCTTCCACCTGTAACAATCAATCAATTTACATACCTCAGGAAAAATAATCTTGGTGCATTACTTCTGAAGTGCTTTATGATTATGGTAACTCCCTGTTCTGACTGTCCATTTGATACACTGAGAAAGGGAGAGTCTGGAGAGGGAAGAAGGGCTGAACTCTGAAACAGCCTGAAGTCAGACCATGAGGACACCTCAGAATAAAAGAAGGTGCCCTGTTCGCTATTTAAAGTGACAAATTCAGGCTTAATGTTCTATTTCATTTTTGTTTCAATTTTGTTTCAATTTCAATTCTGCTACATAACCTTGAGGAAAATTGCTGAGACTTCTGTACCCCAGTCCCTGTCTGTAAAGGGAATAATAATAGTGGTAATAGTAATAAAATCTGTCTTTGTTTTGAAGATAAATACATGACAAGTGGAGTTATTTGGGTAGTATGATAATGGAGGTCACATAAGTAGCTTAGATGAACAATGTACTCAAACCTGTAGTTCACTGAAAATCTTAGCCCCTGGGTTTGGCTTTTAGAATCAGAAATGGTTAGTCTTTCTACTATTGTTATTACTTTCTTTGATAACTTTAGATCTCTCTGTATGTTCTAGCAATTTGTACTGCATGTGAAAATTTTAACTATAGACTTGACAGTTTGAAGTTGTATATTTGACACTGGCTGTTTAAACTAACAGATCTGAACTATTTCTAGCAGCACTTTATTTAAGATTATTTATTTTCCTGATAAGAATGCTAGAATTTGCGAGGACTAGACTAAACTGTGTGTGGGTATCAAAGATGTCATTAATAAAACCACTTTGAAACAGAGACCTCTTTCTGTGATGAGCTTCATGTCCATCCAGTGCTACCTTCATAGATAGACACAAATAAAGGACTTATCCTGGCAGATGCTCCATATCTCCTTCTCTTAAAGGCAGTTAACAGGACTTTCTGATATCTGGTAGAAGTTTGAGGACTTCCTCTTACATCCATGGTTTGTTTTTTTTTTATTTTTCATGTAATACAGTAATTTCCTTTCAATGAGAGTTTGTATCTTCACATTAACTACACTTGTAAACTGACACTGAAGCAGGAGAGCTTACAGGAATCTGGACACAATATTGGCTTTTATTGGTAAAATGCAATTACAAAGGTAATTGTCTCCTATATGTCTGTGTGACACTTTCTTGGCACTAGCATCTCCCATTTCTGGATTGCCTTCCCCTCTTCCTCTCCTCCTCAATATGTTTTAGTATTGGAGCCAATAGCCTGGTGACCATTCAGAGGTTATACTTGGCAGGTTTAGGACACAGATGCTGGATTGCAACATTCAAGGGTTTGCAAGAGTTTTTATACCAAGTTCTCTGAGTAGCTCAGTGTCTTGGACCATGTGGAAATTACAAAATTACCTTTAAATATGATGAAAGTTAACTTGTTGACAAGCTAACTCCATTTTGTAGACCTTCAGTTTCTTTTGGTTTATTTTTATCTGGGAAGAATTAAGTTCTCTCACCTTCAGGATCATGTTTTCCAAACATTCTACCCAAGATGAGCTGATGATGAATTATTTTATGTAACTTTTTTAATCATAGAGTGCCTTGAAGACCACCCACTTAAGCCCCTATGCAGTCATTGAGACGTATTACCATTTCTGCACCCTACTCCAAATAATCCAAAGTGTAAAAGAAAAAACATGCCAGGTGGCTGAAGTGGGAAGTGGGGGTAACAGAATGATGTGATGCTGTCAATTCTTCACCAGTGAAAAGCAGTAATCACAGCCCACAAAATGCAAACAAATATAGTCATAGTCTCCTCTATGATTCTTTGAGAGGTCCCTTGCACAAGATCCATTGTAACTCAGCATTTCCAGGATGAGTACAAACTAGGTGCTGCTCCACATCCTATGGAGCACTGCTGTAGACTCAGACTTTGTCCTGAGCACAGAAAAAAATATGAAATTGTTCATGCATGAAATAGGGTGGGGGTCCTTGGAGAAAGTTCTTCTTCAGGTAGTGGACTTGGCAGTAAAGGGATTTTACCATGAAAGATGTGACGACATGATGCTGACATCAGCTTCAGTGAGATATGTTTTTAAAAGGAGCATCTCAGAGATAAATAAACATGAATTCATCAGCCCCTAAAACATCTGATGGTGGCAGGCAAACTCTTCAGAATACAGGTGAAAAAGCTGAGGCCCAGCAAAATGAGTTCTGTTTTAGAGGTTGTGTTTTACCCAAGCTCATGCAAAACAATAAAATGGGAAAATATGCAGTTGGAACCTCTTTATCATTCATTCTTCTTTCGTCTTTACCACTCATTCTTCTTTCCTTCTTTTTAACAAAGGAGTATCTGTAAGATTTTTCAATAGAGAAAATTATAAAACAAGTACTTCTTCGGGTGGAAGGGTGAGTTGCTTTATTACTGGCAGAATCAACTGGCACCTCCACCTGGACTCTGCAGAGACACAGAGATACAATTTGAAGCTCTGGATCCAGTGAAGTCAGAGGCATTTACAGATGTCCACCACTTCTGCAACTTTTGCCTTCAGCTCTAAATGAATTTATGCAGGAGCTGGAATAATGTTTAATTCTTTGCCAGAATACAAAAAAAGACAAAATTCACATTCTTTGGTCTTTGCAGGTTGGCTAAAGAGAACAATGTTAGAATTTTTCCATTAATACTTGTCAGGGAATTTCCAGGCTGCTGTGGAAGGCTCTATATTTTTGGGAGGTCCGTATGCAATTAACACAAGTAGGTTTTCAATAATCAATAAACCCATCTGAAAGCTTAATCGGGATGATTATTTGGAGTAGTATTACAATCTGTGCATGAATTCATCTCTTTGTTTTCTGCTCTACTGTCCAGAAATTCTTCAGCTTGTTAAGGGCTGAATAAGTTTAGCAACAAAGAACTAAGCAAAAATATAGACAAAACTGTAAGTAGAAAGAATCAGAAGTAAGAGAATTCAGACAATACTGTGCAAAGTCAACAAGTGTTAGTCTGATTAATTACTTTGTTAAGGATGAATTTTAGTATGAAGAAATAGTCTTACAAGTAATAATGCAAATTCATACTCAGTATAGGAGACAGACAAAATACGTGTGTGTTTGTGCACACGCACATATGTGTGTGTGTCTATTCCCACTGTGGAATTTTATTTTGTTCTGGAAACAAAAATAACAGTATGACTTAACTCTCTTACTTTGCTTTGCAATTGGATATTTATGAATAGAATAACTGTGGCAGCAAATATGTCATAAGCAATAAATAGGTTGTCATATATTTGTATAAAATATTCATCAGATAACTTGAAACTGAACAAATTCATAAAGCATGTTGTATCAAGTTTGCTTACACCAAGCACTGTAGGAAGTGTTAGTTCCATTGGCATCCATAGAAATTCTCACATTTGAGCAAAGATACACAGTCTGGTCTGGGAGGATTTTGTTCCTTTTTTCTTTCCTTTTTTTTTTTTTTTTTTTAAGAGTAGGCAATTAGGTAAATAAATACAGCAGCAATTTCAATTTCCTTTTGAGAATAATAGATCTTAAACTGCCAGAAAAACTTACCTAGGAACACAATGGATATTCCACCACTGAAAGGTATTAAATCACATTTATATATATTGTAGAAGACTTATTTGATGCAAAAATGACTGCACAAGAAGGCTCTTTTTGTTTTCCTGTACTTACGAAAGAAGTTAGACTGTAATCTTCCCTTCTTGCCCTAGAATTTATTAATCTATAATACTTACAGTATATTTGCAGATAATTTCTTAAAAAGAAGTGGAAATAGATTAATAATATCCATTGTTAGCTGAATGGAATTTGTTTGCCTCATACCATTCACTGCATACTGTCTATATATACCTATAGATACATCATGGGCAAAATTTATGGAATATTTAAATGCAGGTCTAATTTAAGTGAACATAACCTTTTGATCTAAAAAATAAACAATCTAACAATAGGAAAAATTGCAATCTGTCGAGACATATTTGAGTTATTTTGCAGTAATTGACTTGGCAGCAGCTTCAGTCACAGATTTCTGTTTCACAGATTGTCCCCAAATGAATAAAAGGTTTGCTTTGAAATATAATTAATACTGCATTCAGCTGCGAGACTTTCTCAGGTTGTCAAAGGAATTTGAAGAAGGTAGTTACAAAAAAAAAAAAAGGAAAAAAAAGGAAAAAAAAGAACAGAATGAAATAGCTAAGCCAAATCCAAACAGGAGCTGAAGGACAGCAGGCAAAAACACAAAGTGGACATGACAAAAGTCTTGCAGGCATTCATTTTTTATCAAATCAGCCATCAAAAAAGACTTTAATAATGTTCTGTGAACTATTCAGACACTTTCGTATTGTCTGTTAAGGCAACATATGATGGTGAACTATTTGGCTGAGTAGTGTAGATACATTACAAAAGAGAAGAGATAAGAAAAACCTACTTTTCTGGTGCTAAAATCCTAAATATCTGCTTCACATACACAGTTTCACTTTAAAGCTATGTCTAAGTGTTTTGGGTTTTAAAAGACTGTTTTGGGAAGTCTCTAACTGATTCAGAGTGCAATGTGCAGCACAAAAGGAAAAGTGGGGGTAATTTTGATCCTCTTCACAATTAAGGGGTTATTCAGACCCTGAGTCCTTAGTCACCATGTGCTACATTTGTTTTCCCACATCTTCTGCAACATGTGATTCTGTATGTTCATGCAAGGCAGGGGATACGAATCCTTGTTGACAGTGAAATGAAACTAGGTATTTAGTGTGTGGAGATGGCATCCAATGGAATCTCTGGGGCAGGGCCTGATGGCCTCAGGTTGTGGGCCATCAGCAGGGGTGGGAAGAGATCTCTGAGGGGTGGTAAGGGCAATTATTGCCCTCAGAACCCTGACATAACTCATTTTACCTCTAAAGACCACCTGTGTGACTACTGAGAGAAGCTGGGTCCTGACATTTTAGATGCTGAAGTCCCATGGCCGACTAAGCACCAAATCTACATAACAATGTTTGTAAAACTTCCTTGATACTTACCGGCATCTTTTATGCATCAATAGTTTAGAAGACATCATTAATGGCTTTGCAACGAACTCCTTCTCGTATTTTTAAAAAAAGGGTAACAACATTCCCCAATAAACATTAATGACTGTGAACAGTTCAAATCAACTCAAGCCGTATAAGTACAATGGACAAACATTACTTCCTAGGATATTCTTGTGTTGTGTCACCTACTGTACTGTTTCATGCTGAAAGCCATTTCTGAGCTGGTATTGGAAGGCAGTTCTGGTTGCTATCGTTCCTTACCCCTGGTTACTTTTTGTTAGCGAAATCCAAATCTAAACTAGTCACGCTGCATTTCCACCATTGCCAGTGAAGAAACTTCAAGGTTTGGCTTATCCTGTGACATATCAGAAGGACCATCCTTTTAGATCAACAGAAAGAAATGGCCACTTCAGACTTTTAGAAATTTAAGGTTGAGTAAGAACAAAAATGTCATTCAGTGTGATTACATTTTTATTTATGAATAAAATAAGCGATTGCAAGAACAATTAGTGACAGAATAAGATTTCCCAGATGAAGAACTAGATATAGCTAAATGTACTAAATAGCTAAAATGAGTTCTCTTTTCTTCAGAACCCAAAAAGTCAAAATCCTCTTTTCTTTGCCTGGACTTCAGCTGGGTCAATGAAGCACACAAACATCTGCAAGAACTTCCTCATTGCTCCAGTCTTTAACCGACTGACATGACAAAATTTGGGTGAACTTTCTTTTATCCCAAGTGACTGCGGGGAGCAAAAGTGTTTCAGATACCCACACAGAAGGGTATTTGATAGTCACGCAACACTGGGTGCTTTCCTGACCGTCTTGAATAACTTTTTCTTAAAGATTGGAGTAAAACCTTTAAATATACTTTGCTTCATTTTCAGGCAACTTCCATTTATCTAGTTCAGGTCATCCAACAGGAAAGACAGAATAGTTTTGTGCCAGAGCGTCCGTATGTAACATGATATCTCTACACTTACAGTTCGCCAGGAGCTTGATATTGTCAGAGATGATTTACAGTGAATTCCACATTTTAACTTGATTCCTTTTCTGTTGAGATAATTATCAGTGAATTAGTTGCATATGTTGTTTGTCCAGGAGAGTTTTGGGAGGGCAAGGGTGTACCTGTAGTTTGTGTGCCTCAAGCTAGCTTCACAGAGGGGTAAGGATTAGCAAGAATCTGGTACTGAGACAGGCTGATGTGCGAAATGAAGCTGTTTGCAAAGCATACTGTGAAAGAAGAGAGAGAAGGGAGAGATTGAATATGTGGCTTAGTGTATATCCTAAATCTGGCTGGAAGATGGGCTTTGAACAAGCTGTTATTTTCCACATGGGAGTAGCATTGCTACAGTAAAATGCCAGATTTCATCCATCATAATGTCATGGCTCATATTAAAATGTCTTGAGGGACCTGAGGGAGGGATGGGCAAAAGACATCAAATCAATTTTCGGGCAATTGCTACGGTTTTCAGAACCTAAGCCCTATGTGATGGTGTTATGGTTGCACAAAGGGAGGCTATAAATAAGGTCCATATATCAAGAGAGGAAATAATTTAGAAAAAAGCAGTTGATTTGACTTTTGCATGAGGCTGAACATATGGTGAGGTACAATCAGGTTATCATTCTGTATGTACCTCACAGAGATAAGCACTGAATCTATACTTATAAGAAATTAGCACATCAGTGTAGTCCTAAAAGTGACAGCTCTGGAGCAAGGTACCTCTTGCTTATAAAAAAAAAAAAAAAAAAAAAAAAAAAAAAGGAAAATTTAAAAAAGTTTATAAGATTATTTTACATTTGTTTAAATTAGTATTTAGTTAGGAGATATGCAAGTCAAATACCATTATTAGCTGCTTCTGGAAACTTGAACATTATACTTTCTGCAGAATGGGACTTTTTTACAAGATGCTTTTAAACACAGAGAATGGGAAATTAGCCCCAGGGTAGTCCTGCACTAAAAGCAAGTAGACTTTTAAAGTTTAATAGTCTACATAAACAAGCATAAATAGATTTATTATGAGTTTGTCAAGACAACAAATGTATGTGTACCATGGCATGCATGGGGCAATGTTTGTACATGATCACCAAGCAGGTGTCTTAGAAGCAAATTGATCTACCTAATGGCTTAATATTTGTGGATAGTGCATCCACTTAGAAACTCCTCTCTTTCTGTGTCTTTCTACTGGAAAACAACCAGCATATATGAAGATCTATTCAAGGCATCTGAGTGCCTTCATATTCCATCTGCAAACAGAAGGATCCAGGGAGTTGTTTGTGAAGGGTCTTAGAAAAAATACCCATTTCTCAGGTACATGCACCTGGATATTTACCTGCTTTTTGAGCCATGTAGAAGAAAGTGAAAAGAAAAGCATCCATGAAAGCAGGTCTGTGAAGATGTTTTTGCCTTAAATGGTCACTACGGTAGACATTATTGACCTGCAACAATCACTAAAGAAAAAATTTTCCTTTTTAATGTGTAGTTTAGGCAAGAAAAAATCAAGATTTGCTACCCAGCAGCTGTTTATATCTTGTATAAAATTAGCAGCTGGCCTCAATCCTAGCCAAAGTGGACATATGGCTGAATAAAAAACTACAATACTTAACACTAATTGACATACTTGTTGGCAATAGAGCTGGGTGAGTAATTCAGGTTTTTTTCTGTTTGGTAGCCAAAGCACACAAAAAAGTGGGGAAATTTGATACAGTAAAATGTTTCAGAAAAAAAAAAAAAAAACATTAAACAGTGATTTCTGTTCTATTAAAGTGTTTCATCAGTACAAACATATACATTTATTTATATTCTTTCTAAGGTTAATTGATGTTATTACTTCATCTTTTTTCTTGCAGTGTAGATGATTTATTTAAGTACAAGATACTGTTCCAAAATATGAAGTAAGTTAGTTCTGCTGAAAGTAATAACGTTCATTTTTAAATAGTGAAATAAAATACTATGACATTCTCAAAGGACTTCCATCATTTTTCATTTTCTTCTTGGCTGAAAATAATTACTGATTTTGTCTCAGTTTCCAGAGATTTTGTATTCCTTCTTTAAAGCTTTATTTTTCAGTAAATTTACTGTTCACTAGAACATGGGCCAATGTGCATGAAGACCAAAGTAAATTTAGTTCTAATCGCTATATGTGGGCCAGCTATGATGTGTATTGGCCACTGAGGATTTCCTCCCTTTGGCTTTATTTGTCATACTGACAGCTTGAATGTGGAAATTAGTAGATGGTTTGTTCTTTCTTTCATCATAGACCTCATAACGATATCTATAAATGGTTCCAGTATATAGCATCTGTCCTTTCTGTCATGGTCTTTTGGACAATGTCCGTTCTGAAGCTGTGCTTGCTGTGGTCAATAACAGCTTCCTTATAACAAAGAAAGCACTTGTATGGAAGTTAAAATGTCTCTTGGAGTCTACATTATTTCTGAGAAAGAAACATTTCTGGATTTGGATAAGCAGATCTGTTTCTTTTGGTGAGTGATAAAATAGAAACCCTTCAACCCTATCTACATTACTCATGCTTATTTCTCCAGAATCATTGGTCTAGAAAATCTAGCTTAGCCTACAACAGCAGAAAATGAGGATTGTACTTTATGGACTATAATCTACTGTACAGAGTCAGTATAGTTAATCTGCCTGACAAATTTTTATGCTCTCTGGAAACATTTGGCCAAGTACACTCTTGCTATGCCCTTCATGCATAAGCAGTTATTTGTTTACAACTAAACTCCTTGAAGGTTTGAATTATGGGCAAAAATATCTAGTGATGGCAACCCATACCTGACCATTATCTTTCTCATCATGTCCTCAGCTCCTCGTTATCCCATGACCAGAGCTGCTCCTAGTCTATGGCAAAGAATGAGATCCAGAGTGCCCAGAGAAGATGTGCCATCAAGTACAGGATAGACCAGAACTTTGTATTACAAGAATGTTTCCAGTCTCCAGCCTTCTCATATGGACTCCTCAGGATGGAAGAAACACAGAACCAGGAAGCCAGAAAACCTTGCAGACTATGCACTATTAAGTGTAACAGCTCAGTTTATCTGCATAGATATAAAGTCACCAGCCTAAAGGATCAGTACCTCTGGTACAGGGAAGACTGGCTTTATTGTAAAAGGAGACATGTAGTTTTGTCCAGCCACAGCATCCCTGCCTTCATTTGAGCAATGTATAGGACAGCATTATCTGCCCATTGACTTCCAAACAGAAAGTCAGGTAGGGCAGGATGACTCAGTTGTATAGTTAAGTAAAACATTAATTTAGAGATGGCTAAAGGCAAACAATTATTTTAACATAATGAATAAGTTCATGTGGAGTGATGATAATGAGATTTCTGTTTGGTTTGAGTTGGGAGTTTTGTTTGTTTATCTGTTTTCTGTCAGGTATGAACATACAAGATGCTCTGGAGGAAGCCAGAGATTTTTTTTTCTTTTATTATGATTCTCTGACCTTGGACAAGTAGATTAATCTCTCTCTCAGTGCATCTGCCTTCTCCATTTGCAAACTAGTAGGTAATGATGCTTGTATAGGGAGTTGCTCTGTGATACCTGTGACTGAAAATTTGCAACCCCAAGTAGAGGCATAACATGGTAAATCTCAGCAAGACCCAACAGTGTTCTATGGCTTTTGACTTGCTGTGGACTAAAAGAATATGTCATCTTATTGCAGTGATGGATTAATTAATCAGTTTGGTTAGTTGTGCAGTACAACTTGGTTTCAGGAGACATCTACCTCTACTGTTAGCTCACTTTAGTGATTAATTTCTTTACTAAGGCTAATTTGTGTATTTTCTCCACCTAGAATCCTTCCCTGATTTCACACCATTAATAGAAGTAATTCTATTGATTGCCCAAGTCTTATTTAACAACATGCGTTAATGGATGCTTCTGTGTAAGCCCGTTAATATAGTATTAAATTCAATTCAGTTACCTGAATGTGTCTGCTGGCCTCCAGTTACCATTCCAAAAGGTCACAGGTCTCCCTTAGGTCCTGTATCATCTTTGTCAGGTCTATACAGATGTTGTGGATACCCCCAGGCATCTCAAATGGCACCAGATGTCTATCTGCAGGTAAATGAATGTATCTCTAAGGACCGGATGCAGTTCCTGGTTCAGATAAGGTGTCTAGTATGTAGTGTTCACAGGTGAATTAGGTTTCTAACCTCCCATTTTTGTCTACTAGAGCTTGTAAAGCTCTTCAGCTCATCAAATGTAGGATTCTACTACAGGGACCAGCTGAATCGCTCTCATCTCCATTGAGCTCAGTTTAGGGGACCACATAGGCATTAAGTAACATTTGAAATGTTTGAGTGTATTTCAGACATTCTGATGGTGCTTACATACATGACATATGACATACAGGGACCTATGCTTTCTGGAGCAGCAGCTGGTATCCAGGTGGGATGCTCTGTGGTATCTCAACTGGCAGTACATGTCTAAATATGGACAACTGAAACTCTTCTGGCTGTATTGGAAAAGGATGAGATTTAGTTGTTAAAACAGGTATCTGCTGCCACTTAACATGGCAATCCATTGAGATCCACAGGGCTAGCAGATGTGATACAGACCTCAAGAAGACTCAGACTCCTCTTTAGCAGGAGATGGATGTCAAGATGACCTGAGTTGTTTATGATGTCATTAGATGTGTGCTAGATAGATGAATCAAGCCCTGTGTCTATACTATATGGAGCAGGAGTAGTAAGTTCTAGTTCTCACAGAGGCCTCTGCAGAACCCAAACTAGTTGTCAAAATCTGGAGCTGAATCCCACACAAAATGAGGAGATCACCTGAATTTCACACACACTGAACCAATAACACATTTAAGAACAGCAGTCAGAGATGCAAAAATAGCCTTTTAGGTAACTGTTAATATGTACATACTTAAAATTCAACATGTGCTTATGTGATTTGCTGATTCAGACCTTGAAGTGCTCGGCCAGTCTGTCCTTCTGTAAAGCTCAGATTAGAAACACATGTGATTTTCTTTGTTTCTTCTTCTCCTTTTTTTTTTTCTTTTCTTTCTTTCTTTTTTTTTTTTCTTTTCTTTCTTTCTTTTTTTTTCTTTTCTTTCTTTCTTTTTTTTTTTTTTTTTTTTCCCAAAACAGGAAATAATTTCTCACCTTTTTAAGTGCCACTTGGCTGTGGGTACTGTAAAAATTCTTACATCTTGTGGAAGTGCCAATTAGAGACAATAATTACTTGACTTGTCTGCTTTAGCATTAAAATGCTTAGAACTCCTTGTTCTTGGCAGCTGGAATTTTTATTTCAATGCTTATCTGCTTTAGAAAATATATTTTTTTTCAATGGACCATGATTTAAAAATCAACAAGGTTACTCAAATTGTAGAATTCCACTCTTTTTTAAACTAACATTTCTAATGGCTTTATTGTATATATTAATTTTAGGAATTCCTTCCAGGTTAGTTCATAAGATCATTTTGTATCACTTAAAATCATTCATAGATAGATTTTATGTAGGATATACTCCTAGATCAAGTATTCTAAAATTATATTGGATTTTCCCATCCCAAGTAGTGTTTTCAAGGAAAATTAAACCTAATTTACTTGAAATATATGTGTGTAAATGAAATGGAGTGCAAAGCAGAATTTTATTATTTTATATAACTCTGACTAAGTTTTCTGGTGTTCAGGATGAGAAAGTGGAAAAATTCCAAAACAGCTAATGCATTTTGACATATTTCTGCATTTTAACAGATCCCCCTACAATCTTAAAAATCATAAACATATTTTTTCTAGAATGCTTTTATGAGCTTTTAATAATTCTCATGTGTAAAATAAAAGTTCCGTTTTAACTGCACATTAGGTACTTTCACTGGAAAATGCTTCCAACCAAATTCTATGGGTTTTTTTTAACTAGTACAGAATATTTTAGAGTTTTTTTTCAGAACTATTCAACACCACTTCTGTCTAAAAAAGTGTATGCATAGGTGGGTGTTGATTAATGGTGCTAAAAACACTTTGTGTAGGATCTTATGCTAATTACCCTTTATACCCTAACCTGTGTCAGTTTTAACAATCTAAATTAGCATTTTCTCTTAGGACTAGAGGAATGTGAGAATTGTGAAATTGGCTCAGTAAGCTGAATTAACAGTGTGAAAATTGAGATGTTCTGTCTTTCCATATTAACATCTGCTGCTTGTACTAAATGTGATGTTCTAATCTAAGTGATGGAGACATTACCCCACCCCCTTGGAGAAAAAAAAAAAAATACAAAAAGAAAGAGAAAGAAAAGATGGGGTGGGGAAAGAGAAATAAAAATGTTGCTACATTGTAAAAAAGTGTAATTGGTGACAATTGTTATCAGCAGTTCCAGGTAATCATGTCTGGAATAATGGATTTTTGACATGCAAGTCTTGAAAATTGGTTGCATTATTGTTGATGCAAATAGTTTAGATTCTTTCCTATTACTGCTATAGTATAATGGAACACAATCTTATAGGCAGTGGGTGATACAGAGAGCACATTGCTCAGATAAAATCCTGATTACAAATGGTTCCATTTGGTTTATTTTATATTCTAATAGGAACATAAGTCTTTCTGGGTTCATTACATTATTAAAATAAAAACCTATGTTTCTGAAGAGAATAGGAAGTTTTTATTGTTGTTTCTTCTTCTAAAATACTGTGAGGATTATTCAGATTTTAGGTCTTAGACACCAAGTTGATAAACAGCAGTAATCAATGGCAGTGAGAAGAAATTTGTGTTTTCAAAATATAATTATGTCTCTCAGACTTGTGAACTGCCCATTGTTGCTCATTATTATCATAATCAATACTGCCTAAAATATTTCTGGCCTGCCAGGATGGCACCTGTGTAAGAAGCGGCATCCAGGCAGCAGTGACTTGCTCCAGCTGAGTGCAAGTCCAACTACAACATCCTACAGGCTGTACTTACTGCTTCTGGGAGCATGAGGCTGGAATTAAAAATACCTAAATCCAGTCAATGCTTAAAGATTCAACTTTGTTCCCAGAATTCAGGCACTTAGACGTTAAAAAAAAAACCAACCCCCCAAAAAAAAAAAAACCAAATACAAATGAACATCAACTCAATGACAACAACAACTGGAAAGGCATTGTGGGCATTTGGATGCAAAAGAGAGAGGCATAAGCTACAGCAAGTGACTGATGCCATATTATTAGTCTTAATGGGACAAAGGATGCTCATGGCTGGCTAGGAAAAGCAGGCTCTGCAGAACTCCAAAGCTCTGCATGTTCTGGCTGGGCAGGAGGGTATGGGAGCACCAGAAAGATGTCAGTCCCAGGGCTTGCATCCAGCTCACAGCTCTTTCATAATGCCACTGATGGCCTGGGTTCTTGGAGCAAATGGAAAGTTTGGAGAGAGCTAGTTCAAGGCCCCAGTTCTCATCCTTCACTGCTTGGCAGGAAGGAATGAGGGGAAAGAGTTTCCCATTTCTATCTTCCTCACTGCTTTTTCTCAAACTTGTAAGAAAGATAGAAATAATGAGTTTGGCCCCCAGTCATCACTTCATTAAAATAAAAATCCTTCCTGACAGCCCAAATGTGATCTTTAAAATCTTATTACTTGTCAGAATACACTTTTGTCCTATTTCTAGTCAAGAACATTTTAAATTATTTCTTTTTATTTTATTTTTTCATCCCTGCAGCATTGCTATATACAGCCCTTCACTATCATTGTATCACTTTCCAAGAGTTCAATTTGAATTGAATTTCTAGATCTTAAAGGGACTCCTGACAAAACAGATTACAAATTAAAAAATACAGAAGGCAGCATGATTACCCCCATTTTGGTAGTTACATTCATGCTTCTTTGTAAATTAGCACAATCCAGGAGATCAACAAAATAGTTTTGAAAGGTCTGGCTGAGTGAAAATGTAAATGAGTTGTCATCCCATTGACATTTTAGGGTTTAAGCATGTATTTCCATTTAGACACCTGTTTAAGAGTCTATCTGAGGTAGCACTTCAAAATGCAAACATCACTCCAGCCTGAGTTTTGCTTATCAGACTTAAATTTATGTGGACTTCAAGCAGAGCCCAATGTATGAATCCCACTCTGTACTTGCTATCCCAGAATGTCAGGCAATATAGACTGTTTAGGGAAACTTCAACTTCAGTGCTTTTTATTAAGATGCATAATGACCTAGACAGGGAACCAGTAGCTCTAATACAGTAACAGATACTTATGTAGGTACACAGGTACATTTATGTACCTATGGCTGAGTTACAGCTCTCTTTTACAGTTGGACTTGATGATCTTAAAGGTCTTTTCCCATCTAAGTGATTCTATGATTCTATGTTTCAGTCTGCTGCATAGCTCACATCAAGTTTGTGCCAGCTAAGCATACAGGCTATGCACCATGATTTGCTAGTTTCTTGTCTAACTCTATGAGTTAGTTGTTCACTAAACATACTATTTACATTTTCTTTTATCATTGCTTGAACATCTGCAATGAATGTTGCTATAGCCTGACATTCAGATACCGGTAGACATAAAATCAATTCTTAAGCACCTGTGAATTTTCCCTGGTTTCTTCCACTTTCTCTTAAAGAACTGTAAAAGTGATAAATTGCATTTTAGTTTGTCACCAGAAGGGATTTCTTCCCAAGCATGCAGAAATGTTCAACAATATCATGTGCCATTGATGCTTATGTGAGCCGGCACAGTCAGGACACAGGAACAACCACAAAACCATGGATAAAATTCAAAGAGTATATTTTCATTACCTAGCCAGCCAGGGGATCCCTGAAGCAACACCTGGACAGAGGCATACAAGAGGGGATGCAGGCACCGCAGAGCTCAGTCCATGCTAGAAGATCACTGAACCTGCTGTTTTCACCTGTTTATGAGGGATTTGCGCAGGCGTAGTTTATCACTGTGCTTTGGTCTTTCCCACAGCAGGGCAGGAATCACGAGCATGTTCGATAGGGTGCCTCTAGGTCTATCACAGGCCTATGTTATCTAAACACAGATGGTCTACTTGTCAAAAACACAAGACTAAACAACAATTAGTATGATATATGTGTTTTTCTATATCCCAGCTGCAAGTCACTTGAGCATGTTTACAATCCTCCTCGCCAGTCTTCCGTTATTTTCCCCTACTACTCCATGATCTAAGACAAATATTTTCCTGCACTAACAAGCAAGTCACCCCTTTCAAACCACTTTCTCATGTTGCTGGACATCGCAATCCATACTGACTAGTCATTGGGCCTGTCCATCAACTGGAAGCAGATTGATATGTATAGTCTAGTATCAGCTTTAATAGTTCATCTGCTTTCTCCTTACAAAGTTCACATAGTCCCACTCTATGCAATCGCTTGCCCTTAAAAGAGTCTGGACTAGCATCTCCTAGGGCTGGGATATTTAATCTATAATATTCAGAGCTGTGACAAGAAGATGGTTCTGTCAGTGTCATATTGCATGTGCTTCAGTGCTGAACCTTTTTTGGCAAACTTGATTTTTATTAAATATATCTGATTTATGTTCTACAGTCTCTTGGGGAGAAAAGGCAAATTAATTTAATAATAGATTCACTTTCTACCAACATCTGTTTCCAGTCTGGCCAGGCTGTTATAAATATCAATTCCCTGTGTATCAAAATGAAGTCTTGTATTACTTATACTGAGTTCTAGGAAAGACCCCAGAGCTCTTTCTCTTGGGAAGGATTTTATTTTATTTTATTTTATTTTATTTTATTTTATTTTATTTTATTTTATTTTATTTTATTTTATTTTATTTTATTTTATTTTATTTTATTTTATTTTATTTTATTTTATTTTATTTTATCTTTATTTGTTTTATTTTGTTTTGTTAATTTATTTTCTAAAGTTAAATAATATCACATTTGGACCTTAAAAACCCAGTGATTTACCATTTCCCAGATGGTAACATATGCAATGATATTATCTTATTACAAAAGGCTGCACAAATTAGGAAAAATTGCCAAGCCAGAATTATACATTTTTTTTTCCCTTCTCTTGGAAATCAGTGGAAGCCAACCAGTCCCGCTAATCCAGCTGCTTTATTTTTTTGTTGTTTGCATCATGGTAAGGTTTAGGAAGAACCACTATTGGTAGAAGTAGTCCAAGTGGTAGAACTAGTCCAAACAGAAAGGCTGAAGAGGCAACAACCTCAATATTTTCAGATGTTGGGCACCACCTCTAAGCAAGTCACATCAACTCATTAATTTCTGCAATGCTGATGAAAAATATGATCAAACACTTTGTCAAACTGGGGCCACAGTACTCAGATCTTTGAAGTGTTAAGACCAGAAGAAGCATTCCAGGATGGAGCAGAAGGAAGTATGGCCGTGGAGAATATTAAAAGCTGGGAAGGGTATTTTGATTTTTAGAGAGATTTTTTCAGTGGTGGAGGTCCTGCCTCCATTCCAAATACCTAAAGTGGTATCTCTGAACCTTTCCTTAATTAGTTAAGAAATTAATCTGTTGGGTGTTATTTGTTCTTCTGTCTTTCTGCTGATGCAGAAACCTTCATAATGAGTGTAATTTAGTGTGACTGTTATTTTAGAAAGGTTGCTCTGTCCTTTATGCTGATGATAGCCAAAAGAAAGCCAAAGACCCAAAGCAGAGAGTAATGAGGTGCATGATAGTTGTGGGTTGGTTCATTCAACATACTTATTCCACGCCTCCTGCTTTCTCTTTTCTAGTATAAAGGAGTTCCCTTGTACATGAGGGGTGACGTTATTACCTTCCACTCACGGTTAAAACAGTCTGCACCTGTGCTGTTGAGCTGGTCATGGAAAGAGGACTGAGGAGCTGGACCCAGTTCTGTGGGAAGTCACTGGATGGGAGAGCACATTCATTGCAACCTGAGCTCTTTATGGTCCCTTGGAAATAACTACTTTCTTTATCAATTAACTTTTCTGAGGCAAAAAAAAAAAAAAAAAAAAGGAATTACTGGCTCATCCCATGGTTTCCACAACAGATAAGTTTTGGCACCAGTGATGGTGAATTGCTTTGGCTTCCTAGTTCCACAGTTCTTTTCCCTCTCTGTAAATTCCTTGTATCTGATTTCTCTATCTTTTCATAGATTTTACTCTTCTTCTCTTCTCCATCTTTTAATATTTCCTGCAATGATTTTTTTTTGCCCAGCATGAAATTCTTGCAAGTAGCCCTTCTTTTCCAGGGTCTGGAAGAGTCATCACCAGAGAAGGTGATGGTTACTGCTGATTCCCTTCAGAGTTGAAAACTCCACCTATTTTTTCAGTATTATCTTCCAGCCTTGAAACATTTATTTACCTCTTGAATTAGAAATTTCTTATCACCTTTTCTCCTGAAAGCTCTTTTCTACTTCCTACATCACTGGCTTTAAGAGGATGTTACAAAGTACTACAATAACAATCATAGTAAGAGTCTGGTGAAATTAAAATGAGTCCTCAGAGCTACACCATCTCACACCTTTCCTTTTTTTCCCATTGCATCTCTTATTTACACGTTTGTGCTCCCTCTGTGCAAACTGGTAAGTTTTCCTGCAAATGTGTCTCTTTCCTGATATAATTTCTGGCACTCCTTTACCTTTTTTCATATCAGCTATTGTGCTCAGTGTTTTATATGCACTCATCTGGAGACCTGGTTAGGAAGCATGGGCCAAAGTGCCAGAGAAAGACAACCCTTCCAATTCTCATCAGCATGAAAACTTTGCACCACCCTCTTCTGTGTCTCATGACTTCCAGTCAAAATTAAGATCTCAACAAGGATCTCAGGCCAAACTCTAACTAAAAAGAGGCAAAGGTAATATGAAGATAATGCACATCAAAGGATATGACTTCTTGACATGTCTCTCAGCATCCAAATTATTTGTTTCGGATTGTTACCATTGAGTACTATTTAAAACCTTTTGCAATACTGGATGCTCAGTTGCCTTGGCAGCAAAACATGTTATCCCAACAAGTAGCTGGCTATTAAACTGCATGCATCTTACCAACCTATGACTGAATACAAAATGTGCCATCAAAAAGAATGAAATCACATGATCCGAGGAAACAAAACAGACCAAAACCTCTCCAGTTTACTGCAAGGAAAAGAGGCAGAGTTACCTGGTCGTGGCAACCCAGACTTCAACTCAGTTCTTTCCTTGTGTCTTTATGTAGGGTTTGACTGGACTCTGCAATATTCTTACCAAGACAAACAGTAGAAGAGCTTGTGCCATTACTGTTTCTCATTACATTTAATTGGTAAAGCAATGCCTTGTATTTTAAGGTAGGACTGCAACATGAAATGTCAGTTAAGCAAAGGTATTAATTAAAGATCCCTGGAGAAAATGTACAAGTAACATTGTTTATACGTTACCTTTTTGTTCCCCTGTCACAAGGAACAAAAGAAAGGAAGAAGGCAATCACTCTCTTTGAGACAGAGAAGGAACACTTATCCCAGATTAGCTTCTCTGAGTGACTTTGGAGCCATATCTAATATCAGAAATGGGAAAGCTGTGACTCCCAGGATTTCCAAGGTGTGCCAGAATCATACAGGGTGGCTAAAGAATCACCACCATAATCTTCATGCTGAAAGAGGATTGTTATTGTAAAGGAACATTTAATTATTATTTCTGTTTGGTTTTCTTATTTTTGCACTTACATAGGGAAAGTCTAACTCTGAATGCTCTGGCACAAGGTAAGCATCCTGCTGCTTCCCTCACAGCCAATCATCCTTCAAGACTAGACTGCATTTTCCAAGCATCTTTCACCTAACAGATTGGGGGAAAGTGAGGTCATGAATGCCTGTAGCTGCAAGATCCTGGCTGTAAGGAAATAATGTTAATTGCCCAATTGCTAAGAGGTTTCTCTCTTGACAAGTGTTATCCTGAGTTTCTTTGGCAAATGGTAAGATAGTGGATAAAGAGTCTGAAATACAGGGATCTCCACAAACCCACCAACCACCTGCAGTCCATCTGCTTAGCAACGGTGGGCAGAGTGAACTAAATATTTAAAGTTGTATTTAACATATAGCTGAACAAAAGCAAACTCCTAGTCCTAACATAGTAGTCCTCAAACTCCAGATTTATTTAGGGTTGACCTCAAAGCCTTGAAGAATGGTTTCTCTTTATGTGACCCTGCCCATGACAATGCAACATGATGCTGATTAGCTGCTCAGTACCAGAACACTTTGCTAAACATATGGAAGTTTAGGATATTATTTTTTCCTTAAAAGATGGATTTCTCCTGTGAAACTTTCTTCCGCATAAGATAATAAGACCCCAGTGTACTAGTTTTGGCTGAACATTGCTGTAGTTCAATACCTGACTGTTTTCCTTTCATAGCTTTTTCCAACCCTTGCAGGCCACAATTCCATAGGTGGCATCCGACCATTTGAAGCCATTTGGATGAATGCAACCTGAGAGTGCAAACATTTTGAAATAGATGACAATTAATTACATGGGATTATGAAGAGGTAGATGAGAAACTAATGGAAAGTCAACAGACCTGGCTTTGACCTCCCTTCTGCCAAAAAAACCCCCACCTTGTTATATGATCTTGGACAAATCTATTTAAGCCTTTGTTCTTTCTTTGTTGACTTTGTCAGCTTTGTCCTTTCAAATACAATGCTCTCTGGAACAAGGATTGTTTTTTCCTATGTCTGTATAGTGTCTAATACAAGAAGTTTCAGCATTGGTGGAAATTTTCAAGTGGAATTGCAAGAACAGTAATTATGGAGTCTTTGTATCCCGTGTCACAAGCTCTTAATGAGTTAAAAGAGAAGTGTCAGTGTTAATATTGAAGGAAGGATAACAGATACAGACAAGAGGGGGGAAAAAACACCTTCAGTGCTTGAAAAATCTATAATAGAGGAAGAGTTTCTTGTGGAGTGTGTTTTATTTAGACAATAAGACATTTGTTCAAATTACAATAGACATTCAAACACTTCTTATTAGAAACTTTAAAATCCTGAAGGAAGCTTTTTTTTTTCTTTTTTCCATTGAAGTCTACAAGAAAGAGAGAAAGGTTCTTGCCTTATTGCCCTGAGAGAGACTTTTCTACCAGCAAGTGAAACATTTGATAAATACATGGTTTTATTATTATATCAAAGTCTTTTGACCATATCCATCATTTGTAAACATTTTCCAGTTTCTTTAGTGTCGTTCCCTTATTCTAGAAAGCTGTGGTTACTCAGTGGAAGCTAACAATGGGGCTCTGAGCACTGCAGTGTACCAAATGCATTATACTGAATATCCATGTGTATTTGAAAATTATAAAACCTAAGTTTGTACTGCTGAAAAGAAAAGCACACAATTGTGCAATTCTATTGATATAGTAATGTTCTTTGAGTTCACAGGCTAAGCCTGATGATGGGGAATGAATGTGTTTACATATCTTAATTTCTTTGAAGCTGAATGTTTACCATTACAGCTCCTCACTGTGAATAGAGAACAGGGCTTACATGGTCACTGAAAGCAACAAAGGATTTCAACAAGTTTGTAGCGTAATTTCCCTGAGCTTTCAGGACAGTGTAGCAGTAGGAAAATAGCACATCCAATAAGCTGCTTTTCATGAGAAAGCTGGAGTTAGGAAGACATGGACTCAGAGAAGGATCCTGCAAAAGCTTATACTTGTAAGTAGTTCTAACACTTTCATGGTTCAGGGCCATAAGCACATAAGCATAAAGTGTTTGAAAAGTCCAATTCACTTCAGTTGGACCACTTACGTGTTTAAATTGGACACATGCTTGGTATTCTGCTGGGCCGGCATGCCCAATCTATTACTTACACTGGAAAATGAGGAATGCATTAGATCGTCACCAAGAGAAGCAATTTCCAGGACAAAGTGATTAGATTGAAGGAAATTTATACTCTTGTGGGTAAAAACTACCTTGCAACATTTGTCTAAAAGTTTCAAAATGGGTAATGTTTTCAGCATCAAATGATGTGAGCATGAGTTTATTATCATTTTAAAATACTGGGAAAGAGGAGGGTAGTGCCCTCTTCCATGAGTGATCCCATTGACATTCACACTATTACAAACAGGCCATGAATAACTGCTGAACATACCCTGTTTCCCTCAACATTCTCTGCCCCTCTCTGGAAGCTTTCTGCTCACCTGTAAATATCACAACAGAAATATTTTTTGAGAGCCAGTTCTGAAGCCACATCCATGTCATTTACATACCCCACATTCTAAACCATGCGCATACTTGATGCTACCACATCTTCCCTCCTCCTGTTATTGAAACTAAATAATGTTGTATGGTTCATCTGAGGATACTTGTCACATTTCAGAATAAAGGGGAGCAATGTTTGCAGCTCTGACTAGGAAGGGTAAAACAGATGCTTGGGCAGGATGAGCGTTCCCAGGTCTCACAGAGCACAGTCTATGTTCCAGTGCTGCCTGGCCCTAAATAAAATAGTGTCTACATTATAGAGTTTCCAGACCATGAAGATAACTGAAACAAAAGAATGGTTTCTTCAAGCTGTGCTACAAGCCTCTCATAAAACATTTCATATTATTTTCTTTCACCATATTATTTTCTTTCACCAGGGTTCCTGGCTCTAACTTTGCCAAACCACAACATCCTAGGCATACTAAGAAGTCTGTGCATGGGTTTGGCGCCTTATTGACTGAACTACATTGAACGCAGAGCCAGAACTGGGAACACACACAAAGCACTATATCTTCTGAGTGTTTTCTTATCCGAGGGCCAGGTGGGAACTCCTGCAGGTTGTTGGGGAAGCTCCTCAGTAACCCCATTCTCCTCTGCTGTCTAATCAGCTCCTCTAGGCAGTGCAATATGAAGATGGAGAGAAAACCCCATGGGGTGGGTGGTAATAGGGCTTGCCAAGATACAGGGCTGAAGTTGCAGACTTGGGTCTTCTCCAGCAGTATATGGAAATAGGAAAGTTATTTGCCCTTTCTCCCTGCCCCATAATTCACAGTTTGGCTTCAGAAGGTCCCCAACTGATCTGTGCAAAAAGAAAGATTCACTTTGTTCTTAAGATTCATAGCTTCAGGATAATCTTTTAGTGATATTTTCTGGAAAAAAAAGAGCACACACGTTTGAAATGTCAAGCCTGCTTGACACAGTTAAGTATCTTATGTCAGGGCAACCTGCTAGAGCCACTATAATATAAAAAAGCATTAGATTATACGTCCTGTTCCCTTACTCTGCTCCACAAAATTGGAGGACAAGATCTGGTGGTGGTTTTGCTTTGTTTTTTTGAAGATATTTTAATTATCTGTGACTGTCTGCATTGCATTTGGAAATGCAATTAGCTTCATATATTTGGACTGTTCTCTGCAGACATCAGGTGCTAAGAAAAAAGTGCTAAGAAAATTCACAAAAGCTATTGGCTCTTTTGCATAGCTGCTGGCTGAACAGATAGAAGGTTGGGGTTTCTTTTTGCAAGTGGACAGGCCTTTGAAATCAGTGAAATAACTCTCTTGGTTCAGATTCAATTTTCAGTCAATTGCTGGTCAGATTAGCTGTAGGACTGCTAGTGTCTTACTGGTGACGAGCTAAAGCAATTAGATGCCTAAAGCTTGTCATCTCCTTGTTAACAGGCTTCTGGGTATGCCTGCAGCCCCCTTATTTGCAGAAGACTGTAATTCAAATGACATCTGTGAGTTATTTATAGGAAACCAGTGCTGGAGCTGTAACCCATATAAAATCAGCCACTATTTTAGTTCCCTGACTGAGACACATTCTCCAAGACTCCTGTGCTTCAGGATGCTCCTGATTTCAAATGTAGGGTCAAGGCTGACCCGTGTTTTTTTATTTTGTCTTTTGTCCAGCTGTATTCATAAATCTTTCCACTATTCTGTGTTTAACCTCTGTTAGAGGCTCAGTCCTGGGCATGCTGGGCATAAGAAATTGAAAATAGTGCAGAAGAAAGCAAGGGTCAGCCAGCTGCCTCAAGACCCCTTTAGTAGAGAGACACCGGCCAGCCTAGCAGAGCCAATGTTTCTCAGAGTGCATTCATTCACAGAGTTCATAAGGAAAGCACGCGGGTACTGGGAAGGAAATTCAGGAGCATATCTGCTCAGTCAGCTGCAGAGATGGAAATGCTGGGTAACAGCAACATTAACTATGAGAAAGGAGCTGCATCCGCCCTGTCACTCATAAGCAGACACATTTTCTCTGCTTGCTGAATTCATCCACTGGTGTCATTATTCTGTGGATCGTGCCTGCTCCTTCTATCTCCTCAGCAGCACCAAATCAAACTTTCTTGCGTTTGCACTGCAATGTACAGGAATCCATCATACCAGTTCAGCTCTGTCTAGTCCAGTATGACACCTTCTGGGTTTAGCTCATAGAATAAATACGGTGAATTTGGTTACTGTTATTAATCAGATTCTCTTTTCATAGCTTCCCTTCATTCCCACTCCATTTCCCTTTCCCCCCTAAAAATTACCTGGGAAGAATTAATCTTCTAATCACAGACAGATGTTTTTAATTTGTGTTGAACAAATGTAATTAGTGTGTAGAACTAAAAATTAGAATTGTGTCACTCCCTTGGTCTTAATACGTATTAAAAGTGTTATTTAAAAATAGGTGTAATTTACTTCAGAGCATAAAATTGATCAGATCAATGCATATCAAAATGATGCAGGAATGCTGAGATTATGGTAATTAATTAATCACTTAAATGTATGTTTAAAGTGTTGCTTGACAGAGAAGTGTCAAGAAGTTCAAAATTAATCAGTAATCCATGCAAAATACACATCTATTTTAGCATATATTATTTCTGTAGATTTTTCATAATTCTTTACAAATGCTAATAAAACCAGTATGTTTTAACTCTGGAAAATAACCTTAAAAGCATATTGGGATCCATTTTTATTACCACTCAGTTATCTCTAGGATAAATGTGTTTCTGTTATGCACAGGAAGATGCCGGATTGACACATGCATTCAGGAGTGCCAAGCCGTGTTCCTTCTGACTGCTATATTGCTTCCAGTGAGAGGTTCTGTCACTGGATCTTAATTAAGCCTGCTGTTGATAAAGCTCAAACCAGATTAAACACAACACATTCTTCATTGCTACAGTCATTCCTCAGCGACATTAGGAATCAGAAGTAGAACTAGTTCCTACTTATAGGTAGAAACTGCTTATATTTTGATTTTGGAAAGGATTTAAGTTGTCATGATCACCTCTGAACACCTCAGTTAACCATTGTCATCAATTTCTCATTTCTCATACTTGTGCAAGTGAGAATCCATATATTTATTTTATGTGTTCATATATTTTTATATATATATTTGCTAGGGGTCTAACCTACTCTAACGGAGGTCTAGCCAATACATTAGGTGGAGTCTAGAAACTAACTTCACCCCGAAGTAGACATTTATAGTGAATGGCTGAATAGCTTTTTAGTCTTCACTGACTGTATTATATATGTGTCCAGGGACTGCAATGAGAGTTGAGACACTGAACTCGTATAGAAATGTACATCTCAGCACTTAAGTCAAAGCATGTGCGTGTTGAGTATCACTCCCGGCCTTTTAACAGTGCCATTTTTTTCCAATTATATGACAATATCAGTAATATTTTCTTATGTTTTATAAAACCTTAGTTTCTTGAATCTGAATTTGGCTTATATTTATATAATTCTTTTCTGGGCTTGAAGGCTAAAAAGCATGAACACACAAATATTTCCTAGTTGAACAGGTGACAAGCACATCAGCATAAGTTAAAAGAATTCAGATATGATCAGAAAAAAAATAGTATAAAAACAGCCCCCAAAATCCCAAAGTCCAGCAATTTTAAAACCAAAATAGTTTATTGGGAACTTCTTAACTTTGGGACTTAGCAGAATAGATAATTATTTGAGTTTTTGATAAACCACTTCAATCTCTTTCCATCTGCTCACATAATGTCTATGGAAGAATACTGGTGATGGAGCCATTGGGATCAGGCAGATATAGACTTTTAACCTCCTGCACCAGAATTCCACTCCATTAATTTCTCTGAAAAGTCCCTATCACCATGTGTGCACTGCAGCAAACAAATGGCAATAATACATCACTGGTAGGGTAATAATAATAATATTTATGTTCTGGGTGACAGGACACTGGTTTGGAAATTTAGGTGCCTTGGAATTGCCTTCCCAGCTCTCCTGCCAGACAATTGTGAACACTGCAAAGGTCATTCTGCGCTCTGAAAGCAGCTGTTTTCCCAGCTTTAAAAAACTTTAATTTGTTTTGGAAGTCTTGTCTGCTTAATCTGTAAATTCTCCAGGGTGGAGACTGTCTTGTTATGTACAGAAAGGGGCCTTGATCTCACAGGACCTCCTCATTTCACCATAATACAAATAACATTAATCTTATACATATTTGCCCCTGTTTAACCTGGTTATGCATATGGGCAAATCATTTCATTTGGTGAGCACATTTTGAAAATGAGAGTTATTTTCTGAATTGCTTTCAGCTGATTTAAATATTTTTTATGGTCATTTAATGATAAAAAGTAAGCTTCATTTGCAAAACAGAACTGTTTCAGAGTTAGACTAATTCATCTGGCATATGAACATTAATATACAAAATATTTATAGTTTGCTCCCGAGTGGCACAACCTGGTATGGTCAATATATAATAGATCAACATATTGTCCACAGCACTGTAAAAATTCAAGACATCCATAAAATGATTTTGACATAGTAATACTGACAACACCCAACTGTACCTTTTCAAAAGGAATTTCTACAGTTTAATGTATACAATACTAGTTAACTGTGTCAGAAAAAGTTAAACATTTGATTTTTTACTATAATTGTTCATTTTGAACCTGTCATATTAGTAAGACCTCATAAATCAGTTGAATATAACTCAGAAATTTCCAAGTTGTGGTAGAAAAGACATGTGTATAAAACACTTCAAAGTGTCATGCTAAACCAATTCTAAGCTTTCTGTGGGAACTTCCTTCCCTGATCTGATGTTAAGCCTTTGTGTAGACAGTGAGCCCCAGAAGACCAGCGGTGACTCTCCTCTGTTTTTAGCATCAGATCTTTCTTCTCCAGCCAGCTCTGCTCACAACACTGCAGACACAGTCAAAATTTAGGCTTCCTGTTCCAGATGCAGAAACAAATCCAAGATGTGATGATCTTGGCACTCATGTGATGGAGAAAAGCAGTAGTTACTGCACTGAGTGTGAACAGAGATCTGAGAGGAAGGTGCATTTGGAGTCCAAGGATGTAGATCTCCATAGAAAAGGGAACAAAGCTGACCAAAGGTTGGAAGAGGAGATATACAATCTATCTCACACGTATGTTTTCGCATGTGGGTTCATGTGCTTGCACATGCAACAGAACATAATAACTCCTCTGGAGTAATTTTTGTCATTTGGGCTGAGTTGTTTAGTCAAACCACACAAAAAAGTCCATACAAAAACAAAGAGCTTGAAAGCATCATTCAGGCACCATAGGGCCTAGACAATGCATAAATTCTCTACTCATTATTGCTGAAAAATTTGCTGCTGCCCTCTTACCAGATTACAGTGATTGTCTCCCAAAATAAAAAATATCCCTGACTGTTTAACATAGAAAGGCAAAGACAGTGTTAAAGCATAAGTGATGAAATAGCAGACAAAGTTGATGCCAGGGGCAGGCTGGTGTAAGTCTCCCCTATAATTATAAAATTATACAAAAGAGAACTTCCTAATTTGGAACTGATTATTTTTTGACTTCATAAAACTACAGGGATAATTCATTCATTGCCCTTTTCTGCTCCCATTAATTAGGTATTTTCGACAAGTCCCTTCTTCAGCATCAAAGCTGTTATGAAGCAGGGGTAAGACAAGACTTTTTTCTCCGAATCATTTTAGATAATAATGGCAGGATATTGAAAACTTTTCTTCAAAGAGGAGAAACTTTCTGTATCTTCAGAGTACCCCAATCTATATAAAACTGATGCATAAAGGTAAAGCAAAGTTAAAGCAAACTGAAGTCCTTACATATTTCACTAGATGCTACCTACGGGTAGATGAGCTTGCTTCTTGATACTTTACCTGTCTATTCATTTCACAGTAAACACACACCAGATAAATTGCATAACAGGCCCTAGAGCAGAAACGGACAGATCCCCACTCCAGGATGGAACCCCAAGAGATTCTGGCTCACCCCAGCTCTCTGAATTTAAATGTCTTGAACATCTTTCTGCATCCTATATAAAAGTAGGTGTCACCTCCTCCTCCTCTTCTGCCTCCTCCTCCTCCTCCTCCTGTTGGTATTTTGCAGTAAAATTCCTATCAGCTGCTCTGTTTTATGCTGAAGATCAGTGTTTTTATTGTGTTAGGCACATTCTGAGTGTGCTCATCACATTGGGCCCCCAAGGGAAGTGAGATGGAGGAAAGCTTTATTGATGTGTCCTGGGCAGATCTGGCAATCATATGCTGAGCCTTGCCAAAGTGGTGGCAGCTTTGGGGACAGCATAGAGAATGGCAGGCATGTTGGAAATTATTTAGTCAAAACATAGATGCCAGTGGATTTTCAAAGATCTAAATATTTATGAAGACTTATTTATTCCCTGAAGGTGACCTCAAAACCAAATCCAGTGAAAGACTAAAAACTGATAGACCTGGGAGTCACACCTAGGTATCTAGAGTATCCAATTTAGTGCTTAATCACAAGTACTTTCACATATCTAGTGGGGTTTAAGGTTTGCACTTTCATTGCTGAATTACAAGTGTCATCTCTTTTAGTTTGACACGTCTAATAAAAAAATGTGTGTGAGGA
Organism: Strix aluco; assembly: GCF_031877795.1. NCBI lineage: Eukaryota > Metazoa > Chordata > Aves > Strigiformes > Strigidae > Strix > Strix aluco. The sequence continues at coordinate 83,316,075 of NC_133935.1, read as the reverse complement.
ATCAGACTGAGTCTGATGGCTATGTTGAGTGTGTGTCCTTTTTCAGTGATGTTAGTTTTCAGTTTAATTCATTCTAATTTGTTCCATTGAGTGTTTGTTTGGAATAAAAATGTTTCTGTGATAATGGTCATAGTTATCCTTGTCATTGCCCCAGACAATGTCAGGAGGGAGCCTAAAGCAGAGAGGAACCCTTGGGATCCCCAAGTAAAGGGAAATTAGTCAAAATTCTAAAAAAGAACAAAGTGACCAAAATATCTCTTTCTTGAACAAATTAATGAAAAAAATGTCATGAAATTATAAAGAATTTATGGTATTTACCTGCTTGCTTTTTAACTTGCTTTGGTTCTAAAGGAAATATTTTTAATGTTGCTGAATGTTGGCACTGAAAAATGGGTAATAAGAGGAATAGCAATACTGATATTAGCTTCCTGATTTTTTTATAAAATTGATTATTTCAGTGGAAAAATGCCTTCTCATATGTTTCCCCCTACTTCTGTTTGTGTTATTAAGACTAGAGAAATGTTGTCAAAAACAAAAGTGTCAGAAATGTTGCACGGGATTATAGCGAGGAGTAATTAGTTCAGGTATCTACAGCAATATGCAATGCTCTATGGTATACAAGAGCAAAGTGCCATTATGATTATTGCTAGGAACAATACAGCATTTTCAAATACAGACAAGCTCCCCAAAGGCTTGAAACTCTAATTCAGCCTCTCAAATTCAAAGTCAGTGAGCAAGCATGACGAAGTATAACTGAAGGAAACAAGCACTGAATTTACGTAACGTAGTCTGACTTTGATTATTTTTTCCTTTTAGATTGTGTCCAGACTAAATCATTATGAATCTCCTCATTTTCAGCTGTTTATCATTAAAAGAATGAGTTCCAAAATGCTTTCAAAGTATTAAGAGTAGCTTTGTTTAAACATTTAATTGTACATAATTATGTATACAGACTTGATGTGGGAGATAAAATCCCCAAAGTAACTCTAAATCTCAGAGAGTATACACAAATTAGAGCTCAATATTATTCCAAATCCAGGACACACTGGTAAGGTTGTTCTGGAGAATTGCATGGACACAATTACAAGGTAGTCAAAAGCCATTATTAGAAACTACTGAATAGCAAAAATGCAGCAAAAATTTACTGTCCTTTTTCCAATGATCTCAAAGAAGCTCGGACTCAAATATTAATTATTCTACTTCAATTTAGAAGCAGACTAAGCACATCAGTGGAACTGAAAATAAAGTTGAGCATACATATGTTAGTCCATTGCTAATAATCCTACACTACGAAGACCAAACTTTTTCCTCAGTTGTCCTGAGGAAATGTAAATGTAAAACAAGTTGTTCTTTGTACAGTGGAACTAATGAGGACTGCACCCCTGAAATTTGGTGTCCTGCCTCTCTCTGCTTCTCCACATCATAATGCAGTGTGGAGCCATCGCAGTATAACTTCTTTCCTGCAGTACCACTAAGGTTCCCATGTATCTCAAGTCCTCCACCACCCTTCCAAGCAAGGACTGTTCATGCCATGATGGTGCTACTTACTGACCTCTCATTAACTCAACTGGTTGGACATGCAATGACAACTGCTGAATTTGTACTTTTGCTGAAGTGAAGACCTTCTTCTCTTTCTGTTGTCTGTGGAATTTCATATTTTGAGACCTCACCAGCCTGTCAAGTTAGCCAATGGGTTTTAAAATTATTAGAGGAGTACAGAAAGCAAGGCAGTTATATAAGACCTATATCTTGGGTTCATCAGACTCTAAATGCTAGAACTTCATCAACATTTCAGCAGATTTTAAACTCAGAAATTCCTAGCCGCAAATCATAGTTTTTATTTAACTAGGAAGGTGCCTTAGGATCAACTCTTACCCACTTACAAGTATCACTATGAAACTACCAGCTTGGATGACACTGAGGATTGAAATATTGATCTCTGCATTTTCGATAAAGTCCATGTTTTGTAGATGTGCTTTGTATTAGACTTTCATCCTCTGTGGATTGCAAAAACATTGGAGACCCAATACAAATTATTGAATTTTGAGTCATCTAGTATGTGTCATGAGGTTGCATTTATCATCCTATTATTTCCCTGGGTTCGTCATTCCAAAAAACCCTCATGTGGAGAAGACACATCTTACAGTGAGCTCTCACCATGGACTGCCTGTCAGTCAACCTCCAGCTACCTTCTAAAGAGAGGTTTAATCTAATTTTCCTAGAAAATACAACATTTCTTCAACCAAGTTCAAGGATATGACCTGAAAAGTGTCCCTAATTGTAGTGGGTTCATAGTTGTTGTCATATGGAAAGCAAGCGATATTTATAGGACATGAGAAATCAACATGCGAACCAGAGTTCTTAACTTTCAGGGAAATCTCTGAGAAACTTTCTGGTGACTTAAACTTTTATTATGAAAATCAAACTTATCTATTGCCACGGTTTGAACTCGGCCAGTAGCCAATTACCACGTAGCCAGTTGTTTACTTCCCCCCCACACTCCCCAGTGAAATAGGAGAGGGACAAAACAAAAAAGAAATTCGTAGGTTGAATAAAAAAAAGTTAGTAATAGTAACAAAACAACAGTAAGTCCAAACGGGTAATATACAATGCAATTGTTCACCGACTGGTGACCAGTACACTGCCCACCACCAGCAGCAATCTCAACTGCACAAAAATCCCGCCATGCCGGAAAACGGAAATGAGAAAGCTTTCGGCTCCTTTATATACTGAGCATGACGTCACATCATATGGAATACTCCAATGACCGATCTGGGCCGGGCCCTCTAGCTGTGCTCCCTCTCAGTCCAAGGAAAGCTAACTCTATCTTGGTCGAAACCAGGACATCTATTAATTTAAATTAATTAGTTAATAATATTTGCAATTTGTTTTAGGAAAAAAAAGAACAATAATGTAATTGTGAATGAAAAATATTCATTCATCAAGAATCACAGAAAATATTTGAAAATTTAAAAAAGTAAGCTTGAAAAAAATCACTGTACAGCTACTTAGAACAATTCTACAGATTTTTTCCAGAAAAAGCATAATTATTCACTCTTAAATTTTGTCTCAAAAGAAACCTCAATAGAAATTTCTCTATTATTATTTTCTAGTAATTTTTACAAGACCTTTCAATATGTTAAAATTTTTCCTCAACAGTGTGTTAACCTAGAATGAGGAATCTCTGAAAGCAACTCTTTGATTTGTATAACAAACAACCTGACCTTTAAAAATCTAGAACATATAAATTAACTTTGGTTTTCAAAGCTATCATAGTAGCAGTCCTATAAATTTTCATATTTTGTATCTAATTCCAGCACCTATTCCCTAATTTCATAATTTCAGGGTATCCACTGGATGGGTAAGTAAGTGTTTAATGAAGACACAGATTTTCTATTTTACTTTTTTCTGCCCTGAGACTAAAAATTTGCTCAGTGTCTCATGTTGTGTACTCTTGCATTTTAGGACACTATTTTCTTAAATTTCATTTGATGTCTCCTTAGAATAATTTCTCCTCTATTATCTAAATGAATAAAGCACCAAAAAGGACTGATGGTTTTGAGTGAAGTTTTTCAGTTATTTTGATTCTGAGAAACCAAGTGCAATTTTCAAATCCATCTTTGTTCCATTTATAAAGATATATAACTACAATAAGAAGACATTAGAGTGTTTGTTGTTTTTTTTTTTTTAAATCAAACTTTGTCCATGAGGGTGGAATTCATTGCACTAAATTTCAGGCATTTAAAAATTAGACACTAAAATCTGAACTACTCAGTACAGGCAGGATGTTCATTCGTAGACAATTAATGTAATAGATGCTTCTAAGGGTGATTCATCTGACCTGAGATACCTGTTTCAGGCTGAAATATCTCTTGGATGCCTATTTCTCTCTACTGATTGCAGAGAGACCTGCTCAGTCTTAGACGGTAAGCTTTTAAACACTAGATTACTCCTACGTCTCATCACCTAGATATGTCTTTGAAAAATTGCCTTACTGGCCCAGCCTCTCTAACTTTCAGGGTGGGAATATCAAAAGTTCTGGCTGACTTCACAGTGATGATGGTAGAAAATCTCCTGCTAATTTTGGCAGAGAAATGTCAGGACAAGATTATTTTTGAGACTGGATAATTTACGCATTCTTCTGAAAGTAAATGATGTGGGTTTTTTCTTTCTATTTAATTTGGAGCAATGTATAATCCATGTGGAAATCAATTCACCGAGTTACTTAAAGCACAAAAACATTGTAAAATTTGCTGTTTGTATTTTGACTCAATTCTTCACTCCCACTTCTACAGATGAAAACATATCTGAGCAGACGTTAGGTTATTAGAAACTCAGTGAACCCTTATCTAGCTGGATTCTCCATTGTTCAGTAATTTGAGATGCCATTTCTGTCAGTGATCCTATGTATAAAATGCTCTCTCTACAAAATGATTACATTTATCCCCAGCTTTCACAGGTACAGATGCCTGTACAAATAGAGAAAGATATCCAGTGAAGGAGACCCAGCCTCACCTCACCTCATATCCATGCCCAGTAAGATCATGGAACAGAACCTCCTGGAAGATGTGTCAAAACATATGAAAGATGGGGAGATGATTAGACACAGCCAAAATGGCTTGAACAAGAGCAAATTGTCCCTGACCAATCAAGTGGTCTTCTATGATGGAGTGACTATATCACTGGACAAGGGAAGAGTTACAGATGTCATCTACCTGGACTTCTGTAAGGCATTTAATAAAGTTCCCCATAACGTTCTGGCAGCTAAATTGGAGAGATATGGGTTTGATGAATGGACTGTTAGATGGATAAGGAATTGGCTGGATGGATGCATCCAAAGAGTTAGTCAATGGCTCTATGTCCAAGTGGAAATGAGTAATGAATGGTGTCTCTCAATGTTCCATGTGGGGACTAACACTATTTATTTATAACTGATAAAAATATCTTCATCAATCACATAGATAGTGCACCCTCTGCAAGTTTGCTGATGGCATCAAGCTGAGTGGTGTGCTTGACACGCCTGAGGGATGGCGTACCATCCAGAGGGATCTGGACAAGATGGAGAAGTGGGCCCGTGTGAACCTCATGATGTTCAATAAGATCAAGTGCAAGGACCTGCACCTGGGCTGGGGCAACCCCCAGCATCAATAGAGGCTGGGGAAGGAAGGGATTGAGAGCAACCCTGCAAAGAAGGACTCGGGGTACTGGTGGATGAAAAGCTGGACATGAGCCGACAATGTATGCTCACAGCCCAGAAAGCCAACCATATCCTGGGCTGCATCAAAAGAAGTGTGGCCAGCAGGTCGAGGGAGGTGACTCTGCCGCTCTACTCCACTCTGGTGAGACACCACCTGGAGTACTATATCCAGCTCTGGAGCCCCCTATATAAGAAGGACATGGACCTGCTTGAGAGGGTCCAGAGGAGGCCCACAAAGATGATCAGAGGGCTGGAACACTTCTTTTATGGAGAATGGCTGAGAAAGTTGGAGTCGTTCAACCTAGAGAAGAAAAGACTTCAGGGACACCTTACTGTGGTTTTTCAATACTGTGGCTTGTCAAAGGGGCTTATAAGAAAGACAGAGGGAGACTTTTTACCAAGGCCCATAATGAGAGGGCAAGGGACAATGGTTTTAAACTGAAAGAGGGTAGATTTGGATTGAATATAAGGAGGAAATATTTTATGATGAAGTGAGTGAGACAATGGAACAGGTTGCTCAGAGAAGTTGTGGATGCCCTGCCATTGCTCAAGGTCAGCTTGGATGGGGCTTTGAGCATCCTGATGTAGTGAAAGATGTCTCTGCTCATGACAGGTGGGGTGGACTAGATGATATTTAAATGTCCCTTCCAACTCAAACCATTCTGTGATTCTGTGATTCTATGTTTCTATGAATTCTTTTGACATCTGTCAGATGAGACGAGCAATAGTTTTCACCCTAAACATTTTAGAAAATACATAATCTCTGAGGATAGTGGCGCTGTGCTTACCTCACTTTATCCAACCCTGAAAGCACCACAAGTCAAGCTGCATTTTCAGGTGAGTTCCCACATTGCCGCATTTGAACACCATAGAAGCAGTCATGAAGTTATCCTACTGTAAATAGGTATTTTCCTATTTTGTGACTGGGATATTTGAGAGCCATGGAAAGTAAAAGGGTCTTCAAAGAGATTTAATGAAGTGTGGCCATCCAACCCACTGAAATATTTAGGTGTCAACATTACATTAAATGAATCCCACCTTGTTCCAGTCTTTTCTATAAAGTTTAAAGGATATTAAGACATTAGTGAAACTCACTCTGTCCTCAAATCAGATTTCTTAAAATTGGCTCATAAACAGGTCTTCAATGTGGTTAATGAGTAGAGAGAGTGTATACTCCTCCATCACTTTATTTCCAGGCTCTGTTTATATTTCTCTTCACCTCAGCATGGGAAAACATTTGAGGCTTCAGATGCGTCTTTACCTCTTGTCACCACATTGATCATTCCTTCTTTTCCAAATATTCAGTTGAGTCTTCTTCAGTTCATTTCCCCAAACTGCATTTGTGTAATGCCTGAGTAATAAAAGTCAGCAGAATGACTAGATGGAATTTCATCCTTTTGTATTATCATTGAAAAAGACATTACTATTCCCCTATCAAAAATATCCATCAACTTAATTATACCCTTTTTCTTCATAAGGTTTTAAAATAGGATACCTAAGTATGATAGCCAATGTAGAGTTATTATTTAATGACCATAGGGGAGATACATTTTGATTCATTTTCTTACGTGTTAAAAATTTATGACAAACATAAAACCCTGTTATAGCAGCTGGATCATTTGTAATGGTCATAATTTTATTTAAATCATATATAGATAAAACATTATGTACATTTTAAAGCATTATGCCATTCTGAACCACTTGGGGAGACAGTCTGGTAGATTGGAAATAAAATAAATGGTAAGCATAATCTTATATGAAAAATAGGTGAACACTGAAACTTGACATCTAAAACGGGGGGGGGGGGGTGTTAGCCTTTTTTTATGTAAATTTTTTACCAATTTTAATCATCTCTCTGGAAATGGCTACTTTTTCCCTGTTTAGCTTAAGAGTTTTAATACTGATTTTGTCATTGGCCTTCTAATATGACTTTGCTGTGACTGGTTCTTTCCCCACCAGTTTTGTTTGCCTCACCATGTAAGACTGAAGAAGAAAACAAAACCAATAAGCAAAGGGAAAAAAAATACTAAAAAACCAACCCAAAATAAAAAACAAGGACATATTTTCAAAGAGCATAGATCATCTGAGAGTGACACATCTAATTCACTCCAGAGCAGGGGAAAGTTTTTACATTAAATTGGAATTGCAACACTCCTATCTACTTTGTGGGCATCTTAACAAATTTTAAACCAAACCCAGATGGTTTTTGTTCCATTGGAAAATATGTGAATAAATTGCCCTCTATTGCAAAAGTTGGTCCAGGATAGTAAAAGGAAAAGTCTGAAAAATGCAGAAATAATTTTCAGGTGTAGAAGACATTTATCCCGGATTTTTTCTATAAATAGGGTTGGTGGACTTGCTTCCCTCTCCAAATTCCAGTTTAATAGCTCAGTGTTGGTTAAATTGTTGATACTAATGCCTGTTCTTTTGCTAGAGACTTGTGGTTCTGAATATTTTTTATACTTAGTGCTTATTTAAAAGGAAAGCAAAGCTGAGAATGCAGGGGGATTTACGCATTTTGTTCTCAAGTTACTTGAATTTTCACTTTAAAATAACGAGTATATAAAAGGAAAATAAATATATACAAGGAAACTATGTCCTATAACCATCTTTCAGGATTTATAGGGGAGGTATCTCACTGGAAAAATCTGATTCTTCTGTTTCATCAAAATAGACATCGGTCCTCTATGGTTAAAAAGATCTTCCTCTTTGCAGGGCCTCTTGCAAAAACCAGGGTTTAGTTTCTGAGGCTTGACTGTTATAAAATGATGTAACAAACTGACTTTCCTTGTAGCCATGCCCATCTTAATCAGCTGAGAATCAGGCCCATCTTTTTAATATTTTAATATTTTAAAAATATAGTGTCTGAAATCTTTTACAATATCTTCACATGGGTAACAGCTGCCAGTTACCACTACTGGCAGCTAGAGGAAGCTCTTAGAGTGGAAGAAATGAGAGTCATATTAAGGACAGGAACCAATGGATCTGAATAAGGAGGAGTTTGAAGAAGTCATTAATTGACAGTTTCCATACGTTTATAAATGCACACATGTGTTGGCAAGTAAGCATTTGGGCTATCTAATTCTGATTTAGGTAAAGTATTGTCTTCCCTTATAGTCTTTACTGAGCAATTCCATAATGTCATGGAAACTGGCATGGTGATCTCCTTGAATAAAATCTATTTTCATCTCTAAATCATGGATTTTTCTATGATATTTTAAATCATGCAACAGCAAATTTACTTCAAATTTGTAAGAGAAATAATAAGCTTTAAAATATGTCCTAAAAAGTCTCTCTCTTTTCTGTGAGAGACAAAAGAAGCAAGGTACAGATGATCTATGAGATACGTTATAAAAGTAAATTATCACCACTAAAGTTTTCTCCCAACTTCTTTTATTTTTAGAGTAATACAAAATCATATTCTTCATTTGCGCCATTCTCCTGCTAGATAATATTTTGCAAGTGAGGATTTTTATTTTTTTTCTTTGGGGATTATCCCAAAATCAATGTTTGGGATATTTTTCCTTTATATATATTCTATTATTCTATCATAAGATTCCTTAGGGAATACTGAATCTCTAATAGCTAGATGTTTTATCTAAGACAGATGACAGGGTTGCTTGTCTGTGACTCACAAAAGATTTTTGTGTTATGGCTGAAATTTATTTCGAGGATAATTTCCTTTTTTTTAATATTTCAGCACAAATTATATGGAATTACCTGAAATAGCTATGGCAAGTATGATCTTACATAACTAATAATAACAAAAAATTATCAGGAAGTTACTTACATTTGCAATACTTATCTGCAATACATATGAGTCAAGTACCTATATTGCTTGTTTCATTGCCATCAATATTAATTACAGCAATAAAAATGACTCAGTTATTGCTGTCCTGAAAAGATGTTAATGATGTGGTCATCACTGAAATAGCTAAATTGGCTAATGTGATGGCACAATAAATTCAGACTATAATTGGACTGATTCTCTTTTCTCTGACATCTGTGTAAATTAGGAGCTCCCTGAGCATAAAACTCGTGTAAATGAGATAAGATTCAGATCTTTGCTTTATAGCTGTGGAGATCTGTTTGTAACAGGTAATTTTAGTTAGTCGTTCTGCACTTTTTCACTACATTAGCTGGCATTTATATTCCATATACATAGCCACCTGCATCTCAGGGTTGGTATGCCTCTTTAATATCTAACTTATTAATGTATTAATATTCTTCCATCAGTTATATTTTCCAGCAAATCACCAGAAAGTATTTCATGATTAATAAATATAATCATAGGAAAAGTATATTAATATATTGCATATATGAATCATTGTACAAAAAAATTTTAACTAATTTCTTGCTTAAAAATCCAATTCTTAAACCTTAGGAAAAAAAATCTACTTGCCCCTCCTGTCTCTTTTAGTTTAACTACATGTCTGCATATTACTTCTCTACAAGGTCCCAGCCTCATTTAGAGAACAGGTTGGACTGTCTGCTATCAATGAACAAACAAGGCAATACTGTGTTTTTTGATTTTATTCAATGTTCTCAAGTTTTATTTACTGTACAATATTCAGACTTTGCTCTGAAGACAGAATGATTGATTTCTTCTCAGCATTTCCACACTGTCTTTTGTAACATCCATGGGTTTCACAAAGATTATTGAATTTTTTTGCATAATACTTCTGTTAGACAGAGATTATATTATTCCCATTTTAGAGAAGGAGAAGGGGAGACAATTGTTGACCTGGTTTTACCTCACTTATTTTAGTTGCCTAACTCTGGTACCTAAGTCAACAGGCTAATAATTTCAGATTTGATCTATTGTCAGTTGAAAAAAGCAAGATCTTTGCAGAACAACACAGATTTTAACTGGGTACCTCTCTGTTTCAGCTACTGGTAGAGCACAAGGAAACTATGATTCTAACTCTTATAGTGTCCATGGGGGTAGATTCAGACCATTCACTTACCAGTGAGTTATGCAAGTCTTAATTTTTCATGGGAATAAAAACAAGCCCACTAGCAAGTTCATCTGTTTCCATCATTTTATTATGTTCTTGAAGGAGCTTGCGAGTTCTTTGATTTCTTCAAAGCAGATGACCCACAGATCCCATGTCAAGTGCCAACAAAGTGTGAAACACACTTTTAATAGCCAACAGCAGGAATTTCAGTTTAAACAACATGCCTAGGAATACAGAGGGTGTCCTGCAGGAATAGCTTTGGACTTGGGTCCTCCACAGATAGATTTCAACTGCCTCTGTCAGGAGGCACGCTTTCTTTTCCAGCAATCGACTCTCTAACATGTTATACATATTCCAATTTCTGTTAAAAATAAAATAATTCTAACAGCTCATTAAGCTGAACAGCCTTCACTTATCCCCAGAGCCTGGCCCATTTCTGGACCTCAGTACTTAAGAATTGAAATGGAGAATTCAGCTGCTAGCATGCAGTCGCTGAAATACTTTGGCACTTTGCAGTTTTTCACCACTTGACGCCCCTTGTCAAAACATTAAGGGGGATGTAGAGCAGCAGCATGTCATTATGTAACATTTTTACACATCATATTTATAAAGAGTCAAACACATTTTATTCTTGATCTAGAACTCCGCTAATTAGATGCCACTGACAGTTTGACTGCAGACTTTGAATCTGAATACTGTCATGCTGTTCCTGGTTGGCATTTATAGTTGGCTGGTCCATAGAAGCATGGGCCATTCTGCTCAGGTTTTCAAGGCGAGACAGAAGCGTCGAAACTTTTCACCACTTGTTCATCATCTCTTGCTTGTTAATTAACGTCTGCATAGTGTTTTGAGCATTTGCTGCCAGAATTCTGTCTTTTATTTCCCTGGCAAAAAAGCCTAGAAAACACTATCATGGATGCCCTACAAACATCTCAACCATCCCAGCTGGGAAAAAGAAAAGATGAAGACCAAATCACCTGAGACTAGGGCCTTTTGTAAAGCACATGTATCACAGTGTTATCATAGCAATACAAGTTATTCCTTTTGTGATTATAGGTTAAAGAGATTTTTGTCATTTAGCTAGTTCAGGTTCAGCAAAAGTGGGAAAATACAGAGCTCAACAGCCAATGTAAAACCATCTCCAAAGCATGGGAAGGTAATGATCAAATGAGTGACCATCTGAACTAAAGGTACATACCAGGAAGCTCTTACTTTCCCTCACAGAAATTGTGTCTGGATGACATCCCAGAGCATCCTACTGGTAGCTGGAATTTGTGATATACCTCACTCAGGTCTGAACATGCTGCTTAATGGCCCACGTTCTGACCATCTTCCTGAACTATGTACAAGTCAATCACACATTGCAGACACTTTGGAGGTTCACAAGGTCCATTATACCTGTTATTAAAGGCATTCATTGCACTTCCACTCTCCAAAGTCATAATCTTTGTAGATTACTAGTTTTCTGTACAGTCTACATGTCACATGTCTACACAAAAGGATCAAGTCCCTTTCAATGAAATTAAACAGGAATTTAGATGCCTATAACCCCAGCTCATCAAATCTGCTTTCCAGAACTGCATGTTTCTAAATTTACTATGCATTTTCTATTGAAATTTTCCTGGATGCCAAAATTCAGGCACAGTAATGTAAGGAAATGGGTGTTTTCCAACTAAAATACCACTGCAATGCAGATAAGAGAGGCAACAAACCTAAGAGTGATCAGAACGGAGAAAATCTCTATCAGAAATGGCATTAATTCCTCCCTTTCCTATTCATTGTCTACTCATAAGGATGGCTGTGTCTATTGCATTCCCTAAGTTATGTGGTCATCAGTAGATTTCAAAGGCTCTTGCAACTGTTTTGTTCACCAATTATTTAAAACTTCTTATGTCAAGGCTCAGTGAAAACAAAGGCAAAAGAATTTTTCTATTTCTGCTTACTTCAAAGTATTAAATAATGTTTCATGCTTCTTTCTACCAGCCAGGGTATTCATGCAACTTCTGAGATGGTCTATCATTTATTTAATGCCTAAATACACACTTATTTGCTGAACTTGGAGGCACACATAAGAAAACATGGCCAGAATTGTTATTTAGAGAAACTCTTCAAATCCATGGAAACATATTTATAAGTAAAGACAACTTTTAAAGATGGAGTTTTTTGGTTTGTTTTTCAGCATGAATTACTTCATGTCATCGTACCACAAGACTATGTTGAGAGCTCAAGGTTATCCAATATTTGTAAACAACTGGCCGATTCTTTAGGAGAGTAAAATCATGGCTTTATATAAAAGCAGACTTTACCTTTATCAGTTCATCAGTCTTAATCTTGATCTCCTCATTTGAAGAACTGTGGAAAAGGGTGTGTGAGGGGGAAAACATGGGCATAGTTGGACAGGAAAATGTTAGTCTTTTAGTTTTATTGTCTTTGTTTGGAAACAGAAATTATTTTACATTTACTCACAATCAAACAAGATCTTTCTCAGCTGTGAAATTTTCCCCGTAGAAATCTTACCTAGCAGTAGTAAATAATGCAGCACAGGGTAATGACAATGACACATTAGAGCTTCGTTTGAATGCATGCTGTGCTTTGTGCATGATGCAGAATTCAATGGACAGCAATATGAAGGGGAGGCTTGTTTGTGTTCAGATTACATAATCCACTCGTCTTTGTTGTTACCATTCCAGGCATTTTGTCCAAAGATGTGCTGCTTCTCATAAAGTGCATTCAGCCTTATCTGGAGCTCAGAAGCCTAAGGCTTTGTTACAATAGTTATTTATAACTTAACTATAAAAAAAATGATAGCTGAACAGGAAAACACTTCTTCAGTCATAAATAAATAGCTCATTTGTACCTAGGGAGGAGAAGAATAGCTTTCAAAGAGCTTCCACTTCAATTGCAGAATCATGACTTCCAGGTAGGAACTATTGGAAGAAGACTCTCTAAAACTAGATTTGTGCAGTTTGTTGCTGAAAGGTTATTGCTAAGATTTCCAAAATTACTCTGGGGTTTGAATACCTCTGTGGGTTTTCAGGTGTCCAACTTGGAATGAATCTGAAAGGAGCCATTACAATACTAAACGTTTCCAGCTCCCTGAAAACCAGACATCCCTGTCAAATATAAGACTAACCATCTAGAAATGGAAGAACACAAAGTTTTTGTCTAAGAGAAAATGAGTGGCAGCTGCAGACGGAGGAGCATATTCATGTGCGATAATTTAGGCCTTTGAAATACAATGGAGGTAAAAAAAATAAATCTTGAAATGTTTCCTTTCAATTATCTAAGTAACAATTTATGACCTATTGTATATATTGATTTTGTGCTCAGCAGCTTACTTCAGAGAGGGGCCTAACTCTATACTGAAACATATAAATCAGAAACTATGCCATGTTTATGATGATACTGTTATGATTGTCTTTGATATCAGTTAAACTGGTATGAAATTAAAACACTGATAAAGCTTTTTCTTATTTCCAAAGATGAATCAGCTATACCCGAATAACTACATCCCATGAGTGTTATCATTTCAAGTATGATGTTCAACAATACAGTAACATCATAGTTGAAATGCTGAAGTTTTGTGTGTTTACAAGTCCTTACAAATTAGATCCAGCCAAACAGTGATATAAACCTACTCAAAAGAATTTAACTTTCGAAAATCAGGAAAAAACCCACAATTGTATTTTCCCCCTCATGTGCAGGTTTTGCAAAGATGTTTTTTCTTCTCATTCCAGAAGAGTTCTTTTGAGTTTAGGGGGTACAAAAGGAAGAGAAGAATCAGAGTTCATACAGTGACATTGAATTTGAACCACACATAAACAAGATTTGTTACTAAATTTTGGTTGAGGCTGGGTTTGTGCTAACTGATCTGCTTTGCTGATCTCTCAGATCACGTTACATTTGAACATTTCCAAACCTCTCAAATAAATAGTGATATTTTTCCCCCTCTTCTTCTGTTATTAGGCTGGAGGACTACACTACCAATTTCCTCAGCATATAAGATTTCTAAGCAGCAACAGAGAAACTCCTGAACTCTCCAAAGCACATGCTGAAATGCAGTATTTTTCTACTCTTGAATTCCTTTCAGTAGGTGTTGAAACCTTTTATAGTAAATTGCATTTTACATGTTAGGAACTTCAAAAGAAGGTGTTAATATAATTGAGACATGATAAGTTTGACAGTTGGTGTCATTATATGAGTTTCACTCAGCAGCCTTCTGAAGCAAAAATAATTAAAAAATCTGTCTTCCTAAAGAAAGGAAGCTTATGCCTATAATGATGAAATAACTTCTTAATAACATGCTTTAATCCATAAAGTCCTTGTCCCAGTCCCAATATTCAACATTTTAAAGTAGATTACATGTAACTATTCTGACTCCCATATTTCTGATATTCTTTTTTAAATTGATCTTTTGCAGCAAGATCATTGCATTCTGTGGTTGTTACTCTCCCTTATATTTGTATATTTGTCTGTTTGTATAAAAGTAGAGTTAGCTACTTCACACTTACAAATCTCATTGCCCTTCCAATGTATCAACAGGCTGGGGTCCTGCCCCAAGTTACCACTTTTACCATGATTTGTCAAAGATCAAGCCGAATAACAGAGAAAGGCCTGGGGACAGCCATGAACAGAGCTGACAGCAACGTTATTTGGAAAGCCTGGGAATAAGAGGCATTTTGGGTATCAGTTAGTGGATTCACTGAAATTTTGGTCACCAACGTGTGATTTAGTTGATCAGTAAATATTAAGATTCAGACTGCTAAATAGGTAGGAAGTGAGTTTTTTTGGTCTGTTTGAGACCCATGAGGACAAGCCAAAAAAAAAAAAAAAAAAAAGGATCAACAAACCCAAATGGTACCAGATATGTAAAATACAAAAAGAACTCTCCTTTTGACTCACATATGCTAATGCAGAATGAAATCAAGGGCAAATCTTACCACCAAATCCTTGGAAATATTCTTGGAATATGTTATATGTGAAACTGATTCTGCTATGCAACAAACTCAGAGAGTTCCTGGGGCTTGCACTATCTCTCCATGTTCCTTGATGAAACAGGTATCGTGCTGCCTAATTTGCCTCTCCATTTCTTCCAGACTGCATTTTTATAAACCATCCTTCTAAAAATAGCAGAAAGTTTTATAAATTCTAAATATAGAGACAGACTTTTATGCAGTCACCCTATTAGACAGCTTACACTCACTTTGCAACAAAATCTACACAAAGATCAAACATGAAGTTATGGTGAAATCAGGAATGGACACAGCAGTAGACCTTCTCCATAAACATCGCATTATATCAACATTTTGCAGCTACAAAAATGAGACTTCAGATATTTCAGATCTGACCAGCATAGCCCCAGCCTTCACAGAAACGTGTTCTTCACCTAAACTCATCCCAGTGTCACCTAATTGTTACTCTGACCTTGGAAGTCTTATTCTTTGTTGATACAAGTGAGTCAGAATTTATATCCAAATTCTTGTAAAAACAGATCTCCAGTTAAATGCTGCAGGCACGTTTCAATCTTACAATCAATGATTCATGTACCACAGCCATCCCTGAAAATGTGGATGGTATCTATTTTACAAAGTCCTCCTTTCAACAGTTTGAATCATGAAGAGAGGAGGGATATTTACACAACTGAAACTGAGGAGGGTTGTAGATAGCTGGGCCCAGTTCATACCACTAAACTTGACAGTGTTTCTGCACTATATGCCACCTCACCCACTTTACAAGCCCTCTTATCTTTCCACTTCCTTGAAGATAAATGATCCAAGCATGGTAAAAACCATGTTCTGTGAAGAAGAGGGCTCCTTCCAGGCTGTTGAGCAGCTCATATTCCTTAGGTTAGGTACTTCCACCTCACTTGGCCCGACTTCTGCTTCTGTAGGAATACTCAGACCATGTCAGGCCTTCCTAACCATCTCAAAATAGAAGTTGGTAAACTTATATCTAAAGAGAAGTAAAAGCACCAACTTTACACATTCTCAGTTTCGCAGTAGACAGCAAAAGGAGGAGAGAGAAGAAAGACAGATTTTCATGCCAGTAATCTTAAATTAGGTCAGACACCAGGTTGAAGGCAAGCTTGGGACAATCAAGAAGGCCTATAGAGATGGCTGGAGGGAAGCAGGAGCAGGAACACGAGGCAGGCAAGGAGAGCTAAGCAATCAGGTCTAGGACTGATTTGTAGAGGTACCTCACTGTTGTATGTAACATGCTAAGGGTAAAGTTTTGTTGTACTGCAACAGCATTTGATGGGTTAATAACATCAGTTATTTATTATTCTCATGGCTTAGACAGTCGGTTTTTTGAGCCTTACCACCTCAGTGCCAACACCATCAGTCGTTTATTCACTGTCCTCTAAAAATGTTCACCTCAAGTATTTCAGATCCATGACAACTTTGGTGCCTCCTAGCAGTTGTAATGGTTCTTGTATTCACATTGCAGATCTTTCCAAAGACCACATGGAACAGTGTACCAATGAATTTGTCAAGGTGTTTGTGTGTAAGATCTTCATCATAGCCAGCATGTAAGCACTCCAAACACAGGATGTCAGATTCTAACAGACATCATCCCTAAGCTCCTAGCCTGTTCCCAATGTCCATGACTTGCTTCAGTTCAGCTTACGCACTTACTGTATCAGTCACCTTTCATAGAGCTAGCTTTTTATGGTGGTTTGACCTTGGCTAAATGCCAAGTACCCACCAAGTCGCTCTATCACTTCCCCTGCCTTCCCCTTTTTTTCCCAACAGGGCAAAGAGGGGAAAGAAAATAAGTTAGGAAAAAAAAACCCCCGACCCTTGTGGGTAAAACAAAAGCAGTTTTAATATAAGCAAAGCGAAGCAAAGGTCCACATGCGGAAGCAAAAAAAAAGAAAACAGATTTATTCTCTACTTCCCATGAACAGGCGATGTCGGGCCTTCTCAGGAAGCAGGGCTCTGATACGCGTAGTGGTTGCCTCGGAGGACCAAGGGTGACCCCACCCCCTTCCTCCTTTTTCCCAGCTTTATACTCGAGCAGACGTCATATGGTCTGGAATATCCCTTTGGTCAGTTCGGGTCAGCTGTCCTGGTTATGTCCCCTCCCATGATCTTGCCCACCCCGTCCCACTGGGGGGGATAATGTCAGAGAGAGCCTTGATGCTGTGTAAACACTACTCAGCAGTAGCCACAACACCAGTGTGCTATCAATACCCTGTCAGCTCCCAACATAAAACACAGCACCATGAGGGCTGCTACAGGGGAAAAACAATTCTGGCTCAGCCAGACCCAGTACACTTTTCCATAACCATTCTTGTGGCACTTTCATCAACAGCTTTCCCGAGAGAACATTTTATGTTGATTCCCATGAAGCAGCTTCATATAAGACACTATCAATGACTCTGTCCTCTTGAAGGAATATTCTCTTAATACTCTAACCTGCATGATCTACTCAAATTACACAGCCTCAAAATCTTTTCATGTTTACTGGAGATTAAAGCTAACTTTTCCAGTCTTCATGTCTTTCATCCAAATCCAAAGAGAAAGGAAAACCAGAGCACCACAGGGAGAACCTGCTCTGTCATTGTGAGAATATGACACATCCTCAAATTACAGTGGGGATAGTTGAAACATGATGGGGGAAGGCCTGTGCCATAGTGCTAGTAAATTAAATGTACTTTTGTAGCTTTTTGTATCTTACACAACCCAGCAGGAATGACATGAGGGAAGATGACAAGCAAGCACATGCCTCAGCTAAGGAAAGGGTAAAGAAGGTGAGGAAGCAGGAGGTGGTGATAGAGCATGAATAGCTTCACAAGGCATCCCCAGACAATCAAGCTGACAGAAGGAGTGGGAGTTTGCAGGCAAACTTTCTGCAGTCTCATTAGATTGGGAGCAGGCTGATGAGAGCTGTAAATAACAGGTGCTTTATTTAACAAGGGAGAGAGAACATGAAAATGAAATGAAAGAAAATTATTAGGACTTAAGTTTCATCAAGAGAGTCAGAAGCTGAGGTTATGACAGGGAAGAGTGTGTTGCTTTACCTCTTTCTGTCCCTTTGGCTGCGTGTAGGCTCAGAGGCAGGAGGTCTGAAGGTCTCCTGTGACCACTAACCTCCTCCACTCCACAGGGATCTGCCACAATCTGCCCATTCTTGCAAGGATCTGTAGCTTTCCACAGCATCAACACCTACAGTATTCCTTCAAGGACAGACTAGTACTGTCACACAGGGCCTGAGACAAATGGCATTTCAGGTAGAGCTACTGGACCAAGTGTCCAGTGCAACATTTTATGGGCTCCATATTGTGAACAGCAACTGTGATTCATTAATGGTCTTGGCCCTGTTTCCTGGAGAATCAACTTCTGAGGTGTCCCAAAGCCTCTGGCACATCGGACATCTCTGAGGGTCACAGATACACTTCCACATGTTCAGAAAATCAATGCTTGAGTTGAATCATAGCCTGCACATTTTTTGTGATCCTTCTGAGCAAGTCTTGACATTTCTTCTCCATCTTCTAAAAACATCAACAAAACTCATTCACCAAAATAGCTAGTTCCACCACTCCCAGGAACAGAACATGATCTACCATAAAATTCAATTTGATAAATTTGTTTTTTGATAAATAAAACCTACCTATGAGGATTTTAGCTCTGTGTAGTTAACAAAGGAAATTCTTACCAAGTTTACTATGAAATTGTTACCAGAGACATCATAGCATAGATATCCAACAGATACACAAGATGTTCAGCAGTCACCATTTTTTTAACTTTTCTCATTGCATCAGAGTACATGAGTAGCAGTCTTCTTTTTT
Organism: Strix aluco; assembly: GCF_031877795.1. Lineage (NCBI taxonomy): Eukaryota > Metazoa > Chordata > Aves > Strigiformes > Strigidae > Strix > Strix aluco. Next base: position 83,297,129 of record NC_133935.1, on the reverse strand, counting down.
TTTTTTTTTTTCATATTTCCTTTCAATACAAAAGTAGTAAAGAAATGTTAACCTTCTCTTGCTTTCACTGGTCAGAATGAGATGGACATATCACCATCTTAAAATTGCTAATGGCAATTTTTTAAAAAATCTAATTCTGAAAGAATTTGAAACTTTCTTCACTTATTTTCAATGCTTCATGTTGGTAACCTTGCTGAGAAATCGGAATTTAGTTTTGCAGGAGACAGTTTACTCCACAGCAACTGCTGGACTTGCAATTAGTTATATCTTACCTTGATATTTGGTCATAGTACCTGGTTCTCCTTAAATTCTTGAAGGTAAAGGAAGCAAACTGGAGGCTGCTTCCTCTCTCAGAGGCAGGGTAATATTACCAAGCTGACAAACAGTATCTGGTCTTGTCCATATCAGCATCCAGCTCCCACATCTTCTGGGACTCTAAAGAAACCAAGAGCTGTTATTTCATGTTGCAGCAAGTTACCACTTTTTGGCTGAACAGCTGGATTTTTGTTTTGTGGAGGGGAGAAAAAATTAAAAATAATTTTTCAACCAGCGGGTGTTTGAGATATATATTTGTATACTCCATTTCAAACTTCATAGCAGGGAAACACTTCAAAATCCTGAAATATTTAGCTATTTTTGTTGTTATGCTTTTACACACTTGCCTGAGGGTAGCACAGGTTCACTTGCCTTTTGCAGACTGGTTTATGTCTATGCACCACTAGATATACAAGGATGTAGTGATTCATCTCATCGGACTTTGGACGTCTATTGCTTAGTTGCTTTGACTACCTGTGTCTCTCATTATAATCACTTAACAGACCAGAGGGCTTTAAGATTCAATTCATTTGACCTATTTTAGACATTGGCTTTAGCATGAAATAAATTGCACTCCAGAGGTTCTCATTTCTCTCCAAAGTGAGCCTCAGGTGACCAGCTCAACCACAGCTGCCTATGGTGCAGCTGTCTACAACTGTATTAAATCAGTCCCACCTGTGAATCTCACTTAGTGAATCTCACTGAAATCAATGGTGAAACTCCCTCCGGCTTTGGGTACAGTTCTGCCCCATTTCACCTTTGAGAAGAAATGTATGTGCTTGCAGATGTTTTAAACACATGGTGGGCTTTTACTTTCCCAAAGACTTAAGATAGCATCTTAAAGACTCATTAAATATCTGTATTGAGTTGCTCCTGTTCACTGACCTGTTTGAAATGAAAATTAAGTTAGTGTGATAGGGTTGGATATGTTACAATCTTCTACAGGTTTGAAATTGTAGAGGTAATTGTTTTATTAAAATATTTGCTCTTTTGCTCCCTACAAGGTTTTTGATGGCCTGGAAGTCATTGTATAGCACCATGCTAGCCGTTAGTGCTTTGATTTCCACAATGCCTTTCCCTATTTAATAGGCCTAAAATATTGATTAACATTTACAGATTCAATTCCAAGCACTTGCCAGGGGTTACAGAGAGCCAGAGAGACCTGGTTGTGCCAGTCAAATTCTGAGGTGTAATGAAATCCCCTACTGTGCCTGTCAACTTATCCAGTGTACAGGTCATTTCCCACAAGGTCTGCAGTGTTGAAAGAAGCAGTTTTCACTTGAAACATTTCATAGGCAAAGGGAAAATATGTCTCCAGTATTGTATGCTGTATCCCTTTGTCTAATATTGAATAGGCTCATTGCTTCACACAATTTTTGCCCCCAAAGCTTTCTAAGTCAATAGAAGAAGAATGTTTCAGGTAGGCACAAGTCAAGACTCTCAGTGTAAACGCTTTATTACTGTTGTCAAGGAATTTCACAGTAACTAAGGCTAGAGATAGACAAACCTCAAAAGGACTGGAATCTCAATTCATTTCAGTTAAGTATTGAATGAATCTTTTATTATTCCAAATATTACAAAGCTCCCTTTGAAAGATACTTGCATCCTTCTTACAATAATGTCCTCTTTCTTAATTTGTTCCAAGACCACAATTTTTCTTCAAATTCAAACTGTGTTACCTATTTCAATCAAGTCCAAAGAGAATCTATTCTATTCCATCTAAGTCTTTATCTGATTTTTTTTTTTTTTTTCCATGATCAGGATGCTTTTGTCTTCTCATCTCCTATAGAGAAGAGAGAACGTGCAGCAAAATATTTTGTTTCCACAGAGTTTCAGTTTTGCTTCTGCTAGCAAATTTCAAGTATCTGTTTTCAAAAAGGTTATTTTAAAGAAAGATATCTTGCTTTTTTGGTGACTATCTGGTGAAGGTGCTTGTGAAGGTCTGTGATCAAATTCATTATATAGATTAAGAGTAGTCCCCAGGATAGTAATGAAGCTTGCAGGATGCAATTTTAGATCTACTCTCTCATGTGAGGCAACATTGTCTCAAGATCAAAATTTCTGAATGGTGCAGTTGTATTGTTGTTTGTCCTCTGTTCTCTAACAGGGGGGACACATATATCTGAGCTAGTAAATGCTACCAGCGTCGTGTCCTGACCTGGACTCAAAATGATGGCTTTGATTTACAAGTTCATAGTTGACTTTGGCTAGCTTCTCTGCCAGCTTCATTTGTAATGGGACATTTGACACTGATGGCTGGATAAAACTACTGACAGATTCAAAAATAGTTTCTTCAGTATTTACTGAGCATATTGAAAGAAGAGAGAAAATATCTATCTGAGAATGATGCATTGAATATTTTAGATATGCCTGGCACTGGTTCAAGAGGGATCAAGTCTACTAGTTTAATTGAAAATTTCTAGTTATCTAAATGCAATGGATATTGCAAAATGCAAAGGGGCTTTCCATCACAAATGGATGATGAGCAAAATCCTACTATTTGGCATTCCACAGAAAGTATGTGTTTTCTCCCTCAAATATGTATGTATGTATATATGTATTTATTTATTTATTATTTAGGAGCTTTACACTGAGATAAGTTGCAAACATGAAGCCCTGATAAATAGTTTACTACCAGAGATTGGTTTCTGATCACCAAGAATGAGCTTCAGTGAAACTTTGGCTACAGTATTCCCTTGACCTCTAATATACATCGTTTTGTTGCTGAGAAATTAATTATGGTCTGTATAAATGTTTGTTTCAGTCATTATACTTAAATTTCTGCATTCTTCACTGAGATCAAGATGTCTCAAAAAAGAGCTATGTTGGAAAATTGAATTAAGAGGATTCTTTTCTGGTATCCAGCATGCTTAAGGTTAACATACAAAATTCTAATGATCCATCAGTGATTCTTAGTGGTAGGATCCCATTTAAGATTAAAGAACCTATAATTAAGTATCCATATGTGAGCTGAGTATTTAATTTCCTAGTAGTTATAGCCAAAAGACATTGTATCCAGAGAATTATTTAGCTGACCAGCCATTAAGAGTAGAATTCAAATGTTTAAACTTTCTGAAGCTTAAATATCTGGGGCATTTTGAAATGCCTAAGGCATTCTTACTGGACTGACACATGTAACATGGCATTTATGAGAGACGACACCGTTGTGAAGCAGCAGCTAGAGGCCAAGCAAGATATTTCTCAGAATAAAAAATGACACAAGACTGTATTTAGGCAACAGGATGCCGCCCTAGATAACTACTTCAGGGCGAGCAACACAGATATCTCTGCTTTCAGGCAGGCAGACTTCCTAGAGCATTTGAGACATTTACATAGCTTAGACAAACATGACACAGGCCTGTAGGAGATACAAGCCCTACTGAAAATGCAGGTGTGAGCCAAGTGGGATACACAAGGGAACCTCAAACGGCAATAAACACATTCATTTAGGCAAATTAACTGAGTTCCAGAACCCATTGACTTTTCATTGCATTTTCTTTAACTATACCAGGAGCTTAGACACATAGCAGATATGTAGATACCTGAAGGTAAACTGTTCTGAGACTTTCATGTTTTGTCGTGTCAATACAGCTATTGAAATTTCTCAGAGTACCACATCTGAAAGATCTCAGGATCAGATTGGCAATAAGAAGTGGTTTTATGGATCCACAAGTCTATAGTGGACTCTAAATCAATTCTCTGTCAAGAGATGAATTAATCGGAACAAGTTTTCTTACCTTAGGCACTTTTCTCCCACTCAGTGTTTTCAGAAAAGATGACAATTTCTCCCCCTTGCTAAAAGGAGGTGTATGCAGAAGGAAGACTTCTCTGATCCTAGGCCTACTGGGTTCAGATCTCATGTACTCTGCATCTCAATGCTGCAGTCAACATGCAGCAATACATAATCTGTGAATTTTGAAATCAGAGTTACCTTGCATGTCACAGAATCATGGAATCATAGAATATCTGAAGTTGCAAGGGACCCATAAGGATCGAGTCCAACTCCCTGCTCTTCTCAGGAGTACCTAAAACTAAACCATATGACAAAGAGCATTGTCCAGACTCTCCTTGAACTTTGACAGGCTTTGGGCCATGACCACTTCCCTGGGGACCCTGTTCCAGTGACTGACAACCCTCTCAGTGGAGAACCTTTTCCTAATGTCCCATCTGAACTTCCCCTGACACAGCTTCAATCCACTTCCTCGTGTCCTATTGTTACCCGAAAAGCCGATTCGTGTCTGGCGTACAATAAACCAATCTTGACACGCTCAGGAGAGATATTGTATTTATTCAGGCCTGGGTGCTCAGTGGACTTTTTCACAAATCAAGCACACCAACAGCAGGTTTTCATTCTCCTTTTATACACAAACATCAGAAATTAGTAGTTTTTCATAACACGCCTATTAGATACTGATTGGTTAGTGATTAACTTACAATTATAATACGGCTTACCTAATGCTTGTAGTACTACTCATGCTCAGGGGAAGGGTCTTAACATGGGCAGGGGTGTGTTTTTTAATATTATAATGAAAGAAGTTCAGTTTAAGGTTTCATTGCCAAGTTAACTGATCAATTAATTACTTTGTCAACTTGTCAAATAACTCATTCTCAACACAATTCTATACATTGTCTTTATGGTCCAGGATGTTCTAGTCATTTTCTAGGGTATGGAGAACCAAACTTATTGTTTATAAATTTCAGTGTCTCACCTGACCCATCTTATGATTATCCCCAGGTGTGCAGTAGCTATAGTTATTAGCATAATCATTAACAATGGAATTTATCAAATATGAAGTATATTATATCACTATCACTAGTCACCAGAGAGAGATCAGCATCTCCCCCTACACTGCCCCCCTTGAAGAAGATGTTGACTGCAGTGATGCCCCTCAGCCTTCTCTTCTTCAAGCTGAACAAACCAAGGGACCTCAGCTGCTCCTCACAAGTCTTGCCCTTAAGACCTTTCACCATCTTTGTTGCCCTCCTCTGGATACACTTTAATAGTTTGATGTCCTTATATTGAGGCGCTCAAAACTGCAAACAGTACTCTAGGTGGGGCATCTATTAACAGGGAATGGTAAATTGTATCTCTCATGTAAGTGAGACTATTGCCCCACTTGTCTGGTTTTCCTACCTGATTGTCACTCCTTGTTTCCCAGCGTAAGTCAGCTGGCTCTCCACTCCTTTGTTGCTGTGTTACTCTTGAAAAAATTTGCAATGCTTTGCACTGGTTCCACTCCTCTTACACCAGATCAATGCATCCTTGTCTCTTTGTTATTAGTCTAAGAGTCGTAACCAGAGAGTAATTATGTCTGCTGGATGAAACTTAGTCTATCTGTCTGTGTGTGGTGCTGAGACCCTTGGGCAGAGCCAGTTTAGGGCTGTCAGAACCTGCTCATTTGTTTGGGTTGCCCACACCCCAGATGATTTTCACCTTTCTTCTAGGGTGGTTAGGACTCTCTCTTTTGTTTCTGTTTCTCAATTCTCTTCTCTTCTTATCTCTAAATCAACTCAAAGAGAGTTTGCTTAGACAGCTGCACAATGCATGCAGTCTCATCTCATCTTGATAAAAGACCCTGACCCAAAGCATGAGTGACTCTGTAATCCTCCTCAGATTAATTGGTTTCCTTGGTATGACCACATTGACCAGAGGGGCTGCTATTTCAATACTGATATTATTTTACTCTGTACAAACTAGTTAAATATGAATTAGTATGAGAAATGTGACATATATCTGACTTCTTCTTGAAAAGTCCAATGAGTAGCATGATGGAAATCTCTTTGTTTGGGTTTTTTCTGTAGTCCACTGAAAATGTCATTCATGCAAGTGGAGGAAAGAACATGAAATTAAGAACAGGTGACTTCAGCACTCTTGACTACGTGGGTGGACATGTCCCTAAGTGGAGGGACAGGCTGATTCAGCTTGTGAAGAAGAAAAGTGAACAAAAATATCTAATACTCTGAGCTTGCAAGTGAAAGACAGGAGTGACACTCTTCCCTTTTCTGATATAGGCCTTCATTTTAAAAAGAAAACCCTGTGTTTCTAGATGAGGCAAGCCTTTTGCTTGACTTTAAACAAGAAAAAAAAAAAATTGCAGTTCAGATCAACTGAAACATTGTGTTTTTCCTAAAAAGGGATAAACAGAAAAAGCAATAAGTAGCAGACCCCTAATGAAAAGAAGATAGACTCTGCTGAAATTGAATTTCAACAGAATATCTGTGCCTAACTCCCTTCTCATTCGAACAATCTGGGTCACAGCTATTGTATCCCGGCATTACTATGCATTGTCTTCTAGTGTTATCTTTCCAGTGTGTCTTTGACAGCTCTCTCCCATTCCACACCAACTCCATTCCTCACAGCAGCTTCAGCTATGTTCCTCTAGTTCCAGCTACAAGGCTTTATTTTTCAAACTATTTTCATAATTTCTGCTTTCTTACATTTTCCTTTGCTTAGAAAAATAAGTTCTATTGACTTCAGTTAAGCTTGACTAAGCTCCAGAGCTTGGAATATTGTTTTTATTTTTGTTAAGAAAATACTATGCTTGCTCTCTAAGTTGCATTTCTTGATTCTTACTAATTTTATCACTCTACTGCCAACGTGAATGTAACCCCCTCCAGTTAAATCATTGTCTTTTTAGAGTAACTTTTAGTATTAAAGGCAAATCTGTAACACTTTCATCACGTTGACATAATAGCAACCCAAGATATCCCTAACTGCAGAAATGCTGTGGGCATGAATTCTAACACTTTGCTGTAGGCTAAATTGTAAAAAAGGCTTTAGCAGATGTGATTGACCATATCTGTTATAAATCAACTATGATGTATAAAAACCTGTGGTTTTTAATTGGATGTATGCAGGGCTGGGGACAACACTGAACATTGTCAGGAGAAATCTCTGCAGCAACTCAGAAATAATGTTGGCATTTGCATTTGCTGGTCTCTAACTGTGACAGCTTTCATGAGGTTCTCAATTTTCTGTTTTCTTTATGTTAGCCACACTTTAAGCTCATTTTGCCTCTCTTCCCCCTAGCAAAATGGTATGTTGACTTCTTGGTGAAGTCTTGAAAGTCTTCTCTTTTTCTGTGTTTTTGCCATAATCTTTTTAGCATCCTCCTCCTTCTCTACATTTTCTGGGTCTAATCATCACCTTTCTTTGATTAACTGTAAAACTTACAGGTCATTTTGGGTTTTAGCTTTGGAGTTTTTTAAGTTTTAATGTAAACCAGCCAGAGATTTAGAAGCAGTGATCTTATTGACTTCTGCGGTGGTGTTTTGTTCCTACATATAATCAAGGTGCTTTTGAAAGTATCCCTCTGGGTGCCTCAAATAGCACTTACACTGTAGAAACGTAAATGGAAGTGAAGATGTAAAACAAATGCTGAACACCCACAGATTCCTTCAGCTTTAGTAGTTATTGCAGGTGCTTTATCACTTCTAAAATTCACACATTTTTACTCAGTTTGGAAAGGCCAGCACATTTGCAAAAGTGAAGTCTCCACCCTGAAGAGTTTTGTGTTTCAATAAATGTGTTACCAAGGGAAAAAGAAGATGGAAACCTCAAGATACCTGTCTAATTTCAGCCATTCATCACAAGAGCCCTTCTTTTAATGCTTCATGATAAATTCAGTCTATCATCGACCAATTCCTAAAGCAGAAGCAGGGAATCTATATCTTCAGGACCAGACACAGCTTGAAATTTGTTTTTACATGACTCATAGTCACTTTACAGTGTGTGAGAGTGTGTGGTGCAAGAAAGGTGCCTGAGAAATCTCCTACTCTTTGAGCAGGGGAAGGGTACCCATGCCTGGCTTACAAGGGCCTATTGGAGTTTTTCTAGTGACTTGCATCAAATTACATTAAACACTGAATAAAACACTGACAGAGATTTTGAAATCCCAAATAAGTTGCTAGGGGTTCAGTTCACAAAAATATCAAGGCATCTACGTCTAATTAAAAGCTGACTCTTTAGAAACTCAATAGCCATTTGAAATAATTGTCATTTGGTGATCGAATCTCCCACACAGCTAGGAAGCTAACCTAACAGTTACATGAGTAGTTTTCATGGATCTTCCTCTTTGTTTTGTTTTTTTTTTTTTGTTGTTGGTGGTGGTGGGTTTTTTGCTGGTTTGTTGTTGTTGTTGTTGTTGGGTTTTTTTAACATTCCATACCTTAAAGCATATAGATTTTTGGACATATGAATTTAATCTTTTGAAAGCCAAGTAAGAAATCTCTGCAGAGATAAATGAAGCTAGGACAAATCCCAAAAGATTTCTTTCCTAGTGGTAAATCTGGGCCTATTTTATAGTAAAGGGAAGAAAAATTTTCCTTGAAAAGACATGTTCTAATTGAACATAAGCTAAACACATCTTTGGGCTAGCTCTTTATTTTTCCTTTCTTATCTTAACAGAAGATTATACACTATCAAAATTGTATTAAAGGGTTTTCATTGAAATTAAGGTTGGGTTTACTTACTGATATTAATAGCCTAACCTCCCTGAGTACCTGTTCACAACTAAAGGAAGGTCAGAAGCTCAGTATTGCTTAGCCAGGAGTTCAGACATTGCTTAAAGATTAAAAATGTGGTTTAAACATAACTTGTATGGGACATTTTAGTTTGTCTTCTGACTTGTTGAAAGCCCAAGAACTCATATTTTCCAAGTTCCCCTTGTATCCTAGACGGCCAAGAATCTTAGTTCCTTTAAAATGAAAACTGAAAAGCAGAAGCTTATGTAAGAAAAAGGACAAATATGATATTCAGGATGAAATCTTGAGATATGACACTGTTGTGATCTGGACCTTTGTGATTACGACTGCAGAGGAATGGTCTCATATCCTTTATCTCAATAGAAGAACTGAAGTTCTCTAAGAGAAGATACTGTCACAAAATAACAAAGAAGCATTCAAAGATGATTCTCTCACCTCCATGGAAACTTCTGCACTACTTGAAAGGGGAGCTTTATGCTGTTTCTTTAACACACACTGTGGTGAAGGTGATTCTGATGGAAATGTATAATTTTAACAAAAACAAGTGACTTCTTCAAAACTAAATAAAAAGTTAAAAAATCCCCAAATGACTGCCCCAATACTAGGCAATATATTAATGTAAATTTAAATTTGTACATCTTCATAGCACTTACATACTTGTTTTACTCAGATATTCCAGTGGTTTGAAAGCTAGCTGAAATTGCTTTACAGAGTGATATTTTGTAGTCAAGAATTTGCAGGTTTTGGAGAATAATTTCTTTTTACTTGTTGCTAAAAAACATTACTTCTCCTAAGTACTTATGAAAAATTATAGAAGTTTTGAGAAAAGTGAACTTTGTTTTATTTTTCCTATCCATATTTTTCCTAATTTTAACACAGAAAAATGAGGAAAAATAAAAGGGAAAAGAACAAAGGAGTAGAGATGGGGGAGGAATTAGAAAACTGTGCTTAAAATCTCATAATTTCTGTACTGAACCCATTTCATTCTATCTTTGTCCTCCCCTTTTCAGTCTTTTTTTCCTTCAAGTCATAGCTTGTAAGTAGCTTGGCCCAAATTACAGATCATTTATATTTTATTAATATTCACCATTCCTTATTTTGACAAAACACTGATAAAAGTTGTTTGCTGAAGAAATACATTAATATTAATAAGTGAATAATGAGTTCACTTAAGACTTTCATTATCTGTACATTCATAAATTTGAAAGATGAATATGATAGCTGAGCAAAAAATATTGCTAATTATGTTCTCAGCTCAACCACCAGAACAGCACATCTTTTTCTAGAGATGCACGAAAAGCACAAATCAAAATATCAGCCTTGAACTTAAGAATGGAGCTGAAATTTAGCCTCATATTCATTGCTTAGTTCTAGCTTTACTCTTTATCATGCCATAACTTTCTAAATATTTGTTGAAAGAGCTCTTGGGAGTTCTTATGTTTGTTACAAAAGACTGGCCATACTTATTCCAGTAAGGGAAAACATTGCCCTCACTGTAAACAAAAAGCAGCTGGACTGTGCTGATGAGTTCCAGTGAGAGAACAGTTTATGCACATTTTGTTGTAGGTAGGCATTTGTGTATTGTCTGCTTCTCCAGCAGAGTTTTGTTTTATCTTGGAGCTGGTACTCTCTGCACCAAGATGCATGCAAATAGTCTTCCCATGAGCTCTTGCAAAGAAGTGATTGCAACACAAATCAAAACAGTCACAAACTTGCTAAGCTGCCCTAAAATTGGTCTGAGAACTAGTTGAGGTCCAAAGAACAGCTGGACTGGGCAAGTGATGGCCACCAAGGGCTGAGATAACTCCCTTACTGGAGTCTAGGATTATCTGTTTCCAAGAGACTCAAGAGAGCAAAGTCCACCCTAGGAAATTTTTTCTTTTCATCTCATTCACGCTTTGGAAATTGAATTGCATGATATTTTTTGAAGGAAGAAAGAACCAAAACCAAAACAAAATCTTCCACAAAAGTTTTACTGCACATTTGAGGACAAAAATAACAAGACCAACTCAGTCTACAGTTCCAAGTAAAATCAGGAAGAAAATTTTCTTCAGGGTTTTGACTGTGTCTATTAGGCCGTCTTCATTATAAAACATCCTGTATTGTTCACAGTGGGAAGCATGATTCAGAGTAACATGTCTGTCAGATTTGTTGTGGTTTAGCAGCATGAAGATTAAATCTTTAAATTAATGTAGGAACGAGAACAGTGGAAATGTCTGAAAGATGCTTTGCCCATTACAAGTTTATGCTTGTGGAATGTAAATCTTGATGTATTTTGCTTTATCTGGACATATTTAATTGTTAGGTCAGTTGGAAACTTGAGTTAGCCCAATTCAGGTCTGACTTGCTCTCTTAAAATCTCTATCCATCTTCTGTAAAAGGACATTTGTACAATTACTGCCCTAACTTGTATGCCTCAGCTAAATGCCAAAAGATTGGTGAGAGGAATCTGTATATCTGTGTCCATGCTAACTAATAATCTGTAATGATGAATGTATATATTTATGAAGAAATCCTTTTAATTTCCTTGATATGATATAGACAGATTTTTCCCAGTGGGCCACACGACTATTCCAGAGGGCAAGTTCGATCACCAAATAGTCCATTGACCATAAGGAAGATTATGGTCTGATTTCTAGCCTAAGTGAAATGTTCCAATTTAAGCACTGTGAATGCCTTCCAATATAATTCCTTGTTAGGTAAACCAGGCAAATTTATGGTATTTTGTTTTAAAGAATTATTTTTACCTTTTCCTTTCTGAGCTGAAGCTAATACGAAGGTATTTCAAGATGCAGTCATTTATATTTCGAGGAACAAAACAAAGGGACACTGTAATGGTATATGTAAGCTACATTTACCCTGAGGCATTTACCATAAAGTTCAGTTTATTTTTTGTTATATCATTCTGACAGCTGTGAATAGGAAAAATGAACATATTGGGATTGTCACTGGGAACAAACATTTGCAGTTTTTGATGCACGTGGGAGAGGGAGTATTAGGAAAGGTATCAGCATCTATGTGCATGCACACAGGCACGCAGATCCAGAGAGCTCCCTTAGTTCCATTTCATCTGGAAGTCTAGAGGGACAAAACAGTTAAACCAACTGCTGATTTTTTTACAGGGGAAAGGAGGGAGGGAGCAAGGTTGGGAAGAGGAGGAATGGATGGAGGGTGAGAGAGAGGGAAGGAAGAAAGTAGGCATGCAGGCAAGTACACAGGAAGGAGAGACAGATTAAAAAATCATAATAAACAGAGAAATAAAGAGCAAAAAAAACAGAGTGAAAGAAAGAAAGAAAAAGGAAAACAAAAACAAAAGTGAGAGGGAGGGATGAGAAAGAGAAAGAAAAGGAGAGAGAAAAGCAAGCAAGAAAGCAAGCAAGCTAAGGAAATGAAAGGCTGTTCTACAGTCATGCACACAGGTATGTTTGATGTGCAGACAATTTAAAATGACCTTCTACAAATTTTCTAGTGCACAAAACAAGAAAAATCCATCACTTTAAATCTCTGGAAAACTTCATTATGCTTTCTTTAGTCTCTGTGGAGCATCTTTAAGCAAAAGCATGGTAAATAATATATCAATTTTCTATCGCCACCTATGAGTGAAAATATAGAACTGCAAATTATTCTTCCATGCGTAATAGAGAAAAGATCTGACTGCTTTAGTTTAATTATTTCAAGACATTTATTTTTATATCTGAGGTGAAGCCAACTACAATCTTTTGTTTCTAAAGGAGATAGGTCAATTTTCAGCACATGTAGGGTTTAGTCATTTATCTGGGTTTGTTTGAATCATAAATTTTGAGATTTACTTCAGTAGTTCTACTGTCCTGTCCTAACTGAAGCCAAAATGTGGGTGTTGTATAGTCAAAGACAGAGATAAGTTTCTGTTTCAGATGGTGCATGCCATTTGGAAACAAGACTAATCTCAGACTCCTGTACCTACGTTGTATTTCCCGACTTTGGTAGAGTCTGGAAATATAGGTAGAGACTTAATGGCAACTGGTGCAAAATGGGAGGAGGAAATAAGAGAAGAACATGAATGAAGATTTTCTAAAATCAGAAACAGGCTGAAAGTGGGATAGACCAGAAGATCTGAGTGAATGTAAAACAGTGAGATTTAGAGTGGTTGAACAATGGAGATGAGAGAGGACTGGAGATGGGAGAGGATGTGCAGGATGACAGGATTGGGGAGGAAATGGGTATGGCTGCTAAAAGTACGTGGTTCATAAGGTCACAAGGTAGAAACGAATTAATCCTGTGAGATGGCAGCAGCAGGACTGGCGGAAGAGTAAGGCAAAGTGAAGACAACACAGGATGTGTTGAGACACTACTTTAGGATTCAGGAAACCTGGATACCATATTTAGCTGAGCCACAAGCTTCCTATGTGATTGGAAAAAAAAGAAAAAAAAAAAAAAAGGAAAAAGAAGTAAAATAACTATGGGCCCAATTAATGGAAAGAGACCTGGTGGGATTCATTAGATGAATGAAACGTTACAGCAGAGACATCTCTGAGCTAGTCTTCTCAAACTCCTGAACAGTCATTGAGGAAAAGCACATGTAGGGTGTGAATCATCTGTGTACATTTGGTTAGATGAATTGCATTTGAAAAGTGCCTATTTTTCTCCATTGTCTATGAAGGGAGTCAAGGGTGACTAGCTCACATAGAGACTCCTGAAGCAGTTATTCAGCTATGTCTTTTTATGAATGGAGAGAAATAAGCACTTCCAGAATGTGATTCATTCCAACTATCCCAAGCACTTGTTTAAATTACCTTCTGGAATTACTTTTTATTTCTTTATTTAAAGAAAAACTCAGTCTGTTATTCCCAAGTGACTAACAAACTTCAATAACTCACACTTACATGTCTAACGTTAGGTGAGATGAATCCCGCTCATGAAATGTGAATTCCCAGTGGATTCCTTCCTGCAAGAGTGTTACTTGCCAAAGGTCTAGAAATCAGCAAGGCTGAAGGTTTACATTGCAACTCTGTTCTGCTTTTTCTTCCATCTGCTTTAGGTAGTTTGTCATCTAACATACTGGTATTGTGAGTGCAGCTTTTGGACACAACCCTCTTTTGATGCACCACATAGAGGCAATGTCATGGAGGTGCATAAATGCTCAACGTTTTGGCAGCTCGGGAGACATCATTGTGTCTCCAGCCCACAGTGTCCCTGTGCCTCAGTTCTTGGTGGTAGGTCTGTCTTATGTCACAGTATGGATTAACGCATGGAGGTTGCTAACAGGAAGGGAAGAAGGTACAAAGGTTACAGTAGAAATCATAAATAAAATGTCACAGTATTAAATGTTGAGTTCATTGAAGGACATAGTGAAGTAGCATTACAAAATTATTATAATAAAGAGTGCATTAGGCACATGGTGAATTCTAAAGTAGGTTTTTATATGCATGTGTTGGTTCTGCTGTGAAATGTCTGTGTGGTCCTCAGCAGGGCACTGAAAAACTCTTGGAAAAGTTGGCTACTCTTTGCTTAAACAGCATTAGCCAAAATGGAGCCTTCATTTATAGACATTTTTATCTATCCTCGTTACTAGTGAGGATACAGAGAAAGCTTCCAAAAGGCAAAAAGAGCCTTTTATTAGGTCCAAGAGCAACGGACACTTCTGATCTTTTTGCTTTAATTTTTCACTATGTGAATGAAAGTATAAAATATGAATGTTATATCATCTGATATATATTAAAGCAATCACAGAATCAGAATCACAGAATGGCTGAGGTTGGAAGGGACTTCTAGAGGACGACTGGTCCAACTACCCCTGTTCAAACAAGGCCACCTACAGTCAGTTGCCCAGGACCATGTCCAGATCACTTTTGAATATCTCCAAGGTAGGAAACTCCACAGCCCCTCTGGGCAACCTGTTCCAGTGCCCAGTCACCCTCACAGTAAAAAACCAATTCCTTATGTCCAGAGGGAACCTCCTGTGTTTCAGTTTATTCCCATTGTCTCTGGTCCTGTCACTGGGCACCAAATGACAAGTACAGTCTCTGAAACAAATATATTTCTTGAGATGTTTTTTTCTTTTCAAAGAAATATGCCAGTTATTGGAAAACTTTCTTACATTAAGTATTTCATATGAAATTAATATTTACCACAAGCCTAACAAATATTCCCAAAATATTAAGGAAAAGTGCATTTTCAGAAAGCCTGTGTGGCATGCATGAAATATTTATCATTTCATATTGATTTTGGTAGTATTGCTTGCAAATATTTTAATTAAAGAGTTTCACAGAACAGTCAGATGATATAAAGAAGAAAAGAATTTTTCATCTTTTTTTTTTATCCCTTTTTTGATGATCCTTAATTCTTCTATTCTTCTCATCAGCTGTGAAAGACATGTCAGATTATAAAAGCAGTGAGCAATAGAAGAAAGCCTGGTGCATTCTCCAGGTGCTCATTTTTAAATACTGAACTTAAACAAATAATTTAGACATCAGAGGTTTAGTTTTCATTACTTGTTGATCAGTACAGGTGTTTAGGAATTTGGGATATAAGCTTGAGAGAATTTTCAGAGGTCCAGGATTGATGCCCTTTGAGAAGGAAACTCTTAAATTGGACCTATTTGATAATCAAGAATTTATATTTCTAACAATTATTTTTATTACTGAAAAAAAAAATCTGTTACTTAAAACAAATTCCTTTTGGCATCAGATATACTGTTAAAAAGGTTCAGCTGAAACTTGTGCAAGTCTCAGAGTATTTCTACTGCACTGAAGATATAATGGAATATATTTTAATTTGAGTGAAAGGATGTTAAAGATGTAATAAGAGACTTTGACAGGTTTCCCAGAGAGCAAATGAAATTTAACTATGCAGATCCTACAGGCAAAAAACAATTGTTCTCAGAGATCTGTTTAATACATTTCGGTTCAGCAAATATGGCTTTACCACTAATCCAGGTAAAATAAAAGCAATATTTTAAATGATTACTCTACAGTCTAAGGTGATTGTCCTGAGATTTTTCAGGATAAAAGAGAGTATGGAAAAATTCACTCAAGACAGATGTGATGTCAATAAAGCCTTAAGGGAAGAACTGGAAATTCACATGACCTTGCATCAAAAGGACAATTATTAGATACTTGAATAACTAAAATTGCTCTGACTACTCATACTACTTTTTTCTCTTAGCATCTGTATACAGAGTTAGAATAGATATGTTCTGTATACAGTATTTGCTGTGAATTGTGTTTAAATCTTAATCCTTAATTTAACAAGCCAACCAAAAAAAAGGGCCTGAAAATCAAACTGAAAAGGTAATTTGGAGATTCTAGTTTTTCTTGGCTTAGCTTGGTACCACAAAACCCCAAAAGTACAAAGAGGAAAACAGGCATAGAAACTGAGCACAAATCACTGAAAAAATTGTTTTAACCAATTTAAAGCTGGGTACTCAGTGGGTACTAATTGGTTGAATTGACTATCCAAACTGAGGGCTAACTTGCAGTCTTTAGAACTGATTAAAATTAAATATAAAATTATGATCAAGCTGAGAATCCATGGTCCCAAGGATAAATTGTCAAAATCATTAGACTTCCATTTAAGAAATGACACGGGGTCAGATTTTAAGAGTTGGTTACATGGTTACAGCAGCATATTCCTGTTTAGCTAAAATCTTCAAAAGTTCTACATCTCCTACTTCCTAGGAAAATGCTTGCGTCCCTAATTTTCTCCTAAACATAGATAATACATAAATGTCTATTTTTTTCATTAATGAAGCTTAGTCTCTTAGAAATTTTAGGTTCCTTTGCAATATTACTTCAAACTCTCAGCTGACATGAATGTAATGATATGATGTTACTGATGCTCATGAGGCTTAAAATTTGCTTTGTTATTCCAACACACCTAGCTCCAGGAGTCCTGTTATGCAAGGAACAATTTTTATTTAGTAAAAGATTAGCTTCTGCTTCTTGTCATCCAGAAAAAAGTCTGAAAATGTAAAACAACACTTAAAGCTAGATGGAAAACAAATAGAATTAGGTCTGTGATTCTGTTATACTTAGAAAATCTGATTTTATTTACACTGCACCTTGTTTTCCAAGAAGGGGACAGATCATCACTTGTCAAAGACTGAGGTTATCGGTACTGAGCTCCCCTGATGTACAAAAAGAAACCCACAGGTTGTTCTTACAGTGAATACCAAGGAGATCAACATTACTGTGTCAATAAGTAATACAGAGCGAATCAAATAGAGTGCCTGCATGCTATAAATACCTTGAAATCAGCAGAAATGTCATTCCAAAAAAGGGAGACCCAGTTTTGCAGAACTGAAATAAACAATTTTACATTAATAGCCCAAAGGGAGATTTGGGTTGCAAAACCATCTTTCTCTGATGCTTTCTCTTGGCTTTTCAGCTGGCTGGTGTTTTTTATCCCTCTTTTTCTCTCTCAGTCCTGACTCAGTCAGGCAACTTGCTTATTAAGTAAACAGCCTTCAGAGCAGCTTGTCTGAGGAATATGGTTCCATTAAGTAAAAATATGGAGTGAGAAACTCTTGAGAAGCAATGATCAGAGATCTAAGAATACAAATGAACAAATGCATTTTCTGATTTAAATATGTTATTGTTATTAGCATCATTATTCATCTTCCAGTAGCTTCAGAACAAACGTCTCGCTGCAGTAAATTTCATAGGCATAAACATTCATTCTGCCCTAAATAACTTCCAGTGTAATTGAATGTTAGTAATATAAAACACTTATCAGGAAATGAGACTGACTCATACAGAGAGTCAACTCAGTACGTGACAGGTGGGTTCCAACATATTTTTTAAGTTGGAAAAATGTTCTTTGTGTTGATATTGGGGTTTCTTGAAGACTAGTTGTTTTTTACCACGCTCCCCTGCAGTGATAGCTGCTGAAAAACTTGTTTTTTCTCCATTCAGCATTCAGCTTAATGATCCTGTTTCACAACGGTCTTCAAAGCTTTTTGCACAAAAGCTGGGAAGGTCTGAAGAGCCCTCTGACTCCCCCTGCAAAGGGCCATGTTGCTGCTCATGTGGGACAGGAGCAGCACCGGGATTGTGGTCCCATGCAGCAGCCAAATGAATCTTCCCCACATCCACCACTCAGCCCTTGTCCCACATCATCTTCCTTTATCATAGCTCAGCCCAGGAATCTGCTGTCTTTGCCACTCAAAGTTAACACATTTATTTTGTCCAAGGCCTACAAAGCACTTTGGAAACAAAGCGTTTCAAAACATGCCTGAAGCATCACTTTAGAAACAAGCAGACGCACAATATCACTGTGAGGCAGAACAATGCTATTATACTAATTTCACAGATGGATAAACTTGAATGCAGTAAGGTAAAGGGCTAGATCCTGTTTGGTGCTGTGCTTTGATGTTTTAGGGGATTAAGCAGTGCAGAGAACCTTTTTTCCCCTAGCAGGAAAGCTGAAAGACAATCTATACAAGAAAACACAGTAGCAGTGCAACTATAAATGCATTTACTCATACAACATGTCCACAGAAGGCTGTGGTTTGCCAGCTAGAGGGCACGCTCATCTTTTCTGCTGAGCTACACAGGTAACGAAGACCCCAATACACATTTTCCCAACAAGCACGCTTATTCTTTTTAAAATAACAGTAAAATGAGTCCCATCTGCCTCACAGCCTCTCTTCTTCCATGTTCTCCAAGCTGGCATGAGTCCAAAGCAGATGTTGCCTCTTCTCCACTCCTTTCACCGTCACCTCACCAGCAGGGCAGGGTTTGCCCAGAATAACCTTGCTCAAGCGCACAGAGAGCACCCAGATCTCCTTATGGCCATGCACAGATCTCCTCCCAGACCCTCCCCTGAATATTAATGCCTATCTTCTTGTGTGTTCCCCGGAAGAAACTACACTTTTGCAGGCTGAAGAATCTTTTTGCATCTGCTAGGCAAGAACATTGCTGAATTGATCTCACTTTTTAACTTTGCACAACATGAAATTTTTAATTGTCTAACTGAGAAAGGGTGGCAGCTGACAATTGTTTTGTTCAGACTCACAGAGCTGATAATGCTCTGTTCATGAAACTGGGGCTGTTAATGATTCGTGAGCAGATATTTCCTCACACTTGATTGTGCACAGTATACTTCATAATTTGAGCTTGTCATTTTCATTTTTCAGGGGGAAAAAAACCCCAAACCTCTCTTTTTTTCATGGCAGACTTCTCTATAAGTGTGTAATTACATCCTGATGTTCCTTGTGATTTGTGCCTTGTTCAGCCCATTGAAAGCCTCTTTTAAAACATGTTCAAAAAATATTTTCTTTGTTAGAAAAAAAATGCAATTTCCCATGTGACACACCATGGGGGTACTGTTTTCTTATACATGAGTACTTTACACACATACAAGAGCTTTTACAGCATAGGGAAGCTGTGACCATTCCTATCTTGAGAATTACTGCAAGAGGAAAGGACTTGTCAATTCTTCAAGTGACTGTCACTTCACCGTATGGAAGCATCTCCTTATCCATCTCAGGTCCTCACCACAGAGATGGTAGGAATCTATTAGAAGGAGCCTTCCACATCCAGCAAAGCTTTAATAATCAGATCTTGAGTGTAAATATAAGGGCTGTTTTCAAAATCATACAGAAGTAAGCTATTCCAAATCATGCATCACCAAACTGCTGTGGCTTTGGCTACATGAATTAAGTGGCTGAAAGATAAAGTACTTTCAGTATCTTAGCAGACTTTGAAGTCTTAACATATTATGAAGCATCTTATGCTCATAAAGAGTTTTATTTTCTTAGTATTGCAGGTCTAAATATTAAAAATAAACTGTTGACTTTAGGTCTTTCCATTTTTTAGATCTCCATAAAGTCCTGTTCTCTGAAAAGCAGGATACAAGTGTCTTTGTTTAGAGAATCCAAATTGTCAATCATTTTAAAACAATCTTTTCTATAATTACATTGTAGACAGCTGTAAACAAAATCATCTTAAGAGATATATTATCTAAACAATCTGAGGGACATTTACTATTAGAAGAGTACCTAGCCCAAAATGACCAGATTAACATTTTTATTCCATGAGTGCAGAATTGAGACAAGGGAAGGCTCAGAGTCTGTCTAGGATTTGCATTGTAGTATTGGGGAGCCAGACTCAAAAGGTGATTTCAGATGTCAAAATAAAGAATATCAAAATCCATATAGTAAAAAGAAAAATCTTATAGGTATGTTTCATATTTAGTCATATTCATGTGAGAATAAAATTTTAGTTTGCACCATCGCCCATGGTGTCCTGATACAATAAACACAGAAAATTTGTTGTCTGTAAGGAGCCAGCCAAGCCTAGAGATGAGGTTGCTTGAAATCTCTTAATAGGACATGTACCTGACTTCCCATTCCTTTCCAGAGTTCAGGTTCTTGGCATGATAGAAAGGGAGAGATTTTTCTCAGTAGCTTTCAACATGGACGGTCCAAGCTTGTTACCTGACAAAATGGGGAGTTTCAATTTTCTTAAACTTTGAAAAGCTCATATACACATTTTCCATTTCCTAAGGCATTCTTCCAACTGCTAGGCTATAAACTTGGGATCAGGCTGACTGAAGAAGGAACAGTCTTGAAGTCAACACATGGTGAGGAGCCTGATTTTTTTAACAAGGTTGTTAAGAAATCTCTTCTGAGAGAGAGGGAACTGAATTGCAACCCTTGATAATGAAATAATTTCTGTGCTATAACCAAGGACTGTCTCATGTGAAAGACATTAGTATAAGACTGAGGTTAAAATACTTTTGTACATATGTGGGTGGTTTGGGTCAGCTATGTAGAGAACAATCATAGAACATATGTAGGTGTATGCACTTTCCCTCTGTTTTAGGAACAAAACAGGAAACTTTTCTAGGTCTCACTCAAAATTACTTGACAAAATTCATCCAAATGAGATGAATCCAAATTCTTCCAATTCATCCTGTGAGAACTTGTCCTCAGGCTCACACAACCATTCATATTCATATATTTGCTTAGCCTCAGTGACATTTCTCCATCTTCATGCCCTGAGAAAGACACATTGAAAGGAAAAAAAATAAAATGAGTTTTCTAAGATTAGGCATGAACAATCTCTCCATGGTACATATTCTGAAAGTTGTGTGGCCATCATTATCGTTAGCAAGTCTGTACTAAATGCATAACTGATGCTCCCTTCTCTGACAATTTTATGCTCTTAAAAATCAGTCATGCAAATACCATTCAGATGATTTGATTTAGCAAATCTGATATGCCCTGTTCTAGAGGTAAGATGAAGAGTGGTTTAAAAATCATAAGGACTGTAATCCCCATTTCTAACTGAATGCATTTCATTACACAGATGCAGTTAAATAGTTTTGGACATTTAATTCTTCCTAAACTTGTCTCAGTTGTTAAAAGCACTGAAATATTCCAGAGCAATTTTCCAAACTGTTACAGCTAAACCACCGTTCATGGTGACTGTTACACAATAAGGAAATACACAGAATACTATCTCAATTTAATGAATTCAGATTTATCTCACCTAGTTTTATTCATTTAAAAGTTAGACACCTACCCCAGTTATCTGGGGTTTCTCAACAGCCAAAGGAGAGAGAGACATCTCCAGAGTGTGATTCATCCCTCCTATCTTAAATACCTATCTCGCTTCGGAAGCTGATGCAATTTCTCATAACTGTTAAAAAGGGATGTCTTATTTCTAATCTGAATCAGTCTAGTTTCAGCTTCCAGCTATTGGATCCTGACATGCTAGATTAGTGAGCTGTTTACTGTAAAAAATATCTTCTCTCTGCGTATGTAGAGTGCAAGTAATCTACTCTTCAAAGAATTAAATAGATGGAGATTCCTAGTTTCCCACTCTATGACATTCTGGTTGCTCTTCAAATAAGTTTTGAGAGATAATATTTCTTATCACCCCAACTGACACAGCTGGAAAAAAATAGAGAGGCTTCTGGGCACATAAGCTCTTCTTTAGGTCTCACTGAGTTCAAAGCTTCTCAATGAAAAGCAAATTTATTTTCATTTTTGAAAACCCATTTAACTTGACAAATTAAAGCTTTGCAAGGGAAGAAGCACTTCTTACACATAATTGGCACTCTAAGGTTTTAATTCAACAAATAACACCACAATAGTCAGCCAATTTGTCTTCTATTGCCAGGAGTCTCTTTCCAGTACGTACACAGCAAATTCCATACATAAATGTGATGATTTAAGGTCACACTCCTGAAGTTCACAGGAATCAATGGGATTGTTTTCACTAAATGACTTTCATTTAGGCATTTTGGTTCAACTCTCTATACCCATACAGGATGAAAACTTTCATGGACCTTGAACAGTAGTCATTAGGCAGCTATGGTGTGCTTGTAGGAATAAAGAGGAATAAAGTTCACATAAATGGTTAGAGAAAGCACATTGTTAATTTACATTTTACTTTAAAACTCAAAGTGTATTCTAGAAACCCATGACCCTATTATCAAAGGCTAGAAGAAGATAATGAGATTCTAAATAAGGCTCTGAATAAATGAAGGTTTTCTCTCAATTATGAATGGATACATGCTTACTATTATAGAGGTGTTCTCATGTTACTTTTCTGAGGTCTTTGTCAAAACTTTCACTTTGTCAGATGAAGGTCGAGGGGACATTTTTATTTTCACAATTACAAGATCACTGGGGAAAAGGTCCCTAATGAAAAATAAATCCAATCCCTAAGCAAAGAGATTCCGACAACTAGAGGGGACAACTTTGGAACATTTACAATTTTTGACCTCTTGGATATAGAATTATTACTTCATCTTTACTTTCTAGTCAGATCCTCAATAGATTAACAGATATCCTAGAATCCCAAGAAAATAATAAGCAAAAGAAAGAAAATAAAGATGAAGATCTAAAAAAATTACCAGCTTTTGCATTTAATCACAGATGAAAAATTAATCTATTTTTCTGAAAAATTCTTCACCCTGTTTTTCCTTTTTTCTTTTGCTCTCTAGATTTCACAACTTGATTTTAATGCAAAAAGTAGCTACTTCAGTAAACCACACAGGGAAACAACATTTCAGTAGCAGCAAACTTCCTGATATGAAACTTAGAAGATATTATAAAGGCTTTCCCCAAATCTGAGAAATAATGATAAACAAAAGCAATATGTTATTGTTAATTTAATTACAGTAATTAATACTGTGAGATGCATTGTTTACATAAAAAATGTTACAAGTGATTCAGTCTATTAGTTTAACTATTCTGGACCATACCCAATATCTGACACTTTACAAAATGCCAATTACCTTATCAATAATACTTCTGTTCAAATATGCAGTAAACAAAAAATTTGGATATTAAGCAGGAATATCATTCTGTCCCTATAGTAAATAGTATGTCTCCCTAACGCACAAGACCTCTTTTCTTTTTTGTCATGGCATAAATAATATTGTTGGCATTGCTTCATTATTTCTTGAATCTACACTGGGTTTTCCCTAGGGCATGGCAGCTGAGACATGCTTGATTCTCTTTACGTGTCCTGTTACTTGTCAACAAGCTAATGCAATTAGGACTCTTCCTTCCTGGTGGTCTGTGTGTGTGCCCTGCGTGATTAGTTTTATTTAAAGATGGACCAGATTCAACATTCTTCCTGGTGAAGAGTTCCACAAACCGCAGGTGTGACTCTAATCAGAGCCCAGTCACAATTAGTTTGGCATATTTAGTATTTCGTTGAACCAGCTCTCCAGTGGAATTCTTGTGTTATTTTGCAAATAGTTGCAAATGGAAATTGGCTGTTGGATTAAAATAGAAATTCATAAGCTTCTTATGAAGTATCCCTGCTATGAATAAGGGTTGTGCTGAAAAATTCAACTATTCCTACTACACACAGTAGACATCTTTCCACCTGAATGCTTTTCTCTTTTTTTGATCATATAAGACAAACAAGAAAGCTTCTCCTGAGTTAGAAACAAGGCTAACCCCTTCAAATCCACCAATTTGAAGAAAGAAAGAACAAGTCATTCATTTTCTACCCATTTTTATTTAAAACTGTAACATTTATATCTCTGATGAAATATGCAGGGCTTTTTCATTGGCAGTTACAAAGCCCTTTTGTGCTGTTATCTTATTCTTTATATGCATGTATCTTTTCGAAAGCTAACAAATGACAGATTTTTAAACTCTCAAATATTTTAAAACTCCTACACTTTCAAGAACTTTAGTCACTTAAAGCTGTAAAAATTGAGAACTGTGATAGATATTTTAAGTGTACATTTGCAACTAAAATTTCTGATTTTCAATAAAAATCCCATTCTAGCATCAAAATGGGTTTGGCTGAATAGAGTTTATTGTAGCCAGAAATCTATTTCAGTAGTTTCTCTAGGTTTAGATGAGACTGATTAACCTCACTTTTTAATTTCAAAACACAAAACCAAAATAAAAACAAAAACCGGACTCAGTTAATCACATTAATTTTTGGAATTCAAAACCAGTTTTCTATACAGTCATTATTAGACATGTATTCCATTTTGTCGTGCTATAGCTGAAGAACAACATTTGTGAGGCCTTTCTTGTCACGTTTGAATCCTACCTGCAATACATTCAATAGGGATTTTCCTTTTGACTTAGATAGGATCAAAATTAAACTGTAAGGGAACAAATAACATAGAGTTTCAGTTTGCAACAGTATGTGATCATCATTACTCACTCAAAAACAACCCCCCAGGTCATGTGATATCAGAGAAAAACATTTATAAATCCCTGGAGTGTCATATTTTTTCCCATGGATATTCATGTAATTATTCATGTCCTGTCATTTGTATACTCACCCTCACAGTATTTTTGCCACTTGTAGCAATTTCTGGCTGCTTTACCAGATGCCACCGAGACAAGACATTGATTTTCCTAGGAATGTTCCAAACAGTGAGAGGGAACCACCAGCTCACCACAAAGTGTTTGGGCAGGAGAGAAGATGAACACAGAGAGGTGAAGTGATTTGCCTGTGGTCACAGGGTGTGTGACTTGAGTATGTGAGGTGTAGAGCTTGGAAGGGAACAGTGATGCTCATTTTGGAGGACAGGGCCAACGTGTGCTCCATTTACATCATCTGTGTTGCTCAAAGGGAACATAAGAGAGAAAAGGTACCTCTTAAAAGTCAGTTGCGCTAACTGTATAGTTTTGAGGACACTACCAATAAAGGCATCCTCTTCATATAATGAACAAGGATGGAAGGAAAGAAGATAGAGAAAAAGAAGAGAAGTGCCCAGTGTGAAAAGCTGACCACATCACATGCAGCAAGAAGTAAAGTTCAGGCAAAGCTGAGCCACACATACATAACAACTTCCAATAAATCTAATAATCTCACAATCAATAAAATAGCAGAACCAATCTTATCTCACCATAAGACAAAACCATCTGTGAAGCAAACTATCATTATTTTCCAGTTGGATATTGATATAATATACTGTAATGTTAATTTCTAAAAAATTAAGGGGGTTTTAATAATTCCACCTGTGTAAGAAAAGCTTTTCATATTTTTCTGAACTGAATTATTCACCGACTGTAGAACTTCTGTTTTTTCATTTGGAAAATATCTTCTTTAAATATTTAGAAAAAATATCTATAAACAGCATGCAGTTTTAATTACAATTTATACGCTTGCATTTTAATTGCCTTTTAAACTAATTTAGCTTGTTCTTAAAGTTAATTAAACTCATTGGGGGGAAAATGTTCCTTAATTCAGTTGTGAAAATGGAGCAGATGTGGAGATGTATTTGTGATTGTGTCTATCAGTCTGAATTTTTAAGAATCTTTTTTATCTTAAAATCTTTAATAGACCTTTAAAACAACGTGTTTCCCATATAAGCAAGGTGCCCTGTGCATTTCGTGTGTGCTTTCAACATTTAAACTATACATGCACAGCACATTCTTTTTTAATTAGTTTGCCTCTTCTAAAATACATTGAAGTTGGATATAGAGGAGGATGCACTGATGTCTGTATTGTTAGAACTTCAGGTTTTGGGGACTTTTCACTCTGAGCTTACAAGCATTTAAGTAATTTAAATTCAAAAGCAGGGCTTGATTTGAACAATTCTGACTTTTGCAACGAGTTTCTGGGATGCCTGTGAGCATTTTGGCAGTGAGTAGAGGGAAAGCACATTCTTTGGAGAGAAAAACATTAGAAATACATATTAGTTAAATTAGAGGTCACTGTGGCACCTGCAATTCAATCCTTGACGTAGCTTTGAAGTGGCCAACCTGATACTAGCAGCATTTCTGCTGTTGCAGAACTCATTGTGGCCTGGCTGCTCTGCCCACAAAGTTCAGAGCTTGGAGCAGTTAGTCCGTGCTGAACTCTATATTAAATTATATGTTTACAGCTGGTTCAGGTGCCTCTACTCCAGGCATAATTACAGCTGTCAATCCTGAAAATGAAATTATTTGTTTAGAAAATGATATGGGAAAAATTAAATTCCTAAATACCAGTTTCTCAAGGGAATTTCCTTCCAGCTAAATGGCTCTACCAGATGACAAGCTTAGGTTACTACCTTGCTGTGGTAGTAGGCTGGGCATAGTGGTAGCCACCAGTGAAGAAACTTGTAGCCCATTTTCCCTAAAGTGACCTGTTCATATTCCTTTCCTAGAACAATTTATCTGTTAATCAATATAAACTAAACACTAACTCTCCAGCCTGAAAATGGTCCAGTGAAGATTTCTGGTTACAGTGATAGTATCTGATACATATTAAACAACTAGGGTATTGCAGAAAATTGATCTTTTGATAGATACAGAACATAAAATGAATCCAAGCCTTCAAAAAGACCATTAAAATGATCAGAAGTGACTCCCCCACAGTGCTCGTTAGAGCAGATCTTGAATGGTGTTTAACCAATATAAGCAAAGAAAGAGGATGTTATCAGAAAAGTTGAGGGAGAACAATAGCCAGTGTTTCGGTGGCTTCAGAATGGAGTGCTGCATATGTAGAAATTCAAAAAGCAAAAAAGAATGAAGAGGAAAAAAAAAACCTTTCATGCTCTCATCCAGCATCTGTGGGTCAGTGATTCTGAGGTCACTGACATAGCTTTACAAGTTTTAAAAAGAAAGCCTCAGTTAGCCTATGCTTCTGTTATTGCACAGAAACAAGCTCGCTGCTGGTTTGTTAACTTGTTTTGATTCTGCTCTACTCTTGTTTCATTGACGTACACAGGTCTGACATCCAGAGACACTCTTCTTGGGCAGTCATGTGTATCGGGCCCGGTACGCTCACTGTCAGCTTGATAGGACTACTAAATGACTGTGCGCTGATCCAGAAGCAACTATTCCTCATACTGTGCAACTTGTTGGAGCTTTTATGCATAGTATATAGTGTGTGACAGCTACTTTTGTGCATGTGTATCTACTCATTATATACACATTTAAATTCCTTTGCAGTAGTGCCTGCATGTATTTCACTTACAGATAATTTTTTTTTTTTTTATCCTTTTGTCCTGTGTCTTTATTTTTCATGCTCTTTGGGTTTGAAAGGATATTTTTTACAAGCTCTTTCTTTGCTGACCATCCATGTTTGCAAGAACTATTCCATTAACTGCTGCAGCATATAAACCTCATGGAATTAATCCATTCTTTCATACTCAAAAGCAAATTGAAGTCACCTCAGCAGCTTCCAAAAAACATGCCTGAACTTGTACTTTTTAGATTACTGAGCACAGAGCTGTGTGCAGGCCCTGTTGAAGGACCTGTACATTTCCACAGGCAACATTCTTTTTTAACTCATCGTTGTCTCATTAGTCTTTCTGCTCCAGTGCTGCAGCCTTGATCCCACAAAAATTCATAGTGATTACCATGATGGTACGTAGCTGTCTCTGAGGCAGCTAAACACAGTTGGGAGATTCATATGGGATTCACCTAATGTAAAAGGACTTCTGGAAGCAGAGACCACGTTTTTCCTTGCCTAACAAAACATTGTCAGGTGTTGTGGATCACATCAGTGACATTACAGAATCACAGAATCATAAAATCATCTATGTTGGAAAAGACCTTGAAGATCATCTAGTCCAACCATTATCCTAACACTGACAGTTCCCAACTACACCATATCCCTCACCGCTATGTCTACCCCACTCTTAAACACCTCCAGGCACGGGGACTCCACCACCTCCCTGGGCAGCCCATTCCAACGCCTAACAACCCGTTCTGTAAAAAAATACTTCCTAATATCCAGTCTAAACCTCCCTGGTGCAACTTGAGGCCATTCCGTCTTCTCCTATCACTTGTTACTTGGTTCAAGAGGCTCATCCCCAGCTCTCTGCAACCTCCTCTCAGGTAGTTGTAGAGGGCGATGAGGTCTCCCCTCAACCTCCTATTCCCCAGACTAAACAACCCCAGTTCCCTCAGCCGCTCCTCGTACGACATGTGCTCCAGACCCTTCACCAGCTTCGTTGCCCTTCTCTGGACACGCTCGAGTCATTCAATGTCCTTTTTGTAGTGAGGGGCCCAAAGCTGAACACAGTCATCGAGGTGCAGCCTCACCAGTGCCAAACACAGGGGTAAGATCCCTTCCCTGTCCCTGCTGGCCACGCTATTTCTGATACAAGCCAGGATACCATTGGCCTTCTTGGCCACCTGGGCACACTGCTGGCTCATGTCAATCAACACCCCCAGGTCCCTCTCTGACTGGCAGCTCTCCAGCCACTCCTCCCCAAGTCTGTAGCACTGCTGGGGGTTGTTGTGGCCCAAGTGCAGCACCCGGCATTTGGCCTTATTGAAGGTCATACAGTTGGCCTTAGCCCATCGCTCCAGCCTGTCCAGGGCTCTCTGCAGAGCCTCCCTACCCTTGAGCAGATCAACACTCCTACCCAACTTGGTGTCATCTGCAATCCCCTTGTCTAGATCATCAATAAAGATGTTAAACAGGAGTGGCCCCAAAACCGAGCCCTGGGGGACACCACTCGTGACCGGCCACCAACTGAATTTAACTCTGTTCACCACAACTCTTTGGGCCCGGCCATCCAGCCAGTTTTTTACCCAGTAAAGCATGTGCCCATCCAAGCCGCGAGCAGCCAGTTTTGCCAGGAGAATGTTGTGGGAAATGGTGTCAAAGGCCTTACTAATGTCAAGGTAGACAACATCCACAGCCTTTGTTCATCCAATAAGCAGGTCACCCTGTCATAGAAAATTAGGTTTGTCTTCTCTTTGTCTTACTCATATAAATGAGTAAGAAATTACAATTTCAAATTCTTATCTGTCGTAAAGATTTAGCTACATTATGAATATTCTCCCCTGGTTTAGCACACTTGGTTTCATGGTGACTCCTAGCAGATAAACTTATGGCTGTGTCTAGGACTTCGAAAGCCTATAGTCTAATGTCAGAACATGACATTGCTTTGCATTGTGTTTATATAACAACTGGGGTGTCTATGAATTACTGATAAAACCTTCTCATATATCTTCATCACAACCATGGGTATTAGTTAATTGTCAACCACATCCTTCTGAAAGTTAGGTGCCAGGTTTAATCTAGCATCCTTCTATAGTCAATAGGCACTTAAAAAAGCTATTAATCTGATCTAATTTAAGCAACCTTCTAAGAACAGGAAATTATTTTTTTCTACCTCTAGAGAGATTTTCTACAGGTGCATTTACATTTCATAGGAAACCTAAATCAGAATTCTAGCTTAAATATCTCCTGTTCACATGTTAAACCAATTTGCAAACCTTCTGTTTGGAGATCCACCAGCCCATCTAAGACCAGCACAATAAAGCAGTCATTTCCTCAGATGTCTAAACAATGTTAATTGTCTGGATTACATTAGTCCAAGGTGCCTTCATTTTGTTGTCATTACAGACTTCTGAATCTTCTGAGATTCCATGCTGCTGGCATCCACATTTACCCTTGGAAAAAAAGACTGTCTTAACCTTGCTAATACCCAAGTCCCAGAGCACAAGCTGTCATGACTATGCAAGCAGTGAAATAACCACAAGGTCTCTGTAGAGTTTTAGATTATTCCCTGTTTGCACATAGGTTAACTGTGATATGAAAGAAGAAAAAATTATGCTGTACTGATTCTTAAAAAAGAGCTGGTAAGAGTCAGCAAGTAATGTCACTCATTATTAAAAAGCAAGTAATATAATTTCCTTCTGTCATCCTTTAGTGACTTCAGTGACGTTTTCATTTTCCCTTCTTTTCCACTGTTGGTCACACAAGTTATGAGCCAAGTCAGCAGTTCATGAAGTACAATGGGTAGACTCTTGGAAAGGGCAAATTTAAAGAGAAGGATTAATCTCATCTAACTTCAGCCACTTACATCTATTTGAGCTATACATTCATGTTCATTTCTAACAAGTGAGTTCTAACACTGCCGTTTGCAGGAAGCAGTTTATTTTCATCCTAATACATGGTCTGTAATAAGTCATATAAACATGTTCCAAAAATGTGGTTTCGTGTGTGAATAATAAATGAAGTCTGGACATCCAGTTCAGCTGTAGGTGTAAGACATTTAAATTAGGGGAGATTAATTCATCTTAAATAACTGAGAAGAAAAAGAGAGGCAACACAAATCGAGCATTGTAAATCATTCAGAGAATAAACACAAGAATTTGCTATGTGTTGTCTCAGTTTGAATGAAGATGACCTAATGTCATTTGAAGAGAAAATAGCTGACATAGCATTTTCAACAAGCTCATATCGAATAATGTATCCTGAGTCACATAGGAAATATCAATACGTTTACTCTCTCCATTAACTTTAGAAGGCAATTAGAGGACTAGTTTACACTACAGATCACTTTTTGAAAGCTAGAAGCAAAAGAGATTAATTCTACCCTATATGTTTGCTCTGCGGATTTATTTTTTCCAAAAATCAGGCTTGTGCTGTCACCCAGTGTGTAGTCTGGATAGATCTATACCACTGACTTGCACTTTTAGGAGCACATGGACAGCACAGTGTTTAAAAGGCCGAGGTTTCCCTGCAGATGCAAGTGATGTATCATTAGAATAGCCCCGTTTCTGTATATTGCCTTTGTCCTGACAGCTCAGCACAGAGCTGAGGATCAGAGCCAGTTCCAGTATCTTCACAGAGAGCAATCTGGAGACACTAACACAGGGAGTTCTGCTCAGCAATATCATTTCTTATCTCTAGCTTTCCTTATGTTGAGTTGTGCATACTGTACTTTCACTTTTACAAAGTTTTTTATTGGTTCCATGATAGGAAGAAAGGATTTTCCTTTTGGAGCAGTTTCAAACAGCAGAAGGTAAATATCTGTCCTGGTTTTGGCAGGATAGAGTTAATTTTCTTCCTAGTAGCTGGTACAATGTTGTGTTTTGGATTCAGTGTGAGAATAATGTTGATAACACACTGATGTTTTAGTTGTTGCTAAGTAGCACTTATCCTAAATTAAGTTTCCCATGCTCTGCCAGTGAGGATGTGCACAAGAAGCTGGGAGGAAGCATGGCCAGGACAGCTGACCTGAACTAGCCAAAGGGATATTCCATACCATAGAGCGTCATGCTCAGGATATAAACTGGGGGGAGTTGGCTGGGAGGGACAGATTGCTACTCAGGCATCAGTCAGCAGGTGGTGAGCAATTGCATTGTACATCATTTGTCTTTTCTGGGGTTTTATCTCTCTGTTTTTTATCATGTTCTTTTTCATTACTCTTTTTATTATAATATTTTTATCATTGTTGTTATTATTATATTTTATTTTATTTAGTTATTAAACGGTTCTTATCTCAACCCACTAGTTTTTTGTTTTATTCAATTCTCCTCCTCATCTCACTGGAAGTGGGGAGGAGTGAGCAAGAGGCTGCGTAGTACTTAGTTGCTGGCTGGGATTAAAACACAACAATATCTAAACACAAAAGATATCTTCTGTCTTTAGACTGTTCTGCATAATCTGTCTTCATTGCCACCACTCTCCTGATGTCTGGTAGGGCACTGTCCATAAACATATATTAATCATGCTTATTGACTGCCTAAGGCACCCCAGAAAGTATTAGGAACTTTCACTCAGCATTTTGCAAGTATCCATCATAGATCATAGATCACAGACAGCAAGCACGGTTGTTCACAATGTTGCATTGGTCTGTAATAAGCAGTCTTGAACATCTTTCATATATAATTCCTGAAACTACTATTAATTTTGTCTTTTCTGTATGGCTAATAGATAATCCTGGTTACTAACAATTTTCCAGTAAATAAGTGTTGGAAGGGTCATATCCCATATTCCAAATATATTGTTGTTTTTCAGTTTCAGAAAAGAAAACCATTCACTTGTATTTTAGCCATAGTGGATGTTAATATTTGTCGGAAGATGTTACGAAACCCATACAGAGGATTTCCATATAGAATACTGGTAGGATATATTGTGTGATGCTGGAGATTAGATGTAGTTTATCAGTTACAATCCAAATCAATCCAATTAGCAGGAAAAATTATCTTGATTCAATGTGAGACGCTGGGTAAGGGCAAGAGAGTAAAAAGTGTTTGGTTTGGTAACAAAGAATTAAATAAATCCACTTCCACCTAACACAAACTTAGTTTTGCTTTTTAACAGTCTGCTCATTTTAAGAAGCTGGTTCCAATGTTCCCAGACTAAATCACACCACTTGTGATTTCTACTGAATCCAGACAAAAGCAATTTTTTACAGTTTATCAGCACAATATTGATTCCATCATATTTTTTATGATATGAGATTGATGTGGATGTTGCAAAGTGCTAAAGGGAGTTCAAGATTATGTTATGTTCCAAAGAGTGGTTTATAATATATAGTGAAAACTAACATTTTATATTGTAGTGAATTAAAAAACTTACCTTGTCTTATAAAGAGAGAAGTGATCTATATATACATGTATGTAGTCAGAAACAGCTCCTTTGCTTAATTTAAAGAATGATAGAATAAATTACATGGCAGAGACATCAGGAAAAGATTAAAAAAAAAAAGAATGAAATAAATTAGAAAAAAAATATAATTAAAATGATGAGCAGATGAAGATATTATAGTAGTTCATACTCTATCTAGTACTACATGCAGATGAATATAAAAAAATTCTATAAAAACCTTAACTCTGATCAACATGGTTTCCGACTTTTTACATACGTAAAATTGCTTAAAAGACTTAAATATTGTTTTCAACCATTATTCATTTCTTTCAACTTTATCTGCAATAATTGTAGCTATAAATGTCACCACACCACTTTAACAAAATCTTTCAGGGACTGTTGCGCACACACTTGTAATACTGCCTTTTTAATTATCATATTACGTAGGCATTGAATAAATCCATATTCATTAAGATGCAGCTACTTTCTTTAATACTTCTATTGTATTAAAATAAGACTGTGCTGTATCATCTTTAAATTCCTATAATTTATCAGAGTTGTTCTAAAATTGCTCTAAACAGCAACCATGCAAAAGCAAACAAATAAATGAAAAAAGGTCAAAGGTAATATCGTAACCAGCATAGGTAATAAAGTCCCCACAAGTCTAGATTTTTGGTTAGATAACAGGTAGTACAAAACTTAGGTGTATGAAAATGTTTCTTTCCGTGGAAATACAAGTCAAATAAAATTCTTCATCTGGTGCAGTTGAAAAACGAAATTTCTATCAATGTTTAGAAATTTTCTTACTAAATTGCTCCCTAGTCCCGCAGTTATGAAGATGGATTTCATCAGTGAAATTGGCTTCCCAGCCTACACATCTGCCCTTCCCAAAACCCTTGGTGTTTACTTTGTGAGTAATAATGGGGGTGATCCTTTTTTCTTATAGGCATTCTTATCCTTAAAGTACATATTGCAAATACTTAGCTCCATATACATCCTGTGTATTTTTCAGCACTTAGCTAAGGCCCCAAGGGTGCAATCCAATTGCTTATGGTTGATGGAGAAAGATAACCACTTCAGGAGGGATGCTCATGGTTCAGTGAGCTGCCCACAGGAACAACCTTAACTGACTACACTTCTAAATTGGGCATTTCAGTTATATTTAAAATCAGATGAGAAAAAGCCAAGCCTTAGTGTGTTAAATACAATAAAGAAGAAACGTTCTCAGGAGATTAGGGTACACAGTTCAAGGGAACCATCTTCCATTCCCAGTTCTTCTGCTGGACAACCTTATCTCCTCCTGGTTTTGACCTTTATCCTAAAACTCTTTGACATTTATTTATTTTTTTAAAAAAATTAAAACCAGAGATGAGAAATAATCATTATAAGCATATATGTTATTTTTATCTTAAAATATTGTGGAATCTTAACTAGGAATTTTTTTGTTTTTAAACAGAAATGCATGGTACATTAAAGGCATAAAATCTTTCAGAAAGTTTACAAGGAATACATCAATGCAACAAATGATGAACACAAAACATTGTGCAAAAGGTCCCAATCATCGTCTGTCTCCAAGATCAAATCTCTCTCGCTAGAAAAATAATGAATCAGAACAGTTTCTTGTCCACACACCCTCTCAGAAGACTGAGTACATGTGGTGCCTTTAAACTGTACAATGCTGATGGAGCGACAGATCTTGAAAGCCCATCTGCCCCAGTATTTCAGCTGCTGACACTTTTGTTTTGTGGGAGTCTATTCATAATTTTTTATTTGCTGACACTTTTCATCATAAATGTTTAAGTGCATAATCATTTTCTGTTAAAAAAGCCTGATCAAAATCTAATGGAAGTCAATGGGAGATTTTCTTCGTTTGACATCAATAGGCTTTGGATTAGATCCGTACAATGTTATTTAGTACAGTAGTTAAACATGTGCTGAAGTTCCATGGACTACAAAGAGGCTTTAGACATATTCTCAATATCGAGCTGTCATGGGAAGAGAACATTTGTTTGGTGGCTTTAAGGGGGGGAGGAAGGCAAGAAGTAGAGGGGAGTAGAAGTTGATTCAGGATCATGAAAATTGAAATGAAAAACTAGTGAGTTTCTTACAATGCACACTAAAACTGAGATGGTCACAGATGTAAGTGGGCTAGTAGGAAAGTTTCTAACCTGAAGTAACCTCAGTAAATCTTTGGGGCTGGGCCTTACAGAGTAAGTGTGCACTAGAATGATAGGAGTTGAATGCTCTTATGCACAATACAACCCTTCATGACTGAGCAGTGATGTAGACTTTGAAAATAAATAAAATTCCTGTAAGTTCATTAAAAGTCATCTAATGCCATTAGATGGTAAAGGTGCCACCCTTAAAATCTCTTTTTGTGAGATGAGCTGTTGCAATTTTTTTGCAGCCAGCACTTATCTGGTCATGTAAGTAACCCTCTGGAGCAAAATCAGGAAAAGTGCATGGATAATAATTACATAGTAGGTGTCGGGACCAAATCTGTAGATCCCAAATAATCACAGTTGTAATGTCAAACAGAGTGGGAACTGGATGCAGTCAGTCCCTGGACAGAATTAGTTATCTACTTTGACTATCTGATACATGAGAAGTAGGTGCTCAGAAGGGTCTCCCAATCAGAAACACTAATGTTAAATTGTGTGTTTCTACTACATTACTTAACTTCAGGCTGCTGAACAGAATTTTCAACCTTCCCTGGACTTCTACATACTGCAGATCCACCTCCTCATCTTTATACATTATTCCACTGGACACTTCACGTATTCACTTCAAGAATTTAAGTTCTTTGGGCTTTGGACCTTGCTCTTTCACTGCTTGGGTTTATAATGTTGAGTGATTTCATTTATACAAAAGGGTACGTGCAAAGGGAAATTGTTGCTGTTTAGGGATCATAGACATGACTGCACAAGGCAGTTATATGGAAAAGTAGAATGTTGAAATACACACCAAAGAGTGCTTGTTTTGAAGTATCTAATAAACTGGGGTTTATGAAAGGTAAAACTCGGGAAATTTAGTTCTGTCTCCTTCCCTTAGTATTTTAATTAAAGAAATCTCAACCTGTCCCTGGAAATCCCAAGTAGGAAAAAAAGTCAACATTTTCTACAGACAACTTTAAAGTAGACTGGGAAAAAAAGCACTAACCTTTTATGAACTCTTAAAAAAGAGAAGATTAAAAAATGTGTGATCAATAGCAAAGTAGATCTTCTGTGAGTCTCACATCTCTTCTGCCTTTAAGACAAAGGCACGTTAATGAGCACACAAGCAGAGACAAAAATACTGAGGGCTATATTTACCATCAATTTATGCTGTGGAAAACTAATGCAAAGTATCTGACTTCAAGTTAGTTCCTTCTATGCAAAACCTGAAAATGGAACTTAAACAAATACTTCTGTCACAAGTACAGTCACTCCTTTTTATTGCTTTTTTCTGGGTTTCTTTTTTTTCCCAAAAATCATCAGGTCTTAAATCCAATGCAAGGAGACAATCCAGACACAGTAAAAAAGACTGTTCTCAGGAAATATTGAGTCACTGGAAGTTGGAAACCTAATTCTTAGTAAAGGGGAAAAAAAAGTCTTTTGACAGTTTATCTGTTCCAAGAAAAGGGTCGTCAACTCTTCCCATTCTGCTAAAATATTTATAAGAGAATGTTCTGGAGACATGTGCTCATTTGATAACTTTTTGGGGATTATTCCTAAAGGTGCCTATGGTTTAAAGACCTTTTTTGCCCCTACCTGCCTATAGATCTGATGAATCACTGGGAATGTCACCTTTGTCTTCAAGTGTCCTCAATCTCTAATGGTCCAAATACAGAGTGGGACCTTTGGGATTTTTCACCAGCTTTATCACAGGTTTTGGAAATGTGCTTTTTCCCAAGCCTTTCCAAAGAAAATGTGCATCTTCTATGCAGCCTGAACAAAAAGAGGGAATATTTCTTTCAGACCTTAATAGAGGCAATCGGTGGGAAGGAAAATGCAAGGGTAAACCATTTCTACGGAGGACCATGCAGCAACCTGACATAGTTTTATTCTTCTTCAAAAATAATAAATATTCATTAACCATTAGTGAAATGCATCCACAATCTGCTGGTTTTTTTTTTTTTTTCCTTACAAATCTGCAGTAAAAGGACTCAGAACATAATTTAGCTTATTAATATTCTTTATTTGTATTACAATAGTAATCAAGGCCCCATAATTACCCTCGCCCTCTTTGTGGTCTGACAAATAGCCTTTGTTTGGTTGTCACTGCAAAATGTATCTGTAGCTGAGAGCAGCAGATGACCTAGTACAAGCTTTAGAATAAGTACATGTGGGAGCTGCTGCAAACTCATCCTTTCTTTGGCAGTGGAGCACATCACTGATGATGAGAATGGAAGACAACAATTTCATGTGGTAGGAACTATTTGAGGTCCCCTGTCACCTCTTTTTTTCTTTTTACTCTGCAGTGGGATGAGAAGCACATTTTTGCAGAAGATTTTCCCAAAATACAAGTGTGTCTATCATGAAAGCAGAGGAGGTCAGATTCACAGGTATTCACTTTGCCTGAAGAGTTTTTCACCTCAAGTTACTGCAAATTAGGCCAAGGAATGACTTAACCTGTGTTCCCCAGAGCTTAGACCACTGCCTGAAACTTTTAGTTGTTGTGCATTTCTTTCCTTCACTTACACTCTTTCTTTTCTCATTTCTTCTCCCCCATATCATCTTCAAAACCAAAAAATTATGTGGAGATTAATTATGTGATTTCTGTGCTTTTTCTAATTGTTTTTATTGCTGAGAAACTGAGCAGAGGTCTGAGGAAGTACACAAGCTGGTGACTAAAGCAGGAAACCAAGGTTCAAGGAACTAGATTCAGTTCCTGGCTAAACTGGAAATCTAAGTGTCACTGCTTTGTCCTTTTCCTCTCTATGTAAAATGAAATCAAGAGTACCTCTTTCCTCCCAAAAGTTTCTTTATTAATTTATTATGAGACTTGTTAAGTTTTCAGTTGTGGACATTGTTTATTATCTCACTTGGAATTAGTTAGGCAAACTAAAGTCCCCAGTGAAGGAAACAAAGTGATTGGGGAAGATAGTAATCTTCATCATGTGATTATGCTTATTTAACCTGAGGAGACTTTGGGATTCTGCTGTAATAAAATTTGGATGAGATTATCTATGGTGCTCAGTATTGGATAATTCTGATCTTGCTGATGTGTAAGGTAAAATTGGATTAAGGTTAATGCCAAGTACATAGGAAAGTTCCACACAAGTGGAACATGGAGAGACTGGTTCCAGGAAACAAACAAAAAATAAAAGGGGTTCAGCTCCCCAGATATGGAGATTTGATGCCATTTAAAATGCATAAGGTGATTAAATTTAGTCTCTAACCGCTATCTCCTAAGTGCATCTCCCTGTGCAGTTCATCTTACATAAAACTAGACACATGATGGCAGGTCAGCTGAATATGTATCTTTCTAGGCTGTTCTATTGGCTTGATCTGCTCCCACAGTGGCGCAAGCATATACACCTTATCAATGTTTAGAAAGCAACACCTAGACACTTATCTTTACATTTCTTAGCCTGGACATTAATCTCACCCCAGATGTTTAAATAGCTGTATTTTAAGAATGTAGGGCTTAAATGTGGTTCCTGTAAAAGAGAGAAGTTTGCTAGCAAGTTTGGTTCTGCTCCAACATTTTCTGTCCGTTACAGTGACCCAAACCGAACTCTGAGTTTATAATGGCATCTGAAGGCAGGTGAGTTTCCAATAGCTCTAGGCTTTCAAATGTCATGCTGCTCCGCTAATTGCTTAAGCAGCTGTACTTTTATATCTTCTATCCTTTTTGAAAAGGTAATCTACTTGAACTTGCGTTTTTATACAAAGAAACTAAGAAAACAACAACAAACTTTTTTTCAGAGAGGAGTAGACAGGTGCAGGAACAATAGACAGTAGCAAATAAATAAACAAAACTCCCTTCTGCCATATTGGAATGATAAAGAGCAGCAGCAGCAGAAACAAAAAACACTGTTCCTGGCATAGGGAGCAAAGTTATTACATCCCGCTGAATTATTCATTGTTACTCTTGTTATGTCAGAGATTACGTGAAAGTTAAGTAAGAATAGTAGAAGAAATAAAAAATAGGATAGAATTGATATGGAAAATTTGATGGAGAAAAGTGATTAAACTTTGCTTTGATAAGTAGTATATAGTGTCCATGGCATGAGTTGTCAAACTTCAGAGCATAAGATAGCCTTTGACTAATGAGGCCGTAGAAGGTAAGAGTGAACTCAGAGAGAAGCTCTGACACCTGGGCTCCTGTACAGCCTCATAGCTGACGTTGTTGAATATCACATTCAAGATCTGCTGTGAAGAAGCCTATAGCTATGAACACTAATTAAACACATTTTACAGCTAAAAGGAAATATATTTTCTATATTGTTTTCCTTGAATGCCCAGAGCCCTTTAAACACAACAAAAACCCAGCAATAAACCCATCTCATGGAAATGGGGAGATAATCTCAGTATACAGCCTAAAGGAATCTCCCTGTTTCTGTATCTTTCTTGTTGTCTTCTATTGGGCTTGAGGCGTTGCTGATTTCTTCAAGTTTTTAAGCTGCATAGCACCACTGATTTCAGTACACTTACTGCCATGTGTTTCCAGTGTAACACAGCTAATCAATTTGCCCACAATTGCAAATTCTTCTTTGAATTTTGTTCAAATCTCTGTCCCATTAAACAGGGTATCTCCTATATTATTGTCTATCTGCAATATTTTAAACAGCAAGTAACAATCCCAATATATTCCATCCCAAAAATAATTTTAAAAAAAAAAAAAAAAAAGGGTCAGGTAGCTTCTGTGCCTTAGCCCTTAAAACTTTTTCAGTGTTGACTATTTTCCAGGTCATTTGTACATCATGTCAGAATCTTAAAGAGACTCTTGCACACTTAATATAATACTTAGCATTGTTTGTTGGTTTTGGAGGTAAGGGTCATTTTCTGCTGTGAGGGGGTTTTGTGGTTTTACATTTTATTGTTTTGACTCATTACAAGCTGTAAAAGGCAATGGACAATGTGAGTTCAACAATCAGAATCTGTACAGATTGCAATTGGACAGTAAAGTATCTGTGCTTGCAAATTGACTAGATTAAGGGCTCGATTTCCATGTTAACAGAGAACATGGAGTATTTATTTGTGGAAATACCCTTTGGCTTATCAAAAAGAAGGTTAACAGGTGGCTTGATCTGAGAGTATCTAAAGAGCAGCTAGAAGAGAGCTCTTTAATCAAGTGGCCAGACACAAGCCAAGATCCAGCAGCTAGAAATTGAAGATAAAATTGAAGAGGAAATAAATGCAGATTTTTACTCTGGGTGGTAATTAGCTGTTATTTGCTGTTGGTTATTAGATTACAAGAAGAAGTGGTTGATCACAGGAATACAAGATGGTTGAGATTGGAAGGGGTGTCTGGAGATCATCTTGTCCAACACCCCTGCTCAAAGAAGAGTCAGCTACAGAAGGTTGTTCAGGACTGTGTCCAGTTGGGATTTGAATATATGCAAAGACAGGAACTCTGCAACCTGTCTGGGAAATCTGTTTAGTATTTGATCACCCATACAGTAAAAATGTTTTTTTCATACATTTAAATGGAATTTCCTGTATATCAATTTACGCCCTCTGCCTGTTGTCCTGTCACTGGGCACCACTGAGAAAGGTCCAGCTCTGTCTTCTTTACTCCCACATCAGGTAGTTCTATACATTGGTAAAATCCCCATAAGCCTTCCCTTTCCAGGTTAAACAAGTGAAGCCCTGTTATCCTCTCCTCATCTCCATAATTTTAAATTTTCCCATCAAGAATGGAGGTCTTTCCACTAGTCTTTCCTCAGCACTAGGATGTGCTCTTGTTCAACCACAAATTATCAAGCTTAACTGAATGGGTTATAAAGTGATATTTGTCATGTAGGAAGTCAGATAACTAGAATAACACCTTTTGCTATTAAAATCTTTAGAATAACACCTTTGCCTTTCAAAAAGAACAACCTTCACTGAAGGCACTGTTGAATTTTCTTTCTGCCTCAAAGAACTGTGATTTCCAGTCATAGGAATAGAATTATAAAACCTGATTAATTTTCCGGAAAATAACATTTTCTTGGACCAAATCTTTAATGACTGGTCAGGCTGTGCTGTACTCAGTGTTCTCCTAGTCTACAGTCACTTGAAGATCTTGTTATAGGCACTTGTTTCCCTCCTGGAGACACTGGCATTTTGGATTTTGCGGGTCAACAAAAAGGCAATGACATGGCAGGAAATCCTTGACAATTATTGCCTTTACCTCCCATTAGTAATGTGGCTGCAGCAGGGATGCACAGCTTGAGATGCTTTACCAAATGATTTTCAAAGTGTGGATATTTTTTTGACATGACTTATTTATTTGCTTGAATAGGCA
The DNA here is from genome assembly GCF_031877795.1 of Strix aluco. Taxonomy (NCBI): domain Eukaryota; kingdom Metazoa; phylum Chordata; class Aves; order Strigiformes; family Strigidae; genus Strix; species Strix aluco. The sequence continues at coordinate 83,256,156 of NC_133935.1, read as the reverse complement.
ATCACCTTAGGATCTATCACTTTTCTTGGCACAGGGTTAATGCTATTATATTTCTGATCTTCCTGGGGAATTTTTGTTTGTTTTTTTAAACCTTTCAATGGCAATCAAGCTCTAGATTTAGTTCATTAGTATATTTTTCTGAATCTGTCCCCCCTCACACCTGTATTCTTCTGAAAATGGCCTGGGATTAATACAGGAACTGGATCAGAGACCTGATTACTTAAATCTACTTCAGGTCGACAAAAATTGGGGCATTCAATGGGAAAAACTCTCAGAATGGTACTAATGCCAGTAGAGCTCTGGGATGTTATGAACTGGCAGCTTTCCAGAGCTAGGGAAAGTGGACAACATCAGGAGGAAGGCCATGCATAGATGAAGCATGCCTCTTCCTCACCCAGCTAGTTCACCCATTATGTCCTTCTCAGCTTTTTTAAAACGGGTAGTGAAACCAAGCATGGGGTCTGGGTACTTCAGGACTATCCTAAACGGCGACACAACCCAGATACAAGAGTTCAAGGAGCTGCAATAGGAATCTGCTTGTTCTGACAGTCTTTATTGTCTGATATGCATTCATGCATGCTCTCAGACTCTAGCTATATGCCGTTCTCTGGCTGCCTTCAGGCTCACACTGGTATGCAGCTTGTGTTATTTCTCCCTTTAGCTTTGAGTTGTCTCAGTGTAAAGTGGTCTTGAGAACTTTTGCCTTTGCACTGTTAGAAATTAACACGTTAGGAAATGAATTACACTGCCCGCCAGCTAAATAAAAACATGGACTGATCTAAGAAAGTCATTTATTGATCTTTTTTTTGTTAAAGTAGATTTCAGGGTGCAAAATACTAACTCAGCTAAATCAATATCCCTTTCACTACCAAGTTTGTCTTTAATATTATGGGGCTATTCTGATGAGTGGAGTTTAATTTCAAGACATGTCCCTCATAGACATTGCCTTAGTTAAAGCTAAGGGACATCAATTGGGCAAACGTGGAGGGGGATTCTAACTAACAGTGATGTGTGGATCTTCCACAACCAATTCATTAAGATCTCAATGACATGTGAAGGCAGAGTGAGGTATATTGCTGAAAGCTGAAACTGCTTCTAAATACAAAGCAATTTTAAATCCCTTATTAAAGAGTATAGTTGAAATTCTGGTTTAATAATTTTTCCTTATCTGAGTCCTTAACTGATATATATCAGCATAGCTTTCCTGAATTTAGTAGAGTCTCATTGTAAATCTGGCCCTCTTTTTAGATAGCAATGAAATATTTCTAAACATATCTATGTATAAGCTGTCAGCTAAATGTTAATTATATAAGGTTTGCATTTTAAAATTCTATTTATAGGAATCTAAACAAAATCTCTTAGAAAATCATACAGAAAATAATTATTTTAGCCATACTAAGGGACTGTTAGCTATCATCTGTGACATATCTTGCAGTGATGGGCATGACTGTAAAATCTGAAGTAATAATGCAGTATAGAGCTGGAAAACAGTCCAGCTAGAGAGAGGGGAATCAGGAAGTAAGTTATTGTGGTGGGATTTTTTGCATTAAATAATCCTACTTTACCTGGAAGGATTAAGAAAAACAATCTAATCGCCCTTTCTATTTTATTCTTTCCTACTCCATGATTTAAAAATTCTCTGCTTTTTCTGTTTTTTTTTTTTTTTTTTTCCTCTTCTTCCCTGCAAGGAAAGTTTAATGAGGCATATTTGCTTGTTTCCATGGTATTTCAAAGAAAGATTACTAGCTGAAGGCAAAGAAATATATAGAATAAAGCAGGGAACAAACGTCTGTTCTTTAGTAACAGAAATAAACCCTACTTTCAGAATTAATTATATAGAAATATTTTTCTATACTTTTAATAAGTGAAACCATGTCAGTCATTTTTTACTTTGATGTAAGGTCTCATGTATTAAAGGAGAAATTATTTGTTATCCAGTACTTCTCTGTTCTTTGGTCAGAAGGACATACACATGTACAGTTCTAAAGAGCCATTAAAAACATCCTTTGCTATTGAAATATTTCATAACTAACTGACAACAAGATTCAGTTTGCGCTATTCATACAGCACAGCACTGTATTATGCACTGTTGATGAAATCTGAATTTAAGTCTGCAAATAACACCTGGCCTAGAAAGGCAAGAGTGTCCTTATACACCTCCTAAGTAGGCCCAAGTCCATTCATTGTGCATGCACTCATTCCCTGTGTCTGGCATGCCAATGTTTGCACAAATGTAAATAAGAAAATGCAGTTATCATCAAATCTAAGCTTTATTAAAATCAGAGACAACAGTTCGTGAAGCTCAGGGGATTATGCATATTGCTCTCATTCATGGTCAGAAAAGAATTTTCCTTCATTATTATTATACTGTTAATTATTTAACTTATTTTTAGAGCACACAAAAGTTCAAAGGAGGAATAGGATCTCGCCCTGCTGCCCTTGAAGTCAGTGCTAAAATACCTATTAATTTCAGCAGTCCAGATTCAAAGACACATAAAATACTGAAATTAAATACAGACAAGGCCAACAGAACTTGAAACAAGTATTACATTTACTGCAACACCTAATGAAAAATATAGACAGGTGATGCATGAATAAAACATATAGGTTCATCAAGGACCTATGACCTATGTAACCATGAGCAAACCACTAAAAATTGGATCTGTTATTTAAAATGACGTACCTGAGATAGGAGCCCTAGCTTTCTCTCTGTTCAACAGAAAAAGATCATCAACTTCAGAGGACAATTCAGAAGACAATGCACCTAAGACATGAACCTGCCTCATGACCAAGAGTTTAATTTAGGTGTCTAAAGCTAGATGGGATGAACCAGGAAGAGCAAAGACACAAAATAAATAGTACTAGCAGTTGGGACAAAACTGCTGAGGGCTTTGCAAATGCTCTTGAAATGTAATGTGCCTTATTTCTTACCTTCAAATTGAGTTGGAGTTACTATAGCATCTCCAGAGATTTGTTAATACAATGTCCTTTGTTAGCATAAAGGTAAAAAGGCTGTCTATTCAGCGAAGGTTTGGTTTTTATTCATTGCAGTCCTAGGAACAGTATTTTCCAAAGCTCTGGTTTACTGTTTGAGGTTTTGTTAAACCTCTTCAAATGTCTCTTTGAGCTACATGAACTCCCCCTTGCTGGTGCTTTCTTTGTTTGGGTTTCAGTGGGGGATCTGGCTGTCTTTGTGCAGATCCTAGCTCCAGCCAGTAATTATCCAAATACAATAAAAATTGTTAATTCTACTCAGTCACTTCTGGTCATCTAGATCTAATCCTCAATGTTTTTAAGAGAAACATTGTGAATCAGCCAAGAAGCCTTGCCTGCAACTTCAGCTTGAGGATAGGTCTATGCTAATAAAAAAACCATAGGAATTAATATTTTCAAACTCAGTATCTGATTTTATGAAGTATTGTTATTTCAATATGATCAAATGAAAAATAAGAGCATCTGCTCAGCAGTTTAATAAAAACATACACATATTTTTTCTTACCTATGTGTAAGAAACAGTTACTTCATTTGCCATTCTTTTACCCACTTCCACAAACTTATAAAAATAGTACTTTTTTTTCCCACTAGTTTTACCTAGCAGATAAGAAAGAATTATTACCTTCATTTTATAGGTGAGAAATTATTGTCCAGAAAAATTAAATTACTTTTTTCAAGTACAGAGGGTTGAGAACTTATTTCTCCTAAATTCCTCCCTACTGCTTCACAGCTCAGTTATAAATATTCTCTTGCACCTTGCAAATATTTGCATTTTTCAGGTCGGTGTGTCTGTGTGTTTGACAATGGGTTACATGAATGCAAAAGTGTCACTAGGGCAATATTCACCCCTGTGCAGAGGCTATTCACAGAGGCAGCCACATCTTAGACAATATGTTTTGGTTTTCTGCAGACTAAAAAAATTCACATCACCAGTTTTGGCCTCTCGGAGCATATTAGGAAATGCAGTTCTTCTGTCTCCAACTATGAGGTTTAAATCAGCTTCCATAATTAATCTAGAATTTAGGTACTTGTGCATAAACAAGCATTGTGAAATAAAAACTAAAACAGATCATATGCCGTTATTGCATTTGCCACATTTTCTGAGTATCATTTACTATTTTTTAAGAAAAAAATTAAAAAATCTCTATTCAACTAAAGTGTTAAAATATTATCCTATATATACTTCCAGCAAGCAACTTCTCGGCATGGGTTAGGCTCTACTTCGAAAACTATTGTCATCCAGGAGACAACCTGTAGTTTTAAATGACTAGGCTGTCAGTTCTTTAGCTCTCTGCACTCGCTTTTTCTGCTTTAGTGAATAGTAACAATTACACGACAAACAGCATGTTATTTCCAACTGTGTTTTTTTGACAGAAATCTTTGTGTTACAAATATTGCAAACTTACATTCGTTTGCACGATTAATTTTTATGCAGATTTTTAAAGCCTTAAGAAGCTTTTCATAAAGAACTACAGTCTTTAGACTTTGGAACTCAACTGGGTAGTCTTTTCAAAAGTATTTTTATTAAAATGGAATGCTTTAAATAGTGCAGATTTGAGAACTGTTTTTACTAGTTTTGTTAGATCTGTGTTGAGATTTGCAAACAGAATATTTCATATCCTGAAAAGGGTGTTGTCGACAATGAGAATGAAGTGTAAAGTAATTCTGCCACAGAAAATGTTTACAAATTATATTTTTGGTGTGTTTACCAATGAACTTGTAACATTATACCTAGTAAATAAACATGGAAATATTACAATTGAGTAAAGCTTGAATGTCATTTATGAAGGGTGTTAAAAGCCATAGACCTTACTCTGGTTTGTCAGAAAGTGTTCTTAAAATTTCCCTTAAGTGTTTAATTTTTGAAGGAGAAGTAGGGATTTAAATCATTCATCAGTGTCAGATTTGAAAGATGTGTACTTGGATTCCTTTCCTCCCCGTTCTGCCTTCTCTCCCAACTGGAACATGAGATGTACTTCAGGTGTCATTTTCTCCCAGTCCATTGACAAAGGTGCAGCCTCCGTGTAGCTCTGTAAGAGCCTCTATCATTTAAAGGTGACATTCCCAGAAAGACAATCCATCCCCAATGTTTTGTGACATCCTAATCACCCTATCAAAATTTCAATGGCTTAAACAACTTAGGAACAAGGCATCACTAAGAATTTTTGTGAAGCTGTATATTTTGACTAAGGAGAAAGTGTGACCTGAGCACAGCATTTTATCATTAACCCATAATGAAGTTCAAGTCCCAGACTAGTTTTGCAGCCTTGCTCAATTTTTATTGTATCTGCCCAACTTTCTCTCACTGGGTAGACACCATTGCATGCATGAGAATTTATCTTTTTTCTTTTACTTTTTTTTTTTTTTCTATTAATATATTGTCTTTTCTTTCCAAAATCCATTTTGAACAGTTCTGGTCTTCACATGCATGACAAAGTCAGCAGCTGCAGTTTTTATGAACTAAAGTCTGTTATGTTGTGTTTTTTATGTAATACAATTAATGTTATCACAAGCAAAATGAGTTCTGCATCAGGGTTAGGCTCATTAATAATGTTGTGTTGTTATATATTTTAACCAATGAAGAGGACTCCCCATACCTGTTGAAGCTGTTTGATTTTCACTAAAAAATTTAACTTAATCCTGTTCTTTTCCACATATACATTTATATCAACAGATACCTGATATCTTTATATATTACCTGTTAAACATGCACACTAATTAACATTCTTATTTGAAATAAAATATTTGTTATCCTGAGCACCTTTAGTGATGGTCTCCTAGCAACCAAGCCTTCTCAAATGATGACCCTTATGAGATGTCCTTTATCATTCAAGAGGTTACTTTTCTGTATATTTTTTAAAAAATATTAAATCCTTTTTTTATATGACTCAATTTCTGTAAAATGACTTTATTAATTTTCTTAATGTCTTTGTAATAGTAAAATGATAGATTCAGAAACGTATCCTAAAATTCAACATAAACTCAGTTATAAAAACAAAAGAAGCTGTTGCACTCTGATAAATAAGCCAACAATCTGAGGTATGTTTTTATTCCAGGTTGCATGCAAAAAATGAAAACAATTCTATGACGGCATCTCAATTAAAATTAAATGTTTTCATCTACAATAACACTTCAAATTGAAATTAATGTCTCTATTACACAATTTAGTTTATTTATTCTGGGCTGTAGCTGAAAAACTCAAAATCTATTGCTTTCTCTAAAAAAAAATTAACATAGTCTCAAATGTCATTGTGTTTAAAGCTGAAACAGCAATATTTTGGCTATCTGGAATTTTCAGGTTATGGATGTTATTTTTCCCTATTTATTTCTGTTTTGTCACTTCTTTCTGTACTAGAAATACCTGGGAAAAGACAAAGAATTGTAAGGATTTTTTTTTTTTTTAATAAAAAACTCTTTTTTTTTTGCAGAGGAAATAACTGAGAGAAGAAGGGGGAAAAGACAGAGAGGAGAAAAATACTGAAGTCCTAAATTGTATTCAAATAGTTGAAATGGTTTCTAAGTTTTTAAAAATAATTTATGGATACAACCAGACAGTTATTTCCAATACTGTCACTGCAATTAAAATATTTTCAACCTTTAACTCTTAGCTAAAACACATAGCCCCTTGGCTGAGACGCAGGTGTTTGAGCGATGCCGTTTTACCTGCATGGGACTATGACCATGCACAGACCCAAGTAAAATGGGTTTTTGAGAGACCCCTGCATTGCAAGGCTCTAGCCTGTTTTCTTTTACTGCATCAGTACTGAGGAGATAACTTATTAACAGAATTGTGAAGCAATCATTGAGTCATGTCCCCAGTCACAAGATTTCTTTTAAAATGTCATTCAAACTGCAGTAAGTTGATGGGGAAAAGTGGGTATTTCAGTGGAAACTAGAAAATTTAATTCACAGTCACTGTAGTAAACAATTGTTGTCCAATTAATTCTCTGTCAATGGAAAAATGTCAACAAGCTCTAGTTTGATGTTAGCAGAATGACTGTTTCCCAAACATTAAAATTCCTTCTATACAGTATTGCAAATGCCTTTTGTTATTTGTATGGGTTCAGATTTTTAGTCCATTGTTGTTTACAATATTTTCATTAAAAATTGCTACTTGAAGGTTGGTTTGCTTATAAGGGCTGTTTTAATAACCTTTAATAGCTTTTACTTGCTATTATTGTGTCTGTGTACTCACTTAAGTAATGCTAGCAACACAGTAAAAATTCTTTTTCAAAGAGCAGCCACTCCAAACCAGCAGAAAAAGTGGAAAAAGAGGTACTTAGCCCTGACTAAAGAACAACTCACTGCTTTCATAGAGTTAAATGAGCTCCTGCATAAAACCTTTTGATATCTGCACAGACAGAGCAGGACGTGATGCACATCTCCCACTTGTGGGAAGTGCAAACCCCATGGCTTGGTTTGACATTGCGTAACAGAACCAAGTAGGACCCCAAGGTGGGGCAGGGCAGGAGGGTTTCCTCTTCTGTCCACAGCTCAGAGTGGTCCAGTCCAGGAAACTGCCTTGTTAAGAATATGAAAGCCTGAAAAACTGCTTATGCCTATAGAAACTAAAGGCTCTGACTGCCAAGGGTTATGGCAGATACCAGTAGGGAGTATATGTGTCATTGCCCTGCCATATCCCAAGTTCACTGTTAATTCTTTTTCCCTCCCTCATTTGAAAAACCTCTGCTGTAAAAAGGCAAGGAAGCAAAGATCTGAAGTCTCCTCTCCAGGTTTACACTGCAGATCTGTTGAGACTTGGTCCAGGCCTGTTCACTAGACCACTACCTGGCTTCTCAGATGTAAAGGTTTCATCTACAGAGTTCTAGCCAGTTGGGAGAATTCAGATGCCTTACTTCTCTGAACTCTTATTTATCTTGGAATTTCTGAGTGATGCCAATCTGTGATTGTTTTGCATTTATATCTCTAGCAAAAGGACACAGAGAACATTAGACATTTCAAATCTTAATGAATGAAAATACTCTTATTATGCATAATCAAGATGCTGGGTAAAATTAAATAAATGGACCCTATTTGGAGACAGAGCAGAGGTCAAGAGATCAAGAAACCAGATTAGACTAGAAAAACTGATCCATCAATTATCAGTTACTAAAATTAACTTTGTCAAATGTCAATATGAAACCTTTCCCCCTTGAGAACCGGTGCTAGTGGAACAGACTTATAAGATTAATAATTGTTGAACAATTTTTTGTTGTCATTGATGGATAAATTTCCAGTATATACTTCTATACATTAGAGGAAGTTTAATTCCAGCAGATTGTTCAATAAAACAGATGCTGTTTATCACTTTCCCTTCCTTTTCCAAGCTACTGTTGGTTTCACAATGAGGAATATTAGTTTAAAAGGCTAAATCCTTCATCAAGTAATTGTGGCTAAGAGGACACCAGAACTTTGCAGGATTATATCAAAGTGCATCTATTCATTGGCTCATACTCTTGACTCTTACTGTAGAGATTTATATTTATGCATGTTCCCTGTTTGCTTTCTTAGTAATCTATAAATTATATCCATATCTGTCAGTCTAACAAATGCTTTAGCCAATATACTAAAGGAAAATTTGACCAGTAGGAATTTAATGGTGAGTAGGTATTGAAATACACAGCCAGGAATATGTTAACCATTTCTTTTTAATACCAACAACTGTTTTAAGCAACATCCAGTATTACAGCTGAAAGGAAAGAAACAGTATCTTCCTTTATAATCACACACTATTACAAAGATATAGAGAATTAGGAAACTGAAGACATCAGTGATTACCTCTGCAATTGCCTGTATCATTATGAGGTCTTCCACCTTAACAGATTCTCTAAATCAAGTACTAGCATGCACACCAACATGCAGAAAGAGCAATATTTTATCTCCTAAAATGACTATAATTGCAACTCCATGCATCTGAACACAGAATCACTGCTGTGAGCACTCAGTGTCAAAGATATTGAATTAGTATCCAAGAAACCTCATATTCTTGTGAATTCCAGTAAGACAGGTTATGCCAGAAGAACCAGGTAAAGAAAATTGCAAATACTAGTTAACTTCTGGGGGCTATGAATCAAAACCTTTCCTACTTTTGAACTGATGCCTAGTTGAAGTCACATCGATGAAAGAGGTAATGGTAAGCACCACTCAGGCTTGGGAAAATAAGTAGGATCTTATAATATATTGGCTAAAATATGCTAAGTTTTAATGAGTACTCAGCACTGAATTCAATGAAAATCTATAATAAGGATAACCCACCAGTGGTGGATTGTAACCAGATTTAAAAGCAATAAGCCATGTCTATTCTACACACAGTAAAATGAAGGAACAACAGTAGTACAGAGAGTCAGCTACAGTTAGTTAATCAGATAATGAACCAATTATTTAATTGTTAGCTAATTGGATAACAGCAGCAGAGAAAATGCAGCTTCCTGGGTTTCAGCATAGGCTTGAACCATAACAGGAGTCTCTGGGCTCTTAGTCTACTAAGGAAGAGAATGATACTACCTGTTAATTTATAATTTTAGCAAGATAATCTGAAGTGAAGCTAGAACAGATATGCCCATATGTGGTACAATCAGGTTCTTCTTTTGATGTCTACACCGTAAGTGGAGATTAGCCAATTAAAACACCAGCTCCCACAGTTTACTGCATAGGAAAATCCTAAATGAAAGGGGATTTTTAAGAGTTGGAAAATAGTAATATATAAAATAGTGTTCAACATCATAAATATATCACTCAGCCTTTTTTAAAATGCAGTACAACAAAATACTCCATGATGTTATGCCAAATTTAAGTATGGTTATGGATTTGCCAACAATTGCCTCTAACAGCAAAATGGTCTATCAAAGCCACCTACTCTCTCACCAACACTATTATTCAATTTAACAATTTTAATTAGCTGGGCATTTTGCAGAATAAATAAATAGTTCTTGGTGCAAGGATCTTGTCATATAATTATATTGGTGATGTAATGAGTAACAGTAAGGTGCAGTAGTAGAGAAAGAGAAGACTGAGCTTGGGCCTTAAAAGTATGCCTGTGATTGTCCAGTCTGAGCTTACAAACTGAGTGATGTGCAGTATGTATCCTCTTTTTGCTTTTTATTAGAGAAGAAGGAATTCTAAACAGTAGTTTTTCTATGCATTTGCTACTGAGATTTTCATAGCCATCTCAGTAAAAATCTGATAAGTAGCATACACAAGATAAAGAAATACCATATGACTGCCAAATTTTCAAAGTATATTCCAAAAAACTATCAGGAAGGAAACCATAAAAACATCGCTGAATGTATAACAGCCAAATGAAAGCCCATAAATAACTAAGAAAAAGAAAAATCTGAATTTTTTAGAAGACTTAAAAATTAAGGAGCAATTTGTTTTTCCAAAATGATATCTGTATGACATCTTTTTCGTTACTTTACATGTCATCTTGTTAATGTAATGACTTTCTGCTGAAGATAATGCACAGTATCCACGTAGTGTTGAAACATATAGAGTTTGGGTGGAGCCTACATGGAGCAATCAATGCTCACTAAATGAGGATATGACGTTATGCCAAAGTGTTTACTCTGAACCAATTCTTAATGTGGACAGTGGCCTTTGCTACATTTCCCTTTATGTACCTAAAGGAATTAAATTAGAATCATGGCTGTCTTAATTTCCCCCTGTAGTGAATGGATAGAAAGAAGTGTGTCCAGAAAGAAAGACAGATGTTAGATGGACTGTACTGTGCTGTTGATATGGTTTTATCTCTCTGCTGCTTTTATAGGGAGAAACTAAATTGAACTGACTTCAAAGAAACATACGTTCCTTAAAAAGGGAATAAATTACCTTTTTTTCACCAGGAAGACTCAATTTTACCAAGACAATGGAATGCATCTCTCCTGCCTATGGATATTTAGAAGTTGGATTTGATACAAACCTTGTGGTAGTGAGGACAATACTTTTTCATCATACCTTTTCCTGTTATTTGATTCCAGTGGTACTGGTGCCTGAGACCACGGCGTATATTCTCCATACATAATTTCTAAAGAACTTATCTGAATGTTGGCTTTCCTGGTGGCCTCTGTCATCCGTTAGCACACATGTTCTTGTTACAATAGTTGAACTGTAGCTGTTTTCTAGTGTTAATTTGCTCACTTCCCTTACATCCTTCCAGGTTACCTCAGCCTTAGAATGGGCTTTATCTCATTTAACCTAATCATTTAAAAGTTAGGCATGCAGTCAAAGCTAGTCATAGAAGTGCCCTCTGTACTCGAGAGGGGCAAGCAGAACAAATCCTGGAATCACAGAATATTTTAAGCAGAAGGGACTTCTCTAGCTTATCTAGTTCGACCCCCTGCATGATGGAGAGTTAATTTTAACACTAGATAAGGTTACTCAGAGTACTTTACAGAAGAGTTATGAAAATTTCCAAGTATGGGGATTCCATAAACCCATCCAACCTGTTCCAGTGTATAGCCATTCTTACTGTGATTCTTTTTCCCCACATATCCAAAAACCTCACTTAATTTTTCACATCATTTGCCCCTGTCCCTTAGCATGGAGAGTTGTTTTTGTTCTGAGACTCTGAAATACCGGCACACACATCTTGCTTTAGCAGAGTCAAGGTGATTTGTCAGCGAGCTGTGAAGATTTTCTTTTTCTCTCCTTCAGTTGGGCTAACATGACTATTGTGGTTTGTCATGAGTGTCTAGATTGTGGTTAGATGTGGAAATACAGTAATAGATGCTTTCACGCAAAGATGGAAGGTTGTGACACCAGTGTCAAACCAACTATTTCAGCATTTCCCAGTGATGCATCAAAATGTCAAAATAGTGACAGAAGTTGAAAAGCATCTCTAACAGAGGAGGACCCTGAACACACCTTCCAAAGAAAGAAAAACACAAGGCAGTTTCTGTTGTATTCTGAAACAAAGAATGTCCTCTTAATGATACGGCACTGGTTCTGGTAATGTCTAGTTTAGAAGGGCAATCAACTGGGCATGCAGCCATGTCTGAACTGCACATTTCTTTGTGGACAAATAATCAGAGGACACAAAATGCCTGAGCTAATTAACAGTTGTATCATTTAAGCAAAATGGAAGAGGGTTATAGAAGTACCAAATATTCCGGCAGAACAAAACAGAATTAAGAATCTGGCAGAATGAAGTAGAATTAAGAATCAAGAGCCCTTGTTAATTTTTTAATCTTCTTCTGGGGATCTAAAGTACCTGTAATTTTGCTGTACTTTGTTTATACTGTGGTAGCACAGTTATGGCCCAATGTGCCAGATGAAAAGCACATAATAATAATTAATCCTTGCACTACAGAATTTGCAATACAATTAACTATGATGAGCGAAGAATGGAAGACTTGTTGTGGGGATATGTAATCTTACTTGGGACTAAAACAAGATTTACCCCCAGTTACACTTACAGTCATTAAGACACAGAGAATCAAATAATCTGCTCAAGTTTGCAGAAAAACAGCTGTAGCAATTCCAGGAACTGATCATATATTTCTCAGTGATATAATGTCCTTCAAACTAACTGTCATTTCCTATTTCTTCTTTTAATAACTATGTGCTTAGTGCAGGGCAAGAAACTGGATTTCTTTTCTGCTAAATATTCAGATGGAGAAAGGAGGTTCAAAGTCCCAAGATTCCTGTTCCCTGGGGAGATGTTTCCTATCTGGACTGCTGAGGTACCACTATGCAAAGCTGAAGAAACCAGGGTGGTAAGAAGTGAATTCATTTTTAAAGTGTTAACCCATGGCTGAAAGAGTTTCAAGCGTGTTTTGGAAGTTTAAATCCCAAAGTCTTTATTTGAGCCCATATTACCTATTAGTTTAGATGAGGGTTTGAATAATATCTCTTAGTTTTACTAGGTTTACTTCAGAGACTTATTTAAGCAGAAGTGAAGTCAGTGTTCTTTGTTGCTGAAGTCAAGTAATTTTTGATCTTGTTTAGCTTAACATTGACTCTCAGAAACAACAGACTGGGAAAAGGTAATAACTCAGTTAATTAAACCATTAAAAATTAAACCATTTTTAATTTACTTAACATGCTGTTTTTTAAAGAATTTCTTAATATTATTTTCCAAAATATTAAGGTGTCAACACAGTTAGTTACAGCAATAGTTCCATCAAACTTACGCCATCATTTACTTACTACTGTTAAACACTGAAGTAATAGTTATATTATAATAATACCACAATTTACAGCTGACTAAAATTAGTTGTAGCAAACAGTTGAAACTCCAATTTCAATAGCATTATCACATCTTCATTCTCCTCTTCAACCAAGAAAAAAGGCTCATCACAGCCACGTTGTTAACCAGATGATTACTAGACCAGTTCATCACTGTAATCCACTTATGTCAAGCAAGATTCTTAGGCCTACAGTTTTTCTGGTGGCCTTTCTGAAAAACTAAAATACCTCAATCAGGTGAACAACTGACTGTCTCAAAATAGTCTTGTCAAAGGTAATGTAAATTCCTGTTACATTCAGTAGAAGAAGGACGTTTTGGCAGCTACCAAGACTAATCTGTCACGTCTCAAATATCATAGAGGTACCTGTTTCCCACAATTAGTTTTGCTAAACATGGAACAGAGTTTTCAATGCTAGAGAACTTAAAACTCAGTAACCTTTATTTTTTGAGATGTGACATTGCTCAGTTCTCTGTTGAGAGATTTCATATATAAAATGCAAGTGTTGTTGGATGATGCTATTTACATTAGAAAATGTTTGACTTATCCGCCCACACAAGAGAGGAATCAAACACTTTCTTTAATTGTAAGAACAAGGTTCTTTTGGACACATCAGGGGATGATTCACTGTGCAACCGTCTTCCATCACTGAAAATATCAAAGGTCTATTTTAAAAAGAGGCCAAAGTGCTTTTTCTATTTCCTAGACAAAAACTACTGTGAGATTAATTTTCTTCTATAAAGGTATAAAGTTCAAGTTGCTAAAATTAGCAATTGTTTCACCTGATCCTCTTCTCTATGGTCCTATTCAAAGCAGTATTGTTTAGTGTTTCAGTGCCTGCTGCTTAAAATGTAATGTTCCCCATTTAATGTGTCAAAAAGCTATAGTTAATTATTCTCATAGCAAGGATAATCGTACCAATTATGATTCTTTAAAAAGAATGGTGGAAACAAAGAAGTAGAGATAAGATTTAACAATGACAAGACAAATTGGGGAGGCAGGGAAATCTTAAATGTTGAAAACTTACAGTGCCTTCTTTTTTTACAAGAAAGAATAAAATTACAGCTTTATGAAAGAGACAAGTTATCACCATTCAATCTGTGGAATTATGGATTATTATGATAAGGTGCCTATTGGTTTGGAATGGAGCTCATAGCTGTTCCTCCAGCCTCAAAATCTATGGCTGTAGGATATGACATAGAGCAAGATCTAATGTTTGTACCATACATACCTTAGACTGATAGGTGGTGGAATTTTAGGTGTATAGTCCTGAAGGCATCAGTCCACCCATTCCAAGAAAAGCACCTTATTTCTCAGGATGGTCTATGAAGAGAGGCAGATGGCCATAGGTTTATGCAGTCTTCCTATGTCAAATACCTATATCCACTGATTGCCTCAGGAGCACAAGTACTGTTAACAGACACTTCAAAATGTATATGTTAGATCTCTGTTTCTCTTTATTAGTGTACAGTGTACAGAACTTTTCATCCATCTGGGATACAGGCTACATACCACCCTTTTAAGGAAAAGTACCAAAAAGAGCAGATCTGAAGCTTTGTGAGGAAGAAAACGGTGGCAATAATGAAACCTATATCCCAGCAAAGGTAAATAACAAAAAAGTGGAAGATACTGGTTGTCAGCCTAGAGAGTGAAGAGCTCTTCTTTCCCACATCAAACAGACCACAATAGGATGTGGGACACTGCCAGGGAGGAGCACTCTATGATCCTGCTGAAAATGACTCTTTGTACTGGTAGAAAACCAAGGATCAATGATACAGTGAGGAATTTTGCTCCTTCTGCCTCCCTGCCAGACCAAACAGAGAATGTACTGGCTTTTCAACTCAGTCAGCAGTCTGGTCCTGCAGCTATTACCTCAGGAGCAAACAGCAGGCCTGGAAGTAATGACATCTATCACTTGTGGGTATTGTTAATCACTTTAAATGGTTTTGCAACACATTTGGATTTCTCTGAATATAGACACAACTTTGGACAGAAAATCACAAAGCCTTTGGTTCTGATCCAGATCACACAGACAGTTTGAACGTACCTACTGTCACTTAAAAAAAGAATAGCATTGCACAATTGTCTTCTTGTACCTGACAAATTCAAAACCACAGATTGAGTTCAAACAAGTGTTGCCCTGTTCTGCAAGCGCTGATAATAAAGACACCATGAAAGTTCTTGGCACAAAGGAAAACAAGTCAATATACACATCAGAACACTACAACAGGTAATATTTAGCTCTATTATAACCAGGCATTCAAGCACTCTTGGAGAAATTGAATCTGCCTGCTGCCATTTCTGCCATGCTTGCTTTAAGCTGTTCTCTTATCCAACTCCCCGACTGTTTATCAAATAGAAGACATCATCTGGATGCTAAGGAGAAATTTCACCATCAGGCTGAAGTGTGGCCCTCTCTGAGAGGTGTCACAGTAAAAGGTACTGAGAGATGGGAAGAGCATAATATCTTTTCAACTCTCCTGCTCTCCTATTTCAAAATACGTTTCTGAAATGTATCTTCTGTTACTACCAGGCAACTTTTATATTAAGGGAAATTTATACCAAGGCTACAGAAAGAAGTGGATGGGATGAAAAGAAAACCTGTAAGTTTAAAGGTTGACAAGACATTTAGAAAAACCTTGAAGAGGCTATTAGAAAGTTGGATTTTTGCTTAGTGAGATTTAAATGAAACATGGTTATGTGGGACCACCTTATCTTAAAAAAAGACTGTGATTTTCCCATAGTACTGTGAATTAGACACCTACTTAGCAACTGCTCTAGGCTGTTAGTTACTGTGAGTATTATTCCACATTCCCACTTCCCATCACCAGTATTGTTTTGTTATCAAAAGACTGGGAAACTCGAGAGACAGGCAATAGGTCTTGGACTCCTTAACCAAAATACAGCTGCCTATTGCATGACTTAGACATACAGATCTTGGAGCAATAGCACTGGTAGGATGTTCTGTTATGCAGAAAGGTGTGTAGCTGGGAGTCTTATTTTACCTTGAGAAAATCAGCACTGTAGCATTGAGTCCTGGATATTCAAAGGTATTGAAAAATACCTTAGGTACCAGGATCCTTCCATGCATTTATTCCATCCTGTTTCACAAATTTTTGACCATGTTTTTCCATTATGAATTCCATTTTTCTAATGGATTTCCTTTCCATTATATAGATGCAAAATTCTGCCACTGAGACTAGCTAACATTGTGAAATACCAGTTTGCTTTGAATTTCCTTAACATGGCTCTGTAAGGCAGAAGGGAACTCATGGTCATGATACAAATTTTGAGGACCTATGGATAAGTTTCATCTCATCTCATATAACCTACATAAAAGTTTTGTGTTTTTTTCTGTGACAACTGTCTGTACTCCTTCTTTAGGAAATGGAAAGGGATAACTACTTCCAGAGGGCAAATGATCCTGCTCATCATGAACACTTATTTTAGATTAATACACATGCTCTGGAATACCTCTCTGCCCCTCCATGAATTACAAAAGGAGCTTAGACCAAATGTTTCCCTACTGGATAACTAAATTGAAGCTCCTGTTGCAGCTAAATATAACAAGAACACTGTGAGACTAAGCCTAAAAGCCTTCTCTGTACTACAGCCACCTGACAGCAAGGTTACATGCAGGTTACAGACACTTCCTCTTAACATTTTTTTAAAAGTGATGCTCTCTGTACCCTCTATAATACAGCTCAAACTATCACAAGCCATCATGCACATGAACAGTCCAGACAGCTGGACGGTTTTGAATAGTTCAGTCGCTGTTAAGTCTATACAAAAATCTTACTAAAAGCTCTTTGCAGGATTCAGGAGTTATCACTTCAGCCAGTTCGCCGATAACAAACCTCGTGTTCTGCCAGTAACAAGCCTGTATGACTATGCTAATAGCTTCACTGAATTACTTTAGGCTTGCTTTTGCATACTGTCATTTTGTGGCCTGGTCTAACAGCTAAGGGGGAATTAGGAAAGTGGTGGGTGCAGCATCTAATGATGCCATGGTCAGAACATGGTTCTGCAGGAACAACAGCCCAAATGGCCTCGTGAGAGCATTCAGAGATTCTCCTCAAGGACTTGAGGGTTTAAACTACAGTGAAGCAAAGCCTTTTCTTTTACTATAGCAAAACAAGAGCGGAAATAATTTGGTTTCCCTTCTGTTCCCTAAATGAGAAGCAGCAGTCCATTCCCAATGCTCCCTTACAAATGGCAAAGCATGAGGAGCTGCCGAGGTGCGAGATGGGAGTTTCAGGTCATTACTAATCTGGGTGACACACAAAGTGCTGAGGTAGAAATTGAAAGCCCCATTGCACATCCCAGACCCCTGGGACATTCGGTCTCCCAGGAATCATTATTTCCTCTGTACAATCTATTGTTTCATAAAGAATATTGTGTTTCAGCAGAAAAGTCAAATGTGTCCTCTCATAACTCCATGTGGCTGTTAGCTTACTGCTGAGTTCATACTTTGCCACATAAATAAAACTATACAAAAAAGAGAGAGCAGACTTGCAAAGAAACATGGGCAAAAATATAATTCATTGGCGCTCAAGGCTGAAAAGCTAGTGAGTTTCTTTCCTTTCCTTTTTTCTTCCCTTTACCCTTACAAGTTGATGTGTATCCAAACAGCTTGAAAAGTACTTTGAAATCCAACTTTAGTCAGCTACGATGAAGACATAAGAGGAGCTGATTTTTCCTTTGTGATGCTTTGTTTTCTTCTCTCTTTTATTCAGTGTTTGCTTCAGCAGTGGCTGCAGGAGAGGAGCCAAGTATTTTTCCTTGGAACTTTCTTCTTTTTTGGTTCAGTTAAAGATATATTTCTTTAGCTACACTGAGAAATAGTCACTACCTATTGCTATTAAGGCAAGTTCAGCTAGAGAGTTGAGAGAGGGCTTGAACCAGACTTCAAGCCTTCTCAGACCAGGGATACCATAAAGTGTTGCCTAAGGGCTCTTTGCTCAGGTAAGAAAATTCTGCTTTTTGTGGAAAGATGTCAAATAACTTTTATTACAGAAAATAATAAATAATGTTATATTTATCTCTTTTTATTTTTGATTAAAATTGTACTGAAAAAATCAGTTTGACAAACCTTCTTAGATACCATTTGTATGAGCTTCTTCATCAAATTGGGGACCAGTCACTGCCACTCAGAGAGATCTAGACAGGTTGGAGGACACGTCCAACAGGAACTTCATGACATTCAAAAGGGGAAAAAATGCAAAATGCTGCACCTTATGAATTAACTCTGCACATCTGGGGAGCATCTCTACTGAAAAGGACTTGGAGGTCCTGGTGGACAAATAACTTAATATGATCCAGCAACATGCCCTGGCAGCAAAGACCAACAATGTTCTGAATTGCTGATGCAAGAGCAGAGCTAGGAGCTGGAGAGAAGTGATTATTGCTCTGTAACCAACAGTCATTAACCCACAGCTACAATACTGCATCCAGTTTTGGGATACCTGAAAAAGAAATGCATGATTGGTAAACTGGCTTGAATTCAGTGATGGACTACCAACAAGTGAGGTGGGGGGAGGCGCAGGAACTGGAGCAATTGCCCTTCACAAGATGCTGTGGGGACCTGGGCTTGCCTGGCCTAGAAAAGAGACAGCTTCAGGAGGATGTAACAGCATCCTGCCCATACCTACAAGGAGGTTGTCAAGAAAATAAAGCCAGGATCTTAAAAGTGGAGCATGGTAGGAGGACAAGACATCATGGGTGTAAGACAAAGAGAGGTTCAGAACAAAAATACAGAAAAATGAAGACTGTCAGGCACTGGAACATGTTGTCCTTGGAGCTTTTCAAGACCTGGCTAGTAAAGTCCTGAGCCACCCGGTCAAATCTCATAGATGGTCCTGATATGAAGGAACAGGGTTGAAACAGAGACTTCTTGACATTCCCCTCATCCTATGCTCTATGATTCTGTGAAGTCTCTGCTTTCTGTTCCTGTGTTCTTTGTCAGCATATTTGAAAATGTCACCCATTAGCTTGCCATTCACCCATTAGTGATAAACTTGTTTTTCAAAAAAAATCCAGAAGACTACAACAATGGGTAATGGTTTTAAACTAAGAGAGGCTAGATTCAGACTAGATATAAGGAAGAAATATTTTACAATGAGGGTGGTGAAACACTGGAACATGTTGCCCAGAGTGGTGGTGGGACACCTGAAAAAGAAATGCATGATTGGTAAACTGGCATGAATACAGTGATGGACCACCAACAAGTGAGGTGGGGGGAGGAGCAGGAACTGGAACAATTGCCCGTCATAAAATGCCCATCCCTGGAAACATTCATGATCAGGCTGGACAGAGCTCTGAGCAACCTGATCAAGTTGAAGATGTTCTTGCTCATTGCAGGGTGGCTGGACTAGATGACCTTTAAAGATCCCTTCCAACCCAAATGGTTTTATGATTCTATGAATTACTAATGTTTAATACTGAGTTAGTAGAGTAAGCCTATGCAGACAGCCATGAGCTTCCTCAAAATTATTAAAAACTTAGTTCAGCAAAGCCCTTAAACTCACACTTAAATTTAAGCATAACTTTATTTCCTGCTCTCTCTGTACTAAATGTAGATATTTAGGGGTTTTTATTCTGATTTCTCTAATGCACTTACATATTTTATGTTTTTAATAGATTGCAAACATCTACTTAAAGCTGGACAAATACCTAACATCTTTCCTGTGCTGAGATGTTTTGTAATATTAAAATGTGATTAGGTGTTATTTCATTTTATTTTTACAGCTATATGCAGTATTACAAACCATTAGTATGTAAGTAAGAAAAGATGAAATTATATAGCTACTGCAGAAAATGTAATGGTACCAAAATTATGAGGATTAGCACTGAACAATTTTTAAAAGTAAAAGGATCCAGTTTTATGATATTCTTTTGGCAGGGTGTATGCTGTGGCATCAAGTACAGTGCTCATGTGCACACCATGGTCATGGGAGCTTCCTGCTGACAGATGATGACATGCACTACTGCTGTACCTCATCATTTTGGTTCACATTTGATTCCATGTGAGTATATTCTAGCACATATTGCAGTGTCCATCCTACCCCTTCAGCCTGGTCGTTGCCCGAGGAAACCGAGATATGCAGCTACTTTGGAGGAAACTCCATTGTCTGACATGACTGGGTCCGGGAGAGCATCAGGCAACAGAAAGGAAAAACATAGCTGAAAACCATTGGAATTATCTTCAGCCTGCATAACAGAAGAAATGCTGCTGAGGACAGAAGACCCCCCAAAGCATTGTCTAGAGCTGTTATATCATTCACAGTTGAGAAGAAATAATTCTCAAGGTCAAATGAAGGCTGAAGTACTCCTGACTTCATCTTGGGACTCCACCAGCTCAATCATTGCTTTTAAAGTGTCAGTAGCCAGAAGTGACTTGTTCCTTCTTTACTGATTTAGGGGACTGTATTGTTCCTGTTCTGACATGACCGAGGTGAATCCTCATTTCAGGTATTCACAAAACAATGCAGTAAGCTACAGCTCTGGTTGACCATAAAAGCTACATAGAAGATCTGTGTGATCCAGTGCATGATTCTCCCATCATGGTAAAATAGCACCATAAGACAAAACAGTCCTTTGGAGCTAGTCAAGGAACAAAATTAACATCATTGTCTTTGCAATAATGCCCTGTATACTGGCAAGGATAAAAAAAGTTAGATAAAATAAGAGAAATTAATATAAATGTCTATTAAGTGTCAGATGGCAAATGACAAATGAATCCAGCAATGCTGCATAGATTTACAATATTTGAGAACCTTATAATATTTTCTTAGAATAAACCAAATTCAAACAACCCTTAAAATTAAAGAAAACAGAATGATGTAACTTAGTCTTGGAAGACTTACAAAATTATATCCAGTAGAAGAAAAAGGTTTTCAGTTGCTTAAATGCAACACTGAACAGTGTGTGCTAATATTAATTACTATTTTCACCATTATCCTCTTGATGTTCTAGGAAAGATCAAGAGAAAGACTAGCAAGAATTTTTAACTTACATTGATATGCAAATTAATTTCCCATGTAACATCATTAATTTTCATGTGGCAAACTTCATCCTTTGTGCTTTTTCCATCAAAGAAAGAAACAATACTCTGAGCCTGAGGTATCCAATCAAAATTTGTGACCTAGTTCAAGCTTTATGAATCAAGTACGCACAGTGAAACCATTAACTGCATGTTGTATGAAGGGTGACTCCACTATGTTTCATGGTAGGATTTGGATCTTTTTTAATTGATTTTTAAATTATTTTCCTAATAATTCTTAATTACTTTTACAATTTACTTTTTGACCATAGCTAACCACTGAGCCAATATTTTCATAGAACCATTTATTTCAATTTGAAGATCATGTTCTTCAATAACAACTAATTTTAACATTGTATATGGAAAAGTTAAGACTGTTTTTTTCATGTACATCCGTTAGCATTTACTCTTATACAGTTTTATTTCCCTGCTCGTTACCTGCTGATCATATGTTGTACATCACATGTATTATATTGCTAAAATGTACTGAGTTGTAGAGCTAGAGGTCAAGGCAAGGCTTTAGTTTAGTTGTTAGGCTGTGTTAGGCATTCAGATCTTAGATATCCCATAGATCTCTGTGAAGCACTTTCCTGTGTGATTTTCCTTCACAGAAACTAGAGTATCAGAACTTCAGTACCTCTGGAACTGAACCTTTAATTCTTTGTATCTGTGTTCTCCATGTATGAAATCTAATATTATTCTATGCCAGAGATAACAATTTTCTCCTGAAGAACAGAGACTGTAAAGAAAAATTCATTCATGCTTTTTTAGGCACCTCAGGCAGGTTTCAACTCTCCTAATTTTAAATGTCTACAAAGTAATTGTCTATACCTGAACTAAGTTGGGTTTTTTGACTCTTAGAGACCAGGGAGAGAAACGGGCGCTTAAAGAACCTGATTCATCTCATCCTGAGGTAGACATTCGTAATAGGTCAGATGAAACATGTCATTTAAGCACCTGTTCTCTCTATGACTATAAAAGAAGTTCACATGCATACCAGACCATACAGTTCAGATGTAGACATCTACACAGCTGGATAGCTACACATACTGAGATGAGCTTGACATCCTGAATTTACAGTGATGACTGCTGTTTCAGCTCCTACATAGATATCTATTGGAAAGTTTATGCAATATATATGACTTTGGGCTATAATCTAATCAATATTTTAATAACTACACTTTTCACAGTTAGAAAGGATATTTCCCAAAGCTATATGAGCATGATTTTTTTTTTTTTAAATTAAGGTTTGGAGTGTGTTGTGAACTGTAGAAACTCTGAGAGAAAAGTGCCATGATCACAAATAGCATCATGACCCAAACGATGCACAGAAATTTGTTTGCTAAATTCTGAATAAAATAGCATAAGATTACCCTATACTTGCATTTCCACCAAACTATATGATTACTTCTGAATTCAATATAATTAGTTAAAAGTAGCTCAAAGCACCAAGAGGAAAAAGAGTAATACAGAGGGAAGAAGTGATAAAAGAGTATATCAGAATTGTAATGCAGGTTAGGTCAGTGAAAACTCCTTGTTCCATACCCAACGTAATGGGTAGGAAAATACAGTTTCAGATGCTTTGAATATTTAAAATTTCAGAAGGAAACAGGAAATGTTATATGTATAAAAATAAAGGGTGATAGAAACCTGCTTGGCCTTCATGAAGGATGCTAGCATGCATTCACCATCATTTTTTGTAAAGCTAATTTACAAAGAGAATTGTTATGGGCAAGGAAAGCACAATCCTGTTAACAATGGGCTATAATAAATTGAACGGTAAACAATGATTAATTCTTTCCCAAAAGATAAATTTATACTGCCTAAAAATGTTGCAAACGTTAAAGTCTAGAAGAAAGTTGTTGTAATATTATTTGCTTGGAATCAAACATTGTCTTCTCCCCATGTCTCAGGGGTTACTTATGGTAGTGTCCCATTAACCTTCAGGCCATGGGACAGTTTCCTGAGAGACCCCACAGCAAATGCTTTTAGCCAACCTCATCTGCAAACCCCTACTCAGCAGTTTCAAAGTTGTTCTGGAGGCGGTTTAATTCAATTCAATAGAACTACCCTTTAACACCACAGCTGTTTTCCAAACTGCTTCCAGTAGGTCCCCCACTACCTCTTTCCCTATTCCTAGTCATGAACATTGATGGCTGAAGTTAGCAATTTTTCTTCAGAAAATTTTGGTTTAGTAACTTGCTGTGAAAATATCCATCTCCCACAATTTATGCTAGAAATCCCTGATCCCAAGATTTCTATCCTGCAGATTTCTAGACTTACATTTCCCCATAGATTGAAAGAGAGCCAGAAGCTTAAATGGTACAGATCTACAGATGCACTGCAAAACTCAAGGTCCAGGCTTCCCGCTTCATCTTTCAGGGTCTTGTCAGCCCTTGGATATACTAATCTGTCAGGTTTTTTTTCTGACTCCTTGCCCCCTTTTTGCAATGAGTCTTATAAAACACGTGCAGTTGCTGAACGGAAGAAAGAGAAACTGATTAATAACTGTAATTTTGTTGCATCTATTCCCCCACAGAAAACACAGCCCAGCAGTTTAGGGAAGCAAGACTGATGGCCTTTGCAACTATTTATATTTAATAGTAATAATTTATACACAGGTATAAAAATCTTCTGTGGGAATTTAATGTTTGTGGATGATTTCAGCTCACTGCCTCTGAGATTGAGGTGCTCTTGTGATCACCCACAGGGTGATAAGAAAAGTGCTGGCAGTGGACAACAGTCTGATTGCAGAGGTAACTCCGAGAGCTGGAGTGGAGGCCTCTGGAGGCCACACAATCCTGGTATATCTCTGATTAGCCTTCCTGATTTTGCTAGTTTGGGGTAGTAAAGTGCCCAGCTAAGGATGAACTGAAAATTATTTCATGTATACCATTGAAAAGCCAACAGAAAGGAATAGCTTGAGGTCACCACCACCTTGGATGCATCAGCCTCTTTCACTGATGGGGTGACCCATGTAGCTACTCCAGAGCTCTTGCTGCCTTTAGAAAGATCGGGTTTGCAGTGGAAGGGATCAAGCATGTTACATTATTTCCAGCTAAAAGGAGTTGCCCATGATGGGAAAACCTTTATCTTTCGGGACCGTGCCTCAGCAACCAAATTGCTTGAACATTTCAGGGGGAGAAAAGGAAGGAATTGGAGATTGAGGGGTAAGAAGAGGAAGCAGATGTGACCACAGGGAGTGCCTTGACTAAGTATCTTTCAGCCCTGTTGGTGTAGTTCATAAGGAAGAGTCTGTGTGAACTTGTGGAAGGTAAATAATGTTGAGTGTCATCTGTTATACAACTATGTCAGTTGCAAAAGGAAAAAAAAAGGGGGGGGGGTTTGACTCCAGTTTTATTCCTGATGTTGAAGTCAGCAATTTTTTGAAATTCAGTTACTACTCTTCAGTTAATGACTTCTGAAAAAATAAATATAAACCTTGATAACTTGAGTGATGAGTTTTTAATAGTTGCCTACAGTGTAAGCTTGCAACAAGTTATTTTAAAACATTTCATTTTTGGCCAACTTTTAATTTATACTCACTCCCGAAATAGTGCCCTTGCAATATCTTGATTAAGAAATATTAACAACTGCCTTCAAAGTGTTGGTTTTACAAAGATAAAAGGAAAGACTCCCAGCTTACATAAGCTGACACAGATAACATTTTAGATTAGTTGAGTCTCTAATATTAACATTTTCTCTAGACATTCTCAATTTTCCTAGTGAGTTCTACTGTTTTGATTTTTACTTATACAAATAGAGAAGCCCTAAGGGGCCTAAACTGAGATGCCTTAAGCGGTCTGATTTTTCCAGTGGAAAGCAGACAGTTCTCCGTCTTCTGAAAACTAGACATTTTTAAAATGTTTGTTTATTTGGACATGCATAAAATATGTATGCAAAATTCTATTTTTTAATAAGCTTAAAAAATTCTCCCTTTTTCTATATGTACTATCAAAGTTTTGTATAGATTGCAGTTGTAATATCATTTCTAAAATCAAGTTAAGTTCATGCTTTTTCTGTGTATCTGTGATGAGAGTTTGAGTAACAAATGAGAACTTACCTTTTCATATTTTTCTTCATTTTTAAAGCACAAGAAAAATCATGAGGGAAAGCAGAAGGGAGAAGAAATATATGAACAAGTATCCACTTGTTATATATATATATATATATATATATATATAAAATATCACCTCCAGTCATATTCATACAAGATAACGAGGTGACCCCACTGCCCCTTTCCTTTGAAGTTGAAAGGGAGGTTACATTTTTGCACACTTAAAATAAATGTCTGCCTTCTGTCAAAAAAAATAAAAAAGGTGTTGCTCAAGGGAAGCCATCAGCACTTGAGAGAACCATAATCCCCACCATCTGCTACCACAGAGACAGAGCAACTATTCACAGCTTTTGTTGCAGTCCTCAGGCTGCAATTGTACTGCAACTGAGGGTGGTCACAGTAGACCTGAGCAATTTTATATCTTTACTGCTTATTCCCCTGCCTACCACCGCCTCTCTTCCTCCCTGCTCTGCCCATTTTTTCACTGTAATAGGCAAAATGAGGGCAGGAAAGGGATTGTATCTTTCTGATCTTTAGACCACCTGCTGCCACCAACAGAAACATGAAATATGCATTGTATTTTGGGCCTGTAGGAGATGTCCCCCAGGCTGAGATTCATTTCATTTAATTATAGTCATCTAAAAAGTATCCAGTCCAAGCTAACTATCTAGGCTCCTCCTATAGACAGTAAAAAAGAGGCAGTTCCAAAAGCAATTCATCCTATCCTACAATTGGTATTAATCCTAAAACAAGTGCTGTGTAAAACGAATTGTACTGTCTGCTACAAAAAGAGCTCAGTCTCCAATTTAGAGCGGATACCCAGGATGGGCTTTGCCTAAGCAAATGCAGACACCTCCAACACATATGTCCTTACCTGAGCTGACCGTTTAGATTTCTCTTATAGTCAATGGAAAGAACAGGAACTTTTGATTCCTCTCTTCCTAATGTAGTTACAGAAAGATTGAAATATTGTAAGCATTTCTCTCCACTAATGACAACAGTTGGCTTGGATGTAGACCTTTTTTAGTAGATTTATACAGTTAGGAGCAGTGACTTGTGTTTCTAATTTCCAGATGGCTAAAATTAAGTGAGATGAATCTGGGCTTTACTGAATGGCCCATACAACTAGAAATCATGTTTTGTGAGCAATGTCACTAGCTTCAAAAGATTAGTCCCCTTGGCCAGGGACCAGCTGACCCACATTATCACTTTCAGGTTTTGGACTGTGCAGCTTTTCATACACTCTCCAGAGTATCATACAGTGAGCCAAAGACTGAAGACCACTCCTTCTTCTATCACACCAATGTAAAGACATAACAATTCCTTAAAAGTTTCTGACAGTGAAAAAGAACGGAGGAGAATTTAATGTTAGAGGTGAAATGTGTGTATGCTACTTGAACTGTCTTTGGAAATGTTCATAAGGCACAATGTTCAAATGTCCACGGCACTCAATTTCATAGATTTGGTTGGCTTATGGTAAATATATTATATGAGCTACACATTTCTAAGGATGCTTGTTCACCACAGTGTGCATTTAAATAAGTACTAGTTCATGATAACCTTTAAAACACAAGCATCTTTATTTCACTGTCATTTAAGTATTGGATTGAGCTTTATCTCAATGAGCTCATTAGAGAAAGTTGAATGTATGGGAGGATAGTTCTTCAGCCTTATTTCATTTTGAGTTTTATAGTTAATTACTAGAACAAAACACTAAATAAGGACACAAACAGTATTACAAGTTAAAATGGTAGGTTCTGTGGCAGATACAGCTTTATAAAAAAGCATAAGTTAAATGCTTAGAACTCATTCATAATAAAAAGCAATTTCCCAAGTATTATGTGCTATCTCCGTTATGGTTAAACATCACAAATTAGCAGTGCACATTCCAATTCCAACGTCTTGTGTTCTTCAGTATTCTTAAAAATCAGTCGAATCAAAAGTCCGCTAGTGCTTCAATGGAAGTAATAGAAGACAATTTAATTGACAGAAATGTGTTTTAGATAGTACTTCTTATCTTCAGGCAACACATTTTATTACCTAAAACTTCATTACTGTGCAGAAAAAAAGGAAAAAGAGAAACATATGTTTACTTGTAGTGAATCATACATTTAAAATGATAACAGAATTGATTTTTTCCTGCATTTTTTATCTTTACTGTATACATCATGACCTTTATGCTGAAATGTGAAAAACTAGAAATTTCTGGTACACTTCTGTATTTTCGAGGAAAAGAACAATAATGTTCTGAGAAGAATCATATTTTTTCATTGTTATAATGTGCGTTGTTTTCCTAAGATCAAATGTAAAAAGAAACCATCCCCCATATAATCCATGGCAGTGCTTCTGTCAGGTCTTGTAGATATATTTGCTGAACAAAGACAGTTCAGATTTTGTGCAGGAATCCCCAACACAACAGTAAGGAAGTAGCAATATTGGTTTTCATGTGTAAGTACAGCGTGTGAAGTCAACTTTAAAAGAAACAGGGTGACACCATTGATTTTGATCCTGTATAACCAGTGGGAAGCAAAACAAAGAATCTGGACCCACTGCCAATGATTACCTGCAGATTTTTGTCATCTGTTTCAGAAGGAAAAAAATGATGCCCAGTTTCTGGTGCTCCTGGACTGTCAGTTGTGAAACAGCCTATAGCACTCCACATCAGTGCAAAGGGGTATAGTTTGATAGGGATACAGGATTAGATGACACACTAACGATTAGGAAGGATGAAAATAAACAGCTCCACAATCTAGCAGCAGCACTTTTCACATTATGATTTACAATCTAGTCATTTTCCTGGAAAAACACTTCAGCATTTTCCACAATCAGAAGAGGTTGAGTCTAAAATGACTAGTCCACTTCCTAAAACTAGGAGACAGTTGAAATCTATTTTAGGGCTATGAACTGAATCTTGAATAAACAAGCTGAGATCTCCAATTCACGGATGCATTCAACAGTCTTAATCCCATTGAAACCAATAGAAGACATGTCCTTCTTACCAGACCATTTAAGGATCTGCATCTAAGTTCTTACAGTCATGGTACAGGAGGACCACTAATAGTCACAAATGTGTTCATTGACTGACTCAGAATTGTAATTATATGAGTTATTAATAGAATATATTACAGGTTTTAATACAGAGTAATTGAATTACAAATCATTTAATATTATGTGGGGGTGGGAGGAAGAGATCATTGTAGATAATTTTACAAGTACACACAAAACAGAGAAGTGACCTAGATTGTTTGGTCAGTTGGGCAGAAGCAAATATGGACAACAAGAATACAGATCTACGATAAAGAGTATAAAGCTTCTACATAACTGTTGTATCCTATAATGGGAAAAAATACTCTGGAAGCACAGCAGACTGTCATCTGTGTGGAAGCCTTGGTTGTGTTATTGTAGTTAAATATTAGCACAATCCTTTAACTGATAGAAGGAAATACAGAATAAATATAGAGAGTAACATTTCTTCTATTGGTAGTTACAGACTTCACTACAATATAACGAGTAGTTCTAGAATCCATACAGAAAAACAAAACAAAACAAAACAAAACAAACAAACCAACAAAAAACAACAACCGCCCCCTAAAAGTTGTAGAAGTTTTAAAGAAAAATTAATGGCATAATTAAAAGATTGAAAAATAATGAGAAATCGAGTTCTATATTTACACTATATTTACTGCTTTTGAGCTAGCTGATTCCAGAAGCAGTCTGAAGACTGCTATGCTCCTGAGACACAATTATATGCATTATTAAACATGTTGGCAATTTGGGTTGAATTCAGGTTGCTTACAAACACTGTCTGTTTCTGTGTGATTGCAGGACAATCCATCTGACTGCCATTGAGCATGAGACACTGCCATGGCCGCTCAAACACATTGTGAGAGGCACATGAAAACAGGGAGCACACTCGACGTTTTCCATTTGAGTTTGCCTCCAGGTTCAGTTTCTGTGTGGCTCAAATGCACATTAACAAACTAATCAAAGAACTATTTGATCTAAAGCTCCATCTCAAGGAGCTATCCTCTCAAAACACAGTATGTCTAAAGGAAATGGACTTAGTGGCCCCTCAAACTTCCTACTTCCATTAGCATAGACGACTAATGGAGGATGGACGCTGAACCTGCAGACAGCATAGTTAGGAGAAATGAATCCTACTGAGGGTAATAGGTGTAATTTTATTTTGCTTCAGGTCAGTCTTCTGTTCTTTCCTATTTTTTTAAATTTGTATTATTAATTCCTTGTCACTTTTTCTTAAATTAAGAGGAGTTTAAGTGAAAATAAAGAGATGTCAACATGACTTTTTGTTTAAGATCTGAACTATGCTTCATATTGGTTTTTTTTTTTCCCCTAACATGTTTATGCAAATGTCTGGAAACAGTCTTCCCATCGTTAATACATGTTAGTAGTCCATTCTTACCCTCAATGTCCTGATTTCATCCTCTTTGAAGAGACGTACTATTTGTAGAGTATTATTATTGGGATGAAAGAATAACATGGGTTGATGGATAAACAAACAAGTAACAATAAAATGCTAGCCTTGCAAAGCACTGTACAAACATCAATTAATTCTCTTTGCAGCAGCCTTATGCAGCTGTTAAATTCCCATTCTGCAGATGGAAGTGCTAAGGCTAAAAGTGGCAAACTAATTTACACTGTGCTGGGACATTGATTCAGCCAGAGTTTTGAGGCTTGACTCTTTCCTTAGAGTGCTTTCCCAAAAGCACCAGAAGGCTCTGTAAGCTCTGGAACGAGTTTTTGTTACGACAGAAACTAGATGCAATACTTCTTTTTTCTCTCCTGTAAAGAAAAAGACTGAGACAGAATAGAAATACCCCATTTTATAAATAAATCTTTCACTGTCCCTTCTGTCCCTGTGGAAGACATGCTTTGTTTCAGGCTCTTTAGCAACAGAGCTGCAGCAGAGCCCAGCCTGTCCCTTCTGGGTCCCCAAGAGGTCTTTTCTCCTGTTTCTTTACCTTCACTACTAAGGTGTCCTTGATGGTGTGCACTTTCTTCCAGTAGCCCACAATAAAGCAGCCCATGTCTTTCTCCTGTCTTAATAAGCCTTTCTCGCCATCCCCTGAACCCTTACTTTCCTTGAAGAGACCCACTTTCCCCCTTGAGGCTCCTGTCTTCAGCCAGAACAAAGCCAAGAGGCAGATTTCCTCTTTGCTGCTTTGCTGCAGCCTTTTAAAAGACGATAACATCCGATGCACAATGGGCTGCAGGCAGACATACAACCCAGACACCATCCATCATGCATGGCCACAGAGTGACTCTTAATTCTGCTAGTCCAGTCCACCTTGGGAGACTGAGATAAGGGAGGTTGTTCCTCAAAAATCCTGTAAGTTTTTCTTTGGTATAAGCTGTGAATGTTTTACTGTTGCTCATAAAAGTAGCCTTACATAGGCTTTTATACTGGATTTGGTTTCTCTGTGTACAGCTTTTAATTGATGGAATCATTCATGGTGACTTCTTTAATTTACTGAATTAGAACAAATCATCTCTTTCTTTCCAGAAAGAAATACTTGGTCTTCCCAAAGTACAGTTGCTTTTTAATTGTGCTAATGTATCTGGTGGTGTTAAAAGTTGTCACACGGTTGCTTCCCCTTTTTGTTTTTCTGTATTTTTCCTATTAAAACACGAACTGGATTTCCCTCTCAGTGGAATTACAGCCTCCCGAGGATGGAGGGAGAGGCAGTATGCATCCAGGATGTAATAGTGACTGAACACTAAAGGGACAAGCAAGGCTGGAGCTCCCAAAACACTGCCCTCAAACTGCACATCACCCTGGAAACACCCAGACTTGATCTACATGTGTTAAAATCATTAAAGAAGCCAATGAGAATTTTTTTTAGCACACCAGCATAATATGCAAATGATTATTTATTTTTATAGAAGAAAGCATTTGAAAGCTTTTTTGTTTAAGTCTAAGAATGAAGCTTCCTTGCTTGTACCTTTTTGTCACCATGCTGTCAAAATGAGTCAATCAAATACCTGATTTTCTTACAGATCACTGTTCAAGCTCTCTGTGTTAGTCTTGAGCCTGATACTCTGACATCCTGTGCAGCAAGCACTTCACTTCCAGGCTCAGGGAGCTGGGAAGCAGCTCAGCACACAGCAGGATTAGACCCTAGTCTTTCTGAAACAATTTCCATCCTGCTTTGCATCTGATATGCAACCAACTCAAACTGGCATTCAGCTACTAGTAAAACAAAAAATGAAGAAACATTTCAGTAAGAAGGAGCTTCAAATTGAAGCTGAAATTCTGGGTAGAGAAAAGATTAGGTCTCTTTATACTATTTATATATATACATATAGTCATATATCTAGTCCATGTATATATTCTCAAAACATTTGATTTTAAGAGGAAACCACTTATATGATTATTATTTTTAAGAGGGTTGGGAGGTTTTCTGTAATTATGCTATGCTCATCATACACATCTGTTCACTACATATCCATCTGTGTCTCTGTAATCATTTAAAAGTTCATCACATAAAATATATGAAAAAGGCAGTACCATCACATTGGAAGCCAATCAGAGAGGTTGACGATACATATTTGATTATTTTCCAAAGTCAATATTTCTATTAAAAAGCATTTTATTTCATTTTTTTTCCCTTTCTTTGTATTTTGATAATTGGACTCCCTGTTTATACAGGCACAAAGATTTTTAAATAAATCTCTGAAAATGGTCAATGGCACTGCTAAACATTAAAAAACATATTTATTTTTGACTAAAATAAATTATCTTGGAAACTCAGAACTTTTCTGTGAGCCATCTTTGTTGACTAAGGCCAAGCACACAACATATTTAGCAGCTGGGGTCCACCAGCCTCATCCTCATCCAATCAACAGAGAATTTGGGGAGTGAACGGATAGGTTTAGTAGGCCCTCTCATTTAGAAAGTTGTCTGGTCTGGACATCATAACACAGTATATAATCTCCTCTAGGTCCTGATATGAACTCCTACATCCCCTTATGGGAGTAGTCAGCATGACCTCACCAAGGGGAAGTCATACTTGGCCAACTTGATAAGCTCCTGCAATGAAATGATTGGCCTGGTAGATGAGGGGAGAGCAGTGGGTATTGTCTACTTGGACTTCTGAGGCCACTATGTCCCATAAGATCCTCAGAGACAAGCCATGAGTGAACTTTGTAGTGTTACATTTACTGTTGGACTCAATGATCTTAATGGTCTTTTCCAGCCTAGATGATTCTATAAGTATAAGCTGTTGATGTGTGGGCTGAGTGAGTAGACAGTGAGGTGGGTTGAAAACTGGATGAATGGCCACATCCAGGGGGTGGTGATCAGTGGTGCTAAGTGTAGTTGGAGGATCATTAATGAACTGCATGATGGGGTAGAGCATACCCTCAGCAGGTTTGAAGATGATACAGAACCAGGAGGAGTGGTTGATATGTCAGAGGATTGTGCTGCCATCCAGAGGCACCTCAACAGGCTGGAGAAATGGGATGACAGAAACCTCATGAAGTTCAACAGGAAGTGTAAAATCCTGCACCTGGAAAGGAACAACCCCAAGCACCCCAAGCTGCTGGAAAGCAGCTTGACAGGAAAGGACATAAGGCTCCTGGTGGACACCATGTTAAACATGAGCCAGAAATGTGCTCTTGCAGCAAAGAAGACTAATGGTATCCTGGGCTTCATTAGACAAGCTATTGACAGCAGGTCAAGGGCGGTGATCCTTCCCCTCTACTCAATGTTGGTGAGGCAACACCGAGAGTACTACATCCGGTTTTGGGCTCCTCAGTACAAGAGAGATATGAATATATGGGATAGAGTCTAGCGAAGGGCCACAAAGATGATTAAGGGTCTGAAGCATCTGTCCTGTGAGGAAAGGCTGAGAGAGCTGAGACTGTTCAGCCTGGAGGAGGGGGCTCAGAGGGATCTTATCAATGTATATAAATACCTGAAAAGAGGGTGCAAAGAGGACAGAGACAGGCTCTTTATGGTGGTGCCCAGTGACAGGATCAGAGGCAATGGGCATCAACTGAAACACAAGAGTTTCCATCTGAACATCAGGAAACATTTTTTCGCTGTGAGGGTGACTAAGCACTGTAATGAGCTGCCTAGAAAGATTGTGGAGTCTCCATCCTTGGAGATATTTGATAGCTGACTGCACACAGTCCATTGCAGCTGGCTCTAGGTGTCTCTGCTTGAGCAGGGGAGTTGGACCAGGTGACCTCCAGATGACTATCCCTTCCAACCTCAACCATTCCATGTTTCTGTGATTCTTTATATGTTAATCAAGATTCACTGAAGTCCTCAGAAAAATAACTCCCCTATGAAATTTGCAACTGATATTTGATCCTGAGTTCATCTAATATTAACTTAGAGTATTAAATGGATGTATCCATATGTCAAGAATTTAGTAATTACATATCCCCCTTGTTTTCAAAGTCAGGAGATGTTCTTCATTAGAGAGTTATTTAGATTTTATAGGACCCAAATCACACTTTGGAAGAGCTTTTCTCTGCATGAACATTACAAGAAGCCTGAAACTGCTAAACTTTTAA
Source organism: Strix aluco (assembly GCF_031877795.1). NCBI lineage: Eukaryota > Metazoa > Chordata > Aves > Strigiformes > Strigidae > Strix > Strix aluco. The sequence continues at coordinate 83,222,336 of NC_133935.1, read as the reverse complement.
ATTAGGCCCCTCAATTCTGGTCCTTAAACTAAACTGAATAAATCAGACACACTTTTTTTTTCCAGTAGTCTTTTCCAGGATATATCGTTCAAGTTTTTGGTTTTGTTAGCTTTTCTCATACAGCCCCTACACTATCCTGGGACCTGATGAGATGCATCCGTGGGTCCTGAGGCAACAGGTGGATAAAGCTGCTAAGTCACTATCCATCATATTTGAGAAGTCGTGGCAGTCCAGGAAAGTTCCTGCTGACTGGAAAAGGGGAAACATAACCCCCATTTTTAAAATGGGAAAAAAGGAGGACCCAGGGAACTACAGGTAAGTCAGTCTCACCTCTGTGCCTGGCAAGATCATGGAGTGTATCCTCCTGGAAACTATGCTAGGGCACATGAAAGATAAGGAGGTGATTGGTGACAGCCAACATGGCTTCACTAAGGGCAAATCATGCCCAAAAAAATTGGTGGTCTTCTACAATGGGGTTACAGCATTCATGAATACAGGTAGAGCAACTGACATCATCTACCTGATGTGTGCAAAGCATTTGATGTCCTGCACGACATCCATATCTCTCAATTGGAGAAATACGGATTTGACAAAATGGACTATTTGATGGATAAGGAATTGGCTAGATGGTCACACTCAAGGAGTTCCAGTCAACGGCTCAATGTCCAAGTGGAGAGCAGTGACAACTGATGGTTTTCAGTGTTGGGACTGGCGCTGTTTAACATCTTTGTCAGTGACATGGACAGTGGGATTGAGTGCACCCTCAGCAAGTTTGCCAACACCAAGCTGTGTGGTGTGGTTGACACACTGGAGGTAAGGGATGTGCCATCCTGAGGGACCTTGACAGGCTTGAGAGGTGAGCTGATGTGAACCTCATGAAGTTCAACAAGGACAAGTGCAAGGTCCTGCACATGGGTCAGGGTAATCCCAAGCACAAATACAGGCTGGGTGATGAGTGGATTGAGAGCAGCCATGCAGAGAAGGACTTGGGATAGTAGTGGATGGAAAACTGACTATGAGCTAGCAATGTGCGCTTGCAGCCCAGAAAGCCAGCCGTGTCCTGGGCTGCATCAAGAGCAGTGTGGCCAGCAGGTCAAGGGAGGGGATTCTCCCCCTCTACTCCACTCTCATGAGACCCCACCGGCAGTGCTGTGTCCAGCTGTGGGGTCCCCAACATCATAAGGACACAGACCTGCTCGAGCAGGTCCAGAGGAGGCCACGAAGATGATCAGAGGGTTGGAGCACCTCCCCTGTGAGGACAGGCTGAGAGAGTTGGGGTTGTTCAGCCTGGAGAAGAGAAGGCTCTGGGGGGACCTTATAGTGACCTTCTAGTACTTAAAGGGGGTACACGAAAGAAAGGGAAGGACTCTTTATCAGGGAGTGTAGTGATAGGACAAGGGGTAGTGGTTTCAAACTGAGAGAGGGTAGATTTAGATTAGATATAAGGAAGAAATTCTTTACTGTGAGGGTGGTGAGACACTGGAACAGGTTGCCAGGAGAAGTTGTGGCTGTGCCATCCCTGGAAGTGTTCAAGGCCAGGTTGGACAGGGCTTTGGGCAACCTGGTCTAGTGGAAGGTGTCCCTGCCTATGGCAGGGGGGTTGGAACTAGATGATCTTTAAACTCCCTTCCAACCCAAACCATTCTATGATTCTATACATCATTACAAGTTGTGTTCTGCAACTTTTGCCCTAATGAAAAATATTATTTAAAGTAACTTATGCACAAATGTTGATTGGGCCCTACACATAAAGGCATGAATTTGCAAGTAGATGAATGTATTTGTGCACAACTTATTCTCCATGTACTTGCTGTATTTGAGATCTCAGGGACAGTATCTAATGTTTTCCCTTCAGACTTGTCATAAATAAATGAACTGGGGCAAAAATAGTGAAATGATTTGTGCAATTGTTGAATTACTGCAACTGATGAAAAATACATAGCCACAGAATTCTGACAAATTTCTTCAGCTCACAGCTGGCAAGGTCACAAAGCCTGAACTGAGCTGCAAAATTACGGGTATTTACCTCTCATTGAGTTAATATGTCCTAAATCTTAAAGAAAAATAGCCTGTCTTTGGAGTCAGAATGTCATGACAGCTCAGGACAGGAAGGCAAGCTCTTAAAGTTGGTTTTAAGTGGTTTAAAAGAACATTGTCCCTATTAGAAAAATACCACTCAGCAGGTGGTAGTTACTGCATGTCTAAGAGAAGTGCAGGAATTGATGATGACTTAAAAGCTACTGGGTTATGTTACACTGAGCAAAGAGTGAATGTGCAGGAGCACATTTCAGCTGATGGGTGGTATCTCAGAAGCAATAACTTCTCAGGCTGTTCCTATTTGATCTGCAGGAGCATGTCTACACTTTCAGCAACTGGGATGCTAAAAATTTGGTCATAAGTGCATGTTGTTGGATGCTGATCACATTATATTTTCTTTCCCAACACAGCTGCAGATTTCAGTATAAAGAACACATAGGACGATGTCCTATTTAAAACAGGGCACTATTTAGAAACAAAGCAGCACAGCCTGAGTTATCCGAATCGCCACTGCATCCAAGTCCCTGGGATCTTAAACAGATCATGTCCTCTACATCTATTAATTACATTGCAAATTTGTCTGGTTCTGTGACTGTCTAACATATTCAGTGTCATGGCTCTAAATTTTGTTAATTACAATTCTGACAGATGGGTGAGGAAAAGGGAACAAACTCCAAATTTCTGTAAAAAGTTAAAAGAAAAGAAATGTCATTCTATTTTTCATGTAGCAAATGTTAAACCTGATATATGTAAACCAGATCTATGTAAACTGACCAGCTCTATTTCTGGTGTTTGACTGTTTCATACCAGCTGAAGATACGACCCAGTGTTAAATGAACAGATGATTCATGCAGTTTTCATATTAAACATAAAAATTATGTTCTCTAACATAGTTTAATAGGTACTTATTGAGTGCCAAGTTTCCACTGGTGCCTTATAAGTATACTGACTAATAATAATTAACAGATCTTCTTGGAAAGCAGTAATTTTCATATATTTCCCCTGCAAGTTTTTTAACTGTCAATGCAAGTTAAATTAACTATTGCTGCAGATGGATCTATAATCCTTAGCTTTTGCCTTTTTTATCCTTAGCACAGCAAAGATATGATCATAAGAGACTGTAGTTTCCACCACAGGGGTAGCAGGATCCCCAGGGAATTTCCCAGGGGCTGACTGCAGCAGGGACTTTCTCAGGTAGAGCAGCCCATAGTTGTTGCTAAGCAAGGTGAAAAATGTGTTGAAATTTTAGTCCACGGTATTTTTTTCTGGGATATTTCATTCACTTGTTTTGTGTTCTGTGATCATGGAAATCAATGGGATTTCCCATCAAAGGTAACGCACCATTGCAAAGTACTTAATGACACAGAAGCACAGAGAGGGTTGTTTCACAGTGTTGAGATCTTCAGGCTCGTACTCATTGAGTCTGAGCAGCCTGGCAAAGGGGTGACATATAAACTGGGGAATGAAACCTTCAGACTACTATTTGCACTGCACTGTATGTGGGGATGAAGCCCTTTGGACCACAACAGGATCCTCTTATAAACAGGTTCGGGAGCTGGGCACCACCCTCGTGAGTCCTGCACCATCTGAGTCTGAGCACCATCCTTCTCCCACAACTCCCCTTTCTCACCTAGAGTAGTTCCTGCCAGTGCGAGACCCAAAGTAAAGTTTGTCTTCTTTTATATGAAAAAAAAACCAGTAAAAATGCAGCCCAGGGTCTGGATAATACTGACTCACACCAAGAGAACCCAGCCAAGCTCTGCTGATACTGATGTTTTACTTTCCCCAAACTAATGAACTAATTCACTACCTCTGAAGGAAAAAAAAAAAAAAAAAAAAAAAAAAAAAGGGGGGGTTTAATTTTTATTCTCTTTTTATTCCTGCTAGTGGGAAGTTCTGACTGGTCAGACTTTTCCTGAAACAATGTAAATGAATGCCTTAACACCGCACAGTTATTGGTGCCTTTATCCTTCCTGGCTGCAAATGCAGCAGAACTGTGCATATTTAGTGTCTGTGAGGTGCCTTAGATAATGATCTTTCTCTGATGCAGTATTATTGCTGTTTCTGGCAGACTCTAGAAGTGCAGGCTAATTGCACAATGTCAGATGGTAGGTGTGTTATTGGTTAAAACTGTAAGAGGCACATCAGCAGAGCTTTTTACAATATAATAGGCACTGATTAGCCAGCCATGTAATAGGGCAGGAAAAGTTTCACCACTCACTATTTGCTTTAAGTTCAGGAGGTCTGAATGTAAACTAGGAATAAAATGAAGACTTGTGTTTCTTATTATGGGAGTGAAGGATTAAGAAATTGCACTGCTTGAAAAGTCTGGCCCCTTCACTTTACTGATCTCTGTGCCATATTTTACCCACTTTAACACCCATTGCTTGAAAGAATGCAGCTTGTCGTTTAGCTTTTCCCAGACTGGTGATACAAAGGAATCTTTCAAATCCCATCAGAATCACTGGAAATATAATCTATCAAATAAGATTAAGGCTTGATTCTACAAGATGCAACAAATTCACTTGCATAGAACATGGAAGGATGGGGCCTCTGTTTTTTAAAACCCTATAGCAAAACAGCATCAATGCAGATTGCAGTGGTAGCATTTAAATGGTAAGAAAAATTCTTAGATCCCAGATTACCCACTTGGATTGAATCTAGAGATTCTTCTCTCCAGAAACCAAGAGACTGATACTCCAAAAATCCCAAGAAGGCGTTTCTCTATTAATGCTGAGTACATGAGGGAGGTGCTTAGATACTAGATGGCAGTATAAACCCTTAATAAAATTCATTTTAGTAATGACATCCCAAATAATCACACATTACATTATCGATATACTCACCGGGTTAGCAGAGAAATTAATTTCATTTCACTGCCATCCTGTACATTCCAGGTACTGAAGGCTTCTTTTAGAACAGAGATACAAACGTGTTGGATAATATTCAAACATTAATGAAACCTTCAGATAGACTCTACCTTCTCCCTAAATTTAGTCATTTCCATCAATGCAGCAAAGATAAAGAAAAATAGAATGATATTTTATATCAATATTCAATGAGGATCTTAATTAGAATCAGGAAAACTTTGTTACTGGTAAAACTAAACTCCTTAAATATAAAACATTTGAACTATTACCTTCTCAAAAGTGCTCTCTACTGCAAACTTAAAGAAGTGATTTCTATTTTCCCCTATTTCTCCCTGGATTGCTACCATGAATGAAAGCAGTAGAGAAAAGAATTTGCCCTAGCAAATCTGATACTGAAACATAGTTTGTTGATAATTAGTAGTCTTATAAGCTGTTTCTCATTTGGGCCAATCCATTTTTATTTCACTAATTTCACCAATCACAAATCCAAGATGGGTTTGTAAAAACCTAAAACTGAGAAATGTATTGAATTCAACAGAAGTTGGTTAAGTTAGATAATAGAACAGGGTATCGTGTTAAAGAGATTTATAGTCTGCTTTTTCATTCTGGGGGATGTTAACATTCTCCATTTACATTCGTAAGTCTTTTTCATGGCAATATCCATAGTTCATAGACTAATTCTTAAAGCATTGTTATGTTTATCTAATCTAACCTCCTACATAACACAGGTCAGGGCATTTCATTAAGTGTTTCTTGCACCTAGAATAATACTTTTATAGCAGCTATCATAGCAATAGTAAACTGCCAACACATTTCTATCAATTTATGCTCTGTTACAGTGAACTCTCATTGCCCCAGCCTAAAGTGCTACACACTGCCATTTACTCTCAACAGTTTGTGGTTGCACTTTCACTCTCCCAGACTGCTGGCTCTTTAGATTTATCAACTAAATCCACATAAAAGGGCAGAAATAGAACCTGCATGATGTTAAGTTCAGATGAATATAGAGTAAGCAATAGTAACACAGGGTATATTAAGTAAGAAATATAAGACAAGCAAGCAGCAGCTGAAGGGCTCTTGAGCATTTTGCTAGGAAAGGTCCTCCAACCTTTGTGCATTGTGCCTTTCAATTGGATGTCAAAGCCAGCTGGATCCATAGCTCAGTTGAACATAAACCAGAACCTGCTTGAAAATTCCATGAAAATAAGTACTAATTATTATTAATGTTGTGGGGGCATTTTTGGTTATTTTTTTTCCCCAATGAAACAAAACTCTTCAAATCATTTGTATTCCACAAATAACAACAATTGCATTTCTGATTCTACTTCTTTTTTAATTTTTTTTATACGTCTGTGCTTTCCAAACTATCATGAGCAAACTCATATCTGCTATGAAAGTTTGTTAATACGGTCACATAGTCTTTTACCAGACACATCTGCTGTTGCTCCATGGCATGCAGGCAGATGAGAAATGTCTCATCTAAAAGCTGCTTAGCTTTGTTAGCACATGAGGTCTGTGGCATCAATGGAGTACATCAAATTAACATGGCAGCACCTTCAAACTGAGACTTGAAAGCATGTGGTCACCTGCAGCACATGTAGAGCAAGCACAGGTCTGCCTGCAAACACCTGTGCAAACACCTGTACAAACCTGCATGCAATTTGGCTTAGCAAGCCAGGCCCATACAGACTTCACATAACCATCATGCTTCTGCTTCTGCTGTAGACGGCCTACCAAAAAGACCACAAAGGTATAGTAGGGACCGAGAGGAACAAGTGTCCCAAATGATCTCCACAACAGCTTTCTTCAGCTTTGACTGTGATGTCTACTTACCATATTAACCATGATCATTTTGCTGTTCTTTTATACTTTTCCATGTTTTCCAAATCCACCAGTTGTCTTTCATCTCTAAATCCAGGAAACAAACCTCACACAGGGGTGAACAGTTTTTCCATTATACTGCCTACAGCTCATCACATAGTGGGTCCCTTATCACAACATACAGATGTTACTGCCACACAAATAATAAATGACAAAACTTATTTAATTTCCGATGATTGTTGGGCTGGATGAATCCAAATCCTCTCTTCCTAGATAGGTAGCCACTGTATCATCTGAGCACCTCAAAAACGTCCATCTAGTATCTGTGTGAGGAAGAAATGTATTCTACTTTTTTACAAATGAGAAAGCGTCTCAAAAAGTAGTGAGTGAATTTCCAAGTTCTTAGATTTGGAAATATCTCCTAAATCCAAATCAATCATTTTCATTATTCTCAAACACAGTAGTTCTCAATAACATCATTAGTGGGACTGCTGTAATGAAGGAACGTAGATGATTTCAAAGTATGTAGGGTAGTCCCTGGGCAACATTCTCCATCTTATTAGACATTACTGATCAGGCACAAACCCCCTTGAACCAAACTGAAATTATCCATTTGTGTCAGTAAATTTTGACTCTAGCACGTGATGTGCTGGATTTCGCTTTGAAATCTTTTACAGATATCAACCCAGTATGGTATCATCTTTATCTCCTTCCATCTGTACTTAAATTCAGAATCACCCAACTGATCTGCACCACGGAAACACTCATATTTTCACCAGTGTGCATACCTCCATTAAGTTTATTCTCTTATTTTACACTCATTGTAAGGAGGTGGAAAGAAATTGCATTTAATTTTTTCAGTTACATGCCATTAAACTTGCCACATCAATGTATTCTCTTTTAGTTTGTTCAGGAAAAGGAAGGAAAATTAATATAAAGCCCAAATGTTAAATGCACAACCAGGGCATATTTTTAATGGCTCTTAGTCACTTTTAGAAAAATAAAGGAACTAAACATTTTCCTCTAGCTCCTTGTCTAATCTGAATTCAGATTTCCAACACAAATTACAGTTTATTTGTATGTAATTATGGCTTTCCTTTCTGAGCCAGCTGGTCCTAACTCTGTTGTCTCTGTGAGGTTGAGTAGGACACCCTTCATGCTGTATCTGGTTTTCAGCCCCCAGTGAGGAGCAGAAAAGTATCAAACACCTTTTTCCAACACTTCCTACTGACAGGTAGATTTTAGTTACAATGGCAGAAATAAGTGATAACCTAAGCCCCCGAACACAAGTTGTCTATTTGTAGAGTAGGCAACAAAACTTGTGCTTCAAACACCAGTGCTATAGTGAGAGATCTGACTACATGACTTTCTGTAAGTGCAAGTTTAATCTCATACTCAAGGCACAACAAAATCTCAGGGCTAGGAATGGAAGGAAGGCAGAGTCAAATGAGATAGGGTAGGAATTTAGCAATAAAGATAATTAACTATCAGAACGTCTTCATATGAAAAATTATAGTTTTCCCTCCCTTTGAAGATTTTAAAATCAAACATCACTATCTTCCTGAAAGATCTTCTCTAGCTCAGCCAGAAGTCATTGATTAGGAAATTAGGAAACACAGAAATTAGCGTGTATAATTTTGTGTTATGCAAGAGGTCGGAGGAGCCAATGGGTTTTTCAGGTCATAAAGTGTAATTTCAGTATGGTGGTGCCAAAATTTTGATGCAATACATTAAACCCAGATGTCTTAGAGCAATGGATGTGATACGGGAGTGAAATCTAATCTCAGTAAAAAATTATTTAACATTGTTCTGGCTTTTAAATACAAGACATCTAAGCCATGGGATCTAGCAATTGGCTCTGCTCTCAACTGTCCCTGCCAGTGAGGAAACCTTGAGACTTGAACCTGACTACTGTCTCACCCACAGATGACCAGGACAATGCCTATTCTGTACATTCAGCATGGTTTCTGCAATGCTCGTCTGTTAAATTGTGTTTTCCAGTGCAATTAGGTACTTCAAAGACAGCCTCATACAGCATTCAGTCACAAGCTGGTAGTAGCTGCTGATTCTTCCTTCTGCAGAAACACACATTAGAGGAGATGATATTATCAGGCTCGTGCTGAGATTTAGGAGTCCTCTGTGTGGGTGCAGGAAGAGAGAAATGCGAGGAAGAATAAGGGGTGATAAAGACCTAACACAATCTCCACAAAATTAGGGCTATTGAAAGGACAAAAGTTTCCTGGATCAGTCATGGGAAGGCAAACTGTCCATCTGAACCTTTGTCCCTTTTTTTGCCACTGAAAAAAAATCCCCTGATGGGGTATACCTTATGATATCATTTGTTTGAATGTAGACCATGTCCTTAGCTTACTGGAAATCTATATTTGTTACAGATTGCCTGCTTTATGCTTTTTTATAAAGAACAGGGTTTTTTCAAAAAGCTCGACTCCCCCTGATGTCCATGGGACATTTAGCATTTGGTTATAATGTGAGCAAAATTGGACCAATGCTGAGAAGAATCTCTCTCCCATATGCCATAATGAAACCCCCCTTGTGTTTATGTGCTTTTTAAAGCATGTTAAGTGATTATGATAGGGCAGACACTTTTAATATATAAATCTCTAGAAAATGACAGAACATTTCAGAAGCTTCCTGAGTGGGTAGGAATCCTGAACCAACTGTTATTTCATATTTAATCCCATTCCCTTTCTCCCCAGAACCAGGCAATCCTGATTAGGCTCTACTTTTTAATAAAATAACAAATGCAAATAACAAATGCACATACAGTAGTGTGCTCCATATAAAATTTACATTAGAGCTTTTCTGAGAAAAGCTTTAATGCTGTGTTTGAAGTAATTTTATTTTTATAGTGATGCTTGTTAAAAGTTTTAAATCTATTTCTGTGTTGCAGAGGATGTGTCTAGCTCTCAGTTAAATGGAAATATATAATCCTCCTTATTCATTTGTTTTGCTTCAGCTCATAGTGCTCTCTCTGGACTCAGTCCTGGAAGGTGCTGGGTACTCCCCACATACCTGTCAGGAAGTCTGAACCACAAGAAGACCTTCCTCCTTGTCTAGGTGGTATTTTACTTTCCTGAATGAAAGCCATTTCTTCTCTCCTCCTGCCGACTTTGTACATTCCTGGAAAAAAAATAGAGAAAAGGGACAGACCTATGTTTCCAGTCCTCCCACCTCCATCCACTCACCAAGCAGCAGAGCTGAAGCTGTGGGAGAAGATGCATGATGTGCACATGGCCCATTTGCCCTGGGTTAGGAGAAGACCACAAGGCAGACTGAGACCCTGATTGGTCTCTTTCATAGCTTCTCTCTCCCAGCCACTGGGCCAGTGGGTGTGCCTAAAACAAGTCTGAAATCTAATATTTCAAAGACATTTTAGCAGCTACATTAGGTGCCTAGCTACTTCAAAATCCAAAAACTCTGCCTGAAAATTAGTAGCAACAGGAACCTCCCATTATTTGTGAATTACTACTGCAAAAATAGAGAAATAATTAAACCAGAGCAAAAACACAAGGGGAAGGTGACTCATTCTTTGTTTTTTCAAGCCACTGGAGCTGCTGAAGGCTGCCTGCAGTCACATATTTCAGCCTCATAAAGGTTTTGCCTGTTTTGAACATTGCCAGGCTTTCAGAACAGTGCTGAGGTTTTGGGAAGGAGAACACACTGCACCATTAGCCACAGCTGGAGCCACGACCCTTAAAGGAATCTTCTCTGTGCTTCTGAAAGGATCAGCTTCTCTCCCAGTTGTATTTTATCTGAAGTATAGACAGGGTAAGGTAGCTTTTACCTAAGACTTTTAGGCTAATGTGACAGATGCCAGAAGTCTAATTAGGCTCTTGTGTGAATTCAAAAAAACCCAAAAATCCTTTAAAAGATGCCCTTCTTGCTTAATGGAACCAAGCAACTTTGTTCTCTTCTTCAGGTCTTTTTCTAAATGTAAATTAATTCAAGGCTATCACTTCCTTTCAGCATCCCCCACTTCACTGGAATTACTCTTAATTTACTTTGATGAAACATACAATATTAGACTTAATTAGAAGCCTTGGTGACAGACCTGTGTAGGGTCATGACACAACCACCTTGCACTTTTGTTGGAGCCTCTTCTCTTTGTAAATTGGGATACAAAAATTTGTCTTTCAGCAAATGATAGCCCTGATATTCTCCAGCTTTATTGATCAGTCAAGTAGTCAATGACTTCACAGAGATTTCCTGATAGACTCTGACTTACACTTAACTACCTCTTTAAATCAGAACTTGTTGTCAGAGAGAGGAAAAGTAGTCCGAGTTAATTGTTTCATATGACCAACTTAAACACGCATTGTGTTTCAAGAAGTAAAAATTAACAATTAACTAAAAGTTCAACAGAACAATGACTTATGTCATTGAATGACATAAAGAATGAAACTGGCCCCAGAATCTTCTCTTTTGTCTCTCTTCAGGTGTATTGCATGAAAAGAGGAAGGATGGGTCTGCTTGACAGGCTGCCTTTGCTGTTGTTCAACTCAGGCATGTGACTTCCTACTTGGCAACAGCTACAGAACTGCTGTTTTCTTTCCAGAAATCCAAGTAGAAAACTGTTTTGCATTCAATTTGATGGAGTGAAACATCACAGTTTTCCATATTTGGAGAACACAAAACCAAATATGGGGTTTTTTTTGCTTTATTTCATATACATGTATATATGTACATATGCATATTCATGTCCATGAATGTATCAATTTCAAAAGATGTGGAAAGAGATAAATTTTGTATGTGAGTTGCACAAATGTTACTTGTACAACTGAATGATTCTCTATTTTTTGAGAAAATTAAAACCCCACAGTTGTTCATCCCACCATCGCTCTTCAGCAAGTTAAAGACTGCAGTAGGCTGCTCTCCCATACTCCAGTAAACTAAAGAATGTTTAAATTGATCCTTCTACACCTCTCCCTCTATAGCAAACACTCACACAGCCATGAATATCAAACTCCAGATGTTTGAGATCTTGGCAGTTGTGCCCTGCTCCTGAACCTTTGCCATCAGCTGTAGCAAATGGCTGTTACTGAGAGCGGTTGTTGACCTAAATGTTTTCTGACAGCAGCTTCACCCTGCCCCTATGATTGGCATTTCCCAGAAAGCTGATGTGTCTGATGGACTGTATCAGTTTTGGTACTTCATGTTTCAGATTCAGTAGCTGGTAAAATGAGTTCAGTCCTCACTGTGCATAATTCAGTAAATGCTGCATCAGCTTTAGCATGCTCTCCATTTAATTTATTAGAAGAGATACATTTCATATGCACAGATTGTTATTTTACTAGGTGATGTGTTTCAATCAGTAGGTGATATATGTAATTTACTATATTACACCGTTTCAGATGTTGATATGTGGTTCAAAGGGAGATGTACTCAATTTAGCAACATTTTTAAATGCATTTCAACATGCTTTTCATTCAGTAACACATCCAGTTTTTCTTTCCATTGTGTAGGTTTGTCAGGTGGGTTTTTTGTTTTGGGTTGTTATTTTATTTTTTTTCTTAAATGTGTGATTTATGGATGTTTCTCTTAATTTAGACTGTACTGAAACCTTTTATCCCAACCTCACTCTTTTGTTTATTTATATATCAGAAATGCTTATACATGTAAACTATTACCACATATAAAACTCTATGTACAAAGCAAAATCAGTAAGTTCATAGAGACATTACAAAATGCTTATAAGACTGAGACTCTGGTTTTAGGTGAGATTTTAGGACATTATTCAAAAACCACTGAATTCATAACCTGCTTCACATGCTCACTACTTTTCTTGTTATGATTTATGATTTTCTAATTTTCTTTATGTGAGTATAAGTAGAAAAACACTTGTACTAAGTTTTGTGAACTCAAGTAACTCCATACATGCTTGCAAAGAGCTCACAGTCCTGAGATGCACATTTTCGAAATATCTTGGTTTCCATTTGCGCTGGAGTAAGGTTTTCTGAATTTGCAAGCTGAAAACAGTTCTACCACTCACAAACTAATGCTGTTGGACAGAAGCACGTTTTTTTTCTCCTGGCAAAAATGGGCCACGTTCCTCAAAATGTATCAGTATGCAGTTGGTAGTAGGCAATGGATAAATATTTTGTCTGAAGAAAGATGAAGCATCAGATTAAGCTGCATCTTCACATAACATGTTGCAGCTAGAGGTTCAAGTGTGATTCAGGCAGCTTCAGTTCTGTCCTTTGTCATTTTGGAGTGGATGCTCTGAAATAGAGACCTTTTACTTGAATCATGAGGTTTATCAACCTAACTATGTTCCAGCACTTTAACTTTACAGAACTCTTCACAGACAATAGTTAGTCCTTAAAAGAACTTCCATAAAAACTAAGAATATCAGTATTCCACACAATTGTTAAAGACATCATGACATTTTCAAGAGAAGCAGAGATTTAGTCCAGAAATAAGAACAAAGTTTTGTCTCACCTTTGTGTACTTCAGTTCCGCACTCCAATCTTTCAAATAACTGCTGCAATTCAGAATATTCTCTAATGTTTTCCCTGCGAATGATTTTGCTAACGCATTCAGGGCACTTAAACTACGTTTCTCCTCTAAACTGCTCTCTGGAGAAGGCTTTCTAACCCCAGTAAGTATAAAGAGAGCCAAAGTATACAAATCTCCTAACTTAGGTACCTACACTGTAAATACCCTCTGAGGGACTGTTGCTACAGAATGTAGCATTAAGACGTGTAGCGATACCTAGAAGAATTACTAAAGTGTTGTCACAGGCAGGCAACTACGTATCATTTTTCTGTCACTGAGCACCTTTACAGCATTACAAATGTTCTAAGTGCTCAAACTATGTGCAAAGTAAATCCATTTTAAACCAAGCCAGGTAAAGTATAAACAGTAAAATGTTTGGCTTGTTTTTTCCTTTTGTTATTTTCCCCACACAGAAAATAATCATTTGTGAGACTGTAAAATGTTGGAACAATAAGAGCAATTTTATAGAATGTTTTAACAGTTTGAAAAATGTTCTTCTTGGAGGATGAGGAGTATGTGTGTGTATATATATATATGGGGCTGGGGTTTTTTTCTTTTTCACACTGCCTTTTCTGACTCACAAAATGCTTTAGTTCATCGAATTTATTAAAAGAAAATTGTGTGTCGGTGTTTCTGATCCAGTGATTGGCTGAACTTATCTCTTGAGAACTGTGAGAGAGAAGAAATTCTTATGCTTTGTTTTTGCAATGCCATCTCTGGAGATAGATCCAGAATATTGATATCAAGGGACCCACCTAAAACTTATTGAAATCAATAGGAAGACTGACCGTGGTGATAATGATACATGCTACTAGCCACAATTTTGGAAAATTCTTAAGCAACAGCTTTATACTGCAATGGGATTTGAGCAAATGCTTAAGTGCTTTGCTGCACTGAGATTACATCCTGGAACTGGGGCTTATATACCTGCGTTTATCAAACACAATGTGTATATATGCGTGCAGGTGTGTGTACATGTGCCCAAATGAGCAATACATGTAGAGCTGCTATGCCTGTATTACCCAGAAAGATATCCAAAAATCCATCAGTCAGATAAGATAATAAACAACTGCAAAAACTCACTGGTTCCTCCAGCTGCATCATCCCCTCTTTCTCAGGGACACAGTCATGTTGTTATGTTTTCCAGGCTGTCACTGGCTATTTCTCTAGTGTGGGGAGATCCTGACACCAGCCATCAATATATCATATCTAAGTTATATTGTGCTGAACACGCATATATGATTTTTCAAGCTATATAGTTCTGTGTTCTGCATAAGATCCTTTAGATGAGAGTAGGGTCTGTGGCAGATTTACATCATGAGGTGAATTGAGTTACAAGAATCAAATTATTTTTATGTCTAATTTACCAATTTTAAAGCTTGCTTGTGTTCGCTTCAGACCCCTAAGTTTCATGGAGATATGAACTGATCTGCTCCTTTGTTATCCAAATGGGATATCAAAAATCCCCCCATCCATAAGAATTCATTTGTGCTCTAAAGTTTTTGCCATGCCATAACAGCATGTAAGCCATAAAGTAAGGAATTTAAATATAAGGGAGAAATTGTGCCAGTAGGTTTTAGCAATGAAAGAGTTCTGGTATATGTTGAATGTCAAAAGACTGCCCGTGCCTACAGGTCTGAGAGGCTGACACACATCGTTCTCAAGCAGAACCAGAACAAAAAAATTGAGATGGTGGGTCCAAAGATTGCTTCAGATCTTTTTCATGTGAGTTTGCTACGTTGTTTTGAAACCGCAGAGCCCTCGACAGTGATAATAGGGATAAAAATGTTATGTTACTATGGAGAGTGTTTTGAGGTAGCGTTGCTTCTGAGTTTATTTTGTGTTGCAGTTGTGTACTGTATTCGTAGTGGGGTTTTTTTGTGGCTGGTCTGTGATAAATTACTGCAGTACAAGTTTCCTAACTCAATTCTCTCCACTTCCTCCCCATCTTTCAAAAAATGCAACTTCAATAACAAGCTGAAGATAACTTGCTGAAGAGTTCTGTGTCTATTTCTCAATCATTTTGCACTAAACAGCCTTTGTTTTATGGTTCAACATAAGCAAATCCTTACTTGCTGGAACATAATTTTTTCCAGTGCTGTGGTACCACATTAATCCTGAATTATTTTTCTGAAATATTAGCTGTGCAAGAAACTATACTTAAATAAAGTAGTATTTGCCTGGAAATTATGTGAAACTGTAAGAGGATAGGAGTTAATTTTAGAGATGGATAAGAATGATAGACAGACCCAAATAGTTATCTACACATGTCCAGATGGTACACTTTAGTGATCTGAGCTTAGAAATGTATGAGAAAAACTTGTGATTTCTAATCTTGGGTCTGACACCACTTCCCTCTGTGGCCTAAGGCAAACCACTTAACTTCTCCATGCCTCAGTTCACCATTTGCCTCTAACTTTGAGTCTATAACAGCAGCTGTTTTCACTCTTTGGCAATTAGGCAAGCAGTCTCCTGCTTGAGGTCTGGCATTAAAAACTACCCCCTGCTTAAAGAATAGAAGAGACTTTAGACTTTGGTCACACTCATTTTTCCTGGTTTCCAACACTTCTTAAAGATTTCTTTTGACATATCTTTCACATGATAATGCAATCAAGATATTTAGGTTCTTGTAGATGTAATAGCTGAGCAGCACACACTTATCAGTACATTGCATCTGCCACACTTCAAGTCCCAAATGCATCGAGGAAACACAGGTGAGGATTCCAGGTACCTTGCTATCTATGATGCCAGCCACTGGACACTGTGGTTATCTATACAACTGAATAAAACAGGTCAGGGACCATTTTCTGCTGCCAAGGTCTAGCATATGCCTCACACTCATACAAAAAATATATTTTGCCCCCCAAATAGAGTGGATATATCCAAACTGCCTATGGGGATTGGTCCCTTTCATACACTGTCCCTTCTACTACTGGGAGAGGGTTAATTGGAAGAGGGTTAATTGACACAGGATAAAATCACAGGTGAGAAATCTGTATGAGGACTGCAGGCCATTCTTAAGCTAAATATACCTGTTTTATTTGCCTGGACATGTCCCAGGGAAGTATCCCGACTGCTAGGTGAGGAATAAGTTAAGAAATAAAGTGTTTTAAATGTTATAGTATGTTCTCTATAGATAACTGAGATACTTGCAGTTCAGATAAAAGTAATAATACTTAAGAGGCTACTCTTTAGCATGAATCTCAAAATATACAGGTAATAAAGTATTAACAGCTCCACTTTACAAATGGGAAACTGCAACCAAAAGAGAAGAAATTACTTATCCAAGGTTCTCCAGCACACCTATAAGTGGGACAGGACTAAGAATTGTGGCTCCCAAGACCTGTTGGGTGTTTTGTGCTGTAGGAAACAGGGCTTTCCAAAACCAAACCGTGGTTAGATTTTATTTAGATACTTACACTGTGCAGTAAATTCTGCAACATTTTTAGAAGATTAAGTTTTTGAATGAACTAGCAAGTCTCAGGATGATTAGTGACTGGTCTCAGTTACTTAAGAAGCTTTTTTGAGACCTAAGTTTCCTCAGATGTTCACACTGCTCCTCTAATTGGGAAATATATTTTTTTCTTTTAGGGATATGAGAGCAGTGCCTCATATCTTGGCAGTGTCTTGTTCAATGGCATTATTTATCTAATAAATATTTATTTTCATGGCTGTATCAACTTACAACCTTGTCATCAACTAGTATATCCAACAAAATCCTTCTTCTCCCTGGTCATTTCCAACTAAACACTGCATTTATGGAATAATTTTTGTTATTGCTCCCCAGATGCATGCACTTGCCCTCTGTACTATTGAATTTCATCCCATTTCTATTATTCCAGTTTCCAGACTCATTCAGTTGTTCCTTGCAGATGTTCTGAACCTCTCTGTATTATCAGCAAGCTGTATTAATGTATTCTTACTTTCTATGCCAGGATTCCTAGTGAAAATTTTAAGTAGTATTGCTCCCAAGGCTCCTCTATCAGCCTTCCTTCAGGCTGAAAACTTCCAGTCTCAGCAGTACTTGCTGCAGTTGTTGGCTAACTGGTCTGTGGGCAACCCCACAGTTCTCTGTCCTCTTCATAGTTTAACATCTTCCTGGTTTATACTTCAGCTTTAACTTTTATACAGTTTTGCAGGAGTTCATGCTCCTTTGCTGAGGAAATCAATGTGGTTTGTTTTGGGGTTTTTTTATAAATGAAATCCAGTCGGATTACTCCAGCAAGATCTACCTTTGGCATCTCAAATTGTGGTTTAGTCTGTACCCATTTTTCTGAATATTTTTAATTTTTCGTTTCCTTTGAGGTTTGTTTCAAAGCTTTTATACTGTTCAGGTAGGACTAACAAGTCTGTAGTGAGTTGGATCATTTTCCTTTCTACTTTCTGAAAATAATCCCTACAGCTTCAACTACCTATGCCTTAGAGATTTAGTGCTACTGGCTCTGTAACTTCTTGTTGTTTTGTAATTCAGGCACATCAGGTCACCCTGAATTCTCTTAAACCCTCTGAGTTTTGCTTCTTAATAATTTCTATTTCCATACCTTGGTGTGTATTAGTCATCCTGCCTTTGCTATTGTGTTCTGCACTGCTGTTCTTGTCAGCCACTTCAGTACTAGTAAATAAAGTAGGACCTTGGCACAAGCTCAAAGACTAACAAATAACCATCCATGTCATTTAATTGTAGGGATACAATTGACTGGTTTTGACCCATGCAGACTAGTACTGACAGACAATGCCCCTGACCATTCTCTGGGACAGATCCAAGTAAGAAATCTGGATGTGACCTGCTTTGGAAGGTATAGAGAGTTTAATCATATCAATACTAGCACTTGTTCCACCCACATGCAAGATTTTAGGTCCATTTTATTCATTAGCATAGCTGTATCCATTGAAAACCAGACATAGTATTAATTTTGATTAGTTCATTATCTTTCCTCCCTCCACCGTCAATTCTGACTTTACAGTGAAAAAAATGAAGTCAGAGGTACTCAGTAACTCACTAAATTTGGTACAGTCCTTAAAACAGGGTGAAATGAAACAGGACTAGAAACACAGAGAGTAGATTTCTATATGCTTTTATAGATTTCTTTGTCAAGCCTCTGGTTTGTAAGCACCTCCCTGCTTGAGCCTTTTTTAATTCTCTCCATGTTGTGATTTTATATGTTTTCTTTTCTCTTTTAGACAGTAGGTTATTTAACTTCTCCCTACCTTTTCCCCTCCCCATTCTGTTGTCTCTGTTGTCTTTTTATAGCTTTGTTTGGCCAATTTGGGTTTGCATGATTTCTCACTCTAATAACCTCTTCCTGCAATGGTGACAGGGAAGGTGCCATGGAGGGTGGAAAACTCCTTCTTCTTTGTTGTTGTCTCCTGTGTGATCTGACAGGCTGGGAGAGGAACACAAAAGCAAGAGGGATGGAAATGGGAGGCACCAGAGCTGCCAGAATCCCCCCTTTTAATATTTCTGCCAGGTTTTCTGGAAATGACAAGTTCTTCCATCCCTTTGTTCGAGCCTTTCAAGGGGAGAGGGTGGGACTGAGTGGCAGTAGCATGAAAGGGTGCCCAGAGAGAGAAAATAGTTGTAGGCTTGATGTGACAATTTGGGTTTGTAAAGGCTTCACCTCAGGTGAGTTTCTTTTCGCATGATCCAAACTAACCGTGGTTTGGCTGTAGGTGTCATTTAATTCAGAATGGTTTGGTCTAGGGGAGTGAGGCAAGAGGAGGGCTCACACGGCTGTTCTGGTTTATGGTCTATTTAATCTCAGCAAGGGGGAAAAGACTCCAAGGAAGGACAAAAAGGAATGAAAATAAGACTAATGTTCGGTCTTCTGTGGCTAAGAAGATTCTAAGCTATTACAACATCAAATAACACAACCAAGCCCTGTCACTGTTTTCTCTCTTTATTTTATGCCAAGCACAGAGCAGCTAGAGACCAATGGCCTGTTCAATGACTTTATAGCAGCTTTGTTTCACCTTCACACTGAGAAAAAAAGCAGAGCATTGATTTCCTCCATTTTACTGCACATCTTTGCTCATTTATTGTCTCAGAGCTCCTCTCCCTCCATCCACCTGCTCATATGTCACTTGCTTTAATATATCAGTTTCTTACCCCACTGTTAAAACTTCTCCCACCACCATCGTGATGCTACTCTTAAGATGTTTTTGCCATAGTTTTTCATCACTTTTTTTTTTTTTCCTTGGAAGATGCCAAAAAATATTCTGGCTCAGGAGAGCTGACCACTTGCCAAACATGCCTTATTTTCCAGAGGACTGAGATTATACACTCCTCCAATTTAGAAGGTTTGTTTTCAAAATTACATTAAACCTCAGTATTCTGAGCAAGAAGCCACTTACATCACCTTTTGAATAAAAATAAATAACCCATGTCGTGTCAAGGTTGCTTAAGATGAATACTTTATGCTGTATTTATTATACCAAAAGGGTTTTTTTTCTATTACCATCTCACATCTGTTCCCACAGCTCAGCTCTGAGGGACAATGTCATTTTCACAGAATCACAGAATCATCTAGGTTGGAAAAGACCTTGAAGACCATCTAGTCCAATCATTAACCTCACACTGACTGTTCTCAACTACACCATATCCCTCAGCGCTGGGTCAACCCAACTCTTAAACACCTCCAGGGATGGGGACTCCACCACTACCCTGGGCAGCCATTCCAACGCCCAACAAACCCTTCTGGAAAGAAATATTTCCTAATATCTAGTCTAAACCTTCCCTGGTGCAACTTGAGGCCATTCCCTCTTGTCCTATCGCTTGTTACTTGGTTAAAGAGACTCATCCTCAGCTCTCTGCACCCTCCTTTCAGGTAGCTGTAGAGGGTGATGAGGTCTCCCCTCAGCCTCCTCTTCTCCAGACGAAACCCCCCCAGTTCCCTCAGCCGCTCCTCGTATGACATGTGCTCCAGACCCTGCACCAGCTTCGTTGCCCTTCTCTGGACACGCTTGAGTAATTCAATGTCCTTTTTGTAGTGAGGGGCCCAAAACTGAACACAGTCATGTGCTGCTGGGGGTTGTTGTGGCCGAAGTGCAGAACCCGGCATTTGGCCCTACTGAAACTCATTTTCACTACATTTCCCTCTTGTTTTTGTTTTATAGCAGGTAATTATTCAGGATTACAATTTATTACAGCACAGACCAAGCAGTTGTCAGTAAGTCTGGCAGGACTGGTTCTCGTTGGGCTCCTGAGAATCACTTCTGCCTCTCTCTCCATCATTGCTCCTCTCTGATATTTAGTGGCTCTTCACAATCACATTTATAATTTATTTTCAGGGGCTCTCTCTGCAGGTTCCTCCTTCATAACTTGGACTTGGCTCATTTCCTGGCACTGTCCTTCAGAGTCTGGAGAAAACAGTGTTGATGGCTCAAGTAGTTCATGGGAGTAAGGAGAAATTTTCCTCCTCAAACCTCAGAGTACCACCCTGCATGCCATCTGCACCCCATAGGCATCAAAGCTGGCAGTAATATGGGTCCAGTGTGCCTTTTTATCAGTGGTTTTGCATGTATCTAAAAGACCTGCTCTGCCTTTTGCTGCAGGTGGAGAGAAATCAGGAAAAACTATGCTTTTTTTGCTAAACAACATTTTGCTGCAGTGCTTAAAGGCTGAGTTGGTAAGAACAAACTATGGATCTCTTTGACATCTCAAAGACTTAATTAGAAACACTCTAAATATAACTTTATTTTTTGCCAGACATTTTAATAAGTATATTTGTGTGGCCCATTCCTCTTTTGAATCCATAATTCCCTAATGTTTTAAAGTCCTTTCTATGAAACTGCAGACCATCCCAATTATAGACATTTCTGTAATATATTGTTTGTTAAATACAGCTCCAATTCTGCCTGTGACTTAATTTGATGTTAGACTTCTCAATAATACAACCTCATGTTAGTGGAAAAAGTAATTCAGTATTTAAAGTGTAGTTTGCCATCCCATAATAAGTCTTGCACAACCCCAAGATGCCTTTCCCCTACATTGGATAGTGAGTTTCCTGCCCTGAGGCAGTAAACCCCACTGGTCTTCCAGGTGATCCAGAAGCTAGTCCCATTGACTCATGATGGATGTCATCTCCAGACCATGGGGGTGATGTTCTCTGGGGACAGCCAAGGTGGGTGTTCTTTCTCTGGAGTACTGGGGTTCCCCTGCCTGCCCTGGTGTCTCCAGACTCCTTCCTGTTTGTGGGAATGAGCCTTCAATCACATAACCTAGCAATCCATGGTTCAACATATCATTTAATCTTTTACATTTCTCCGTAATCATGAATCATGTCAGGCTATCATAATTTGGAACCTGTGATCCAGTAACTCTAAGTACTACATCATCAGCCACGGAATATTCTCATTTAAATGAGAAAGATGCAGTGGATATCTTTTGTAATTCCCATGCCATCTTACACTGATAGCCTTGAAGATTTTCTGCAATGTCTCATCCATTGATGCAGTGCCTGCAAATTTATTCCACATTATTTCTGAGACTGGATAATTGTTTCTTATATTTACATTATTACATTTTCTAGGTTTCTTCAATCTGTACACTCTCTGAATCAAACCAAGGCTAAACATGTTTTTAAACCCAGTGTTGCTGTTTTATTCCTGTAACTATAATAGACTTGATCAGTTCCAGTTAAAGACAAACTTCACATCACGTAATCCTTTACTCAGAATTAGTTTCATGCCATGCGTTCTCAATTATACTTGTCTTTCCTCTATGTATTTACATTTTCCATTAATTTTTTTCCAAGTGATCTATGTTTAGTTTATAATTTATAAGCATTTCATTATTTTTTAATGAAAAAAAAAAAAAAGCATTCTTTGCTTCAGCATTCTTCAGACAACTCCCACGCAAAACTCCTGCATGTTGCTGTCTGCTCTGTCCCCTGGAAGAAGACCTGGTGTGCATGAGAGCTTGTCTATTTTTCTGACTGTCTAAGTTGGCCACTGAAAGGTACTATCTGTCGCTGCAAACCTTGTCACTCTCTGCTCTCCTGATCAGTGAGTCGTGAGATGTTCTTTTTTGTTCCTGCTACTCCGGGCTGAAAACTCTTGCAAAATGGTTGTATTTATTTCTAAATGCTGAATGTTGTCTGGGTCTGTACATGTTCCCACTTCTCAAGCACCTTTTTTTCTTTGACATTTTCTTACTGTTTTTTCTACAGCCTCTCTTCCAAATTCCTCACTTTGCTGTGACCTCCTGCTTCCCAGCTTCCTCTCCTGCTAGTCAGTCTGTCAAGAGTAGCTGCAACTTGCTTTCCTTTTAACATTTCCGTTCTACCTTGAGTACTTCTGAAGTTTGGTGCATCCTGATAGCATTTTCCCTAAGTCTAAATCTACATCTTTCAGCAGTCTTTCCTCGCAGCTCTGGAACTTTGATTCTGGTCACTCTCTGATCTCTTTTAATGCAGCCACACAAAGTACTATAGTTACACACCTGACTCATTAGTTTAAGATCAGTCAACAAAAACTTCAAAAGGAATCTTCCCTTATTTTCAGTTTCCAATGAAATCTCTTTCCAAAGTTTCATTTTTCTTGGGAAGGTAATATTCCCCAAATTTATGAAGCTTAGCCTTACCTACCCAGTAGTTCTGTCTTAATTATGTGCTACTAAAACCAACAGTGGTAGGGAAAGGTACTGTAAGGTCTAGGTCAATGCTGTGGATTAAGGTCAGTATGAATTAAACATCTCTGACAGCAAATTCTTAGCACCTGACACTGTTAAAAAAAATGACTGTTGTGAGCTCTTTCAAGTAATCAAATAGTATGGCATTGTGGGAAAGCATGCCCTTCTGTATTCCTGCTTTCCAAAGCTGGGACAGAGAAAACAACAATATTTTCCCAGGTTCTGATTGGAAGAGCTCTGCCTTTTTAAGGTAACTTCTTTGAAACCAGTGCAGCTGGAATGCCAAAAAAAACAGGCAAAACTTGACATAAAATAAAAGAAATTAAATATAAAATACAAAAATATATTTATGTAAATATAAAATAAATAAAATACAAATTCAAATTAAAATATAAAGAGAAAAATATAGAGTGTATAATATAAAATAAATATAAAGTATAAATTATAAAATATAAACCAAAACAAATCAAAGATTCATCTCTCTTTTGATAAGTTAGAAACAGTTATTAAGAAAATTTAAAAAGAGAGAAAAAAAAAAACAGAGACTACAGTTCTCATATAGTCTTTTGATTCCAACTGTTGTGCCATTAAAAATACCTTGTACGACTCATGGTAGAACTGTGAGAGGTGGTGATACTCACTTCAAGACCAGAACTGGGACCTGTGCTTTGCTTAAATATGAAACCAGTTAAATATGGGAAACATCAATTCATTAAATAACCGTGATAAATCATTTCTACATTTAGATATTTATTTAGATATATATTCCCAGTATATAAGGTCTCATTCTTTGCAGGTAATGCTGTGTGAAGTCATCAAAGTGCAGAACTGCCCGCTTCAGCCATCTTATATTATGAATTGTACTGACATCAGTTAGAACTCTGGAAAATTGTGACATCACTTTAGGCTGGCTGACCTTCTTGTATCAAAATTGGTAATTCTTGAGTCCAGCTTAGGTCTGGACTCTCCTCAAGGATCTAAAAAGCTGCAAAAAATAGCTTTCCACACTATTTCCATGCTTTTACTTCCTAATTCCAAAGAAGATGCTGTTGTGAAATGAAAATACAAAGAAATAACACAGGTAAGCAATTTTTTGAAGATTTTAGGTTTGTTTGGTAATTTTCATGCTTTTTCTTTTTACAGTGCTAAGCAGAAGAATAACTCTGAAATACAAAACATCATTTTGATTATATTGAGAGATGTATAAAAGGTATTTAAAACATCATTTTAAATACAGAGTATAATGTTTACAAAATCAAGCATTCTTTAATTGATTGAAAAATCTGTGCTTCTGATTAAAGTTAAAGGCAGTTTTTTAAAACAATTACAGTTTTCTGAAAAAAATGAATATGGGTTAAATTGTTTAATTAACATTGAGACACCTTTCTGGAAAAAAAAAAAAAAAACAACACATTAAAATTAAATTTGTGTGTGATTACTTCAAACATGTCCTTATTAGTAGTTACCTAGATGATCGTGGTCCTTCATGCATTCATGTTCAGTTCCCAATTATTCACAGTTTGTTAATTGGTGTGATATGGGATGAATATTGATTGTACATTCTGAAGATGATTTCCATACCAAAGCAGCAGGCATATTTACTGTCCATGTACACAATAAAAATCAAAGTTCCAAACAGATCTGACTGAAATTTGGCAAACACCCTCCCTGTGTGCTGTATGTTGTCTTATTATGCAGAGAGGCTTTCAACATGCATGATGGAAAATACCATGTAATACAATAAGAACATATAAATAAATTTTTAAAATAAATTAATAAATAAACCAGAACAAAGTGAAATGGCTAAGTTCAGTTGTTTAATTAGTATAAACTTATTGGGAAGCTCTGGACCCAGCAGGTGATTATGATAGGTGTAACAGTGATGTGACTTGGTGTTTCTAATAGAGGAGGGCCAGCATGTGGTGTTTCCTATCCAGATGTACATTGAGACTGAAACATTAGTGTTTTCTGTGAGGAAAAATGTCTTAGGATTTCACATTTGTGTCAGAGTTTTCCCCAAGTCAAGTGTTAACATCCCGTTTTGGGCTCCTCTGTGCATCTGTGTTAAATATGGCATGGCCATGAGCCAAAGTTATTCAGAGGGGAGGTGAAACATCCTTGAGAACTAGTGAAAAAAACAACCTTCTCCTTCACTCATTTCAAAGCATTTTTGTTTGTTTTTTTTGTTTTTGCCAAAGGGTAGAGAATACTTGACCAGAGGGATGTGTTAGTGAGTAACAAAGCAACTCAAGCTGGAGGTGGTCAGAGTCTAATCGATGAGAATATCATCTCTGAGGAGCTGGGAGAGAACATCATACATCTCAAGGGAAAACTGAGATTAACTCTGAGCCAAACTCTTAGAGGTATGGTCCAAACTGACACTTAAAATACGGATGCAACAGGAAAATATGCAAGAAGTAAATGCAAGAGGTGAACAGGATAGAGGATTTCAACAAGACAATACATCTAAAGGAGAATAAGACACAGCATGATGCAAAGCCTCATACCCAATCTGCAAGAAAGGATTTTCTCCCAACCAGAGACAAAGTGGCATTTCCAAATGAATAAGTTCATACCCTACTATGGAAACTAGCCAGCAAGATACAGACTTATAATGATTGTGTCCCATCTCTTCTTCACCTTGGCCACAGTGTGTAATGTGCAAAATAGACCAATCTGTACAAGCATGTGAAGTTTTTAATGGATTTTATTTTCTTTTGAAATGGCTCAACTTATCATTGAAATGTAAAGAAATGCAGCTACTCTGTAAATGTTCAGAAAGCAAATATACGAAAAGAAAAAGCATTAACATTTAACTTGCATTTGAGATGGTCTTCACCTTTGATCAGATAACATAACATAAAAAAAAGTTATTGAAATAGTGACATTTCCAAGTTTCGGGCAATATAATTTTGCACATAAGATGGAGAATAATTTTGGCCTGAAATTTTTTCACTAAAAAATTGCAGTTTTAGTATAATCCATGTAGTATATAAATTTAGCTCAAGTTGTCTGACTTAATTCCCAAAAAAATTGAAGACATGACGGAAAATAATAAATTATTTTTTACTTGTTCAAAATGCTGTGGGTTTTTTTATAAAATATGGTAATTTGAAACCTTATTTTTTCTCAATCTGAAACAAAGCACATTTTAGGTTAGAGAAAATACTGTGCTCTAAATGAAGTGAGATTTTTCACCTTTTAATTTACGGCACTATTTTCCTTTTTTTTTTTCCAGTCTGTGACAATGGCTGATGACCTGGGGAAAAAGATAGTTAAATTTCCAGTTCTTCATGATGTTATAAGCAATGCAAGGCAATAGAAGATCATTTCTTCTGAGTAATTCTATATTATAGAGAGAGATAGATGGTCTGGCTACATCTATACCAGTAAAGTGAACAGGGCAGTGTGCAAGGCACAAGCACTCACATTTCAAACATCACCCTTCCTGTTAAATTTTCAGCACAGTGTCTGGCATGATTTTGAACTGATCCAAATCACATTCTCCCAATCAATGCCCAAACTTGGTACAGGGCTTAGTTTAGGCAGGAATAAGTTTTAATAGGCAGCTTGCACATATCCATCCATTTGTAGATAGAAAGAACAAGATCAGTTAAATGCACCAGAATGGTCCCTGGACCACTTAATTTTCTATTAAAGACATAGCCTCCAAGGCTACATTTAAGATCAGCTTTAGTCTCCATATAGAAGCCAGGTATGCAAGCCTGGCTTCAGGCACAGCTGAAGGCTGCCTTCCACAACAGACAGGATCCCATCAGCAACTCAGAAGAGTTTAATGTAGAAGAATGTGTTTTAAAAGTGAAGTGGTTAATGGCATAAGCACACAGAGCATACACCTGCTCTTGCATGCAGATATTAAGTGGAAGTATCCCATCTCAAATAAGCTGCATTAAGAAGTCTTTGCAAACCCTCCCACGTTGGAAGAAAGCCCAGTAAACCAGCCTTCGTGGTGTTTTCATATGAGGTAGGCTAGTAATGTTGAGGTGGGAGAAAGATAAAGACATGAAGAAGGCAACAAACCTAGGACAAAAACATGGCTTAAAAGCAAGGAACAAAACTATTCCTTGCCATAGCAGCTTTAATGATACTAAAGGAGGGACTTATTCCACCAGCAAATTTGGGGTTAAATCTTGCACTCACTGTAGCAAGTAGTAAGATGTCCACTGACTTCAAACAGGGTTAGATTGCACCCTTGGTCTCCTTCTGTATTTTTCATTCTCAGTCGTCCCTTCTCACCATCCCCTTTTGCACCTTCCTCCACTTACTACGTGTTCAAATATCAGAGCAGGCTGCTAACCCCCCCTTATCTCTCTACCATATTTCCCTTGTCACATTCACCAACAGAAAGAAAAGAGCACAAAATAATTATTCATGAAAGAACAAGAGCTTAGCTGCAGAGTCCACAGAGCCTCCTTTATAACAGCATGTTTCTTTTTGGCTTTATGGCAGAGGTGGATTTTTTTTCAGTCTTGCAGATCTCTGAAAAGACAAGTAGACTTGCCAAATGTATAGGCACACACACTTAGGCTTGAACATCACAAAGCTATCAAACATGTCACATTTTATTTCTTTCACCTGCTTATGGACTGTGGACACCTGTGACTTATTGGCAGCACATACTGGTTGTGATGGGGAAAGTTTCAGATGCAGAAATTAGTTTGTACTCCTCTGGCTTCATGAAACCATTTTGGGTTCTCTCTTGAACACTTAATAACTGTTTGAAGCAATTCTGTACGTTTAAAATAATAATACTTTTTCTAAAAAAAAACAAAAACAAAAACAAAGCCAAAGCAATATTTTTTTTTAATTCTACAAAAGCCTACATAATAGGAAAACAAAGAAAACCTAATGAAACCTAAAAGCATGTAATCATTTATTTTACTTACTACACAATAGCTTCACTTGTGGCAAGCAGAATCAGCAGTCTGCAAACTGAGCAACAAATGCTTTTAGGCAGTAAGAGTTAGTAAGCAGAAAGAGCTTTAGTAGCAGTTGCTAGGTAGTGCAGGAACCATTTCTGGTAGCAGATGCTACCAGGTACTCAGGATATTTGTGCTTCTCTGATCATCTGTTGCGCGGGCTTCAATCTTTCCACTGACTCAGAGCTGAAAGCGTTTGGAGTTTAGTGTATTTCTGTTAGTTTTAGGTGAAGTTAATGGGTCTCAGATGGGCAGCGATCAGTAGAAAAGCCACCTTATCTGAGGACCATGCAGGAATAGAGTTTTCATGCACACATTTTGAAAGAGTTTTTGGAAGCATTGTCAATAAGATGCAACAATATTGTGAGCATATACTTTTGTTTTTTATTATTTATTAATGAATACATAATTTATCCAGAGGTTTGAATGCTTATTACTAAAAATACAGACTGATTTTTTTAAAAGTTAATGGAGACCCAATTTCTTTAGTCAGATTTTTTTCTTCCCTGTAAATTTTGTCATCTAGTTTGACAAAATGCACTAAACTAGATTGACAAAGTTGCTGACTGGTGCATGATGATTCTGTTATCCAAAGGCAGAGTGGCCAAAGCTTTTGGCAGCTGTCGAAGGTATCAACTCCCAATTCTTCTTATAGAGTTTCGTACCCATACCTTGAGCAGAGCGTAACTTAGCCATTAACTCTGATGTGCAGGGCACGTAGCTGCTGAAACTGTTTTGTTTCGTCTATGAAATTTAAACATTTAATAGAATAAAAGCTGGAAGCCTTGTCTCAACTGTGGTGATCAGTGTCCTAATCACCAAACTAGTACCTTATTTTTCATTGTTTAAGGAACTATTTAAAGTGTTTCATGCAACACAAAATGGCTCCAATGAGGACAGCTGAGATAGCACTGCCAAAGAAATACAGATGTGGTGCTTCAGGCAAGATTCTGAGTGGCAGGAAACGTGTGAAAAATTTCAATCTGAATATTGTTTTCCCTCCTCCTGGATATTTATTCCAACCACAGACAGATCTATTAGACAAAAAGAAGACTGACCACCCCTTCCTAGGACCGATTTCTGAACCCAGTTCAAAATCCCACATCCCAGACAAACCCACATGGAAAATTCAACATGAATTTGGAAGAAAGTTTTGTGACAATCCATTAGGTGCATTTTTTCACCCAGTAGCATTCATCAGCTCTTCTTTCAGGATAACAATGCAAGGATCTTAAGATACATTATTTTTTTGCAGAAATACAAGTGAGTGTTTTGAGACATGATTTCATTTTTGTCTCAGATCCATACATTGGTGATCATTAACAAAACAGAAGATATATAATTACTTTAAAAAGTGGCAGAGGGCTAGGAATCTTGGCTTGTAAATGTCAATAGCCATTTATTTCCTTAGACGGATCACTTCAAAGCTTTCAGAAAGCTGGGGATAAAATGGAGGAATGTTACAGAGCTCCAAAAGGAGCAAATAGCTTTTTTCCATCTCTTCCATCAAGTTGTGTACTTACATGGTAGAGCATCTTACGCTGCAGAAGCATCTTTTGTATCTTTGGGAGAAAATGCTCAGCATTCCTCTTGTTCTCCTGTGCATGCTGGTTTTAGTGCATTTTATTGAACTTTAACTTTAAAAAGCCTGACTAAATGCTCTATCATAAAGTGATTACTAATCTCCAACATTTCCATCCTCATAGTCCATCTACCCTCTCTTGAGTGACTATTTTCTCATTAAAATCTAATATTTCTTTATATTATCAGCTTTTAAATCACCCTATTGTGAACCAGACTATCCTATTTTTTACTCCACTCTGGTGAGACCACAGCTGGAGTACTGCATTCAGCTCTGCAGTCCTTAGTATGGACCTGTTGGAGGGGGTCCAGAGAAGTGCCACAAAACTGATCAGAGGGCTGGAGCACCTCCCTTATGAGGTAAAGCTGAAAGTTGGAGTTGTTCAGCCTGGAGAAGGGAAGGCTCCAGGGAGACGTTATTGTGGCCTTTCAATACTTAAAGAGGGCCTATAAGAAAGATGGGGACAAATGTTTTAGTAGGGCCTGTTGTGACAGGACAAGGGGTAATGGTTTTAATCTAAAAGAGGGTAGATTCAGGATACTTGTAAGGAAGAAACTTTTTTACAATGAAGGTGGTGAAACACTGGAACAGGTTGCCCAGAGAAGTGGTAGATGCTGAATCCCTGGAAACATTCAAGGTCACGTTGGACAGAGCTCTGAACAACCTGATCTACTTGAAGATGTCCCTGCTTGTTGCAGGGGAGTTGGTCTAGATGTAATTTAAAGGTTCCTTCCAACCCAAACTATTCTATGATTCTAAAAATTTATTCTTGCAAAATTGCTCTGTCTCCTTGCTCCTTCTTTCCCTTAGCCTTGTGTCTTACATTGTTGATAGGAGGGAAATATTAAAGACCAAGTCCAGAAGTCTTTACGCAGTTTGTTGGAATTTGCAGCAGGATGTATTCAATAGCACTGAAAATATTAAACAAAGCTGAACTGTAGTTGAGGAGGAGAGAAAGAAATGTAAACTCATTGCGGAAGTCACCTGTCAGGTAATAAAAATGCGAATATCTGGGACTCCTATTCAAATAGTAGCCTGAAGGAAAATTATTATAATTAGTGCCACTAGATAACAACCTCTTTTCTGTGCAAGAAGTGATAGAGATCCAGCCAAATATTTAACAGCAGGAAACCAGAAATGGGTATCATAGACAATTGCCACTATGTATATCACATTACTCTTCCATCTTCTTATTTCTGAACATTTTCTTCATTTTTAAACAATTGCTGCTGTAAACCTTTCCCGTGTTTTTATTTATAGGCAAAAATACAAATTCTATTCCAGCCACTTGTTGCTATTGAAATATGAAAACATGGCTGATTTTCGGCTGGAAATAATCAGGGGAAAATTGCCTTCTTGTTAAAGCTTTTTTTCTGGAGGGCAGAATGAAAGTGTAAAAGTTTGTACTGAGCTTGCATGGCAAGCTTTTGGTACAGGGGGGCTACAGGGGTGGCTTCTGTGAGAAGCTCCTAGAAGCTGTCCCTGTGTCCGGTAGAGTCAATGACAGCCAGACCTGCTGCTGGCCAAGGCCAAGCCCTTCAACAATGGTGGTAGCACCTCTGTGATAACATATTTAAGAAGGGGAAAAAAACTGCCACACACTAACAGATATAGAGAGGAGTTAAGAATATGTGAGTGAAACAACTCTGCAGACACCAGAGTCAGTGAAGCAGGAGGGGCAGGAGGTGCTCCAGGTGCCAGAGCAGAGATTCCCCTGCAGCCCGTGGTGCAGCCCATGGTGAGGCAGCTGTGCCCTGCACCCAGGGAGGGTAACGGGGGAGCAGATCTCCACCTGCAGCCCTGGGAGGACCCCACACTGGAGCAGGGGGATGCCCAAAGGAGGCTGTGACCCCATGGGAAGCCCACGCTGGAGCAGGCTCCTGGCAGGACCTGTGGCCCCATGGAGAGAGGAGCCCACTCTGGAGCAGGTTTTCTGGCAGGACTTGTGACCCCGTGGAGGACCCACGCTGGAGCAGTCTGTTCCTGAAGGGCTGCACCCCGTGGGAGGGACCCACGCTGGAGCAGTTCGTGAAGAGCTGCAGGCCATGGGAAGGACTCACACAGGAGAAGTTCATGGAGGACTGTCTGCTGTGGGAGGGACCCCACGCTGGAGCATGGGACGAGTGTGAGGAGGAAGGAGCAGCAGAGCAGTGAACTGACTGCAACCCCCATTCCCTGTCGCTCATTGGGGAAGAGGTAGAGAAATTAGGAGTGAAGTTGAGTCCAGGAGGAAGGGAAGAGTAGGGGAAGATGTATTAAGATTTAGATTTATTTCTCATTACCTTACTTGATTTGATTGGCAATAAATTAAATTAATTTTCCAAGTTGAGTCTGTTTTGCCTGTTATGGTAACTGGTGAATGATCTCCTCGATCTTATCTTGACCCACAAGCCTTTTGTTATGTTTTCTCTCCCCTGTCCAGCTGAGGAAAGGAGTGATAGAGTGGCCTGGTGGGCACTGTGAGAGACTGAAATGTCAAATGATTGTCTCAAAGGTTGCTTGTGTGTGTGCAAACCTCAAGGACAAGCTGTTCCTTTGGATTAGTCTAAGTAATGTCACCCAAGGAAGCAGGAGTGTATCAAAGGATGCACCCCCCACTCCCTTGCAATTGCATTGTCAAACTCCTTAGACAAGCCTCAAAGGGGGACACATGGACTGAGTGAAACCAAATGTTTCCCCTCAAGTACAAGTACCACTAATCACTGGGTCCACTGTGTAAGGCTGATACTTTATGGGTCTATTGTGTTCGCCAGACACCATGCTTGCCTTGTTAATGACTTTGCTCCTTCACCATTGAACTGATAAGAGGTGAGCATTTCTGCCCCAGAAGCCAGAGGATTGCTCAAGAAGCATGAAGTCACCAAAAACCTGTGGGAACAGAGGAAAATCTAAAGATGGGGAAGGTGAGTACGACCACCGACTTAATTGGACAAGGGGTGGTGCACCCCATTTCCTCCTCAATGCATGTGCAGAACCCATGGTCCACCTTTTTCCTCATTTCTCGTAGAAATGAGTTTGTGGAATGTCTGCCCCTCCTCATCTAGTATGCTAATCAACTGATAAGATGAACTTAAAAGGTGACAGAAAAATTTGCTGTGTGTGCACCCAGCACCGAAGAACTGAAGACTGAGGATCAATGGGACGCTGCTGGATTCATGGTGGTGACTATTATTGCGACTGTACTCCAGATGTTTACTTGATTTCTGTCCTTTCCTTCCATTCTGTCCTATCGCCACCACTCTTCACTTTTAATAGTAAAAACTGGTTTGGGTGTATGGCATTTGACCTCATTTGTGTCTTAATCTTGCTCTTGGGATCATATCGAAACCTCCCCTGACTTTGGATCAGGACAAGCACATGGCATCCAGCCGAGGTCAACCCACCACAATGGTACAGCAAAGTCATCCAGTGCTTCACTGCTTCTCCTCCCAGTAGATGAATTAAAGTAGACTTAGCATGGCAATAATTTCTGCTAGGTAAAGGTTTAGGGAGAGTTAATAATCCACTTACACAACTCAGCCATTGTAGCCTGACCTAGTCCCAAGGTTTCCTGAGGACTAATGGCCAATGCACCTCCAATCAAGAACTCAAAAACTACCTAATCTTGAAAAATCAGTGGAATTCCTTTCTCAGATAATTCAGTGATGGGTTCTGAGCTGGGTTCAGAGACCTCCAAGGCTATGTTCTCCCGTGTTTATCATATACCGCATGTTTCTCTGCTTTGAAGGAATTTCTGTTAGCAGCTCAGGGCTAGAGGAAGGAAAGGAGAGCAAACACTGACATTTCAGCCACTGTTATCAAACAGCATCCAACACAGGAGTTTTATTCTTCAGATTTACAGAGAAAACATGAGGTTGCCTGGACTTCCTTACTAATGTGGAGCAAAATGGAGATTGCCATTATATATTGGCTGGTGAGCTAAATTTTCTTAATCTATAGAAGATCTTGACAGCATAAGTGCTGCAGAGGTAGATATAAGCTAAGTAACCATATGTAGTCAAAAGAAGTGTATGGATATTCCTTTCTTTCAATAAGAGCTGCAAGATAAAGAATTCACTGGGGTTTGTGGCTAGGAAATAGCCTGGGAAATATCAAGACCCTCCCATTGCTTGCACAAATAAGAACGAATACTTCTAAGGTGTCAGATGGCCTGAGAGTCTGGCCCTTTGTGGGCAAGCACTATGGAACAGAAATCTTGTCTTCTTTAAGATTTGTGAAGTCGCTCTCTCCTATGTAGCAAAAAACAGGTGTGTGGAAAGCAGTAGAAAACAGCAATCTGCTGAACATGCCACCCAGTTTTGAGAACAAGACAGAGAGTTAGGGGGAAAAAAAAAAAAAAAGCACGATAAAAATAAAAGTTAAGTCACTTTAAAAATCCCCTAAAAACTCTCAAGGGTATTACAAATCCCTGTAGGCATGAAGACTACATGGTTGTGGATTTTTCTGTAGAATTCTGCAGACTTTGCAAACACTTTAGGATGCTGCAGGGAGAGGATGCTTTCTAGCTGTCATTGCTGGAGTATAGCTAACCAATTACGGTTTTGTTTCTCAGCATCTTTAATATTTTCTATTCACTTTATCATTTTCCCTTAACTTTTATTAAGCTAATCGTAGGCTTGCAGTTGCCAGCCTGATGGACTTGGAGAAGCTGTTGTTAAGTAAAGCAAGCTTGTCCCTTGAGAGATTCTCTCACAGTCAGATAACAATTCTAATAATAACAATGATATGGGGAGGAAAACAATAATTCAGGCAATAGAATATAGTGTTCATTATGTTAATTTACTCCAAAGCATTTATGCAGTGTTACTTGGCACTAGGAAATGAAATTCAGCCGGTCCCATTCATGTAACGACTATGGTAACATCATGTGAAGTGTTCAGGGCTTCATTTAAGGCAGGCAGGGAACAGAGCAAAGTTTTAATCCTTTATCACATAAAATCTACTTTCAAAACCTTACATGCCACAAATGAAAATCAAGCAGACACATTTGGCTATTTACTTACTATGCAAACTAATGGCAAATATTATGTGTTATGGCTAGCTGTATTCATTCAAGAGAGGCTTAGGTCTAGAAAAAGGTATGAGGAGGAAGATAACGCAAGTCAAAAAGAAGGTTATTTGACAAGGAGGTGTGGAAACATTTTAGTGGTAGTGCTTTGCCCTTCAACTGTTAAGTACTTTGTGTATCTCTTATCTGACTGTCACTGGGGGAGATTCTGCTCTGTCAATAATCACCAGCATCCAAGTTCCCTGCATGACTTCTGGATAACTCAGATTTTCTTCTAGAACTATCTCAGAGGGCTTAGGGAAGTGAGAGTCCACTGTTGTTTTAAACTTATTTGAATCATGCATGTTTTTCTCTGACTTTCCATGTAAAGGCTCAACAGTACGAGGGTGTAAGCCATCCTTGGAGTAAAGAGATTATCCTCAAAGCAGAGGGCTTCCACAAGGAGAGTTGCACCAGGTATGAAGATCAAGTGTGGGAGTTACATGAGGGTAAGTGAAGATCTCTCATTGAAAGTTGAGTCTACTCAGCTGGTGAGATGGAATAGGTTTACTCCAGGGCTGACCTCAACTTCTTCCTCTTCTGATGGTCCCAGTAGTGGGACCTACCAGAATTTCAAGCTTCGAAGTGGAGTTCTGTTTGTATGGGAAGCCAGGGCATGGTGGAGGTGGTGAACATCTACATCTCACTCTGACATGGTGCTGGATCCCATTCCACGCTGCTACACTAGTATTTTCAGCATGGGGACTACCTTCAAAGAGCATCTGTGACTAGCCTTGCCCATAGTCCTACAGCTTTTGAGGCAGATGCATACTACTGGAGCAACAAGGGCTAGATATTCCATCCAAATTCTAGGCAGGCTTTGAAAAGGAAAAAAAAAAAATTTAAAAAAGGTGGCTTTTCTCCATCTCTCTGCTCCCCTCTATCTGTTTCCAAGCAGGAACTGAGCAGAATCCTAATTCCCTTGAAATCAGCAGGAATCAATTGTGCTCCCATTGGCTGCAGTGGAAAGTCCTTCATGCATAATACAATTTTTTTTTTTTCTGATTCTCCTCAGAATTTGGAGATGAGGAATGAAAAAATCAAAATGTGATATAATGCAGAGAAAAGGAGGAAACTGCCCACTTAACCAAATAAAACAAATCTTTGACTACCTAAAAAAACCCAACAAATAAGCTTGTCTGGACACTACATCTGATCAGTGTCTCCCTAGTAAGGAGAGGGTGGGAGAAGAGAAATGCATGTAACTGCATGAGACTGCTGAACTTCTTGGAAGTGATGTTGAATTTAAAATGAAGAGTGCTTACACGTTGCTTGTACTGAAATACTGACTGTGGCCATACCAAGTGTGTGTCCAGGCAAACCCACGTTTTAAACTGCCTTACTCATATGCCAGATCCCAGTAGCCTGCAATTCAGGGTACACTATACCAACTTGGCCATGGCATTGGGTACATGAATGGACATTTGGTTTGCTCTGAGTTCTGTAACAACACAGCTCCACTGTACCTGAGCTGGTTAATCAAAAACAAAGCCAGGTTTGTCTATACGTGCTGCAGTCATGGTGCTCCTTGCACCACAGCATCCACTCAAAGGGGAAAAGCATGAGGCTGAGCACGGGGAGCCGCACACTGTGGACAGGCAGGCACTTGATGAAGCTCTCCATGGTGGTCCTTGTTGGGTTGCACGGTGGGAGATGCCTCATGCACACCAGGAGGCACAGCCCCAAAGTAGCTGCCAGCCTTTAAAAAGGTTCAGCCACTCCTGGTTAGGAGAACAGCAATGCAGGAAACAAAGGCACAGAAACTACGTAATGTGGAGAAGGGGTTTCTGAAATCAGTTTCTACACTAAAACTTTGATGGAATCAAAGAAAATGTAAGCATGAGCAAATCTCAATTCCTCTTTCTTTATAAATTACACTGTGTTGCACTTATACTGCTAGTGTGAGAACATGTGTGTGCATGTGTGTGGACTCACATATAATTAACACTCATAGACTTAAGCAATGATCCCTCAGATAGTTTCAGTTATATTTCCTCACTGAAAGTCGCCCACTTAAAAAAAAAAAAATCTTTCCTAGAACCCAAAGCAAAGAATGTTGGGGTATCTGATCTCTTTAATGCCATTTCAATTCTTGAGCTGGGGTTTTGTGGGGTTTTTTTGGTGAGGGTTTTTTGCTGGTTTTGGTTTTTTTTTTTTTTTTTTAAGTCAAGCATTGCCACTGAAGTTATTTTCAGAACATCATATGGATTTTTCATTGAAACATCTGTGTTAACTTTTATCATCCTTGCTCTGCTTTGTAATTTTGGAAACAGATATAAAGAATGAGCAACCCAGAGCACAGTAATATAGTGGGAAGCATCCTTCATAAGTCAATTGAGGAATTTAATAATCTCTTTAGAAATAAGCTCTGCAGCTATGAGAAAAATGTGTGGGTTAAAGGCCTTCCAATTAAGAAAGGTTTCTCTGTGGATTTATAGGCTGGTGGTTAGCTCTTCCTGTTCGTGTTTCCATGGCAACTGTCAGGTAGATTTTCTGCTACTTGCTAGGAAGTTGGAAATGTTGAGTCTGGTTGAGCCTTTCAATTCACTGAAGCTTAAATGAAATTCTTTGCAAGGAATTGGCATTTAGCCTGGGTCATTTATTCATATCTAGAAGAGAAATCAATTATAGTAATCAAATGTGCAAATTTTTTTTTATTTGAATTATTTTGGGTACACAATTTTTTATTATTATTGTGCCACAATCTATTTTTAATGCTAGGGTAGGAAAGGTTTGAAATGCTGCAGCTGGCCTCTTTGCTGCTGATGGCTTATGGCTTTAATTACAGCCCAAGACACACACAGGCACGTCTCTTTCTGGTCTGCTTTTACAAGCTATAATCACTCCCGGTGATATTCATGATACCAGCTCGAATCCTGTAGGCTCATTATAGTTGAGACACCTGTATTGCAAGAAACACAGCTTACCACCTTTCCTCCTTTCAATTTTCTTGTCTTGTTGATTTGTTTGAATTAGGCTTGAGGAAAGTAAATAATTCGTATTCTGTTATTCAAACTTTCTGAGTACATCATGTTTTAATTCCACATCAGAATCCCTGTGTGTTTGCACACTTCTTTGTGCTCCTTATATTTTCCATCCCACACTGACTGCTGCTTGACAGCTCCATGCAAGCTTCATTCTTTTCATTCTCTAACATCAGATATGTAGGTGTGCACAGTGTGTACCTATACTTTCAGCCTTTCTGTAATGCATAATCTGTACCACCCAACGAGCTGTGTCCTGCAGGCTTTATGTGAATAATACCATGTAGACTTCATTGACTTTTCTTGCAAGAATAAAGCCAGCATGGCTTGGCCCAAAGATCACAGATTATCTAAACAGAGGCAGGATGGTCTTCTGGGTAGAGCGGTAGTTAAGAGCTTGGAAAATCTGGGGGCTTGCTTCCCTGCTCTGCCCCTGGCTTCTAGGGAAAAAAGAGATTCATTTAGTGGTGGATCCTAAACTCCACCAAAGTCCTCTCATACTGGAGTTAATGGAGCTCTGACAATTTATGCTAGCTAAGAATCTGCTCCATTACCCAAGCCTCACTCCAGCTGTATAACAGAAATAATAGCATTGTCCTACCTCAGAGAGGTGTCGTGAGGATAAATAGTTAGATGGGAAAGTGCTATGATACTATGATAATGAAGACCAGAAAAATACCTGTGACAGACAGAAATCAGCATAACTGATCTGACATTTACTTTTATTCTTTCAGTCCTTCTGCCTCAGAGAGACAGCAATAGCTTGACTAAGAAAAAGTGATGCCCAGCCCCCATTTCTCCTGTTGCTTTACTTTGCTTGCTTTGTTTTTTTGCTTTCTTGACTTCTTTCTTTCTCTCTTAGGATTTCAGCTAACTTTCCTTAAAAACTTTTAAGAACTAGCTAACCAGTATTTCATTTCACTTTCACCCTCACCTTGTCCCAGCATATTTAATTGTTCTCTCTTGCGCTATTCTGCTTATCTTCATTTCCATGGATTAAGCCCAAAAGCTGCACACACAGAAATCCAAACAGACTTAGTTAACTTTAAACACAAAATTAGTTCTTTTGGCACTGATAAAACAGCCAGAACCAAGTCTCAGTGCTGTAAATTTTAGCAGTTACTTCCAGGCCACCTTGGTGAAATAGAACTGATTTGGGTCCAAGGAGACACACCACCTTGTGCTAGAATAGCCTATCTAAGATATTAAAGGTATGTTTAGATTGCAGATTTTGCATATACAGCTCAATTGGCTGCTAGAAGTTGTGTAGAGGAGGGGCAGCATGACTGTCCAGTTTTCATGACTGACTTTTTGTCTTAGACAGATTTGGCACCCCGAGCTAATCTCCTAGGTCTTGCTTTGTTATATATATAGTGTAAAGTGCCTTGGAGAATAACCCTCTCTATGTTTTCAGTGTGGATATCTTTTTTCCTTTTGGCTCTGCCAAAGAGCTGGCCTGAGCCTTTCTATGTGTTTCCAGAGAAGGTTACATCACTCTGAGCACCACTGTGAACTTAGGGGTTGGTATCATCAGACACCCACAAAGGAGCTGGGTGCCTGCATGGACTCATAGATGCATAGATGGGAGGAAATGCCTCTATAACATCCAATGTACAAGGAAATGACCCAGTTGCTGAATGAGAGTCTGCTTCTTACAGCCAGGAGGATGTTTTGTTAAACCACTCTGACCTTCTGCACTGGTTAGGGGTACATATTTCACCAGGAGATGGAGCTGAGCCTAGTACATAAATCAGATTTTAAACCATCTCAGTCCACAAGAGACTAAACTGTTTCAAACCACAGGCAGATAAGAGAAAACCAAGGTACTGCCAGTGCCACCAGCACGTATTGACAGTTCTGCTCTGAGGTCTGTACTGACTGCCCTTGTTCTTTGGTTTATGATGCCAGTTTTATCCAGCAAAGGGAAGAGCAGCTGTACCTGTTCACAGGTCTTCTTCCATGACAATACAGCTCTACAGGACCTCCAAGGCTCAGACCCTACTCCTTTCCTGCAGCAAACACACCTGGAATAAGCAGGATTGATCTTTCATCATCGCTGTAGAAGATGGTACTGTGACCGTCATTTTGGAAAGATTTGCAAATGTCCTCTTGAGATGTTATGAAAACAGAAGACAGGATCCCTTTATTGTGAATTTGGGAAATTTCAATATATCGCGGGTTACAATTTCAAGAGGCTCAAGGCTTGGGTTATAACTTAGCTTTCCTCTGCATGTCTCTTCTGTGGCTATTCAAACACTGGGTTCAGGCACACACAATAAAAGAAGCTAAGTGCCTACTTAACTTCAGTCTAGCACAGCACATGGGTGAGAAGAGGCTGGGGAATAATTCTACTTCACTGCTTGCTACATAGTGCAACTGACCCAGTAGTGACGAGTTGGCAAGCTAAGGGTGGTACTCCTGTGCTGGAAACTTCAGTCTACCTTGCTCCAGGACAACTAAGCAAAGAAATAGGGGGAATTGAGACTGAGAAGCATAATGTGTCTAAGGTGATTATCTTTATGCACCAACCTTTGCTGACAGTTGTGTGTAAAGTAATTTTTTTAAATCATCTCTATGAATACGTGCTGAATATCTGACTCTAAAGCAGTACTGTGTATAAGCTGCAAGTGTCAAAATGGAAAAGGGCTGGAAAGCACTGATGCTTGTTACACGAAACCCGAAACAGTACATTCCTTCACTGCTGTATATAGCCACATCTGTTTTAAATGTAAAGGCTGCTGTTGCAGGTGACCTTATATACTTTCAAGCATTAGAGTATGTTAGCAAGTGTGTTTTGGAAAGGTTAAAAAAGATGTCGCTTCTTTTTTCAGAAGCTATTAGTTGGATACAAGCAGAGTATTTCAACCACATGGTGTTATTGTAGGAAATACGAGGATCACTTCAGATTCAGTAATGGCTTGTTCTTCCTGGCACTAAAGAATTGTGGCCTCTAATTAATGACTATACTTCTCCATCACAATCCCAATACAGATTCATATTTCCATTCATGCAGGCACTCACAGGATTATCCATATACAATTACTCTGTGGTTGTTCTCAATAGTTCTGCTGCAAGGCAAGAAACAGTTTTACCAAGTTGCTCTTTTTCTTTCTAAGCAAAATAGCAGAATGAAGAAATGAAAATGAGCTTTTCTTTAGGTGCAATGTCTCAACAACTTCTCTGAGGAATGAGGAGTGCTAACAAAAGACAGGATCTGTTTGACTAATGAGGTAAGAACATCCTTGCCAAATGGCTTGCCAAACTGCTGGGGAGGGCCTTCAACTGGGTTATGGGAGGGGATGGTGATAATAACTTTACTTTGGGCTGATAAGGAAATGGGGGACAAACCCTGTCAAAAGGGGCCACCTTGAGTGCCTGTACACAGATTAAGGCAGACAGGGAAACAGTCCAGAGGAATCAGGCTACAGATGTGGATACAAGCACTGCTGGAGTACATGGGACATGGTAG
This sequence comes from Strix aluco, assembly GCF_031877795.1. Classification (NCBI taxonomy): domain Eukaryota; kingdom Metazoa; phylum Chordata; class Aves; order Strigiformes; family Strigidae; genus Strix; species Strix aluco. The sequence continues at coordinate 83,181,442 of NC_133935.1, read as the reverse complement.
GAGAGGAGACCTCCCTGGGTCCCTTCTGCCCTGAATGAGTCTGTGATGGGTGACCTGAGTGGAGCTGCTCAGTATCTGCATTCCTGTAGAAGACATCGATCCATGCATGCCTGGTGTCTTGATTCAGCTCATAGTCTTTCCTTTTTAAACTCTTCTTTCTTAATTGACCAACACTGTCTCTTTCCAGAACAATGACTTATACCAAAATTACCTTTCAATTCTTCTCCTACCAGCAGTATAAATCTGAAATTAGTTCATGGAGACCAATGCAGTGATACAAATTTACATTGCTGTCATTGGTGCGTGGTTCAAGAGCTTAACAGCATGAAGACTTTTAAAGATGGTTGTGGGGATAGATGAAGTTTTAGATACACTCTGTATTCTCTATATGGATATACTCACTCAACCCAGAGAACAGCTTTTGAAGTTCTGAAACTCATTTAAATGCTCTAGAGTATTGACACTGAACGGCTACTTTTTTTCTTATTTCTGTATATGGGGTCATCCTGCTTCCTTTCCACCTCTCCTACTTTACATCAGCAGAAACAGGACAATGTCATGAAATCCCCCATCTGAGGGACAACAGAAAGGTACAGATCATCCAAGTCACACAGATGACTGTTCTTTATCTAACACCCTTTCAAATATTAGCAAGCACACATCATCAGGAAGATCTTTACATTGCATAATTTAAATCTGAGACAAATTTATTTAAAATGTTTCAGTCACTACTGATTGTTCTTACTATTTAAAAAAAAAAAAAGAGCTAGTCTTAATTGTTGCTATGGTAACTAACACATCTGCCAGAATATGTTGCAGTGGGAAGAGAGTGTGAATTCCTGTTGTCTTTCCATGGAAAGACTTAGAGCAGGGCTCCTTAGTGTCAACTTTACAAACTCAACTAGAAGGCACTGTGAAATTGAAAGGCAAGCAGTGTGAAATGAATGGAAAGAAGCACTCTGGTTTAAATAAACAAGCAGAAAGAGCATGATTGGCCAGTAGAACTCATTGCCTTGTTAGAAACGAAGGATTTTTTTGTAGAGTTTAAAACATTATTGGGCACTTTATATAGATGGTAACATTGGTACCATCTAGATGGTAACTCACTTGGTAAGAATTCAAATACCTATATTTTTCACAGGTTCAATAGAATTACCCTTTACGGTTCAGGCGAACTTATTAATATGGAAGGAAGGAAGGGAACAAAGGAAGGAGGGCAGGTTCTTTAGAGTTCCCATCACCTGAACATGGCCTTACACAGGGCAGGTGAGAAATGTTTGTTTGGATGTTTGCCTATTCTACATTCTACAACATAAAAATAAAAAGAATATTTTCCAACCTTTATCTCTCATTCTCAATAAGATGACCTGTACCTTCTCTTTCTCACCCTTCCTGCTACCCATATTTTTGTATTTCGTTCTGAAAGAATTTGATGCACTGCTCCTCTATTTATAGCTCAAACAATTCAACTGCAAGGTGGGTGGTTTCATTGAAAGATAAACAAACTTCTAACAAAATCCCACTAATTCATAAATGACCAACTCTGCTGACACTGCAGGCTGCAGGGGACTTAAACTACCCTAGGAAGTGAGCCATTTACTGTACGACAGAGTAAGATCCCTGTTGCTTCCTTGGCCAGGGAACAGCTGGTGGGTTTTTTCTTTTTTTTTTTTTCTTTTTCTTTTTTTTCCTTACAAAAAAAAATCAATTTCTGCATTGTTTTGTAAAAGGATTAAAATTTAAGACTTTGTTGCTGTTTTAATGTAATATATAAAACACCATAACTTCCATTTCATCCTTTGTCTGACACACTTATTGATTTCGAATTATTTTGCGAGAGATTGTTAGCATCTTTTCTCCTTTTAAAATGTATTTCTGAATCTAATGGTTTATTCCCTCGTGTTCAGGACTTTCAACCTTTAGCACTGGGATTTCTTGTCTTGATCTTGTTCTTGTTCATGCCTCTCTCTCCCTGAATTAAAACAAGTTTCTATTCCATTGACACTTTTATTCCTTACAAAAGAGGTGGTAAAACATACAATTTTGTGCTCCATCTCCTTTCAAACTCAGTGGGCTTCTGGGTGACAAATAAAATTGTTTGTCTAATATTTCAAAGGCAAAATACACTTTCATCAAACACCACAGTTGCATTTTGTTTGGAGTCTTCTTTTATGGAAAGGGCCTAATATTGATGAAATGTAGCCTCTGCATCCCTTAGAAGAGCCAAGGAGGACAGGAGAAGACTAAATACATATGCAGCATTTCTAAACATCAAGATCACTTTGAAGACAGATATGTGCTTTATCTTGACTCTTCCTCACTCCCAGAGTGGATTCCCTTCCTCTTTTAGACCCACACAAATTAATCACCTTTGTTTGAACTGAAGATATGATTGATTCACCCAGCAAAGACTTTTTGCACCAGTTATCTTCACTTGAGGTTCCTTTATTGTAGGGGTGACTCAAGCTGCTGTATTGTCAAGAGAAAAACATCCTTCCCGCATTCTTTGCTGGGGGGGCGGGGGGGGGGGGGGAGGGGTGGATGGAATAAAAGAATGAAGGATTATATAGCAAGTTTGGACAAGCAAAGATCAGCATGTTTTGTGGTGGTGAATTACACATGATAGTGAGCTCAGTTAGATCAGCTACATAAAACTGCCCCCTCCTCCCAGACTATAGCCACATGGCTAGTCATCTGGTCCTGGGAGCAACTTCTGGCCCTCATCCTAGTGTCACACAACCACATGGACCAAGACGTTAAGCCTTCCCGCATCCAGAACCTTCTTAGTCTTTGTGTCATCTGGGAAAATGTAGCAAGTTTGTGACCTTAACAGTTATTATTGACTTGTTTGTGAGGGTTCTGGAGTCTTTTTTTTTTTGGTTCTGATTGCCTGAAATAATGAAACAACCATGTAACAGTGCATCAGAGAGGTGTTTCTGTAAAATGACCCAGGGGTATGTGTTGTATGGCTTGAAAATGGCATGAGAGCCATAAGGGAGGTATAAACACACTGAAGCAATATTGAAGGACTATGCAGGGAGAGGAAGCAAAATAAGGTGTGATTTCATCCATATTTCCTACAAGGAATGATTTCTGGAAAGATCTATCATCTGAATTATATCCTGGTATCACCTGGGAGGGAGGAAGCTGGTTCCCTCTAGAGGGGAAACGCAGGCATGAATGAACGGATGCAGAATGATAGAGGGACAAAGACTGGAGAGCAATGTGGGTGTAAATTCGCTCTACCAACCTTTGCATCCCTTTTGTTTTGCGATGTCCTGTTGAACACTTTTTAAGGAAAAATTTGAACAAAGGAAGGTGAAGAGAAAGCCTGGCCTGAACATAGTATTTTTAGTAGAGTTTTGGTGTACTACCTGTTAATAAAGACATGTCACAGAAAAAAAAGTGTGATTTTTGCACCTTCTTTGACTGCGTAGGAGAACTGCTGAAATCCATCTCTAGACCTAGACATACTACAGTTGACTCCATTTAGCTGAATTCATCAAAAAAGGAAGAGAACTGGTAAAAGTACTTTTATGTGATTTTGTTCTTTTCCATTTTTTTACAAACTCTGAAGTGTGTGTGTGTTGTTGTTATAGTTAATAGTTAATAGAAATTAGGCTTTTTAAATTAAAAGAATGGTATTTAATTCAAAAGAAAATAATTTTAGTATATTTTTCTTATTATGAAAATAAAAGTACAACAACAAAAAACAAAAAAAACCAGTTTTTTTAAAATCTGTTGGATAAAAGTGTCATTTACACTTGTTCAAATTTTTTGAAAAGTAATCAGTTCTCTTAGTTTATATCTTTTCCTGAAGTTGACTCCAAATTATGTCAGCTGGTTTGTTTTACATGCCTTTTAAACTCTACATTTGCTTCAAAAAGTCAAAATAACAGGACAGACTGAAAGTGGGGAATTGTCTTTAAATTACTGGGTTTTATATTCAACATCCCACTGTGTGCATGACAGAACCACAGAAACCAGCAATGTCAAAGATATTAAATCATCTAGTCTTTCTTTCTTAAAATGCAGAATTCTATTTGCTTTGATATCAAATCAAAAGAAACCGAAATGGAACTGTATGTAAAAAATTAAGGCAAATGGTCCTGGCCTTAGAATACAAGTTACTTTACTATTTTATATTTCATGTCTCTAAGGGAGGATTATCTGAAAATACAAATGGGAGTTGGGTGCCTGAGTCGATGGAAATTGGACACCTGACTCCCATTTGTGCCTTTGAAAATCTTCCTTTTATAAATCATTGTGGAATTCCTATACTATGATAGAATGTAGAAAGGGAGAGAGGGCTTAGAAGTAATGCTTGAAGTTCTCCAAGGACTATAAGGATACCCTTTCTACTTTCTTGTCTTTGAAGCCAATATTCTTGGTTAAGTCACTGTATTTAAATATAGCTGTTCTTTTGCAAAGAATTATGGTTTGCAAATTATGATAACCAGCTTTCCTGCTGATGGTCATTCAAAATTCTGCTGTATGATCTTTTAAAAAAACCTGCACTATTGTTTGCACCCATCTTTTGCTAATAGTCTGAAGTAGTGAATCTCTGAAGAACCCGGGGAGATGAAAGTGTTCTGTGGCTCATTGGGCCACTGATTGCTGTAATTATTGCAACACTTTTAAGTTACTTTTGTTGCTTTCATTTCTTTCTGTTTTGAGGGTTTCTGACCAGCTATTACACTATCCTAACAAGAATGTACAGAAAATCAATGACCTGAAAAGTTCAACACACTGTAATATGACTTAACTTGGAAATATTGTGCAATATGGTATTACTCATGGTCTAATCCTACCTCAGTCTTTTCCTTGTTGTAACAACCTCCTTAATGCTTTATAGACCTGATACAGTGTAACTCTTCCTTCAAAGTAAAATCATTTCTGTAAGGTATAGGATAACAACAAGAGATATCCTTATTTCCCATCACTATTTTTTCATCACACGGAAACTCAAGAGAAATGCCATTCCCTCTCAGCTGTGAGAATGTTTTGAAGGTTTGTTTGTATTCTCCCCCAGGATAAAGTTTTCAAGGTCTTAAAACCAGACTAGAATTCATTCAGAAGAACAGGCAGTTTTTTAGGGAAATGAAAGATATTATGATGGAATAGAAGATTCAGTTTGGGGAACATGAAACATATTTTAATTCATTAATAACTAAAGAGTACATAAAATAACACCTAACATATCAACAGGCTTGGGCAACTTACACATTACAGTTCTTTAAGAGTTATTCAAAGAAACATGACTCAGTTGCTAAGATATTCTTAATAGGCCCTGGAATACCAGAAAAAATCCCGAAGCCTGAAAAAAATACTAATGTGATAATATTCAGAAAGGATGTGTGGAATCATCTGGTAAGCTTCAGGGTTATCAGAGTGACATGAAGTTATGGAAAATATGTAAAAAAGGAATAGGAATTAAGTTGATGGAAATTCAAAGAATGAAATATCAGCCAGTACTAATTAATGCAAAAAATATCTTTTACAAATTTGAATGTCATCTTTGATGAGATTATGAGTTCAGTAGGGATAATTAAGAGATGAAACATATTACTTTGGGTATGCAAAATAGGTATTACAATGCCTAAAATGACCTCACATGGAGATTTACAACACCTACCTAATATAACACTTCAGATGGGTTTAGGCAGTGTGTAAATACTTGGTCCAAGAGAGTTGTAGAAGGGTGCTATAGAAGACTGCAGGCAGACAGAATCTCTAAGTCAGTCTAACAGCTTTCTGTGGCCTAAAGAGACAGTATTGTCCCTCCCCTGCCCTCTTTTCTTCTCCTCTTTCCCACCTTCTTCTGTTTCAAGACATTCCCTTCTGTTGCCTGTGGAGCTTATCTGACCCTTTGGTGAGCTAATTCAACTTGCAAACTCTACTTGAATTTACTCACTGTTTTGCTGGGCTAATTTTCTTCTGCTTTAATGGGTGAAATTGGCTCATCAAGAACTCAGACAAATGTCAGAGCCTGCATATGGAAAACAGCTGGAGCATGTGGCCAGGAGCCGGCTAGGGGAGGTGGAAAGATGAAGAAAGTGAGGATGCCTTCTTTGGCAAGAGAGAGCTGCTGAGTCAGACTTGGTCATTCATTCAGAGCACAAAGTTCATTTGGTGCATAACCTGAAGCATCTTCAAAAAGCACCTTAGCTGAAGATTTGGTGCATCAACTGAAATGTCTTCAAAGCAGTACCTCAGTTTGAGCATGTCGGTACTCCAGCATGACTGAAAGAGAAGAGGGGTCTCAAATCTACACTGTATTTTAGAAAATAAAATCATTTCCCAGAGAAGAGAAAGGAAGGAGCTGGTTTGTAATACCACAGTGTGGAATAACAGGCTGACTAACAATTTTGCACTCAGATGCCTAAACTCTGATGAAGTCCATAACGGCTATTTAAATGGGCATATAAATACCCATACGCTTATTCTTTTGAAAAGTACCAAGTAACACTGTAATAAAACAATAGCTTCACAGAAAATCAGCTAAACACCAAAGATTAAACGGACATCAGAAAAAACACTTACAAGAAACATTTCACTCCATGAAAGTATTTCTAGTAGGGTTCTGCAGAAATCTATATTAGGGCTGAGCAAATTCAGTGTTTCCATAGTGATGTAGAAGTAAACATGATACGGCTGCCAAAAAATGGGTAATTATTGGCAGAATGATAGATAACAATAGTGACAAGGAAATCCTGCAGAACAATCTGACAAGCAGGGTCCGTTCAAAGAAAAACACCTACAGATATTTGCATCTGTATAGCGAGTTGCACACACAACAGTGAGGAATGTTACAGAATTAGGGATTGCACCCTTGTAAACCACTAACCCTAAAATTATATGGCATTGTACTGTAACAGGAACTCAATATAAAGTCCTAGTAAGTTATTGAGCCAGATGGACAATTCTTTGAGGAGAAGCAAAAGATTGAAACTAATTGCTTATTTGGCATTAATAGCCAAATAATCTTGCTTGGTTTTGTTGGTTTTTTTTTTTTTTTTTTTTTTTAAGAAAAAAGTTGATAACAATTGGACAGGGTCCAGGCAAATCTACAAAAATTATTTAAATACTAGAAAAAAACCAGCTTTTTTTTTCCTATTTAAAGAGTTTAGTGTGTTTCTTTTGTCTAAGTCCACACCTATATGTGACTGCAGAACACAGCTCCTCAAACCTTAGGAAATCTCCTCTCACCAAGAAAATATTACTTTATTTCCAATTGAAGGTAATTTCTTCCAGAGGTGAGATAGCTTTTTTTCCTAGGACAGCTTCCCAGGTTAATTTGTGCACAGCTGTCCTATCTCGATTAACTCTATGCTCTTCCCTTGGAGCAACTCCACATGCACAGTCATGGCTTGAAGGAAGGTTGAGAGGTGACTTGATAAGTACCTCCAGGAGCAGAAAATCAGTGGTTTTAAATGGCTCTTTAATCTAGCAGAGAGAGCTGTAACAGAGCGATGCCAAGCCAAGCCAAATTCGAACTGAAAAGTAGGTACCTGCTGTAAACAGTGACAAGGATTAATCACTGGAACAAATTACCAATGTGTTGTGGTTTAACCCCAGCAGCAACTGAGCACCACACAGCCGCTCACTCACTCTCCCCCAATGGGGTGAGGGAGAGAATCAGAAGAGTAAAAGTGAGAAAACTTGTGGGTTGAGATAAAGACAGTTTAATAGATAAAGCAAAATCCACGCACGCAAGCAAAGCAAACCAAGGAATTCATTCACTGCTTCCCATGGGCAGGCAGGTCTTCAGCCACCTCCAGAAAAGCAGGGCTCCATCACGCCTAACGGTTACTTGGGAAGACAAACACCATCACTCCGAATGTCCTTCCTTTCCTTCTTCTTCGTCCAGCTTTATATTGCTGAGCATGACGTCAAACAATGTGGGATATCCCTTTGGTCAGTTGGGGACAGCTGTCCCAGCTGTGTCCCCTCCTAACTTGTTCACCCCTGGCCCGCTCATTGGTGGGGTGGGGTGAGAGACAGAAAAGGCCTTGACTCTGTGAAAGCACTGCTCAGCAGTAACTAAAACATCCCTGAATTACCAACACAGTTTCCAGCACAAATCCAAAACATGACCCCATACTAGCTACTATGAAGAAAATTAACTTTATCCCAGCCAAAACAAGCACACAATGAAAGTGTTGGTTCCTCTGTCTCTTGGTGTCTTTGTGTCAATTATAGATGTCTTCGTGGTAGTCAAACAACTGCAATTTGGTTCAATTCAGGCAAAATTAAATGGTTCGTGATGTAGAAGGTCAGAGTGCATTAGTTGAAGGTTTTATCTGCCTCCATCTGCATGACTGTCTGAGCAAAAGAACAACATTAAGGAATTATTACATGGGTAATTTTAATATATTTTTTATTATCAATTATTCCAGAGCTGATTAAATATTAATGTAAAATCCAGGCTTTTTTACTTGAAGGTCCACTCAGTGAGATTTATTTTCTCTAGTGAAGCTAAGGAAGATATGGGGAATCTCAACATTTTACAGGACTAAATGAGTTTTTCTGCTCTTTATGATGCTTGCGGTACATAAGTAAATGCCAACTTCAATCATTTTTCTAATATAAACAAAATATTAGCACCTGCTCTTATAAAATCAGTAACGAAACTAATATTTGCATCTTCTCAGATTATAATCCAATTTAAGAAGAGAGAGAATGATTTAAAGAAAATCCAGATGTGTGGCTAGTCACCTAATTCATATGAGAATTTCCTAAAACAATTTTGCAAACCGGGTGAATGAATAGTAAATAATAAATTAGAGAACAGCAAATATATATCCGTTCAAACATTTATGCCTGATACTTTCAGGATTCATAAGCATTTTTGCAAAACATCTGGCTCACTTAATATTCAAATAGCATGACCCCTCTAGAAGCAGGGTGTTGATTAACTGTGTTTATTTATGAAAATATTCTTGACTAAGTTATTTCATTTTTTTTTAACTCAAGCAGCTCTAATGGCAAGAATGTAAAGTAAGATCTTAATTAAAACATGATGGTAAGATCAAATAGTTTTAATGAGAGAAGGGTAATATTCCATGTGTAATGGAAGTGATTTACAATGTGGTTAGTTTGATCTAGATGTGTCTCAACTTGAACCTTCTGACTTTTTCTTCTAAAAATTACCCAAGTCCTGATGAAATTTTGTAGGATTTGAGAGTCTTGACATTCTCTGAAAAATGTTAGTCCAAGTCCTTTAAGGGTTCAGTAATGCATGTCAGTGCATCTGTGTGCTTAAATGTGATTTTCAGAAGAAATTTCTTTAGGGTTAGTCAATTAAATGTCCCTTTTTCAGATGTCTAGTAAAGCAACAATTTTTTGTGAAAACACATTTTTTAGTGCTTCAATTAAGCTGTAGATCTGATACTCAAAAACACATTGGATCATTACCTATACAGACATTTCCAAGAACTCATGGAGAGGTTTTGGGGTTGGTTTTTTTGTACTTGCCAGCGCCATTTCAAAACGATATATAATTTGATCCTGAAACTTTTTAATTATAATGTGTAATTGAAACACTTACATTTCAATTAAAACAAAGCAGCCTAAAACCATAGGGTGTTAGAAGCTTATAAGCAGGGTATAATTCACTGTCAATTTGACGATCTGTAAGAATTCAACTTAAATCAGTTATAAATAACTAATTTGAAAATAGATACAAGTGAAATTAACTAAATTGATACCAGTTTCTTTTTGTGATCTGAAAATATATGCATAAATGGCAAGAAAATGTTAATTGACCTTAACCTTTTCTGTGATAAGTCTCTTCAGTAATATAGTAATACTTGGCACTTACATAGTATAGTACCTCTTATCTAAAGATCTCAAATAGCTTTACAAAAATTAATTAAATCTCACAGCACTTCTTTGACGTAGGCATATGAAGTATTAAATAGGTGATTAAACAGAAAATGAGAGGCTAAAGCCAACATTTTCAAAACAGGGTGCATAATGTTAGGAATGAGACCCTAAATCTGCTAATTGTGGTACCTTATTTTCATTAAAACCACACCACATTGATCCTAGGGCTGTAATGACTTATGAACACAGAGCTTTTGACTCACAAGGTCTTTGATGCAAGAACTTGATTACTTTGGCCTTTACAATCCCAAGCAAATCACAGGTCAGACAGTGCAGAGACTCATGCTTGATGGAAAGAAAGACACATCCTCTCATCTTTAACACCTTCTGATACTGCTAGTCCTCAACACAGAGAATTTAGCTTAGATATGTGGCACAACTTTGAGACTATCACCATCCAAGACACGTTGGTGGGATGAACTGCCTCCTGGAGGTGCCTCTCTCCACCAACAGTAGGGATAACCAAGAAACTAGCTAACAGATGTCTAATTTTTAGACAGGCAATATCATGTAAGATGAATTTCATCCTAATCAGGGGAAATTCTACTTCTGTGGACCTGATTAGCTTAGTAATATTATAATTCCAATATTAAGAAAGCACAATGAATAGGTAATACTAACAGCTATCTTTTAAAAAGAGCACTTGAATCACATATTTCTTTGTCACTTTGAAACTAAAGACGTAAAGGCAGAATAAACTTTATAATTATTACCCTATATTCTTGTTAACATATGTTGCAATCTGGATAACCATAAAAACTTCCTGCCTAAACAAGGCTTACACTCACAAAGCTTGGAAATGCAAGGCATTGTGAAGCAAGGTGTAACTACATATTTGTGAGAATTAATGTGATGGTGCGAGAATATATTGCATATTACTTCCAAGATTTCCAGCCTGAGGAAGCAGTTCAGTGGCAATTCAAATAGAAGTACTGGTACAGGATGGACACTCTCTCTTGCATTGTAATTCATCCATGATGAACTTGAGGAGGAAGACTTATTCTCTCCAACAACCAAGCATTGCCCCTTGGAATTAATTAAGATTATAAGCAGCGGTGACAGTTTCTGTTAGCACAGAGCTCAGAAGTCCACCAAAAATCTCCTAGCAAAGGCCAGACACCCATCAGTACCCCCATAACCAAAAGGAGACAGGCAGTAATTTATTGTCAGCATCTCAATCCCCAGGTTCCAGGTGTCTTCTCAGGTGATGTAAGAAAAATTTTGAATTCTGGGTTCTAAGCGCACTGTGTTGAGTATCTCCAAAACTGAGAACACAAAACTTTAGAGGAAAAAGATCAAAGAAAAAAATAAAAGAAGTTTTTTTAAAGATGCATGAATACCCTATTTTCACAGGAGTCACTACCTATAGATTCATGATGTTACAGTTGAATGGAAGACCTCAATCTTATACAGTTTTATCTCCTATATCTCCACCATTGTGGTTTTTGGGTTTTTTTCCTCTCTACTTTAATCTTGAACACAAGTCACCCAGGTTAAAGCAAAAGCAGACAATTCATATTTGGAAAACACCAATGAAAAATATAATCAGTTAACATCCAATCTCATAAACACTTTGTAAGACTGAGCTGTCTTTATTTGTGTCGCATGGTGCATCAGCAAGAAACTGCAATTGATAAGAACATGACCCAGCTTCCCTTGCAAGCAATGGAGCTATCTTAGTTTATTTTGTTTGGTGGGGCTCTAGAACTACTGCGTGACCTTGTTGTATCCAATAAAAAATGAAACTATCAAATTTTAAAAAGTTTCATGTATTTGTGGGTGAAGATCACTGAAGTGGAAATCTTTCAAAGAATCAAATGTATTTCTGGGTATTTTATTAAAATAACAAAAGACAAGTTCAGGAAACACATCTTGTGTTCCTGTCACTATGAAATCCTTGAACTGGAGTGTTCATGGCAGAATAGAATTAGCTGGAACTACTGAGCATAATTCTGGTGATAACTTACATTTTTATAGCTCCAGGGGCCAGTAGTGTACAATGCATATTTGGCACCACAAAAGACAATATTAAGTTTTGATGCCAATCTTTGTTATTTTTTTAAAAAAATATATTTTTCTGTTCAGCACATAGGGAGCAGATTCTTTTTCTAGGTGTCTCCAGGTACACAGGCATGATGAATACATTCCACATTATTCAAATACGCAGCTGACATATTTTCTAATATGGCATGTTGAGTATTTCCTTACAAGCTTGGAGCCTGTCCCTGAAATAGCTTTAAAAATAAAAAACAGAGCCAAATCAGGTATAGTCTTCTTTTCTTAGATTAACTTGCCTTTTCTTGTTCTAGTAGCAATAGAGTTTGGCTGGATCAGCAAATTGTGGAATTAAACCATCGCATTAGCAGTCCTCCTTGAAGAGTGTTTTTAAAGCTAGCCAGCTCCACAAATGGATTAAAGCAACCTTATACACCATAAAAGAACACCTTAAGTGCACCCAAAAGATCATTCTCAATTGAACTTTGCATTCTCTTTGAAAAAAAGATCTTATGTAATGCCATCAGCTGTACGGATGCCAGTTGGAAAGGCAACTGCTGGTTCCGTTATTTATAAAGGTTTATTTACCAGCATGACCACTGAGAAAGTCAAAACCCTAGATTTAGATTATGTTTTCAGCTACATTTTGCACTGTCCATCCTATTATTTTACAAATAATTCCTGTATCATTATCTGTGCTGAAACAAAGTAAGATACTTGTCTGAGTATTTAAAATTCAGAAAATGCTGCAGATTGAAGCTGAACTTTGCCCTCCTGCAAATGAGTGCTGTGATTCCAGGATAAACTCTCTTCTAGTGGCTGTTGGCAAACTACACAAAGTCTCCTTGTTCAGCACCCTTCTGCAGCAGCAGCCGCCTTTGCTCAGCGAGGGGCTCTATTTCAGTTGACTCCGAAGACCTGCACCGCTCATCTATTTGTCCTACTTGTGTGGGCCTGATTAGCATAGCAGCAGAGCGGCTTGCAAACCACATCTGTTACCTAATGATACTGCCTGCTGACACATTCATATATCTTTCAGGGAGTCTTTTCTACCTCTGCTCACATCTGCTTCCAGTTTCTTTCTGGTCCCATTCAACTTGAGTTTTGCTAGTTGTGTGAGTCTCGCAATGACTTGGATCTTAATTCTCATTTCACTGCCTCTCCGTGCACGTTGTACTTGCTGGACATTTACTTTGCCCGAGCTAACTGCCTCTAGATTTTGATGAGAGGAGCTAATTGTAAGGGATTTTTGGTACAAGTCAGATAAGGAACTTTTTTCTTGCTCCTGCCCAGCGAAGCAGTTTGCTGCTCATATAGGACCAGTGCTGACAGCAATAACCCTATTGACATCAGTGCAGCTCAGCAGACTTATATCAGCTAAGGAACTGGCTTTCCAAGGTATGCTGAAGGCCTATCTTCTCACACAGGCTTTTCCTTCTCAGATTGTCAGAAAGACACTGGACTTAACCTTCACTGTTGACTTGACCTTTAAAGCCTAGTCACAAGTGCTGCTGTTCCCCACCTTAAATGAAGAGTCTGCTCAAGATCCTTCAGCCTGAGAAGGGTTGGCAAGACGCCTCCCTTGGCGCCTGAGCTCTGGCATGCACCCCAGGACAGGGATAACTGAGGCAGCTGCAAAGCTCATTTATGTCCAAAGGCATCCGGGGAGGGGGATTTGGCTTGAAACACAGTTTATAAGGTTGGATTTTTTTTTTTTGCCTCTTCTTGTTGCCATTAAGAGTTCATTGCAGCTAGTTTTATTTGCAGGACTGGATGTGTCTCTTAAGGAATTGTAAGGACACCTGCAGCTCCAGGAAAGACTACAGATATGAACATCAATTTTTGTTTGTTTGATCTTAATTGTTCAACCCTGGAGGAATTTGTGATAACAAATATTTTCACTTAGTAAATCAAGCTGGACACACAAAACTGAGATACACCTTACAGTAACCAACAACACTAGTAATTTTTAAATAGCTTGCCTGGTACCATTTTTTAAATCTACTTTATATATCATAATTGATGACCTCATATCTTCTAACTTGTTTAATGTGTCCCTTCTGATTGTTCTAGTGCTCAGACATTGAGTGATGCTTGAAACCAAATGAATAGGAGTCTTATTCTGTGCACTGCTTTCTAGGCTGTCCTTGCAGTAATAGAAACAGAACAATAAACTGCATCATCAAAAACAGTCCCTTATGGGTTTAGGTGACCCTGTCAAATAATCCCATTCATAAATCTATTAAACTTCATCTTCAAATCAGTTAAGTTTCTTATTTCACCTCTTGTTGTTTATATACTGAGCCAGGTTACTCTGATAGTTACAACTTTGCATGTCTTTCTAGTTTAAATGTATTTGCTCTTATATTATGTTCACACATAGATTGTGATGTCCAATATTGTCAAGTAATAGCAACAAGCGTCTTTTGACCTGCATTATAAAGTTCACAATTAAAGATAAGAGACACAAATCACATTCTGTAACAAGGTGACCTTGCTATGTGCCTTTAAAGTATACAAGGAAATATCTAACTGGGCAGCACGATGGATGAAGAGAGTCTAAATTCATATCAATTACAGAGAGAAATTTGCTAAAGTATATGGCACTGAACACAATTACCAAATGCAGAAAGGTTTTGCGTAATTTCTGTTTCTAAACAGTGTGGGCTGACTATTTCCCATATTGCCAGCTCAAACATCAGCAAAGAAGAATGAACATGTTCTTAAATTGTAGCGAAGACTTACACCTAAAGCCCCTGACTGGGCTTTCTGAAGCATGTCTAAATCTGTAGTCAGGTAAAATTTCCTACTGATGCATGAAATACTAAAGTTTAAACAGTACTATTTAGCTGCAACCACCTGTTTCAATTAATTCTCATACATGTTTCATGCCTTGAAAGCTTTCTTCTTTCTCTTTAAGTTGCTCTGTCAAAGACCACAGATGTTTTACTTTTGCTGAAGCCTTATTATGCTTTCAGTAATAACAAGTGAATTAAATAAATGTACAAAACACAGCATACATGGGCATCCATCATCACTTGCAAAATATGTAGGCATAGTTGTCAGATAAGAGAAACAATCCTAAAGGACTTGGCAAGACAACAACCAGCTTTGTGCCATACTTGCTGGATATCACATTCAGTTACAAGCTTAGGGAAAGAAATACAGTCTCATAAGTGGGACAGTAGACAGGGAACTGAACTGCTGGCCATAATCCTGGCTCTCCCGCTGGCCTGGCAGGCAGTATTTTACCTTCCACTCCATCTTGTGAATTTATGCTGAGTTCTCTCCTTGCTTAATGTGTGGGGCATCACCTTTGGCAAGAGCCTTTCAGTATAATACTGATACGGACAGTAATCTAAGACCAAAAAAGTCATACACGGTTTTTCACATTTTTGATAAAACTAGAGGCACTATATTAAGCACTATGTCTAGCAACACACAGCATAAAAGTAAGATGATACCTAGTTTCAATGCATTGAAGGATTGTCTCAAATATTTTCAAAATCCTCAGTTAGCATTTATTTCTCATCTATGGTTGTCAATGTGATGTGAAGGCATCCTCCTTCTGTCCCCTAACCACCATCATTATCACCATCCTTATTTAATTCCAGTAATAGTACTTTTTTTTTGTTTTAATGTCTACCTGTGAGTAACAAAATGGTAACTTTGCTCAATTTGGGGAATGCATATGTTAAGTATTGCAATTAATCTTTTGCCAGTAGTTTCACCTTCAAATTGCTCTTTTTGTTGTGGGGAAAAAAAAAAAAAAAAAAAAAAAAAAAAAAACAACCAAAACACCAACCTGCTAAAACTTCTAAATCTGTTTTTACCATGTTGGCCACTATGCAAACACATGGTTTTTATGTTAGGTGTTGGAAAGACCTTCTTTTTTAGGATGGTTGTTTTCTCTATAGGCAGAGTTGGAGGCATAAATGAAAGCGCTGCAAAAAAATGAGAATTATGACAAAATATGGGCAGGACAATATTTAAAACATGTGAAATGTTCTTTTGCAAAGAAGACAGGGATGAATCAAGTGTGGTAAACCCTGAGACACTGATATTCTCCAACCAAATTTTTGGGTTTAAGACCTTTGTGTGCAGAAAACACTGCCTGGAACTGCTCATTGACAGACCAAGGCTTTCATTATTCTTCTTGTCATCATGTATCAACATACTGGATTTATACTGTATATATTTCTACATTTTTAATTCAGCATGAGATTTTTTCAGAATTCTTGACCAAACTCAGCTCAAGTTCAAATATAAGGAAGCTTTAGTGTTCATTTTGCTAGGAACAGATAGACCGATAACTCTTAACATCTTGCTCCAAATGGCAATCATAGGATAAATCACCGAGTCTGAAAGCCTCTTGGCTTTAGCATGAAACGTGATTGAAGTCGAGCATTAGATCTACATGAACATTATTAACCTTTCCCTCTGCTGCTAAAATCTGGGGGCTAATCTCTGTGGGAGAAGGTTTCAGCCTTGTTTGAAATTGCAAAGCTCTAGGAAAGCACTTTGCACATGCCAAAAAATACTTCCTTTAAAATACTCTCAGACCCCACTGAAGTAATGAGATTTGCCTAAAAAACATTAATGGCATGTCCAAAGATTTAGAACAAGACTTAGCTCTTTGTATTGAAAGTAGGCTGAAGATGCTGGTTTAATGGCTCTTAATATGTCTGCAGAAGTTAGCGAGTAAAGAAGATCAAGAAAATAAACTTTTTTCCTCTTTTTTTCTTCTTCAATTTCAGGGAAATAGGTCATGCAGCTCAAGGAGGAAATAACACAGTGCTACAGGGACCACCACTGATATCACGAGACCAATTAGTACAACTTTCTTTTCAAAAAAAATTATACACAGCTGTGAAGTTCAAGGTATACAAAAAAACTGAAAGTCAGATTACTTCTTGGAATGCTTAGATGTAGATTTCAGTTACTCACTTTAAGCACTGGTCTTTATTTATTCCTATTACACTTACTTTTCCACACATTTCTCTCTGGCTTTGGCCAGCAATAACAGCATCTGTCCTTGTAGAAACAGGTATATGGCACTTAATATAGGGAGAAACCAACAGGTCTCCAAGGAAATAATTCTGTCTTATGATGCATATGTTTCTATGTACATTGCAATCCAGAGGTGGCTGGATATCCTGTGTAGATATACCCAGATTAACATCATTCTAGCTGTGTCTCCATGGTAGCTAGGACTTTCTGTGAGATGTACAATCCTACGAGACGTGGGGTGTGTATGCTGGAAAAACTGTGCCTCCTGAGTTCCACAGCTGTCAGATTAAAGCTCACTTGGAGATGTCCATGTAAGATCACAGAATCGTTTAGGTTGGAAAGGACCTTGAAGATCATCCAGTCCAACCATTAACCTAACAGTGACAGTTCCCAACTATACCATATCCCTCAGTGTTATGTCGACCCTACTCTTAAACACCTCCAGATATGGGGACTCCACCACCTCCCTGGGCAGCCCATTCCAATGCCTAACAACCCGTTCTGTAAAGAAATGCTTCCTAATATCTAGTCTAAACCTTCCCTGGTGCAATTTGAGGCCATTCCCTCTTGTCCTATTGATTACTACTTGGTTAAAGAGACTCAGATGCTATCACACAAGAGTTTTGGGGTATATTTTTTTGTTGTTGAATATTATTGAAAGAGGGCTAGGTCTTCAAATCCTTACAGCTTGAAGAGGGAAGGAAATCTGAGGTGCTTACCAAAAAACAACTAGAAGAGCTTTTACCAGTTCTGACTTTCAAACATGGTCTCTGTGAAGACACAGACACATATCTGTAGCCCTGATTAAGATACCTAATTTGTAAAGACATCATTCTAGTGTTCAATGTTTTCCTGTAGATAGGTCTGTTAAATGTTAAACATTGCTCTTCTAAGTTGTTTATTTCATCAAATTTGTTGCAATAGGCAAGCCTATTTATCTAACTCCAAATTTGGGAGTTTACTTTGCAAACTCATTACGTCAAAACATAGATTCTGCAGCACTTAGAAACACAGGCACCGAGATTTTATTCTACCTAGCTCTCAGACCCTAAAGTGACCCTGTGATGCTCATCCTCAAAGACAAATAGATGTATATTGTTGTATTCCATGGGATATCTTTCCTCTGTTTTGAACTTGGACAACATTAATTCATATCCTGTCCTCTAACCAGCTGCAACCTGACCAGAAAGAGTGAGATTAGCTCTCAGAAAACTTTCCAGGCTGAGGATGATATAGATATTTCATGTGTCACTCTTATCCTTATCACAGACATCTATATAAATGAGTTTCTGGCATTCCCCTACTTATCTGTTACAGAGCATTACAGATTTGTAAGATTATGCTTTCTGTGGGCTCCAAGATTCTCTCTTGAATCCAGACATTCAGCATTGTTTTCATCACACTTGGACTTTGTTCCACTTTTAGTAGCAGCATGAAGTCAGTCACATTTAAATCAGATGAAAACCTGAATTTTTCATATTAATTAAAGTTCAATAGATTCCTTATAAAGAATAGATGAAAGGAGCAGCAGTGACATGGGAGTCATGTAGGCCGGATTTTCTGCAGATTAGCTAAAGCTGGTATGAACCTCCTCCCTGGATTTCTTGAATGTTTCCTGATTTTTTGAAGAGATTGACAAATAAGGTTTTGCATAATAGTACAGGAGCAATTTCCTCATCATTTCCACAATGTCGAGACAGTAATAAAAAACCCCCCAAAAATGTAGGACTGTCTCTCCAAAGCATTGTTTCTTGAAATGCTGTTAAATGCACATTACCCAAATTAATGTCCAGTATAATTCTCCCAGTCACAATGGGTTACGTCAGGGATTAATTTGTCTTTGGTGTGTTTAGGTGTAGCATCCTGGAAAAAAGCGTTAGTAGAGTCTCTTAAAACTGTTGATTTTTGGAGAACGATCATCATTATTATTTACAAAGGAAAACCCCCACATTACATTAATACCCCCACTTTTGATATAATGAGCTATATTATCCTAGAATCATAGTACAGTTTGGGTTGGAAGGACCTTTAAAGGTCATCTAATCCACACTGCCTGCAATAAGCAGGAAGATCTTCAACTAGATCAGGTTGCTTAGAGCCCCGTCCAACCTGACCTTGAATGTTCCCAGGGATTCGGTATCTACCACCTCTCTGGGCAACTTGTTCCAGTCTTTCATCATCCTCATTGTAAAATATTTGTTCCTTATATCTAGTCTAAATCTACCCTCTTTTAGTTTGTCCTGTCGCAACAGGCCCTACTAAAACATTTATCCCCATCTTTCTTATAGGCCCCCTTTAAGTATTGAGAGCTTTCCCTTCTCGAGACTGAACAACTCCAACTCTCTCAGCCTTTCCTCACAGAAGAGGTGTTCCAGCCCTCTGACAATTCTTGTGGCCCCCTCTGGTCCCACTCCAACAGGCCCATGTCTTTCCTGGGTTGAGTGCCCCAGAGCTGGATGCAGTGCTCCAGGTGGGGTCTCATGAGAGTGGAGTAGAGGGGGAGGATCCCCTCCCTCGACCTGCTGGCCACACTTCTTTTGATGCAGCCCAGGTTACAGTTGGTTTTCTGGCCTGCGAGTGCACATTCCCAGCTCATGTCCAGCTTTTCATCCACCAGTATCCCTACGTCTTTCTCTTCAGGGCTGCTTGCAATCCCTTCATCTGCTGGCCTGTATTGATACTGGGAGTTGCCCCGACCCATGTGCAGGACCTTGCACTTGGCATTGTTGAACCTTATGATGTTCACATGGACCTAGTTCTTGAACTTGTCCAGGTCCCTCTGGATGGCATCCTCTCCCTCAAGCATGTCAACAACTCCACTCAGCTTGGTGCCATCTGCAAATTTGCTGAGGGTGCAGTCAATCCCATGGTCTATGACATTAATGAAGATATTATCAATACTGATCCCAATATGAAGGGATCATCCATCCATCCATCCCTGAGGCACAGCACTTCTCACTAATGTCCATCTGAACATTGAGCCATTGACCACTACCCTCTGGATGCGACCATCCAACCACTTCTTCATCCACCAAACTGCCCACCCATCAAATCCATAACTTTACAATTTAGAGAGAAAGATGTTGTGGGGAAGTGTCAAAAGCATTACAGAAGTCCAGATAGATTATATCTGCAGCTTTTCCCCTGTACACTGATGCAGTCATTCCATCATAGAAGGCCACAGGGTTGGTCAGGCAGGACTTGTCCTTGATGAAGCCACCTGGCTGTCTCAAATCACTTCCTTGTCCTCCATGTGCCTTAGCACATCTTCTAGGAGGATCTGTTCTATGATCTTCCGATGCACAGAGGTGAGGCTGACAGGTCGTTAGTTCCCAGGGTCCTCATTTGTACCCTTTTTAAAAATGGGTGCAATGTTTCCCTTTTTCCAGTCTCCAGGGACTTCAGCTGACTACCATGACTTTTCAAATATCATGGAGAGTGACCTGGCAACTACATCAGCCAATTCCATCAGGACTCTGGGGTACATCTCATCAGGTCCCACAGAGTTATGTATGTTCAGGTCCCTCAGGTGGTCATGAACCTGATCTTCTTGTACAGTGGGAGGGACCTTGCTACCCCAGTCCCTGTCTTGAGATCCGTCCACTCAAGAGGTGTGAGAAGGGAGGTTGAAAGTGAAGACTGAGGCAAAAACATGGATGAGTCTTCTCCTCATCCATGGTTACCCGTTTGCCAGTCTTGCTCATCATGGGGGTATGCTTTCTTTAACCTTCCTTTTCTGGCTGTGTCGCTTGCCAAGTTCAGCTCCAGCTGCACCTTGGCCTTCCTGACCCCATCCCTACACAACCTGGCAGCGTCCCTATACTCTTCTCAGAATACCTGTCCCTGTTTCCACTGCCTGTGCATTGCCTTCTTGCCCTTTAGTTTGACCAGCAGGTCTCAACTCAGCAATGCCAGTCTCTTGCCTTTCTTGCCTGATTTCTTACACCTGGGGATTGAAAGCTCTTGCAGTCTATGGAAAAACATCTTCAAAGATCTATATTGTGTGTTATACTGGTAGATGTTTGCATGATCTTACCTTCCCCTTAGCACAGTGGGTTCAAAGCCACCTCTGGGGGAGTTGTACAGTCACAGAAGCACAGTGAAGTAATTGAGCTAGAAAGGCCTGTTAAAATGTGTATAACCTCTCCCATATGTCATTTTATTAATGAGGTTGGATGGCTCCTGGTCCTATGGGCATGGTGGGAGTACACAAGCACACGCTCCCAACAATCTTCCTATGCACACATTTCCACACTATATTATTCCTGGCATGATGAATAGAGAACACAAAGAGACATCAGTGAAACACAGCCCTTATGTGATCTACAAAAACCCTCTTCAAACCATATATACGTCAAATTATGCATCCATGACTGAAGCTTATGTCACCACAGATTCCCATCCATCCTATGTATCTATACAAATACTACTCAGTATGTTACAGACAAAATTTTCTCAGAGTTAACCAGCTAAAGACAGCAAGGGTGTAACTGGAGGATGTACTTCAGGACTCCTGACCTATTGGCATAGTCGACAGGGTGGCGGATTTAATTACTGACTATTCACAGAGGCACAGAATTAGCCCTTCTCCAAGATTTTCTGAGGACTGGGCACACAAAAATTAGGATAACTGGAGTAAGATAGAGGAACAGTTAAATTTTGTAAGAGGGAAACTGAAAAACAGTAACGAGAAGGGAATAATATACAAGTTGTTGGGAACCTCTTTGGAAGCAGCATGCCAGTATAAGAAATGCAAAGAATAGGAAATGAGAACGTTACAAGATGAGGTTGAACAAAGAAAGCAACAAGAAATGTTGCTATCTCTGTGAATAGAACTATTGCAGAATCAACTGGGGAAGAAAAAGCAAAAGTGAAAAAAAAAGTAGAGGACAAATTAAAATTCATAACTCGGGCCCCAAGTCCCTCAGATCCTGTAAAGATCCATAAGTTAATTATCTCTCTGGAAGATTGGGATGGAGATATATGGGGGAACCCTGACCAGGAATTTAGCAATAAGAATAGTGAAAAGAGTGAGTTAGATGAATTGGAGTTTAAGGTGGCCCCTATTATTAACACTGAAGTGTCTGTAGGGCCCCAGGGACATAACCAAAGAAATACCACAGGAACCGTTCCATGGGACCCCCTTCAACTGGCTAACTTGCAAGAAAAATATGGGTGGAAAAAGCAAAACTGAGTACCTGTGGCTCATCTCCCTAACTGGAGGAGATCGTATTACGTTAAACCAAGATGAAGCAGAGAGCTTTTGGGGACCAGAGATATTTTTAACAGGGGGACCAGATTCTGAAAATGAAATGTATTCTATTACACACTGAATAGCTTGTTGGGCAGAGGGCATAGACCTTCAGGAACAAGAAGAACCCACTGCTATCCCTATATGACCATTAAGTGAACATTCTACTGAGGTTACAAAAGCAGCCTGCATTCAAGCTATGAACAATAGGGGTGAACATGGCAAATACCCTGTCTCAGTTCCCATAGACCCCCAGGCTGTGAAGTCACAAATACAGGGAACCCTCATTGTTTTAAAACCATATCTCATTACAAAAAGGGATGAAACAAAAGACAGCAGTGGAGCTAAACATTACATTAACATGGATACCTCCTAGCCACTCATTAGAAAGGATAACCAGTCCGGAGTTTCCCTGATGAGACGTGTGTTATTTCCATTTCCAGGTATGATACCAAAGCAACATCCCTGGAGACTGGATCAACCACTAGAAGAATACTTCTCCTTCTTCTCCACCGTGAACCAGATCCAGTTTATACATCAACAAGCCCGACACATGGGGTAGAGACCCTCACTTCTTTTATCTGTATTAATCAATATGGTAACAGTCGTAATCTCACTTAAGCCTAAATGCGTTACAATGACAATCACTAACAAAACAAGCTATAATTGTACAGATTTAAGAATCACACCCATGAATTCGGCAGAGGAAAATATAAGCATAATACGTGAAACACAACCCCCAAAAAATGAAGGGGAAATGTACTTACTTAGTTTTCAATATAGCTCCTTCAAAAAGTGGCATAGATGTAACAAGGCTAGTAGCTGTTCAGTGAGTGCTACATTAAAAGAAAATAGGGAAAGTGAAATAGTATGCACCTGAAGATATAATTTATCCACAACTGAAACCAGGATAATTTATGTCAACATAGCAAAAACTACCTTAGGACCCACAATGCATTTTACTACCTTCAAGATCCCCGATAAGACTGTTGAAAGCTTATCCCCACACATTTCTGAAGTTAGACCCTATGCTACTAAATACACAACCCAGCAACAAGTGCTATTTAATCCATCATGGTCCTTCAAGTGAGCAGAGCTATAAATACAGGTTAATATCTCTGCAATTAAACCTACCTGCTAACCATTTGTAAATACATCCTATACAGAATGGTTAACATGGTTGCACCCTCACCCCTCCAAAACAAGCAAGAAGAGATGTGACTGGCACCCTGAGAACTGGATTAGGAGTATTAAACAGCATAGATGCTGAAGTTTTGCCAAACAAATTAAGCTCAGCATCAAGTGATTTGTATAAACTAGAACATCCATTAAGATCTTTGTTGGCACTAGGAACTACTCAATGACTCTTAGCTGATATATTGCCTAAATGGGAAAGAATTAATGAAAAGGACTACCAACTAATACCCAGAATAACGTTTCTCTAGTTTTTAGCTTTATCCAAGCTCAGTTGTAGGTGCAATCCACTATAGTGGTACTTGTAAGGGAAAGCAATGAGGGCACCTTGCCCACTGAAATTTGAAAGGTAATCTGGGAAGATGCAAATCAATTCAAAAAAGATTTCCAATCTTGGTGGTATCATATCAACTTCTTTTATGACCCCACCAGCAGTAAAGCCACAGTTTTTGTTTTAACAGTATGCAATGCTTCAGTATCCACCATATACCAAATTGTTGCACTGGGATTAAATCCCCATGGAACTGTTTTCTATCCATTAGAACACAGAGTATGGGCCCGACAAAATGGGAACAAATGGCAAACTGTCGATGTTGAAGCATGTGTTGTACAGAAACAACAAGGATTTATTTGTGAAAGTAATATCATTAAGGCCCAAGATGTTTGTCTTGATACTGAAAACAAAATGTTTGCCATTTTGAAATACATCCTGATGAAACCCCTGAAACTGTACTTGTAGATGCTGGAAATGGGTGTGTTCACATGAGAACCCTTCATGATTCTATATTTATGGACAACAGCACTGTAGATACACACAATCACTCAAATATCTGTATTTGTAATTTTGCTAAAATTATGTGATGTAACTTTAATTATTCAGCTCTTGTCACAATCCACCAATTGCTACAGTCTAACTACATATTGTGTCAACAATTATTGCCTACCACCATTGGAATGAATCTCACATTGGTAAGAAAATTGTTGTAACTGTTGTGCCAATTGCTAAAATGAGTTCAAAACAATGGACAAAGAACCTTAATTACCATCTATCACGATGCAGATGAGATACACTGCATCTTAGAAAGAGTGAAGAGAGATAAAGAACATCACTGATGAGAAACCATCCTTGGATGGTCACCAACAGCAACTGAAGCTTTAAATTTGATGTCACACCCAATTGTAGTCTTGTTAATGTTTGTAGTTTCGTGTTTATTGTTAACCCTTTGTTAATATATCAATTTACAGTGCGTAACTCGACATATAATAGCTATGAGTGAACATGTGGTTATTAAAGCATCAGCAAATCTGATACATTAACTTATATACCAGCCTATCAAAAAGGTCATGTCTTTACCACCCTATATTTATGACACGGAGGCAAGACATGACTGTACCACCACTTTGTGAGGTAAAGTGGATTGACTGTAGTCACAGGGTGGAGAGTGTGACAGATGCATTCTTCTTGTTTGAACTAACTGAACTTTGGTCCACGTAAATGCTCAGCGAGTAGGCCTGATCAAAGTTAATCCTATTGTGTGAGGCTATCAGTGAGAACACAGCACCAAACCCAAAAACAACCAGTTTGACTGGAGACTGAGCTGATAAGCAGCTGAAACTGCATTAACCCAGCAGAAAATTTGCGTATAAATCAAACACATTACATTATAAATATCTGCAGCCATCAGGATCTGTTGAGCTCTCCCTCCACAGCAGCTGGTGGCATGGCAATGATCTCCCCTTGAGTAAGGACACCTCTCAAGGTTACCCCTCAAAGCTGAGACATCCCTTACCTGACACCAGATATCGATGGGTTGGTAAAAGATATTTTTTGCATGCATGTAACATGTAAGATACGCATAGTAAGCTTAAGTGATAACCTTTGTATCCCATACCAGTTTTAAGTGAAGTAAATAGTAGAGTATTGACCACCAATCCACCTGTACTTATTAAATATTTTACATACATAAATTTACTGATTAAAACTCAATAAACTAAGTACGATATCAGATCTGTCTGAGTGATTTCTGACTCTTCTCCTGTGACACCTATTGACCAATACCAAGCTATGGCAGTGGGGTGAAAAAAGAGGACACGTGACCATTTTTGCCAGCACCATCCAAGCTATTCTTACCACAAGTGCTGTAGGTCCATTTATTGCTTCTTGCTACATGGTGAAGAACTTGTTGCTAAAATATTATGTTGCATTTGTCCTCAGTTTCCTTAAGTCTTCAGAAGACACTGTTAGTTATACCTCCAGAAACAGGGCAAAGAAAAAGTGGGTGTTTACGAAATGGTAATTTAAAAATGGAAAAAATGTATGTGTGTTTTAATTTAGTTTAGGAAATAAGTAAATTAATAAATAGGTAAACAGGTGTATTAGTGACAGATTGCCCAGAGCAGCCCTTATTTTAATAAATAAACAAACCACTCACTTAAGGAGATTCTGTTTGTACACTTCACTACATTTTTTTTAATGAATATTTGTAAAACTATATGTAAAATAATGATTCTATATTTTTCACAGACAGATCAATCAATGCTATTGTTAGTTAAGATTGCAGGGGGGTGTTGTTTTTTGGGTTTTTTTTCTTTGTACAAAGTCTCTAATGTATTAGTGTAAGGCTTGGCTTGACTTCATTTTGGATGACAGTCTTAAGAAGGCGCAATCCAAGACAAGCCTACCCTAGAAACCTTTGACTTGGAGGTCACTTGCAGCCAAGGAGACTGCAAGGGAGCCTAGTACAAGAGATGTACTAGGAAAATTCTTCCTGGCTTTCTCTTTTGAGAACAAGGAGAGGTGGGATTTAGGATGTATGTTTGTTCCCAGCAGGAGTAAAGTTATGCATCATTATGCATCACATACAGTATTTCTGACATGTATAAGAAAACATTTCCATTTTCTAGGAGGAGAATCATTTCTCCCTTCACTAACAGAGGCTGTGAATAGTGAACTTGCTCCCTCCTCAGCTAATCCCTCAATGGACAGCAACCCAGCACTTATAGCCTTGGGTCACCTAGAAACCTCCCAAGGCTCCTTGAGCAGCAAGGACAGTTTTCTCAACTGTCTAGGATGACTCTGAAGCCAGCAACCATGGAGACCCAAGTTTGGGATATCAGGACACTGAAATACTCTGGGTAAGTTAATGGTCAGCTGCTTCACAGGTCCATGAAGTCAAGCCAGGGAGCACTGCTGTATCTGCATGAGACAGGATAAGAAGCCTCTCCTTCCACAGCCTCTACAGTCATGTAGAGTCTAATATTTTTTCAGTCTGTACAGCTACCAGATACACATCCCAACATGACAACTTTTAGCATATCAAAAGCAATTCAGACTATTAGCCAAGCAATCATTAATGCTGGGATGTTTCTAAGTAGATTAACTGCTTTCTCCATCTCTGCCAAAGCCATTTGCATTCTGACTTTATACAAATAGCAAGGCTGGACTGAAGTTGCTGCTACAGTAATTCTTAACTGGTATTCCTGCAAAGGAACCAGTGAGACAACTTCCATTAGACAGTGGTGTTAGCATTTATTATTACCTTTCCACTGAAGCTGTTCTTGAGAGAGTGAGCAGCAAGGTCCAACTGGTCTAGTATTATGGGGAGCATGACGAGAAATTCTCAGCAGAAGGCTAATGCTATGCTCTATTAACCATCCCTTGTTTCCAGCTAGATCCCCTCAAATTGTCTTTTAGATAAAAGCTCTGTTTTGAGAAGGCAAACTCTTGTTTCACAGAGTTAAACATCTGTCGTGGTTTGAGCCCAGAGGAAAACTGAGCACCATGCAGCCACTCACTCACACCTTCCCCCTCAGGAATGGGAAGGAGAAAATAAAGCAAAAGGCTCAGGAATCGAGATAAGGACAGGGAGGCATGACTCATCCATTATGGTCACAAATCACAGGCAAAAGACATATTCGTTAGGGGAAGAAAAAGGGCATCAATTTGTTTCAGACACTAACAACAACAACACTTAACAGACAGAGTAGGACAGTGAGAAGCATTACCACTTAAAAACACCTACACCCTCTCCCTTCTTCCTGAGCTCAGTTTTGTTCCCAATTTCTATACCTCTTCCCCCCTCCCCAGCAGCGGAGGGGGCAGGGGTTAGAGGGTGCGGTCAGTCTTACCACTTCTTTCTCCTTGGGGGGTCGGAATTCCTCACATTCTTCCCTTGTTTCAGCATGGTTCCCTTCTCACAGGAGACAGTCCTCCATGAACTTTCTTCGACATGAGTCTATCCCAGGGGCTACATCTGATCCTGAGTTGCTCCAGCATGGGTCTATCCAGAGTGTTGCAGCCCTCCCAGCACCAAACTACAACAGCAGGGCCTTCTTCTTCCCACAGAGTCCCAGCCTTCTTCAGGTGCAATCACCTGCTCTGGCATGAGTGTTACAGAGGCTCTCAAATAAACAACCAACCAACAAAAATTAAAAATTTAATGTCAACACAATTAACTAGCCTTCCACAAATTTCAAGTTCAAATGTCTGTGAGAGGAGAACAGAACAACTTCCTAGGGTTTAACGATGACCCAAAATGCCGAACAAAGCACCACTCCCTAGGGTTTAACAACAACCCAAAACGCTCTATCACTCACCTAAAAAGTGAGGGCTGTCAACCTCGAGGACCTGCTCAGGGCAGCATCCTGACCCAAGTCACCTCAAGGAGTTTCCTTGAGCGGTGTCCTGACCCAAGGGGAGAGTCCTGGACTGCAGCATGCTGCTCCAGGGGACAAGCTCCAAATGGCCCCCCCAGGGGACTCCATTAATACCAAGGTGAATCTGATCTGTGGTCAGTAGCGGCTCCCATTGGCCAAAGGCCCCAATT
This sequence comes from Strix aluco, assembly GCF_031877795.1. Classification (NCBI taxonomy): domain Eukaryota; kingdom Metazoa; phylum Chordata; class Aves; order Strigiformes; family Strigidae; genus Strix; species Strix aluco. Next base: position 83,153,278 of record NC_133935.1, on the reverse strand, counting down.
ACTGTGAAGCCCCGAGAGCAAAGGCAATCAGTAGCTGCTACACTTTAGCAGCCAAGAAGCCCTATTTTCATTGGATGGGTGCATCTGCCACAATGAGGTCCTCCATGGGCTGCAGGTCAGCATCTGCTCCACCAGGGACCTCCATGGGTGGCAGGGAGGCAGCCCTGCTGTCTCACCATGGGCTGAAAGAGAGTCTCTGCACTGGTGCACCTCCCCACCTTCTTCCTTCTTCCTTCCACTGACCTTAGTGTTCTCATGGGTGTTGTCCTTGCAACTCATCCTCACAACTTCAGCTCCTCCTCCCAGATTCCCCTTCTTAAATATGTTATCGCAGAAGTGCAGCTACCACCACTAATTAGTTCAGCCTTGGCCAGAGGCTGGTCTGACTTGGAGCCAGGGGAGCTTCGAGAAGCTTCTCACAGGGGACCACAGCTGTAGCTCCCTTCCTGGCTACCAAAAATACCCACCACACTTGCAAACCCAGTACACCATCTAAAAAGGTTAAGCTAGACTAAGCTGTGGTAAAGACTGAGGCTGGCCTAGGGGTTTATCATCCTCTCCATGCCAGAAACTTGACCATTTCAGCCCAAGATAATACAGATGGCTTTGTACTCCTTCTGAAGTATGTTTCTACATGGGACAAGAAAGCATGGAATAAAAGGATCCTTAAACCATTTCATCTTGCTGCAGTATCCTGACAGTGCAATATGAGGGTGTGCTAAGAAGAAAGAGATCTCTGGAAGTCTGGAAGGTAATCTTCCACAGAAGCAACAAGCCTCCAGAACATGCTGGTCTGACCTAGATCTGTTTGTAATCCACCTTGCCTGGGATTTGTCTCTGGCATAGAGGAAAGGTATGTACACCCTTGGTCCTGGTGCGTGGGCATCTCCACACTTCCTAAAATGGAACAGTTGGGCTTCCCACTAATTTTGGGGGATACACAGACCCACAGGGGCACAGGCCCACTGTACAGACTTGTAGGAAATGTTGGGAATACATAACAAATCCAAGCAGTAACTCTCTCAAGTATGTGATCTTCAAAATTGCCTGAAAGGATACATTACAGTGCACAATAAGTCAGATACTCCCTACACACCTCACTCATTCTTCTGTCAGGGCAATCAAGACATTGTCATGTGCAGCCAAAGGGCAATATAACATTGGACCATTGGGAATTTTGTCTCCTGGAGGAAGGCCCAGATCTTCAAGAAGCATTCGGTAACTCCCTTCTAATTTAAGTTCTTCCAAACAGGGAGGTCCAAGCACTCCCAGAACTTATTCTACAACAGAAAAATGCAAATGGGCCTTCAACTAAGGAAAAACATATTCTTATCCAGGAAAATTTTATTTATAGATATTGTAAATAAACAGGAGTATAACACATTTCAGAACGATTTGATAAGAACTTCAATAATGTTCATTTTCCAGACAGAAAGAGGATTACTGTTTAAAGTTTTTTTGAAGAGCCAAAGCAATAGATATGCTAGTAAGCCATGCAAAGAGAAAGTCTACTGGCTATTTTATTAAGGTTTTGGGGGGGGGGGTAGTTTTACTAGCCATTGTTTATAAAAGATATTATAAGGTTGAAGAAACATCTTTTTATTGTCACTCACATTGAAAGGTGTCTAGAGGATTCTAAATGATAGGTAATGAAAAACAAAGTTGAAAGTTGCTGGGAGGTATCTAGCAGGTACTGCAGAAGTCAGGTCAGGCCTTAATGTCTTCATTTTGGTCCAGGGGAAAAGAGTAAACAGAATACTAATGAAAGTTGCAGATGGTACCAAAATCAGTAAAGGTTATCAACCTCAGTGAAATAATGCAAGAGGACCTGAACAGGTTAGGAATGTGGGTTTAAAGCAAAATTATGTTTAGCCTGGAAAATTGCAAGCTAATCCCACTAGAGAAAAAATAATTAATGTTGAGTAGCAAAGGGAGAAAGGTAAAAAGAGCCTGAAATGCAGGGTTATTGAAAGTGATCTGAGGTGAAAGAAAACTTAAAGTTAGAGATAAATTTGCAGTGTGAATCAGAAAGAAAAAATACTGTTGAGTTAAAGACTTAGGCAAAATTCACATGTGTCATAAAACAAGATGAAACATTGTAGCTTTGTGCGTGGCAATATCTGGTAGAACATCTCTAAATGAAAGCATCTCAGTACCAGAGGGCAAAGTACAAGGAGTGAAGACATTTTTGCTTTCCTTCAGGGATAATTGTTTTCTAGGGACACAATAAAGAAGTTCTTGAATAAGTCATATAAAAGTGGGCTTCAATAAATGATGTGAAAGTGGGCATGTCCCTCCAGAAATAAGTATTTTCCTCTTCTACTAATACTTTCATTGTAGTTGTCCAAAGAGAATGAGATCAATTTAGAGATCAGAATCAAGTTCTAGTAGCCAGTGTAGCAGCCATGCATAGAGAAGACATAAACTTTAACACTTCAGGCATTTGAAGGAAGGAGTAGACAATTTTAGAGCTGTGTAAGAATAAACTTCGGTAAAATTGGAAAATAAACTAGATAACACAGCAGATCTTCCACACTTGTAACTTGTGCTACTTCCTACTGACTTAAGCTTTCCTGTCAGATAAAACTTGATTTCTAGGAAAGTATATTTCAAACTCATCTGGTCTCCTGAAGGGGATTGCTTCAGTGTTTTCATGTAGGACAGGGATTTTTTTGTGGTCAGGTCACACTAGTCTAATTAATATGATAGATCACTAGATATTACAGAAGATCAGCCCTAGTATTTAGTTATTTACTGCTTCATCTAGACAGCTTGGAAATAAAACAGTAGTAGTGCATTCCAGGGGAATGTGCTCTGTATTCACAGATCTGTCCCTTTTCCTGCCCCTGACTTGCTTTGTTTCTGTAGGGAAGTTATTTAATATCTTTTAGACTCATATTGATAACATGGATGTAGTAGTACACATTTTCAAAAACTGCCATACATATATGGAATTTTCTGTATCTGAGAGAGATTTTATACCATAAAATATTATATACATACACACACTGATATTGCGTTCAAATTAACTATATTATTTTGTTCAGTTAAACTACTAACATTTGTTTCCAAAACCTCTTAATTTTGAATTGATAGATTTTTTTGTTAAATATTTTATAGTCCAGAAGATTTTACTCAGTAAATAACAATTTTCAGATCGATCAAATTTTAAGCCTAATTTATGTGTTGGGGTTTTTCTTCCCCTCTGACAAGTCCAGTTTCTATCATTTCAGTGAGAGGTTCCTATTTTATATACAATACTTAAGAATGATTAATGAGTTTCTTTGTTAAGGCCAAAACTTTAATATAATCTGTCTTAAGTGCTGTAATAACTAATAACTAGTTCCATTGAATTATCCAAAGTCAATTGAATTGAAACAAATACAGTTAAAAAGAAAATCACTCGGTGCTTCATTAATTATGCTAAGTGCAACATACAAATTCCAAATTTTGCACACGCAACATAAATGATTTGCTATAAAGCAGTAGTGTAGTTATACCCAGAAATGTCTGTGCTTAAGGTCATTGCTTTTTCTACTTCAGGGCAAATGGTTATTTAACACTGTATAAAAAGAGTAGGGGTTTCTGACAATACAGGTGTGAGGCAGACTGATTGCTGTTTCTCAGTTGTCCTCAGGAAAATCCAGTTATGTTCCTGCCTCATTTAAACAATGAAGGGGTCTGGGAAGGGAGTTAGGCTGAAATCTTGTGAGGATTAAAAAGAAAGGTTGTTCAGACAGGCAGTAGGGTTTTGGCACATATTTTGACCCCTGTGTATCTCTCAAGCTCCGTACAGGAGACCATCGCAACACCATTAGAAGACAATTCTTCCACTGAGCCACGCACGTAAGCTCTGGCCTGGGGAACGTGCCTGCGGCGTACGATACGACAGCAAAGCAGAGATGCACTGCAGCCTGTAAAGTGACAGCTAGGGTGCACTGATACATAAGTGCCTGGGAAACTGCTCTAATTTATTGCAGTAGCTGTTACGGCTCTCTGTGAAGCCTAAAATAATCTCTGAGCGTTTCACATTTTAATAGTATTCATGTTGAGGGCCTCTGTGTGACTGCAGCTATATGATAACATATGCCCCAATCGGATCTGCCCTTTGTGTACAAGATGACACAATTTGTGCGTAGTTAGCCATGAGGGAGACAGAGATTACCCATTTCCAGTACGGGCAACACCGGGTCTTCCAGCCTCTCGTATACACCAAAGAGAAAAATATTTTCCTTTTAAAGAGCATTTACACACTTGGAGCTCAACAGATGGGATGTTCTTGCCCTTCAAGGCAAAGCTCTGCTGTCAGAAAAGACACAGAGGAGTAAGTAAGTAGCAAGCACAGACAGTAGTTAAGAATTTAATGGTATATGGCTGATTATTATGTTTTCTTTCATTATTATTAACTCATATATTCAGTAACACCAAGGATCTCAAGCAAGGGACACCATTAGGAGTCTGTACAGTTCCTAGCAAAGAAAAACACTGTTCAAGAACATTACTGTTTATAGAAGCTGAGCACAAAAAACTACAGTTAAGTTCACTAGCAATATTCATTCCATCCTCCAAAGCCCATGTTGTACAATGCTATATAATCATGTGTTCTTCATTACACAATTTCTCTTTACCCATTCAGCCTATTTCCAACAGCGCATTCCCAGTCTCCATGTCTGAACCAATCCCTCCGACTGCATTCTCCCACCTTACTTCCAGGCAAGAAGTCCTGCATAACCAACCTAGTCTCCTCTCCAGCAACATTTCAGTTTTAGTTCTCTTTTTTCCAGGCATTTCCAGTCTCTTTTCTTTCTCTGTGCTCCTGAATACATGTCCAGATTTGCTCTCCTAACATATTGCCTGCAGTCCACTCTTGCTTCTTTTGTCTAGTTTCAGAGTATTTCTACCAAGAGTTCAAGTGCTCAGCACTTACTGTAATGGCCATATCTACACTAGTAAGTGAAGAGGGTTACAACCTTGGGAGCAAGTGGCAATGCACAAATCCATACACCTGAGCCTTCCTCCCTGAACTTTCTCCCCCAAAGTTAAGATGGTGTCATCCTGTCATTCCAGTCATGCTGCACCGTCCCATAAACCACGTTCTCCAGAAGTGCCCTCTCTTGCATAATTTTCTTTATGGATGTAATTCTTTGCTGTCCCTGACATAAATGCCACCCTTAAGGACAAATTTCAAGTCCCTGCTTGAATCCTGTCAGAAACACAATAGTTGCATACCTCCTGAAAGAAAAGACTACTGACATCTTAAGATGCTTTTTCCCCGGCCTGGCTCTCAGCAAAGACAGGGTTGATTTGGCTGAAGTTTTCCAACAATCAAAGGCAGGCCCCTGGCAGAGAAAATTTAATCCCAAAATGTAGTGTGATAAAAAGCCATAAGCAACTGAAAAGAGGGACTTTGACAAGCACTGCTGCTAGCCCTGCTAATAATACCTTTTGGACTGGTCTGATATTCCTTGATCCTCTTGTAAAGATCGCAAAAGATAAAGAAGATTTTAGAGGCAGGCTCAATAAATACCAAATCATGTCTTTGTCTGTATATTTGCATACTTCTCACCTGTTAAGTTTTAAGCTCGAAGGCAAAAAAAGCTGTTGGTTCAGGAGCTGCCAACCTGCACTTTCTGAATTCATGTTGGATCCATCCCAGTTCTATGCAATAAGGTGTGAACACAGAAGTCAAATGTCAGGGTCAGTGCTGCATACACAGATGCCTTTTTGCCTAGGAGCCCACAGAGCACACTCCTATGGTGCATGTCAGGATTTACTGAGCACATTTAGGGAAGCTGCCAAAGTGTTTGGAGTGCTTTGGCAGCAGAAGAAACAGCTGGTCCCATCAAAGTGATCATATTCTTGGGCATTAATTTAGAGTCTGAGAGGATGGAGCGATGCTTGCCAGGGGATAAGCTTCATAATCCTAAAGGGTTAGTGACTCAGAAATCACAGGCTAGTAAAAGTGTGGTTAAACTAGTTGCAACTGTTTTGTTAACTGGTTACTAGAGCCTTGGAGAAAAGTGTATTTAGACAACATGTAGTCTCCAAACTGAAAAGTTCTTTCAATGGCAGGAGCTATAGATAGTAAAGCATCAGACTCTGAGCATTGGGAGCCATTCTATGGAGTCTCAGTAAATAACAATAAGTCAGTGTTAGTGGAAGAATGAATTATTAATCAGTGCGTACTGTGAAAATACACTTGAATGTGTCTGGAAGGTTTTCTTCTGGGGAGCACATGCTGGAGGTCTGTGGAGATATGTATCAGAAAAAAATAAAATATATGTTTGTGATGACCTCCATTAAATATATAAGGCCTATTTCTGTCTGATGTATTGTGGTATTTCCTAAACACAAGATAAGTAACTCCTATAAAGTTTTGGTGGTGACCTTCTCATAATGACCACAGTAGATGTCCTTTTTATTTTTTTAGCCATTCAGTCGATAGCAATGAGAAGGGTGCAAATACTTCCTGAAACAATCAATGAGCCCCTTTCTGCTCTGAGGCTAAGAAAATTTCATAGGAGTCAGTTATGAACACCCGAACTTGATGTTGGTAAGGAGAGTCTGGTTATCTTCTCTCCTTCTCATATTTACAGCAGCATGGAAAACATCCCCTTACACCTCAGAGCCAAGGCTGCTATTGCAACATTACAAAATTACTAATTTTCTTTCTCTGCTCAACTATTTCCAGTTTTAGCATCTGGAAGTTTCCATTGAATCATCAGTTAACATCCCATTGAATGTAACCAAACATCAAAGCAAGCCCCAAAACACATGGTGAATAGAGTTGGCACCCTTACCTTCCACATTATTTTTCCTGTGAAAAGAGCAAGAACTTGTCTGCCTGTCTTTCTGGTCTTAGGGCTTTGTTTTCACCCCGCAAACCACTCTTAAGACATGAACATTTGGAAGGCTAACACACAAGGATGGATTAATTTATCAAAGCACCAAATTCTGTAGAGATATTTTTTTAAGTTAGCCCCCTTTGATTGCAAGACAGCAAGATGTACCAAGGGGACGGCAACATAGGTATGAAAAATGAATTCAGCCACAGGCAAGGCAACAGGGAAGGACTAAGATGTGTAACCATCATTTATTAAATCACATAAGCTACACAATTTTTTCTTCCTCAATAAGAAATTTTGGTAAACAAATCTACGCATTATAAAATTATGATCTTTTAATGGAAACTGTAACAAGTCATTTCTTTCAGCTGGGGAAAAAAAAAAAAAAAAGAAAATTAAGTGATTGTTATCCACAATAACAATCAGAAGTTTGCAGCCTTACTTTTCACTTTATTAAACCATTTTTATAGGCTGGGTTTTGCTGGGGGAAGGAGAAGTCTCCTGGTGGGGTTTTTTTTCAGCGTAGGGTAATTAACATATATAGGTCACCACATCAGATGTAGGTATCCTCCAACACACTACCTCTGAAATAATGCACTGGATACAAAGACTACACAGAACTGTACACAAAGTACTCCATTAACAGCAGGTGCTGTACAAAAAAGCTCTCTCTAAAAGAGCTTTTAATTACTGTATATCTTTGTTTAGAAGCCACCTTCAACTACCTTTTCCTTGTGAGCTGCAGGGGAAAGTAATTAAATGTATGAGAAAGCCACCCTCAATTTAAAGCTGCAGGAGGAAGTAATTAGGGTAACAGAAGTCTTAGCTTGTACACAAAGAAATACGGTACATGAAGTCACCGGAGGCTGGGTATTATTTTGACATAATTAATACATGTCGTAAATCTTAAGATGTGTGACTACTGAAAGTTGAAAGCCATAGATGGCTGTATGGCCCATGTTTGTTCTCAAGTCTCCCTGTAACAACAGAATTGACTGTTTACACAAAATTACATTTATATCTCTCAGCTGTATAATTTACACCTTTTCTAAATTCCCTTTACATAAGAAAAGGGTCTCAATATAGCTAGGTGAACACCTTTGCTTCTAAGAGGCAGGAAGGCACAGGGTTTTATTTATTTGAAGTAAGGCCATTTAGATAGATCTGGCCACAAAGGAAGACTTTACAAGAGGAGGAAAGGCATCTTTCTGGTTTTGTTTGGTATTTTCCAAGTTTACAAGTCTTCATTTTAATACTGGAACTAATTTCACACTAGGCTAAAACCTCTTCTTCAACCCTTTCCCCATCACAGTATAGCAGAGTCTATTTAGACAGTGCAGAAAGGGATTTTGAAGGTTTGGTGTGTTGTGCATTTTTTTCAAAAAGGAATGGAAGTTTACAAAATAGTTTCAGTGTTTTTAGGAGCTAATCCTTGATGGTCAATAACTTGAAAACTTGTGAAAGAAAACCCAGAACAGTCAATATGAACTCCACTGAAGTTAAAGGCAAATATGTTCCTGACTAAAGCACGACCAGAAAATGCTTCACTAGATGGTGTTTTGTAAAGGATACAAAGGTTAATTAGATACCTTCTGTTGCATTATATAGCAGGAAACTTCCATTAATTACCGCTTCTTTAATTTAACTGATTCATTAAAAACTGACTATAGAACTACAAAAAAAAGTATTAGCTTTCCCATAGTACCTAACTTACTGCTACAGTCCAAAGCATATGACCCTTAATCAAAATTAGATTATAACGGAGGCATTGAATGGTTAATAGTAACATACAGACTCACTAAAACCCTAAAATGAATGAAACTTCCACTGACTTCGATCAGACTCTGCTCCCCGAAACACCTCAGTGTTTGTCCCTGTGCTTTCTAGTATCCTACATTACAGGAGAAAAGGTTGATATTAACAGCTTTACCACTATTTTTATTTCAAGTTAATAGCACAAGTAAGGTGTTTCTATAAATGTTTGATTTTATGAGCTCTTCTGCATTTTCTCAACCAATTAGTCAAATTGCCTTCTTGATTGTATCTCCTTGCTAAATCTAGCTTTTTTAGGTTTTGTTATTTAGTGCACTACTGTATTCCATTAAAGGCAAAGTTCAATTATTTGTCTTTTGAAGGTCTGAGTGCCTTGCTTAAAATGCCAAGTGCATTAAAAACAGGTCACCCTTGACTTTTGCAAAGACATATAGAAGGATAATAAGTTAGTTGGATTTAACGGAATTTTGAAACCAAACATGTGTGCATATGTGTGCATGTGTGTGTATGTATGCATGAAGATACCAAAACAAGGATTAAATCCTGTCAAATCATCAAGAACACATATTTTTTTTTTTTTTTAGCATTTACCATTTTTATTTCCTAAGAAGGAGCAAAAAGAAGGAAAGTCTTGCAGTTAAAACAAAGGACAGGGATCCAGGAGACACTGAACTTTGATGAAAACATGTACTAAAACATTCTAGTAGCACAAAAATAGGGCTTTAAAGCCACCAAGTGTAAATGAGAGCAAATTCTAGCAGAAAAATGATGTATTTTTGCTGTGACTACTTGAGGAATCTGCTGTTATACCTCTTCAGAATTATGTACAGTGTCCTCATGTATTTGTATTTCCAATTTGATGGCAACTCTCTGTGCTGTCTTTTCCCCCTATACTGAGAAAGAACCCACAGAGGATAGCAAAAATTCTTGTAGACAGCATGAGTCTGCTAAGACATCTTGGTGAACTTTGCAAAGAGATGGTTCTTGGTCATGCCAAGTTAAACCTCATCTCTGGAATGGGTGGGAGATTTCTACCATCTGTAGAAATGGCCTCAGGTGGTCACCTGTTAAAAGGCTCTGGAGGCTTTAAAAGAGAAGAAAAGCGACTTAAAAGTTGCCTGTGGTACCAATTTAACATGGCTGTTTGTTCATGAGCAGGAGCCTTGCAAGGGCTGTAGGGCAGACCCTACACCCTGAGCCCTGTTGTGCAGCTCCTGGTGGCAGGAGTAACTCTGCCAGATCTACTTCAACAAGTAAAGGCTGCAGAAGGGATGCAGGCATAGTAGTAATTAGTTTCTGCAGAGTTTTTAAAAAACTATTTACAAGCCAATTGTCTATGGCAGGCGTGTTCAGCAAGCACGTGTCTCTTCCTGTGTAAATGGCAAACTTCAAGTAAAACAGAGATTAATTTAATTAAGTTTAAACATTTCAGCTTTTTATTTTATGGTTACACACATAAGTAGAGCAATAACTGGATACAAATGTTGCATATTTACTGTGGCATGATCCAAGCAATTACTACTAAAGTATTAAGGAAAAGCATCATTTCACTCTTTTAATTTTATTTTATAATTAGGTGCGAACCATATTTTGGTGAATACATTTATAGTTAGAAGTTACAGATTATGCTTCTCTTTGTTTTGGAAGGATGATTTTGGCCCTGTTGCTAAAAGGCTGTTAGCAACAATTAAAATAGCTATAAAAAGACGTTTATAGCATTTGTATTTGTTTTCCTTGTTAGTTTTCATCAAATATTTCACACTCATATGATGTATGCAGTCTGGTAATAGTCACTAACTCAGACTTTCAAAAATGGTTTTCAACATCTGGTTAAAAACATAGCTTTTTATGTACTGCTATTGTTAGTTCATCCTTTTTTACACGAGTGTTGTGCCAGTTGTTCATATGCCTCTGACTTCTGTTACTTTTTGTTCTCAAAAATGATTTGAAAAAGTTTGGAATAAAAACTTAAAAGCAGAGAAAAAACAATAATGGCAACTTTTTTGAGTGCCAGAGTTTTAACCACTTTCTGTTGAAACGTTTTCCTGACTTTCCATTCAAACAAACATTTTTGTATACAGTATTACAGGAAAGGCTGAATGCACGCCTGCAAAGTGCGACATGGCAAATGTCTGTGTATATTCTACATATACCATACTGTTAAAATCAATCTGTTCAGGTTAGTTTCCATTCTGAGCAGAGCTGAGAAACACAACCACCGGTTTCTGTCACGTGCTACGTTGTATCAATTAAAAATAAATTAAATTTCATGCAAAGCACCCAACTTAAAAATCCCAGCAAACAACAACAGAACCTTTCCACTAATGATTTTCAGTCATCAGAAGTGGAGAGAGACTCAGACAGCAGACAGCATGGTCCCAGCATGCTTTTTGCCTTTTTTTTTGTTTGCACAGTAGCTGTCAGTTGCAGCCCTGCAGGTAGTAGAACCCAGTGGGAAGAGGGGCGGGACAGAGCGATGCTGCCTGAACTGACAGCAAATTTAAATTACTGAGCTTTCTTTTTCTTTTTTTTTCTTTCTTTCTTTGCGTGTCTTTTTTTTTTTTTTTTTGGTATTTTTCTACTCTGCGACAAACTGAAAAGATTCTAGCACACGCTAATTTAACAACCCTGCTTCATCGTCTTCTTTTTTTTCCCCCCTTCTGCTTCCAGGATAATTAAAAGAGAAACCTGTAAAGGCAACATTCCTTCAAGCAAGTTGGTGCTGCAACGTGCTGGTAAGACGATTTTTTTTTTTTTTCCCCATCTTTTCTTTTCCTTTTTTGGAGCTGAAAGCTTTTGTATATCTAACACAGTCATAAGTGTGGTTCCCCTGCTGTGGAGGGTTAGGATGTAATGAAAAGGTGTAACTGCTTGATATGTGACCTTCTCCTATTACTTAAAATGGATAATAACAGCTTTCGTGTCTGTCCTCATGATGCTTTTCTCTCTGTGAATTGACTATTTGCTCAACAGAAGCGGTGCTGTGATTGTCGCACTATGACAATGAGGACTTGATTGTTTTTTGGTTACTGTTCTATGCTCCTACCAGAAAAGATACTTGAGTTGGGGGTTTTATGTGTGTGATTTTTTTTTTCCAAATGTTGCCTGAAGCACTGATACGACGGGGGTGGAGATGGGGGTGGAGGAGATGGTCTTGGGTATCATTCTGCCTGTTCAGCTGTTTACTAGGTAGGGAAGTGCAACACCGAAACTTTTTTAAAAAATAAATAAATATTTTTCTGCTTACATCGAGTGGGGTTAGTGTATCCAGGATTTATTGTTGTCCAGTGCTGGGTAAAGTTCTTGCTGTCCCTTGCATTGTTCTTCTGGAGAAGGGGGGAAGGGATGTTCCACTTCATATCTTGTCATAGCATCGTAGTAGCTAATTGCAAGAAGCTGACAAACTTTGAGATGAAATACCAAGCATTGCTTTTGTAAAGAATAGGTTTGATGCTGTGGGTAGTTTTCTATGAATACAAGCCTGCCAGATACAATCAGATCTGTATTATACATGTTGCAGTTCCTGCCTTGCAAGTCCCCTGATTTCCAGGGTCTGCTTTCTAGACTTTTTCTGACACTAATACATTAGGTTGGTTTTTTTTAATTAGAAAATGAGATGTGTTTTGCTTTTGTTTTGTGTTTACCCTCATAAAACTTGTAAGGTGACTTTTTTCTCTCAGGCTCTCTGGATGTAATTTTGCCAAGTATTAAATGCTACAACTCTTACTGAAATTAACAGGAAGGCTGAGCTTGTCCTGTATTTAAGAGGAAATTACTGAGTACTAGCAGAACTGGATCTTATGATTGCTGAACTATCTCTCTTCTTCTAACTGCAATTAGCTAGTGTTACACTTCAGACTGGATCATGTAGACTTTTGCTGAAGTATTTAAAATAAACACTTCTTACAATTAGTTTTTCACAGGTTTGTGGTCATGCTGAGGAAAAGTTTTTGAGTATAGGATGGGATTTTTCAGAGAAATCTAATGGAGTTAGAAAGCCAGTGTGATTCAGTCCTCTAACTCCTTGAAAGCTGTTTTCCTTAATATTTAAAAAAAGGCAAAGTTGTCTTGAAATTAATCATCTGCAGATTGATACGTCAGACTTTCCACACTCGAAGGTCTGTTTTGCTAAATGCATAATGTGATCACAGGAGCAAAGTTGTGAGGTGAGGAGCAGTCAGGGATTAAATACAGACTCCCTTTCGTGTCCCTGGAGAGAAGGAGAGGACGTGTCAATGCCATATGGGAAATCACATTCTTTCACAGCAACTTTGCTAGGGCACAGGGTTAAGGGCACTGCACTTGCAGAAGTTCATCACTCCCTATTTCAGCCTCAATTTCAAGCACTGCAATACTTTTCTGAAGGTTTACTTTGCTTGTGCAGAAAATACTGGTGTCTTGTGAAATGAGGTCGTTGTAGCTCGCACTTCTTGCTTTTGCCCTGACAACTTGCCTCCCCCCACCTCAACACCAAGGTCTACAAGGCCCAGAAAATTAGGCTTTGTCCCTTGTAATCCTAAACTCCCATCCATTTATAACCAGAAAAGAAAAGGATTGAATTCAGTGTTCTTGTTATGGAAATAAGTTTTTATTCACTCAGTATCAACTGACAGTTAGAAGCGTATCTGATGTAATATGAATAAACTGTAGGCTGTTGACAGTAAATTATGCAGCTATAGTCTCACATTCTCCTAGAAACAGTGCTTTTACAATGCTCAAGTGGCCTAATGGGGTGAAACAACTACCAATATTCTCATTTGAGCTTCCTAATCACCCAAAGCCATGAGAAGTCCATGGTAGTTGATTCCCACTGCCCATGGTGAGCATCTCAGCAATGGGCAAGGCCGCATGGAGCACAGCCTGAATGCAGCCAGGGGTATTCAGTCATAGAGGTGATGTCAATGTTACTGTTGTGAGGCAACATAAAAACAGTGCTGAGTTTGGTGAAAATAATTTGTTCTTAAAATCATAAAGTATTAAAAGCCAGGTATCTGTACCTCTAAACCCCACCCTGACCCTAACCCAGTCGACCAGTCTATTTTCTCTTTGAACTTTGTCTTTAAATATATGTTTTTAATTAATCTGTGCACTTTAGATTGCTGTTGGCTTCTAGCAATAATCTTCCACCCAGTGCTTGGAAATTTCTAGTTGAATGGAATTGCTTTCATTGCAACAAAAAAACCCAAGCCAGAAAACTTGCTGTAATTTCCTGTCAGTAACACAGAAATAAGAAAACACTAGGCTAATAAAAATGATAATCTGAGTTTACAACTGTTAACAAGATTCCTGAATAGAAATGGTACTATTATGCACAAAGAACTTCTATCATCAGTAGAGGAATGTAGTATAAAATTATGAGTTTTATTATTAGGGCCCTGTCATCCAATCAGAAATCAACCCATAATCTTACTTGTGAAATGCCATAAGTTTTGGCATCTTCCCTCCCCTCCTATTAATAAAATATTAAAGAAATTTTATAATTAGAAACTTTGATAACATAGCTGTGAATTTTCTTTACAGGAAAAAGCTGGCATAATTCTGTATTTCTTCCACATCTCCAATTCTCCATATAAACTCACTGCAAGTCTGAGCTGCACACAGCAGGTAGAATTGGGGTAAAACACAGACTTGCCATGGGCAATAATGATGGGATTTCATCAGGTTCTTTCTCCTGAGAGAGGCCAGATTCCCAGACTTCTCAGACTCTGAAGATGTACTTAAGAATATGCCATAGCACCTCTTTCCCTGAACGGGTTTATTTATTAGCATTACATTTCTGGTCAGCTGCACTGAAGTATCAGAGAGTCATGACAGAATGCTGAGATTTTAACCTCTGAGGATTATTTTTTTTCATTCTAATAATAAAAGAATTTTACATTTCTAACTGAAAATGATTTATGGCATCATAAGGGGCTTGCTGTGTTTCCATTTGATTTAACAAATTAGCTATGGTCTTCTTTCAGCAAGAACCACTCTTGAAGCTCTACATTACCAAATGAAGCAAGACGGTTGTACCTGGTTCAGAGTGACCTCAAGTCTCTGGTCATCCCCCACTAGCTGGCTGATAACATATTGAGCCAACACTTGCCAAGACACACTCCTTCCACAAGCCTGGCAGCTAGTCATATGTCCTTCATCTCCTGGTAATGTGTGCATGGTTCGCTGTAGACTCCTTGGGACTCCTAACCCCGTGTAGGGTATAGGAAACCCTAAAAATAATCTAATATCGCCTAATTACTTTCATCACTCCCAATGCAATAGAGCACACAGTATTTATCAGGTCACTAGATATGAATTAAGAATATAAATGCATATTTTATTCTATTAAAGTAAACAGTAAAATATTAGCAAGAATGAAACAAAGTGAAAAGAGAAGTAGAGCCCCAGAGAGCTCAGTTCTGGACTATAATTATCACACAAAATCTTCCTTGGTTGCTTTGCGTGGCCTGTGAAGGCTGATAACTTGGCTCCTGTCCTAAGGCTGATGCTCTGAGAGCTCTTGGAGCCACATCTTTCCTACTCCAAGGGGAGTATTTAACAAGAGTTAAATACACTTATTGTCATCTTCTTTGGGGATGATAACAAAAGGGGAGCAAAACAAAAGCTCTGCATATATTTTTTTAATTTGTTTTCTCAAACTGGAATCACTAACTGCCTGTATATTGCCCATATAAGTGTTTGCTCTCTGTTCATGGCATTTGGGCACCAGAGGTAGGATTCATCTCATCTGAATTTAGATACCTATACTGTAGACACCTACATCTGAGCTAACCACCTTGGGGTCCCATTACAGTCAGAGAAAACAAGCAGGTGCTTTCAGGGAGTGATTTATCTGACCTATTTTAAATGTCTATTTTTTTGAATCCCACTGAAGGACATCACATTCAAGACTCAGATCATTTAACTGTCCTCCTCAAATTTTCTTAATTAACGGTACTGTTGCATTGCTTGATTTAGACACCTTAACCTGTTTGGATTCTCTTGTAACTACTTCATGAAGACAGAGGGCTTAATACTCTATAAATTACATTCTTTCAAAAACAGTCATAGTATTGACTTACTGAGCCTTATACACCTGGCAGTGGGCTTAAAACAAGGCTCATCATAGTGAAGTCAGGACCAGATTACATAGACAGGATAATGTCACTCACATATATCATTAGTCCTCAAGGGCTGCTGGGGGGACGCTGTCACTAGTGCATTCCAGGCAGTGTGTTTAACGTGCAATTAATCTTGTTCCTCATGGTTACTTTTATTACTCTGAACTGATCTAGTGAAAGGAGGTGCTGTGATTGGTTTATTTGTTCTACTTTGCAGACCAGTGGCATTTAAAAGTTACACCGCAATGCTTTAAAAAATATAAAAGTCAGGAAACTCTATGAGTATGATGAAGTCTACCTAATTTAGACACCAGCATTACAATAAGCTGATTCTCTTGTTTTAAGTTCCCTTACCCAGAGGAAGCTATGTGCATTTGAAAGTTTCCAGACAGACCATTTATCTTCCTAAATTTGTACAGTTAAGGCTACATTTACAGTGCAAAAAGTACCTGCTGCAGAAAGATCTCTGGCTCCCAGGTGTTACAGTGTACCTCACCTCCACGTCTCACCTGGCTATCTGTGGAGGGGTTTGTTGGGTCCTCTTGGCCCTGTGCTTGGCCTCAGACATTTGCTTTTATGCCCAAGTACATGGCGTGAAGGGCTGTGGGTGATGCTGGTGGGCTCATAGCCCGCTTGAATGGAGAGTTGAAAGGAGCAGAGAGAGCCAGCATTGCAGCAGCCTTGTTCGTAAGGTCTAGATACCTAAGGATGACCATAACCAGCACCACAGTCAGGTTTATCTTCAAAGAAAATCTGATTAATTTCAAAAGTAAATGTGTCAGTACATAAATATATATTAACACATATTTATATAAATACACATTATAACTGTTAGAGACAGAAGATCACGCTAGATAGCTAAGACATTCAGAAATATGTACAACAGACAAACATCATCTCCCTTAGAATTCATTTCTTTCTTCACTTAGGTAACCTTCAGCATCCTAAAGATTAAGTGTATGTTTGGTTTAAGTTAGAGAAACTGAATTCTACCATTCATTTAAATATAAAATATTTGATCATCAGGCATGATTGCGGTAGCTCTATTCTGAACCTGAGTTCTGCAGTGTTTTTGCAGAAATAGTCTTTATTCAGGCACAGACAGTGGCCAGATTTTGAAGCATGTAGAAAATGTGATAATATGCAGTAGAACTACTCATATAATAAAAGAGCTCTGAACACAGGATTTGATCTCTTATGCATTTGCTATTTTCAGTGGTTAATGTATAAGCACTGTACAAGCCACTGACAGTGAACAATCCAGAAGGCCTGTTGCTTGCACTTTGGATAACAAGAGACAGAAGTATAGATTAATAGTGGCTCTTAATCAATCTGATGCAGTCAATGTTTTCCATAGGCACTCCATTAATAAGCAACTCTACTAATGTCTTTCTTTTGCTGTATCCTAAGTCACTGATCATTATGAAGGACATATGCATACTAAACAAAGCTTTTGCACTTGAGTGAAGAGCAATAGCAGCCTACCCAGTGTCATGCAGTAAGAGAGAGCACATTCACAGGACATTAAAGGCTGGGTACTCTAGCTGAACAGGTTTACACATTTAAGCCTTGATCCTGCAAGGACTTACACACATGCTTAACCTTACACACTGCGAATGAAATCCTGGGCCTCTCAAAATCAATGACAAAACTCCACCGACTTCAAAGGGCCACTCCGTGAATAGCCTTTTTGGCTTCAGTGCAGCCACACAGAGTGTAGAAGCGTGTGAGCTGATCTCCCCAACCTTGCTTGCTTGCGTGAAGTCTTAAGAGATTGAGGGAGCTGCTAAGTGTAACTTTCAAAACACCTCTGTCTCACAACAAACCATAAGAATTCAAGGATTTTTTTTGTGTGATCTGTGTTCTTTAGGGGTTTTGCCCAAACCCCGTGGTAAAACCTGCAGGAGTGGTTTCTGCTGGAGAAGTCTGAGCAATCCATAATGCAATCCTTTCCCTGGTTAGTATTGCACTCTGAGCAGGTTGTTTTCTTTTCGTTCCAGAAGATCCAGTCCCTGGAGTGAGGTGATTATGCTGGAATCACATCTTTCTTTTTTAAAGAAAGAAAAAATCTATAGCTCACATGATTTTATAGGAAATCTGGGAAATATCTACTGAAATGACATACAGGTCAGGAAAACAATAATATATGAATTTGTGCAGGATCTAGCTGCTGTTTTTCATCTGTTTGCTGCTGGTAGCCGAGATACCCTGTTGCAAAATCTAGCAGCTGGCTTGGGACCTGTTGGAAGTCAGAGACCCAGTCCTGGCTCTGCCTCTGTGTGTAAAACCATCCCCTGGCAGTGGTTCCCCTGAGACCCACTGTGGCGTCCTGAAGGAAGATTTTATGATTTGGTGAAGAGCTGGAGAGGAGGGAAAGTGGTGTTGGTCCCGTTTTCAGCATAAATTCTTTTCCAAAGCAGGTCAAATCAATGATCCTTCCCCCTGCACAGACCCTCTGGCTCTACATGTGATGCCACTTGCACCCAACCCTCATGCTGGCTGAGATGCTGAAGCTGGGGGGTCTTTGGCAGCCAAGGTGTCTCAGTTCCAACAGCAGAGCTCATGCTGGTAAATGCAGATCTCCCAGGCTTGAATGAAACAACTAATGACTGGTATGTGGATACATCATGGGGACTTGTGTATGTGAGGAACTAGGAAAATTTTGGCTCTCATTTCCCTAAGCTGGCAAAAAAATTTGTGAAGGACAATTATCCTAGTGTAAGTGTAGTGTAACAGGGAGTAAGGCTTTGGAAAAGACATTTATAAAGTTTTGCATCCCACTTATTCTTTAGGATAAGCCTATGTTTGTATTTGTGTAACCCAAATTATCACTTCTCACCTAAATTAGTGGCAGTCATTTGGAAAGGAGAGTAGGCTGTGTGAGCCCAGTGAAGCTTTTTTTTCTATTTCAGCATTTTCCTCTGATGTGTTTCATTGCTCCAGTAGTGAAAAAAATCCCCAGACTTTACCCTTTTTTTTTGGCTTTTACTGTAAAGGTATTTTAATTTTATCTTCATCGTGCTCCTCTACTAATGGGCTTTACATATTCCCAGCAAAGTCCTGTGTGAAATTCTTAACCATAGAGATTACAGAAATTTACTGCTTCACTGGCACGGTCAAGTTGCCACAAAATTGCATTTGTTAATGTAGCTGTGAAAACACATGGCACCTGCCATCTCTTAGTAGAAGGATTTTAAATATGGCTGGGAAGAATTTAAGAATGCCTGTAAAATGGGGCTTGGCCATGTCAGTTTAGCTTTGGGAAGGAGACTGTGCTATAAAATCCTCACCCATAATTGGACACAAGTGACAGCTTTACTTAACTAGTGTTCACAAATGAACGAGCAATGAAAGTGTTCTGCCTTTCTCACCCCAGAAGAATGACCATGGCAGATGTTAACACTGTTGAGAACAGCTTTATTGTAACTACAGGTGAGACAAATGGGAGATTTATTAGTCTGGGCATTGAGAGAAGGGGAGGGAGGGTAAAAGTTGTATCCAGTGCTGTTTCAAAGAAATGCAGTATACATTATCAAACACATTGCATGGCACACAGTGCTCTAAAACAGAGCCTATTATATGTCCATGAATTCATGAGAATGCCTACATTCTTGTTTGTTTTTTGAGTACCCAATACCCAGAATCACAAATTGTACATGATTCTGCTTTTTGTTTTCTGTACCCGTTTAATTTGATGGCAAATCTCTAACTTCATTGATAATACGATGTAATCAATGACTCAAAGTCTGGGAACTCACTGACCTGCAAAAGAGTAAACAAGAGACAATGTTGTTACTCTGATGAAAGTCCTGAGATGAGGCTTGATCCAACGTCTGCTGGATCCTTTCTGTTCATTTTAATGAGCTTACATTTGGTCCCTAAAATAATGTGCATTCAACAGAAATCAGCATTGGTTGTGCAGGCACTGATCCGATAAAGCCCTTAATTATGTGCTTAAGATTATGGTATGGGAATAGCATCATAGAAGCCACTGAAACCACAGAAATGCTTTAAGTTCAGCAAGTAAGTAAATGTTTTGTTGCTGGAGTATCATGGGTTTTTTTTTTTTTTTTCAGTCAAACCCCTCTGCCAAGCAAACGAACAAGTACAGTTTCTGGAAATCCAATGCCTTGAGGTGCCATAAATGTGGTGTTACTCAGATTTGTACCCAGATTTTCTATCTGCTTTATACTTCTTTATACCCAGATATAGCATAACACTTTGTTGTAATTGTGATACAAATAGGAATACCTGCAGCTTGAAATTCAAAGCTGCCTCCCCTTTTAGATTCAGGGTACACTCGCATGTGGTGCTGATGCCTGCTCATCAGTCCCATTTCTAAGTAGAATTGCATTTTTAAGTTTTAAAAAAAGTAAACCTGTTGGTAGTATAAGCATGAAAATGTTCTTCTCTGTAGTTAAAGTAAATTCTGTCAGTTTGCCCCAAAGTCTTTAACAGGTGCTTTCTTAGAAATGCTGCTTAAAGGCAGTTTGAGCTTTTGTGCCATGTGGAGCACATATTGGTTAACTGCTTCAGTTCAGCTTATCCTGTTTAACTAGAGGCTACCATACTTCTGTATTATCTTACTTTCATGAAACCTGTGATATTCACCAGGTTTTTCAGGTAATGCTGTTTACAGCAAACATTGCCTATGGTGTTTCCAAAAGTTTCCTGCTGTCAGAAGCATGAGGGCCAAATTGAAAATATTGGTTTGGGAGAATGTAATCTTTTCAGTACAGACTTTGGTCAGCATGATTGTGTTCAGTGTAAGTGCCCAATAGTAATGATGTCCAGGCATAGGGCCAAATGCTAAAACTGCCCCCAGAGTGAATATACTCATACTCTGCAAGAGAAGCAGTAAAGTATGCCCATATTCTGGCCAGAAACATCCGAAAGCACAGCTTCCCATGAGGATAATTCTTGCCAGGAGTATGAATAAGCTGCATTGAGGCTATGCATTATGGCAACTGCTGCAGCAGGGACTGCTAAGTAACTCATAAATAAGCAGTCTCTGCTGCCCCCCAACACCTGTATCGAGCTTAAGAAGGTACTTATGTAGGTCCAAGTGTGAAAGGCTTGCATAGTAGCCTCAGTGGACTTCGAGAAGTGCCAAAACAGAGGTGGCTACTTTCCATCTCCTGCTCCTTCGACTGGCCGTAATTTTTCTGGCAAGCACAAATATACAGCGCCTAGAAGGATTTGGCTTCTATTCTTCAGCTCATATTCATCATTTGGGTTGCTCCAGTGAAATTATAAAGCCAGAAGCTCCTGTTATGGTAGGATAAAGACTCTACCACAGCTGAAATCTTTATTAAGAAATGAATTATGAATAAACCCAGAAAGAATAGACACACTTTACTAAACCCACCAACCATCTCATTTTGGGCACACAAGAGTATTTATACCCACATCAAAACAACCTTAAAATGTAGGCTTTTTACATTAGTGTTCATTTCAGTTTTGTGTTCTTGAGAATGATTTAAGTTCCCTTCACATAACCAAAGCCTGCCAGACCTTCTGTTGATATAAATCAGAATGACCCCTTGATGTCTGTTAAGCATCTGCCCCAGAATGGCAAATAATCATCTCTAGAGACTGACTAATCTTTAGATAGAAGTTACTGATCCAACACGTACAACTTTTTGCATAACACAGACAAAATAATTTTATCCAGGAATTCCTATACTAGGCATAACCAGATTCTGTAAGGCTGTAGTATACGTTAACTGTATTCTTTCAGCAAAGCATCCTGTCTCTTTTTAGAGATTTGAAACTTGCTTATATGGATGCAGCAGTTCAAAGTTTTGTGTAGACAGGTAGTAGTCAATATAATAAAGAACATGAACATTAGGCTTCTATATTGTTCTATACTGTACCACTGTATTAGAAATTCTCCCAGTTCTAACTGCTGACATACAAAGATCCAGATGCTGTTTCTTTGCAGCAGAATTGCAAATTCTGAGTTCAAATAAACCAGTAACGTGATTTTCTGGAAGGCAATACTCTGTCCATGTACTCCTTCTCTTCAGATACAATTTTCTTGCCTTTCAGGACATTTCATAATCTACTGCACTGATATCACCTTTTGGAAAAACATGGAAATATCATCAGTTGATATGTTTATCTAAACAAAAAGCTGTATGATTTAGAGCAAGGATGATAAACCCCTTCTGTATGTGAAGACAAGCTGACGACCATAAAACAGAAAAACATTGTCATAGTTTAATTTTCTTTCTGTCTTTCTCTTTCAAGTAAAAGAATATACTTTTGTGCTGTAACTACTTATCTTTGGTTGAATGCAAGCGTGAACATACAGAAGCAGTTCTTTTTTCTGTTATTTCCAATCAACTTCATACCTCAAACTATTAAAAATCTCAGTCAAGTCTTTCACATGAGGTGTGATTCACAAATTTGTATATGTTAGTCTTCAAATATTTTACTAGAACAAAAATGGTAATCCATGAACCCTGCTAGTGGTTTATCTTATATAAATTTATATCTCTGCATAAGTTGCACAAAATACATTAGGAAAAATTAAATTACGTTGAAGCAGGACAGGAAACACTTCACAAGAAACTAATTTTTACATGTTGCAAAACTAGTCTGGGGAACTTCTTAACTCAAAACATCCTCCATGCCTCCAAGTTTCTTTATGCAGCTTCATTCATTACCTTAGTTTTCCTGGGATGGAAAACTTTTTCTCAGGACTGACAAGTGAAACAGAAGGTAATAAAACTGGTTTTGGCAGTGCTGGTGACAGTGGTTCATGTTAGTGCATTGTCCATACCTTACTTGTGGGCACTCCTCTACGATTGTGTCAGTAAGATGGAATAACACAGTCAAGGACCACCCTATAGCCCCAAGGCTTGTTGGCATGGCACAGCTCGTATTTGTCTGCATACACTCCCTGCAACCCCAGACAGACTGGCAGCATTCAACCTTGATGTCGGTACCTGTTGTCCCTTAACCTAAACTTAAATGTTTTGAAGGAGAGTGTTAGTCAGTACAACCCAAAGCTCTGCAGGGGAGCACACTATCAATTAAACATCTAACTAATCAGGCATTAGTGCTTAAGCCACAACCCTGGATTTGACTTTTTTTTTTTTATTAGTATAGACATAACTAATAGAAACACAGAACAAAGGGACTCTCCAGGTTACTCACCCATTCAGGTTTGAACTTCAGATGGGTGCAGTTTCATACCTTGCCAACCCTATTGTAGAGGACCTGAAAAGAGATGGGAATAATTGCTATAAGGTGGCTGTACAGATTAAGTAGGACATTTTCAAATACAAAAGTATATCCCTAACCTGTGTAATAACAATTCAGTGTGGATATACCTACAGGACATCCTTGAACCATAATGTTTTGGAAGATGGGAAAGAATTATAAGCTTTACTCTTACATCGTGCTCTAGGCATTCACTATTAACCACTGATGGAGACAGGACAGAGGGTTAGATAGACATCTGATCCAACCCAGTGCAACCCTGGTGCAGAATCCTCCTGTTACCTGAAGGGGTGTGGGCAGAGGTAAGGAAACTTTCTGCCTTCATTAGAGGAAAGAAGGCTGGCTGTTGGTACTGAGATAATGAGGCCTAATGAGGGCTGCTGGAGTGGAGCTGGCTTTCAGACCAAGCACGTCTGTATCCATCCAAATAAACACACCAGGTACGCATCAATACGCCCTTGTCCAGGAGCAAATTGGATTCTGAACAAGCATCCAAAGATATAAAAGCGTAAATATACTGATGTTGTCCCTTTGGAAAAGTCAGCTGCATGCATTTAACAGAGCAGGAGGGGGTGAGGGAGTGGGAGTTGTGTTATTCTACTCACTTGAAATGTCAGTTTAGATAATTTTTCTAATTGGGTCTTGATATTTCACTGCTTCCCATATTTCCTAAAATGATCATTAACAAATAAACAGATCTTTCTTACTTGTCTCTGAAATAATAATGGCAAAGGCTTCATCACATGTTCAGGAGCTCCAATTTAGGTGAAAATTATTTCTGGCAATGCAGCAGGTGGCATCATGCAGACACATCTACTAATAATATTACTTTTTTGGTGTGTGTTGTGCAAACTCTTATGGCAGAACATGTTCCAACTCTGGTTTTATTAAATGAAGAATACAGACCACCAACAAGTGTTATGTCAGTGGAAAATAAAAATATACAATATGCATATAATATGATGGTGTGAAAATGCACACAGGGGACCACATCACTGTGTTTTCCTTCTGCAGGGTTTTTTGGCAGACTTCCTATGTAGCTGGCCAGTTTAGAATTAGCAGGATCAGAAGAGATGTTTCAAAATTTAATATAATTTGGATATATCAATATCAGACTCCTCTGAGGAAAAATAAGTCCTCTTTCCACAGGATAGGTAAGTCTTCCCAGAATATTTCCCCAGACGGATTCTCTTTTGCACATCCCTTTGCCAACTGGAACCTTTTGATCTCAACACCCTCAGTGCCAAATTCTTTAATGGTGTAAATGAGTGAAACTCCACCTAAGGCAGTGGAGCAGATCCCATTTACACCTGCAGAGAACTTGGCTTTGATTCTGTAGCCAAGGAGAGATTAAAACCATTGGTTCTAGTAGATTTGTTAGCCCGTAAAAGTGCTCTTCATCTCCAGTTGCAGATAGCTCTGTTATCCAGTCCAAATGTGAGAGCAGCAGAAAATGCTCTCAAGGGGGTGAATCCTGGACAGGGAGGGTAATATAGTGGAGGATTTAACAGGATTTTGTGATCTCTATCATATGATCGAGCATACATTATTATCATCGTTTTGATTCTGATCTCTTCACTTGCTCTCTGTGCAGCTTTTTTCCAGATCTCCTAATGTGAATCACTTATTCCAGATTGCTCTTTGAAGAAGGCATCCAGTGATACATCAGAGATTAAATGAGTCACTCATGATGGATTGTGCTTCATGGCTTTATATACCACAGAAAATTATGCATTTTACACTACCTTGTAAAATAACCATTTATCTGAGTAAACATATTGACTCCTTTTGGGTTCATATGAAAACTATCCTGGGTTGTGAATCTTAATTTAGCAAGCTCTTGACAGGCAGGAAAAAGGACAGCTAACAATGATGGAGAAGAATCAGTTACTTAAATGTCAATAGCGGGAGTTTAAAAAATCAGCTCAAAGTAACAGATCAATTTGTTCTCTAGCGTCCAGCCAGAGATACAGACTTGGCAACTTCTACCACCTTTTCCCCACTCAAAAAAGAAAAAAAAAGCTTTAGAATTTGTGGCAAGTGGTGCAGTTATATGTTGCTATGGTGTCAATTTAAACATGACAACAGCACATGCTAGAGAAAGAAATGAGGCCAAGTGGTTAGAACAAAGAGAAACTGTTGAATATCATTTTCCAGGGATTCTACATCTTATCTTTCCACACTCACTGTAGTGCCAAAGCAAGATACCTCTTCTCCAAGAGCCTCAGTTTGCACATATGTAATATGGAAATTATACTCCTGAACTAGATTCTCTCCAGAGTTATTCCATGTGGGTCACCATAACGTTTAGACACCTGACATTGGTCAAAATGGATCAGCATAAATGCACCCCAATTCCTCTTCTGAGTTGAAGGTGTCAGAAAGCATAAGTATTATGCAAGAATGCAATTCAAGAACGGGGGTATAATGGGCTCATCCCAGGACTTTTGGAAAGCCCTATATTTGTCTGTCTAGGGAGCAGGAGTACAGGTTAGCACTAACGGAGTCTCGCTCAGCTTTCAAAAAATAACAGGTTAGATTTTCTCGTACCTGACCATTTCTACTTTTTACCCCAGACTGCACTTAATTGGAGTACCTGCCTGATTTTTGTCCTCTTCGCATCCTTTTCCTGATAAGTATTTACACCCCTCTCAGTTAGGATAGGGTCTAAGATGCTGAGTACAGCATTGACTTTAGCAAGCTTTGGATCAGACCTGTAATCACTTCAAGCCTCTGACTAGTTCGCTCTGAGTATTTAGGATGAATCATCTCGGAGACAAAGGCGAATATCAGAGCAAAGTATTATCTTATATATTTCTGCTTCCCCAAAGGTTTACTCTTCAAAAAAATCCATTGTCCTATATGTAATGTAAAATAATTCACCATGGAGCAAAACATTGTATCATGATACAGATCTGGGCAGTGATTGAAATAATAACAGACTGTTTAATTGCTAAATTACAGTGGTGATATTATGAAATAACATATTATATCCGCATTTATAATAAATTAATCCATCATGATTAAAGGTCTCTCAATGAATACCAAATGAATTAATACATGATTGGCCTTTATAAGTATAAGCCTTTAAAATTATGCAGTATTCTGCAGGAAGCTAACAGCCCACAGAATAAAGTTGCAATGAGAAAATGTGTCACAGAAAAACTTTTCTACAGTTCATGCGGAACACCTTTTCTTTCAGAACATTTTTACATTGAATTCGTTAGCAATTATGACAGATAGCTTTTTAACAGGAGAAAATATGTCCATAATCACACAGTGTTTGGGGGAGAGGGGAAAATTACCACAATATGACTAATTTTATGAAAGACATCTGTCATTTTCTACTGTTGTAATACAAGCTGTTTAGTAAGTAAATTTAATTAACCAGATTTCTCATTTTAAAAAGGGAAAAAAAAGGCTTTTACAGTGTGCCAGGAGCATATCCCTTGAATATAGTTTGTTTAATGTTCCCAATTAGACTGAATCATCAAATTTTCTGAACCTTAAATATCTCAAATTAATTTGTTTCCACATTGTTTTTCTATACACCATTTTGCAGTCTTTTGTACTATGTAGTAGATGATGTTTATTGTTGATATTAGCGTTTTAGAGTCTTTGCTTAAAACTGAGGGTTTCTGGTGCTTGGTGTTGTACCTGAAGTAAGAAGTCTCTACCAAAAATTTTCCCACTGAAAAAGAGAGACATACAAAGAGTGAGAAGTGAGAAAGGCAGGGAGAGCAGGTGTATCTGCCCCAGGTCATAAATAATTCAGTGAAACATCTGAGTCTTGGTCTAGTGTGGTATCAAATATTAGACCATACTATACTTTTGGCTTATAAAGGGATACAATCATAAGTCAATGGTAAGCTCCTGCTTAGGAGTGTGAAAATCCCTCTGTTGCTCATACTAGTTGCAGACCTGATAGGTTGGTCCTTTTTTAAATGAGGATAATATGGTTCATTTTCACAAAATACAGATTGCCTCTATTTCATGGAGTTTACAGCATAAATAAGGATGTTCTATAAAGGGCTTTTATTAGTAATATGCAGAAGCTTACACTGTAACATAGTTCCCCAAAAAAACCTGCCAGTATTTATGCAGTGTTCTTCCAATGATAGGAAACCAGCCAACCACCCAAGCAATTTATTGATGTCTGTGTAAATCTGGGGTAGCTCCACTGACTGTAGCTAAGATCAAAATATGACCACAAATCTCAATTCAACCTCAGTTAAAACAAATACTTAAATAATACTAAAATAGTGGCTTGTAACTTAATATAGAATGTTTTCCACTTGCTTGAACTATCCTTAAGAATACTTAAGCTAGTAGAAGCTACTCAATTCCTAAACAAAACCTCTTGGTGAATTTCTGATGTTAGTGCACCTTCTGAATTCTGCTCCTAAATACAAGCACCATCCAAAATTTAATATCTGTTGCTTTTGTACACAGGGGAAGACTTCCTCCCTATTCAGAATAAAAAAAGCAATCACTGCAAAAAGTACCCATGCCCATTGCCTTGGAGTGTGCTGAACTGTACAGAATTTCACCGAAGAATGAAAGCTTCTTTTTTTTTTTTTTTCTAATTTATTTTAATTTACGAACATTTACATAGGTTATGTATGGAGAGAACAGCATTAATTCTGGCAAGTTTTTATTACCTTAACTTTAGATATAGGAAGTCTAATTGTACATAATATGTGTCTGGTATTTAGAGAGCATCATCCACTTTATAGTGTGAATAGAGTTACTAAATGTGTGGAATAAGTCAGTCCAGAAGACAATAGATTGCTTACTGGGGTGGAATAATCATGAAGAGAAGTGGATGGGGAAAACTGAAGGACTTTGGTTTTTCTCATGTACATGCATGTGTAGTAAATCTGCTAGAACATCTGCAAATTTAAACACTGCATCTTGTCCTTTAGACCAGGGCTTTCCTCCATGCTGTTGCAGGAGGACAGGCTTTGATAACTCCAGTAAATGCCCCCTATCTCCTGCGTAGGACTTTTAGATGAGTTGTAGTGGACAAGGGTCAGAAGACTGACAGAATAGTACCAAGCTAAGAGTTGATATGTAGATTTAAGCATTTTATTTTTTTTTTTCTGTCACAGATTCACTGTGTCCCCTTTATCAAGACTCTCAGGGATATGTTCAGGCAGCATGAAGTGTCCACATCTGGTCAGGGGAGAGAGTTTTCTGCTTCTGAGGAAAAACTGATGTTATAGTAAGACACCATGTATGGGGCTGCTTAGAGCAGCCAGGAGAAAATATTAGATCCAAAGCCCTATTTACAATCCAGCTCATTTGAGTATCGGTTTTAGATTTTCTTTGCTTTAATTCCCCATCTATAAAACAGCACTTTCTAAATGTCCAGGACAGATAAAGACAATGGAATTTAGGATTAAAGGACATATATCTATATTCATATCCATGCTATACAGATAGAAGAAATATGTGGTTCAGCATGTGATGCATGTAGACATGAAACAAATGCACCCCTGAGGGGTCAGCAGCAGAAAAGGTGTTAGAAGCTTGAGGGAATTTTATCTGAGCAAAGGCAATAGGATCAAGCTCTGAGACAGAACAGCTTTTAAGTGAGCACAGACAATCCTGCAATTAATGGAGACATATCTACTCAGTATTACAGTACAGCCGACCTGCATCCTTGGCTTATTAATTTCTCCCACTAGTACAAGTAGGTTGACGTCTTCTAAATTAAAAACAGTTCCGCCTTAGGAAGAATTGCCAAAGAATTTGTACATTAGAAGTCTCAGGAGATGCAACTCTTGCATGCCGCCTTCACTGGGGAAGAGTACAAGCTTATCCTTCAGGAAGTGTCATCTGCCAGTTATGACAGCTACACATTTGTATTCATTTATGAATTCACCATTTACAACTGTGGCTATTTAACACAACAATTCCCTGGAAAATCTTTGGACTCTGTGTTTGCATAATAAGAAAAAAACTTTCAAGAACAGCTCTTCTCCTTCATCCTTTTCTACTTTTACTGTTTTGTACCCAACTAATTTTACATAAGAATAATTTAGAATAGCATTTGGCAGGGTTGTTCTGGCCTCTGTGCATGTAGGAAGCTTGTGAATCTCTTGCAATCTTGCTGTAGGGGACATTTCTAACAGGGTGTACACAGGAGAGTTGATTTTGTTATTCTGTAGAATGAAAGTGTAGTCTGTCACCTGGGCAGATACGACTGCTAACTGGAGCAGGGCTCCAGGTAGTGAAGCTCTCTTTCTGATTCAACTAGAGATGTCTTCAGTGACCCTAAATAAATCACCTAATCTAGTTGGTTCTTCATCTTTGTATAACATCAAAATACAGCTAAGATTTCTTCTTCTTCCAGTCACATTGTGGGGAAGCAAGCTGCCCATAATGACGAGGTGTTTAGATAGCTCAGTGTCCACTCTCCTGTGTATTTGGTCTATAATATGCATTGCTTCCTGAAGTTGAGCTGTAGCATATATGAGTCCACCTAGGCTGTTAGCCCCACGTCTTCTGGGTGCATTCTCTTTGACAGCTAAGGTGGTGGCGGCCATCTGTGATGTTAGCGCATTGACTTTAGACTAAGGAATTGAGAATGAAAGAAAAGGTTGTCTAGCTCCCCCAAGACAAAAAGGAGACAACTAAGTATAAAATTTAGCTGTGATGGAGAAGCAAGAATCAAAACCTCATCTTATTAATTTTGCAATATTTCAGTTGATTTCAAGAACTGTATTCAAATATCTGTAAGCTCAGATCAACAGTTCATCCAAAGAAGATATTTCCATGAGTCTGATATGTTTTTTCCTTCTTGGCTTCTCTGTTTATTAATGGTGATGAGGGGTTGATGGAGGGGAAAAGGATATTAGTTTGGAGAGGAGTAGGGATTATTTTAGTAGAATATTGGCCTCAGAGAAATACAGAGAGGCAAATGAAAGAGAGCTGTTGGTGGACTTGTGTTTCAGAGAAGGTGAAGCAACATGCTGCTTAGTGCATATGTAATAATGGGAGATTTATGAGGAGAGAAGGTTATAAGAATAGACCACATTAATCTTCTGCTTCAAACTCTTCTCATTAATCTCCCAGTAATAAACTGCAATGGTCAAAAAAAATAGAACATTCCTTTAGGCCAGTTTTGCCATGATTTTACAAAATCCTTAAAGAGCTTCCCAGAAAAGAGATTCTCTGCTTCATTTTCTCCCAACTTTCTATGCTATCCTATATGGGACACAGAAAATTCCTAACCAAGCTGTAAGTTTACAGTAGCATGCCTCATCACCATAACTTCTTTTCACTTCTAGCTGGAAGTCAGTGTCCATTCCTCATGGCTTCTATGTTCCTTTATTCTCTCCTTTCTCAATAGTTAATGAGATATAACAGAGGTCTAACTTGTGATAGTTGTCTGCTGATTAGCCTGAACCTGAACTCCTTGTGGAGGAGAATTTGCATTTGTAACATAGAAATAAAACCAGATAACTGAATAAGCATGAACATCAAAAATAAAAACAAAACAAAAAAAGCCCACTGACAAGATAAGACTTTCCTTTAAAAATCCATATAAAAGAAAATTCAGCAAAAAGCTTTAATCCATCCTGAAATCTGTCTGTTACATGTAAGGATTGCAGAAGTGCTGCATGCTGCTGAAACCATCCAGATAACTTGGCAGTATCTCAGTAAAATAGATTGGGCTAATCACTAGCCATTGAATTTTATTTTGTGTCTGAAATTCTTGGCTTTGGTGTACTGCAAATTTTCAGTAAGTCTGTTTTTTATGATTTTCAGTTATATCTTTAAAAATATCTTTCGAAGAGTGGAGGCTCTGACCAGATAGGGATCATGGACTCTGTGGAGTCATTTTTCTTCACAGAGCAGTAGAAGTAGCACTGTCACAACAGCAAAATTGTATTCTATCCAGGGAGTAAATATATTGATCGCTTACTTAGCAGAACTAGCGAGCAACGCACATTACACCTATTCTCTGCAGCTTGCGCTGACTTCCAATTTGCTTTTGGATGTTGGACTTGATGTATAAAGCCATGGTTTTGTGCCCGTGACTGTTTTTCTTTTTCTTTACTCTTTCCTGTGTCCTGCCACTAGAGATCAGCTGGGATCCATCTGCTAACAGTCCCTGTTAACTCAGAGGGACCCAGAGCTTCTGCCATACAAAGTACTTCTCCTGCTGCCTCAGTAATTTTAACCCAGTTAGTGCCTGGTACAGAGACTATTTACTCAGATGATTGCCTGGGGAATGAAGATAGGCTGAGTTGAGATCATCTATAGGAGTTCATTATTTGACATTTTTCAGTTTGGTTTGCAATCATCATTCTCATCAGTCCTCTGCCTATGACCAGAGGTTTGTACCGTGGCAGATTTTTGTTTTGTTTCCTAATACAAAATGAATATGACAGGGCTTTAGGTCTTCAGATCAACTTGAACTCGGTTTAGCAGTGACTACATACTCTCTATACCCACGGTTCCTCAGTTGCTGTGGTGAAAAGATTGAAGTTCTCAACCTAAAACCAGCATCTATGAAGGCTGTTTTGTTTGGTGGTCTGAGCAAGGAGGTCCCAGATCTGAATTTCAGAGAAAACCCTCATTTAAACAGTCTTTGCACCAAGGCATTGCCCAGTCACTTTGAAGAACCTTGCAACTCTTCTGCTAATATTGCTTGCTCATGTTCCATGTTATTAGCTGCACATCTTCCCAGTACACACATTTTTAAATGCAGTTAAGTGGATCAGCAAATGAATGTTTGACTACACAACACACACTTGACGTTTCATTAGTTTTGCTCTGCCTTTGAGAGTTTTGTTCACTATAACCATGGTTTCCCTCATGAGTCTATATGCCTATGATGTGGGATTGCTAATATGTGTCTCCCTTGGATTTAACAATGTGGATAGAGAAATCTGACTTGACTGCAAGGTGTGGTACAATTTCTGGCAATACACTGTCTGCGCTGGCTAGCAGATGTTGAGCAGCACCTGCACAGCATCCACCCAGCTCAACCCATTTGTCTGTGTCTGACCAGTTCACATCCACACTATAATGAACCATGAGCGGACTTCAGCCTGTTAGCTTCAAAGTAGCTTTTGAAGTCAACTTTTCAGATGCTTTATTTGCCTAATGTATAGCTTGTTCCTAGATGCACCCAGCTTGTGTGTCCGTGACTTCTCCATAAGTTACAATAAAGCCAGCGTGCATGTGCCTGCACAGGCTGTACCCACTCACACCAGCTGCTGTGTGAACCTATCTTCAGCCCATAAGATTGCCGGAAATTTCTCAAGAGTGTGGGTTTGCATTAGGAGGTACTGTATTGCCAAAGAAGTCCTTTTTTTTATTGATTGCAACAGAAATTTTACTGTAAATATCCCATCTGTGTAAAAAGCAGTCACCCCAAAATAAAAATGTGTCTGGTTGCTATGGTACTCTACTAGGTTGTGGGAAATATGGGAGTTTCAGTGCAGGAAATGAGTTCATGTCTCCCTAGGCATGAAAAGCTTGGAGTGGTCATGGTTTTATCATAAGGTAAATTATTTTATTCCCCCACATTTTCTGAAATGGGCAAGCTCTTTCTTATCCAGCTACTCCACTGATTGCAAATGTTTGTGTCAACTCAAAAAAACACCTAAAAGACTTTACTGCTGAGCCCAATCACTCAAGAAAAAGTTTGTATTTTTGTCTTGCAGACAGAGATAACCTTTATCTTTGTCTTCTTGGAAACCAAGGCTTATATGATAACAGTGCTTGTCCTCCAGGCCACCACAACAAATAACTTCTGAGTCCATGAGCAGACTTCAGCCCAGTTTGACAGTCTATAATTTACACCAGTAGTTGGTTCTGCACGCCTGAAAGCCAGGACTAGTCACAGTGTCCCTTGCTTGCCAAGATTTCATGGGGAGGACCAGCCCATACAGTAGCTGGGACAAGCCCAGGGCACAACACACATGCAAACCTGCAGGATGTTTGGCTTCATTAATTCTGCAGCTCACACAGCAGTTTGTGGGGTGGGACGGGGATGTGGATTGGTGAGAAGGGATTAAACATTTCGTATTTGGAGAACCCCTCGAAATGGCCTGTAAAACAAATCCTCTGCTCTGCAGAGCTTCCTGGGAAATGACTGTCCCAATCTTTATCACAGCTTATCTCTCGCGCAGTGTCCTTGCAGTGCGTGCACACCACTGCCCAATCAGTCCACCGAGCTGCCGTGTTATCGCGGCCGTAAGCCCTCTCCTCCTCACTCTGCAAGAGCAGATAAATGGGAAGCAGGTGTGTTGTATCCGGCATGTTAACTGAGTGAGTGCTCCCCAAATCTGCTTCTTCAGCTCTCCCTTTTATCTTGTCTTTAACAGCAAGCAGCCACCGCTGATAACAAGCAGATTAAAAACACTATCAGATTAACATTTTTATGTAATAAATGGTCAAGAACCTCAACATTAAAAGAGTATCTTTCCTGGCATTAAGCATCCTTCACTCACCCAGGAAGCCTTTATCAGCTTGAACCTGCTCTGCTCATTGCATAATAAATCTCCGAACCCTGATTTCATCGTAAGGAAATTCTTCATGAGGACAGCAGGGAGCTAAATGGATGACTGTGTTTGAAAGGAAAATCAAGCAAAAAGATTAAAGTGCTGGTCTTCTTTAGTTTAAAACTAACTCTCTGTGCTAAATCTTTTAGCTAGAGGTTTGCTTAGTTCGGATGTTTCATAGTCTGACACAGTTTTTTGCTCTCTCCAACGCAGTGCAAATTTAGCTCAGGTCAGATTTACTCCAGATCAACTATTTTTTAATGAAAAGTCTCTTTTTTTTTTTTCTTCAAAAACAAAGCTCTTGCCTTCTCCAAAATCCTAATATTACTATTAAGCACTTTTGTTTTATGTGCTCATGTTACTCATTTTACCTTTGACAGTTTCTGGTATCCTTTGTTTAATAGAAAAGTACTTCTCAGGCCAAACACTGGACTTCTAAAAAACTGGAAAATCTGAAAAACTACTTTGATAAACATGGCTATGGTAAATTTTCTGCAGAAAATCTTGTGGAAAATGAGCAAAGGTCATTTTGAACCATGTCAAATGAAACACACTTGCAATTTAGCTTGGGCAGCAGTAGTCTTACAAGTAAAATGTACTAAGAACATTAATCCATTTTTTTCAAGGTGAACCCTGAAAAGCCATCATGGTAGTTGCTACTAACTTGCACTATTCTGGTTGTAAGGGGAGCAAGACTGGGGGTGAAAAGAAGAATAAGACTCCATTTATCTATAAGCACAGCCCCAGAGAATGAGGGCAAGGAGTGATGTTCAAGGACTGATGTTTCCACCACAACTACTGCACCTTTTGTAGACAAATAAAGCTTCTGAAGCTCTGGCATGTTTAGATAAGTACTAAAGCCACTCAATGGAAAGTAAATAATATATATATACATCTTTCTGGTAAAATATCTTTCTGGTAGACTGAATAAATGCAAAATTGTCTTGCATGGAAACACTGTTTTTCTGCATAGTGTATCCATGTTAAAATATGAAGAATTAGTGAGGTTTTCGACAATGACTGTCCCAGATACAGTTTAATATTCATTCAGTGCTCTGTTGCTCTTCAAGATCTTCCTAGAAGTTAATCCTCAGTCTACTTTAGCTATACTTTAAAATAGGCTGTCTGGCAGAGTCCCAAGTCGCTTGACTAGTGTTGCCTGATAGATTTGATTTTCAATCCTGAGATTATATTTTAAAAACATATAGTGCCTGAAGGAATCTGAATTGTGTTTTCTCTGCAGGATACCGGACAGCCTCTGTCCTTTATTACAGAGCTGTACAATACTCAGACTCAATCATTAATAACTTTCCTATACTATGTTCTTAAAACTATGTGTAAACTCTAGTACATTGCCATTTAATAAAATCTTTTTTTCAAACTCAGATGTTCACAGTCACCTTTGGGAGAAGAATAAATCTTCATCTGTGAAGATGTCTCTTTTTGGTTGAAAACTGCTCCAGTAATCCCTGGAGGAAGCACTATTTTCAATCACATCCCAGATGTAACCTGCGCTGGCGCCCTAACCTTTGTAGTAAAAACTAATTAAAATTTTTTTGTTGTTTTAAAGAGGCCACCCTTCAGATACATATACAGATTAGTAAATTGTCCAAATGCACATCAATATAAAATGTGTAGGGAACCAAACAAAAAGTTCTTTTGGTGTTTTTAACAAAATATACACTGCTTTCAGCTATTGACAACTAAATCCTACAGCAATGACCCTACGGTTGGATTGTGCAGCCCATATTCACACTGGTTAACACATGTCTGGAGCTAACGTGCATCTTTCATATCAATCGAAATGTTGCCCTTGATTTCAGCAGAATAACATCATTTGGGGGGAGCAAGATATTATCAAGTAATAAATGATAACACCTGCTAGAAGCTCATTTTTAGTAAATCAATGACATCAGACCCACTTGACGGTATTTTAACCCCTAGCATTTCAGAATAAAATGGTAAGGAGCCAAGCTTTTGTTTGCAGAGCACCTTTCTTCTAACCACATCCTAAAGTATTGTGCAAACGTAACTGATTGCATGAACAATGCAATGATTCACTGCAGCCAACAGCAAAGTTCAGCAACAGCTGAAGCTGAACAAAGCAGCTACATACAGAAAATCCAAACAAAAGGGCATGAGGCAGTAATGATTCTACAGAGGAGGCTCTTTTATTTTTAGTATGAAAGGATATTGGGAAAGGAATAGAAAGGTTAGGCGTGAAGATTCCAGCAAGTAGGAACGTAAGAGGTCACATGATCAGGCAGAAAGCGATGATTGGGCAGGAAGACCAAACAATAGAAGTGCTCTCAGCACCAGATGCCAATTTCCAATAAATTCAAGCATCACATAGGGTTTTAGCCACATGACTCCTATTGACTTTAATAGGAGTCATGCAGCTAAAAACCCTCATTGCTTGGAAAGTTGCTTATTAAAAAGTGAATACAAAAAATTAATTCAAGACAGACGGGCTATTCTGAAAGATCTGGCTTGGAAATACTGTGAGTTATGCCAGCAAAAAATTTGGCCTGATAGTTGCAGTATTACCCCGGACACCTTTTTCCACTTGATATTGTACATGTGCCTTCTCCAGCATTAGTTACTGGATAAAGAGAAATGTGAGCTCAGTTGACACTTTGGTCGACTGCCAAGTAGAACTTAATAGAGTTAATAGACACTAATCCTGATTTAGAATTTTTCAGGGTTTGCTCTATAAATGACTGTGACCACTGTATGTTTAAATACTGGTTTTAGAGAAGAAAAGTGCATATTAAAGTGTAGTACAGACAGCTGAGTGCACCCAGGCTTATGCTGTTCCCTATAAATTGCATTTCTGAAATCTGTTTACGATGTTGTTATGCAAAGAGATGTTCTGTATTTTTCAGCTGTTGTAACAGCAGCTGTCATTGACCAACAAGTGTTGTCCCATAGAACAGATGATACTCCAAAAAAAAATTTGAAGACTTTTTTAATCTCTATTTGCATTCTCACCTTCCTTAGCAAGCCAGAGAAAAGAAAATGGACAGGTTTGAGCACAGGATCAGTAAAATGTTTTCAACTGGGATGTTAGATGACAACAGAAGCGTAAACAACAATAAGAGGAACAGCAACTCTTTAAAGATGCAATAAAGAATATATAGGTTTCCATCAGGCCATCCTCAAATCATCTGTTTTAGAATACCCTTATGAAGAAAAAGAGCTTTCATTCATTCTTGAACATATGATTGTCGTATGTGAAACCATCATTTCCAAACTTTGTTGTTGATAACATGAGAAGAGGAAAATACCCAGACTCGGATATCTTTTGTTTCACAGTCTGGACTCTCTCTTGGAGGAAGAAAAATTCCCAAATTTAGTGCATGAGCTCGTTTTTACCAACAAGCAACTCTCTACAGGCACAGTAACCCAATGAAACCTCAGTTGTTTAACATGCAGATCTCTTACCTGAACTACTGCATAATCATTTTCTTGAGGAGGGTATTATACATCAGATGCAAAACTATGACTGCAAAAAGCAGCTGCAATACTGGGTATTTCCATACTAATATGCCCATGTCATGGCAGACAGAGCAGTTTTTTACAGTATGAACTTTCTGCAAAATGTTACCCTGTATAAACACAAATCAAGAACCATATAGGAATACTGAATTCTAACATCTCTAGCTCAGCAGAGCTATCAGATCTATCCCTTACTCAACTTGCCTGCATCCTGAAACAGAAGAGGTTTCTGTATTTAAACAAAAAGTTTTTAAGTTTTGCTCTGCTTAAATGTATTGACCTACTTACCTCCTTGGAGATAACAGGTAAAGGTCAAGGCAAATTTTGCACCTTAGAAGCTTCAGCTCTTAAATCAACTTTCAATTACAAAGGGTTAGGAAAAGACTACAGTGTTTCAGGAAGAGGTAGCTTTCTCCATCAAGTTTCAGTTTCTTGAATGTTTTTATGAAACTTCTATGATTATACTGGATAAGGACATGACCTGAGAGTGACAATGGTAGGACAATTCCTATGATTCCTTTCCTTGGTGATACCATAACCCCAGTTAAGACAGCAAAGGGGCAAAAGAATAAAAGGACATATACATATACAAGAGAGCAAGTAATATAGTCCTATATTTATAGATGAAGATATTAAAAATCTCAGGCAGGGAGCTTCAAAAGGAAGCCATGCAAAGTACATAGAAATAAGCCTTACTGATATTATCCTGTCCAAGAAATGGATGATGCATGCATCTATTAGGATGTACTGACATTTTTACCAGCTTAAACAGCATAGGATGAAGTCTGTGAGATAACAGTGAATCCTGAAAAAATGTCTTCACTCACCCATGGCATATCCATATCTCTCTATTTCCATGTTTTTTTGGTTAGCACGTTGGCTCCTCTTGATGTTAATCTGGGAAACTCTTCCCCCCTCCCCCCAGGATGTTAGATGACTAACTTTCCCCTCTCTGAGTAGGAGCACTAACTTCTCAACATGGAAGTGCTAAGCATGACAACTACCTCCTTTCAAATACCACCACAAGTCCTGTCAATGTGCAAACAGTCTTTCTCATCCAGATTTCTGGTCAGCTTGAGGACAGAAATAATGACTTGTGGCAACTCTGTCCAGACATCACCTATTCTCACCACTCACTCTCATGATAAAGAATTAGAGTCCACTACAGAAGGTTTTAAGCTGCTGTTCTCTGGTTTCTAACCTTGCAAGTCACGGCAGGAGCCCCACTACATTGACATTGCTCACTCCTTTGTAGTGACACAGCAGAGGTAATCAAGAGAGGCAGGGAGGAGACAAGAGGTCAGAGGATTTTCTCAAACTTTGCTATATTGGTCTCTCTTGGGATGGTTGCAATAGTTCAGTCCCATGCAATGCACCTTGTCACTTACAGTACAAATACAAAAACTTGCTACATTTTGTCACTAAATACAGGCTGAAGAAAGTCCCTCAGTTAGGTGACTGAATGTGGTGTATAAGTGCTTATTTTTCATTTCGCAGTTGTGATGAGAAGCCTGAAATGTTTTGATTCCTCATTTAAGGTGGTCTTCCCAAGAGATTTCAAGGTCCTCAGCATAAAGATAACTGTGTACTTTAAAAAAAATAGGGAGAGAAGCAAATATCCTAATAAGCCATCCCTTGGCAGTTGAATGCAGCAGAATACTTTGCTGCCCTCAGACATCTTTCTTTGTGTCAGTAAAAATGTAACCCTTAAAAAACAAAAAAAAAGGAAGAAAGAAATCAAACCACATAAACAAAATCCAGATACCCCAGGGACAATAGACAGAATATGTCTGAAGTCCAGAAATATGTTAATTGCAAATCAAAGAAGAAAGCACAATCCAATGAAGCAGTGATCCTCTGCAGGTTTCAGCTGACACCTGCATTTAGCTTCCTTGTTTTTTTCCACCTTAATGAACATATGGAGACTGCTCTATAAAGGCACCAACATGTCATACTCTCTGTAAGTAGTTTTGCACAGTTGCTGAAACGAAACAGATTAAGTGGCTGTATAAACACCTTTCATTAATCACCGAAATACTGCTATGACACTTAAGTTAGCAGTTTGATTATTAAAAGCCCATGTTTCTGGATTTCATGTTCATGCAAATGTCATGCTATTCCAATAAAACATTAAGAAAATATTATGTCAAAAGGAAATCAATCAGTCAGCAGTGGCTGGCTTATTTTTCCATTTCCCCATTCTTTTTTTTTTTTTTTCATTTTTTTAAGGAGAAATATCTTTAAAAACTAAAGGCAGAATCTCTACATGGAATCATAGAATGATTTGGGTTGGAAGGGACCTTGAAGATCATCTAGTTCCAACCCCTCTGCCATAAGCAGGAACATCTTCCACTATATCAGGTTGCTCAAAGCCTAAAATCAAACAATGGAATAGAAATAAGGGTGTCCAGGCCTCCTATACACAACTATATAGAGAATCTGAGAGATTCCGTGAGGTTGAGATGCCCCAGACCTTTGGACCTTGAAGCTCATCTTGGTATTTTCAGGACTCCAGAAAACCTGAAATAATTGGCGGGGTAATAAATAAAACAATAAGGAAACTTGAGGGCTTTCCAGCTCGGGATGTGACAAGTTTGTGAGTTCTGTCTTGTCCAGGTCAGATAAACTTTCTAAACCTCTTCATTCTTGACTAACTTTCTTCTTCATATCCCCTATCCCACTCTGTTCTTAGGCTGTTTGGGGGCATTTCTCAGTTGACAGACTTCTGGTATTTCTTGGGAAACACAGAATCTTTTAAAACCTTGAGCTACTATAGATTGCCTGTTCCTAAAGCAGCCCACGTGCCTGGACCATGCTGAAGCTGAGGATGCTGAAAGACCTAACACCTTGCTTTGAAGGCAGTTGATGCACTGAGGCTTCCCAGAGCCACAGAAGATATGGGCTTCTATCAGATAATCTGGCAGAAGGCCAAGCTCATTTCTGATAAAAACCTGCGTTAGTATAATTTCAGGGAAAAAAAAAAAGAAAAAAAATATATTTTCTCAGAGCACCATATTTAAGAAGAATTGGCATTTTTCCACAAATCTCTGCTTTGCCAGAAAATTCACAGCTGCAACAAACTATTTGAAAAAAAGAATGAGACCGAAATGTCAGAACACAATTAACAGTCTAGCAGTCAAAAGAGAAATCTCCATTTAATGGTATAGCAAAAAAAAAAAAAAAGTCACAAAAACTCAGTTTCTTTGTTTATATGAAATTATTAGTTTAGATTAAATTAACTATTTAAAATGAGCACTAATAAACGGATTTCAGAATATGCATGAAAAATAATTTTAAAATTTCTTATTACAGTTGTGTCTATTTGTGTTCTTCAGGAAAAGTCCAGACTGGATAAACTCAGAGTACTTAATATTACTGCAGTCATACTTAAATTGTTCTTGGTTTTTTTAGTACCTGTGGCTTTTTCTCACTTTTCACGTGTTTAAAACAACAAAAAATACCATGGTCTGCTGTTAAGAGAGTTGATGGCAATAGTTCGAAAGTACATTACTGCCTCATGAGGTTTCTCTAAAGGAAATGGAGTCTCCATTGTGGCAATAATAGGAAAGGGAAATATCTGATTTTTGCAAAGCTGCATAGTTAGCAAGATATTGTACCTTTTCTTGCTGAACAAATGTCAAATGGCAAAAAGCCTGTTCTAGATTAACACCTTGAAGCAGTTTTAATGTACACGTTACTGTAACACCTAATCGTGTGCAGCAGTATGGTATTTGCCTTAGAAGCCAAGGCGGGTTATGTCCCTGAGTCTGACTGCTGGTAGGTGAATATGTACCTGCTGCATGTAAGCAGCCAGGGAATATTCCCTGTAATCTACTAGAAAAGCTGAGCATCGTACTACACAACAAAGGATCTGCTCACTTATGCTTGGACAAGATCTCTGATATCATTTTCTTATGCAAAAGATTAATGGACACAGTGTTTCACAGACAATCTATGTGTTCTCCCTTGTTCCTAAAGCTCAGGTTTTTGTTGGTTTTTTTGTTTTTGGTTTTTTTTAAATATATATCTATTTGATATTATATCCAAATGAGCCCACCATTAGAGAATGCAGGTTCACAGTACACCCTCTGGATTACTAGACACACTGGGGACTTCCTCACTTACTTACCCAGCACAGTGGCATACCAGTCCTGGGGCATCCTGGACATGACAACCTGGCAAGCGTCGTGAATGATGGTATTTAAGTATCATGGCTCCAATATACTGAGACTAAGACAAAGACTTTGAAGGCAAGTTACTGCAAGATTGTGTCACTGGTCTTCCTCAGTGCCAATGTGATCCACAGAAGATAAAGAGTTTATCCTTGCACCTAGTTATAGCTTTTGATTTTCAGTTCAAGCTGTAATTGTATTTTTCATGTTTAGCTCTGCTGGTTTAAGCATTTTTGGGCAGCTAAATTAGCACACATGAGGGACTTTCTGTTACCTCTCTTTTGTGAACCCAATAGCAGTCAAGCAACTTTGCCTTTCAGAAATGGTTTTCACTCTAACTGCAGATCAAATAACGTGTAGACTGAAGTGCTTAACACATCAATCAGTCAAACTTTAGGTGTTTCAGTAACAGACCTCATCACAGACTTTTTTTGAGGCTGTTCACCTAAATGTACAGAAGATCACACACAGAATCTTAGGGAGAGCCAGGCACATCACATGCAGCTAAGACTGACAAGACAAGACTATCCTTCCTTACCTTAGGGACTGAAAGGTATTTTGGCCATAGTCTATGTAATTCAATCTGAAAGTTCAGACTTCTAAGACAAGTGATTTACTTTCCTGTGACTTGTATCAATAGTCCATATTCCCATTAACAAGACCTGCAAGTATACGTTTGAGAAAATATATTTAAACTCAGTGCTTTATAACACTGTCTCCTATCCACCTGTATGATTTGTCTTTAATTCATGCGGAAAAAATAAATACTATGAGACAGTTGCAAGTCATTTTATAAATTCAAACAGAGCCAGTACTGATTTATGCCACCTAGACTGCTTGCAATAAAATAGGAAAAAATGGCTATGACATTCAGCAGATGCTGCTTGGCTCTCTATCTTTCCTTGTTAATACAATTAACTCCCACACAATCCCTGGTAACACTCCCATTAACCCTATCCAAACAAGAAGAATAATATAAGCTTATCCTCCCCATCCTCTGTCTCTAGCAAAACCCTGAGATATACTGGCACCCATTTAAAATCAACCCTAAAGCCATCCATTCCTAATGATTCAAAACTGACAGATTTATTCATATACTTCACCATACACACTTAGCCCCGGAGGGCCTTGGAACATTTTCTTCCTAGATCCTCAGGGAATTTATGCAAATGCTAAGTTCCCTACTTAAGAGAGCTTCAGGATTGGAATAACAAGGATGGTGTAGCTCAGGACTGAGGAACCCTGATGCAGGGGAAGATTACATTACACCTGCCAATATTATAACTGGGTCTTGCCAGCATAATGACCGCCCACTTTTATGACAATAAATTTGCATTAGAGAGCTTTTGGGGTTAGGCTATATCAGTCCTCTTCAGACTTGTTGCTGAAGGCAGGATAGCATGCCCTCTTGTTCACACCAGAGCTGAGCACGCTGAAAAGGAGTTTATTCACTATAGCATTCCACCCTGATTTTTTTCTAAAAGCCTAAAGATGTCATGTTGATGTTTTGCAGGTGTTCTATTCCAAATTTATTTGATTAAAATCAGAATTTTGTGAAGGAGTAAAGGGAACCATGTTGCATTTACAGGTGTGGGTGGTAAATTTGTACTCCAGTTCCCTGATTCTTTTTTCTTCCTAAGAGAGTCTTCCTCACGTGTGAATTGGATGTTCTTCTAAAGGCAGCTCTTTGAGAAGATACTCCAAATAAAAATCATAGTTGGAAACTGTAACTTAAGAATGGGCATCTAGAATGATGGAGAGCCAAGACAGAGAAAGATGACAATCTTCTAATGCACTTGGTGATTTAATTTTGGAAAGAACTTTTCTAAAATAACCCCTGGATGTCAAGCAAGACAGAATAAGGTCAACCAATTGCCAGTATGAGCTGTGTGATCTAGAGAAAAATGTGGAAACATCTTACAATTAGAAATAGGTCTGCAAAATGCAGTAGTCAGGAAGTAGTGAGGAAGAAAGGAAAGATTATGCATAGAAAAATGGAAGATATAGAAGTCATAGCAGAGAAGATAATGTAGAAGACTTATGAAAGATTTAGAGTAGGGTCTTGTGAAATACTTGAAGCCAACCCTCACGTTATTTTCACAGTTGGAACAAATACTTGATATAACAGATAAAGCAGAATCTGAGACAGCCAGAAAATTTTCTGTTTTCTGTCAAGGAGGACATAAGGTGTAAGTATTTCAAGACGTACCACATACAGCTTTAAAGAAAAGGCAGGAATTAAAGCCTCTGCTAAAGCAGAAAATGTTAACTACAAATGGGTTTTCCCTTTTATATTTATCTTTTAGATCATGAATGACAAAACGTCATAAAACAAAGCAAAAGTTGTATTTAAACCCCCAAATATCTGAACTTCCTAGGAAACACACGGCACCCAAAGTAGGGTTCATCTCACCCAAATTTATAGAACTACAATGTAGAGATCTCCATTCCAGATAGTCACACTAGGTTCCCC
Organism: Strix aluco; assembly: GCF_031877795.1. Lineage (NCBI taxonomy): Eukaryota > Metazoa > Chordata > Aves > Strigiformes > Strigidae > Strix > Strix aluco. The sequence goes on along the minus strand of NC_133935.1, from coordinate 83,109,664 downwards.
TTTATAGCAAACAGAAAAAAAACAGGCATTTTTAGGGTATGATCTATTTCAGGTATCTGCTGTAGGACAATATTAATTGTTTCCATGAAGCACCTATTTCCTCCTTTGATTAATCCGCAAGTCTAGACTGCTTGTTTGTGTTAGATGCCTGTGTTTTATACATATACACATTTGTTTGAATGAATCTCACACAAAGAGGCAGCGTTTTACCCTAGAAAGCCATGCTGCTCAAGCCAAACAGAGTTTTTGCTTTCAAGGTTTTTGAGTCTAGTGGTTAGTGGCCTCTGTCTCTACTGTGTCTTCATGGCTTTTTATATAGACCCAGTAGTTTCATTCCCCTTTTCTGTCATGAGGGGAAAGAGAGATAATTGCTATAAAAATGCCAATCTTTAAACAGCTTCTATGGAGCTTTGCCAAAGAGCAATACGTTCAAATCCATTTCAGAGCTAGACTGAATTCCTACACTTTCAGGAAAACCAAGGGGGTGCAACACTAAAAGTTGTTTGAGAACTCAAGGAAATGGGGCTTCTTCAGACAGATTATGCTGAGCAGAGTAAGGTCTGACCACAGCAGCAGGGCAAGTGCTCTGATTGCATAATATCACTTTACTGCTCTCCCCGGGTCACCATGCATCAGCAGAGTCCTCTAATTGAAAGGAATAAAGGTGGAACAAGGGGGAAAACATGATGCTGTTCTTCATGCAGATGATGTGCAGCTTTCTGAACAAGACCCACTTTAATTCTTGGAAAAAAGTAGCATGGAAAAGGTAAATTGGGCTTAATTGCCTGATATAACTTATGATAAACCAGAGGTGTTAGGCATCTGCTTTCCCAAGACTGTAGAATTGTTCCTAAATATAATTGATTTAAACATATTTGTGTTAACCTTACAGAAAACCAAGATGAACTTTTAAAAGTAAATTATGTATCACTCTGGACTAAAATAACATAAGCCGATTAGAATGAGAATAAATGGGAATCTCTTAGAAAAGCAAAACTGCTATCGCTAAAATGAATCAATTCCCAAGATATACCATCTACATATATAAATATGAGACTGTATTTTATGGATTTGTCTAATTGTTTTAATGAACATAAGTGCTATACGAGTTTTCTAAAAGGGATGTCTCAAAGCTGCCAACATATTGATATGCAGTCAGCTCATTCAAAAGTGTTATTAACTGGCAAGAGTGAAGCCTTACTCAATGGTATTGATTCATGTAGAACTAGAATGGTGGAAGAAATTGATTTCTCAGTGGGTCACTTTCCTCAAAGTATCTTGAAATCCTCAGCTGAATATGAAAATATTTATCCTCTTGCATCTCTTTATCCTCTTGCACCTCATCACTAACTTTGAAAAATAAGAAATTTGTGACTTCTGCCTATGAAATGTATCTCTGTTTCTGTCACTATAGGTACAAGTTGCCAACTAGCACAGCTCTTTCCAGAGGCGGATCTGAAATCTTGATTAGAAATTTGGGGTTACCATGATGTCTTAAAATTCACTCTTCCCAAATATTCACAAACTAGAAACTTTATAATAAATATTAATCAGAAAATTTGAAATTTTTTTATCCCTTCTAAGCAATTGACATACAGAACTCAAGAGAAGAAGGTAAATTTCTAAAATATATAGAATTGAAAAGGGACAAGTAAGCAGATGAAGATTTGAGAAAGGCTGAGGAAGATGATCCAAAGCATATATTTTATATGTCTCCTGACTTCAGCTGATATCCGTTGCCATCTTAGTAGTGATGTGTTATGCTAGAGATGTTGTAAAAAATGGACTCCCCAATAACCTTTTAGATTCATCTAATCCTTGTATAGTTTGCCCATTAAACAGTCTTTGTAGGGTGGTTCACTTTGTGCAGACTCAGTGAGGTTCATTTCTGTTGTGCTGAATCAAAATTCAATCAATCAGATGTACCATATCTTCTCCTTACTAAGAAGAGAGATCAAAGGCAGTGGGGTAAACTGGTCCATCCTCAAATCCCCTTTGCAGTAGTGGCTCAATTTATCACTTCTATGAAAATCTCACATCCCTGACAGATGAGGAAATGAGTACTACCATAGCAAGTCACCTAATCAGACTTGTGTGCTTGAATATCTTTATTCCCCTGCATTTTTTTACCCATCCTTCCCTCAGACTGTCTAGGAGGCTAAGATAATAAACAAAAACTAGATCCCACCTCCAAAATGAGATTTGCCACCCTTTCTTCTCAGTTCCTGTTTTTCTGGAACCATAAATGTATGAAAAAATTCAAAATAAGCAAAACATTTTTATTAAATGGGCTTTTTGTACTTCTTTGATTTTGTTTCCAGACCTTTCTAATTAAATATAAAAGTTTGAAATTAAAAAGTTTGAAATTAAAAAGAATACAGATCAATAACAGGGACTTGTCCCTAGATAATTTCCTGTTTGTCCAAAATCCCTCTTGATGCTGTCTCTATTAAAAATAAACAAATGCCTCTCCTTGAAGCATAAGAACCATGTATTATTAAATAGAAGGTATCTGTGATTTTAAGCTCTAACTCATGTTAAAATTGAAGTTAGGTTCAACAAGTTGTATTGCATGAAAGCTAATCACATGCAAAAAGCTTTTTTTCACCATCACCCTGATTCTACAGAGGTTTACATTTCTGTTTCACCTTAACCACAAGAATTATCCCACTAAATCAATGAAATTGGTCTTATGCTTAAATTTAGGTGAATATATGTGAAGTTTGGGTCTTAATAAAAAAAGAAGGATTATAGCAATAGTATGAGGCATTTATTGTCATGTCTTTATGACAAGAAGTTGAACTGGAGATTAAATTTTGGTAGTGTTTTTTTTTGTTTTTTTTTTTTAAATGCTGTTGTCTTTTTCTTTAATAGTTCTTGTCCTTAGAACTTAGCTCAGCTTTTTTTCCTGTTGCACTCACTCAGGGCAGCTATCACATCATAGCCAGGAAAGATAATTGAATGAAGAATTGATTTTTATTGCCTGTAATAAAAAGCAGTTCTTATTACTTTTACAAATTACTCATAATTACAATTGTCTAGAGAATGCCTTATCACCCTGAGCGGAGCTGAAATAAGCTGGATGCACAATAGTACTTCTATGTCTGTGATTTAAAACTTGTGTTCTCATTAATGGCAATGTAAATTAGCACTATGGCAAATTTAGTTCATATCATTTTACTGGACACATTCTAATACTGCTGGGGAAGAATCTTAAGCAGACACGCAATTTATTTCTGAGTGGCATCATTCCTGCTGGAGCATGTGCACTGAGTCTGAGAAGTTTCTTTAGTTATTAAGGAAGTAGAGTTGTGCAAGTTACACTCCATGAAACATTTTCATTATGTCTTTTAGAGCCCAAGTGCTGGAAACTCTGGAGTGTTATAAGCAGGTATCAGATTTGTTACATTGCAGACATGCAAAGCTAGTTTCAGCACTAAGATTGCTCTGATTAGGTTCAGCAGATATATATTGAATGGCCTTTACTAAAGTCTTGTCTTTAAATTTCACAGAAAAGCAGCAGCAAGTTTGCACCCACCACATTTGAACTCTTTTTTTCTTGTTTATCAGGCACTAAGGCTAATAGAGAACACATCTGGCTGTTTCTGCCTTTTTTTTTTTTTTTTTTTTTTAAAGTAGAACAGGTAACTCTAGGTCACTTTCATATACTTGATCTGTTACAAAACAGAAAAGGAAAAGCTAGAATTAATCACAACCTCTCTCACCTCCCTAAAGAAAAATGAATTGTTAAAAATCCCCTGGGCACTCAGTCTTCATTAAGTTCTACTGCAGAGTTTTGTGCCTTGTTTAAGTGTGTCTTTCTGATAAATCAAGGTATAGATCTCACTTGATTATAAAGAAAGTGTCTTTCAAGAAGAATGAAAACCTGTTTTGGGATGAGAGATTGATACTTTTTATGATCGGTTGTATGACTGAGAAACATCTGGCCTTCCCTTGTTAAATAGTGTGAGCATAAATTAGGGTTAATTTTCTGAGGTGTTTTAATGCTAAATTATGTTTACTAATTTTGTTCATGTTATACTTTATATTTTATGTGTTTTAACTCACTCATTTAAAACTTACTACCTTTAAGGCAAATATTTATGTTAGTGCTGTGCAAACTTGGACTCGTGATTATTTTTTACTGATCAACAAGTCTTATTAATTCACTAAAACCTGCCTAAGGATATAATCAGCAATTTAAAGAACAGTTCATACATTAAGCTTGCATGACAGATATCTAGACATATCCTAACCACAACATGCAACACAAACAGGCAGTTTATATAGGCATGTGCTGGGCTTCTGCAGTTATTCAATACTATAATTAAATTATCAAATGCTTTATTAATGTATATGGTATTTCTAATGTTCTGTGCCTCAAGCATTCTTATGAATAAGAAGCTTTCATTTCCTGTGTTTGCCACTAAAAGCCCCAGTTTAAAGCATAAAAAATATTAAAAAATAAACAAAAAAACCCCAAAGAACCCCCAAAACCCCCCACAAAACACAAAACCAAAAAACCCCACAAAACAAAACCAAAACCTTCCTAAGGCCTCTCTCAGGACATCCTACTTTAAATTTCAGTGAAGAAATGCATACTTAGATCTACTTAATAAAATCTTAAAATATAATTCTACACTCAACAGGAGACTTTTTGGATGCTAATATTAAAGGAAAAAAAGTAAACTATAACCTTTGAGAGGAGGTCTCTTCTAGTCCACTTAGTCCTGGGAACCTCAGAGGCTACAAACTGCTCCTTTACTGGATTCAGCAGACTGCTGTGGATTCTGCAGCTTCTTCTAAGGTTTCCCATGGCAGCCTCCTGCTCTACATCCCTGATGCATAGAACATCTGAGGAGACAATCCTTTCTTGTTCCCCATGGACACATGGACACCAGGCTCTCAAATAACATAAATCATGTATATGCCATCATACACATTGAGGTTTCAGTTCACACTGAAATTCAGACTCTCCAGTTGCTTGTTTTCCAGCTTGAGCTCACAGTGGCCTAGGTAGACAAGTTGGGAGTAGAAGTTCTTCGTAGTGGGGTCACTGTGCTCAAGTTCTGTCTTTCCATGTCCTGTAGATGTAACAGCATTGTCATGACTTCTCTTGCCTTGTCAGTCCCCCCATCCCAAGACTATCTGCTTTCAGCAGGCATCCACAAAAGAACTGTAATTAGAAGGTAACTCTCCATCCACTGTTATTGCTACAGCAGGTCACAGGGAAGGACTGAGACTGACCCTTAGATGGAACCATGGTGTAGGTTTCTGTCTGAGAAGACACATGGAAAAACTCTCTTGAAAACTAAACAGTATTTTGAGAAGCCATGCTGAGGCTAAGGCTTATATCAACAGAGCATCACTCAGTTCAAAAACAAAAAGTGAAGAAAGATTTTCCCTTAGAGAAAGGACTGAACTGATTAGGGCTGTGAGATGCACTTTCTGTTTTTAAGATGATTTTCACAAGATACTGGGATGGAAGGTCACCAGGGAATGCTTAAGTATTCACAGACTGTTGTCAGCAGAGCAGAGCTGAGTGTCCAACAGAAGCCCCAGGGCCACCTCGGCAAGGGGTCCTCAACACACCTCAGGCTCATCCCACTTCCAAACTCAGACCTGGTGGCACCATCCAAGACATGATCTTCCCAGATCTCTCCAGGCACAACCAGACCCCTTCCACAGCCCAAGAGCAGGCCTCTGGTGAGTACATTTCTGGTGGACGGGACATGGAGAGGGGGCATATGTGGGGGGGGGGGGCACATGGATCCTTCTAAGGGACCAGATGATGTATGTGGCACTATGGGCATGACAACTGCAACTATAGCATGTTAGAGCTCCGTTTTGTCATAAAACTTCCCACCATCACTTCAGGAACTGATGTCTTCCACAAGTTGCTCTGGACCTCTAACTACATAAAACCAGAAACTTTCTTTAATTAAACAAAGGAGTGGAAACGTAGCCACATGGAAGCTCTCCAAGTAAGCAGTTGTGTCATGACCAGAAATGTTATTGCCCAACTTTTCCAGCCCCATACACTTCAGTGCCTGCATCTGGAAAGCATCTGGTCATTTCTGACCTGAGTAGAAGACCCCAGTCTGCATTGTCCTTCTGTCTCTCCCTCTCCCAACACCAAATGTATGTCTGAGCTGGGTCACCTCGTTCTGCCCACCAGAACTCCTACAAGGTAGAAACCTAGGTTCCAAAAGTCCATGAAGTCAATTAACTGTAGAGTTAGATCATTATGCAGGGATACATTTTGTCACCCCTCTGTCTAGACTCCATTCATGCACCTCATCCAGTACATCAAATTCCACCTTCTGCTGACATTCCCAGGGCTCATAGGGAATGATAGTAGGAAGCTCATCCCACTTCAGATCAGAATCTTGCTTTGTTCCTATCCCTGTACATATCATCTCCATGATGGGATCCAGATTAGTTCTGAAGTCTGGGGCTATTTCTGCATAACCCCCTCACTGGGCAGAATGGGTTTACAGTGAGATGGCAACAACAACACAGCATTGCTTGGGGGGGGGGGGGGGGGGGAGGCGGCGGGGAGCACAGTTTCACCCATCTCTTTCATTGATTCTTCTTGAAATAGTATATTCATACCACAAAAACAGATCAGATCCATCACTCTCTGCTCCACCACCAAGAGTATAACCTATATATTACCAAAATGCAAAAGGTTCTTGGCCATTTCTACTGGACTCTCAGACATTTACTTGTAGTCTTCTGGTGTTCTGTTCTTTGTATGATCTCCAAGACAACACCATCAGGTTTGGGCTCTAGATGCAAAGTTATAAAATTTGGCCGGTGAGTAGATGTCTCAGTAGTCCATGTCTGGATATTGATGTGGTATATTCTCTCTTCCTGATCGTGCAAATAAATTACATGGTTTTGTTTTTTCTTTTTCTCATAGATATATATAAAGGAGAGACATTGATCCAGGATGCTTTCACCATGTAAGTTCCAAACAAATTTGGCCTGTTCAAGTGGACCAAGAGCAGATGATATGGCAGATGAACTGCAAGACAGTTGGAAGACTGAAGTGAGAGCCTGCATCCAGAAGGACTGTGAGGATCAACCTAAAGTCAGCTGACAGCAGTCTGGCTTTACCAGAAGTTCTTGACCTATGAATGTGGAAAAACAAAAGCCAGAAAATCAACTTTTAAGTGCTGGACAGTGCCAGAGCTGCTACAAGCACCCATTGTGGTAGGGAACAAAGCCCCATGACCCTTCAGGAACTTTGTACACTGAAACTTTTTCCAATATTTTGGGCTATACCTTCAATCACTAGAAAAGATGGGGTAGCCTGTCTCCTCTTCCAATGACTGTGATGGGTAGGAATTATATGTATGTTCTCTGAAACAGGCCATGCGACTGTTATTTTTCCCTCAATGATGTAATACCCCTGCAAGCATAATCATTCTTTGTTCTTAATGTTCTCACATTAGGCCAATTGACCAACATTTACTGTTTATGAAAAAATAAATGTGTTTCAGCTGTTGAAGTTGTCTGCAGTGCCTTAATTCTCTATGTTTTTCTGGGCCCTACTGAATTTTCATTCCATTTGGGCCTGTTTGCTAACTAGAAAACAGATTAGAAGCTGACCTACTTCAGTGGACAAGAGAAACTGCAGTTGTTAACAATCTATTCAAGACATAAACATCTCGTTACATATTTTTGCATCTTATGTATTTTTCTACTTTTGTTTTGAGGAAAGCACTTAATAACTGCAAAACTTGAATAATGAAAGTAGAAATAGCTTTCAGATTTTCAGGTTCTTGTCCTCTATAAGTGGTATTCAGTCTTCCACAGATGAACTTTCATTTTTCTCTTTGTTTCTGTTCCAGTCCTTCATTTTTTTCCCCTAACATGACTGTCTTCCCCTTGACTGTTCCCCTAACTCCTATTACAGGCTTCTCAAAGGACTGCTCCCTCCATGATGTTAGCTCTGACTCTGCTGTCTAATTCATCTGTGCTCTGGTTCACTCATCATTAACCTGTAATATGACAAATTTAACTGGTTGAGACCTGAAGTCTACATTTTTTCAGGTTTTGCGTAATGTAGGATAGACAGCATTATACTACCCTGGCTTTTCACCTGCATCACTTGTGGCAGTGTCTTGCACACACTGGAACTCCATGGAATTCAAGGGAATGAGGAATCCCCATCTTGTTTCTTAATTTCTTTCTTTAAAAATGGATATAATAGAACTGGCTGATACGTTATTGCTTGCTGACATGAAAAATCAGCCTTGCAAAAGCTGTCATCTGCTTTTCCTATTTACAAAATTTCTTCTCCTCCTCCCCCTAGACAGAAAGGTAAGAGCAATACTGTACTTCCTTTTAAATGTAAATTATTTATTCTCGGACAATAGCCAAGTAGGATGTTGCAAGTAGATATCATTTTTAAAAACAGGCTGAACCAGCTGACAGCAGAAATCAAAATTCAATCACAAGAATTATTCTGTCAAATTATTCATATTGTTTATTCTTTCCTTCGTCCTCACTGACCCCTTGAAGAAAAAGTTCTTCATAAAAAGGTTTACCTAATACCTATCCAATTATTTCTTAAACGGTGTTCTGGAATGTATTTCATGATCAGTTGTGGTTAGCGTTTTAATTAAACTTTTGCAGTGTATCTGCATGAAAATATAGCCAGTGAGACAGACATACTTGTTCTATGGGAGTTGATTGACAGAAGGGAACAGATTGACTTGGCATGTTAGTAAGACTCATTAATCTTCTTCAAGTACATACTGGGAAAACATGGAGTTCTCTCAACAAGCTGTTACCAAAACAGAGTTTCTATTTGAACAGTTGGAAAATTAACAGTACTAGTGGAAGTTGTAAGCAAAGATTGAGATGTTCTTCCATGATGAAACATTGTAGTTTTGGGGTTTGTCATTGCGTGTAATGTACTTTAATATTAAAACAGGGTGATACTTGTTAGAAAATAACCCATTATCACCTAAGTCTGAAGTTTTGTGCTCTGAGTACAAACATAGAACCTAGACATTGAATCACGCTACAAGTCTTGAGCTATAGATTATTTTATTTGTTTCATATTGGACAAATATGTGTCTTAAAATGTAAAGTATATATAATGTGCTTTCATACCTATTTGTATGAAAACATAGATACCTTAGATGAAGCACAACAGAAGAGTTTAAAGGAAGCTGAAGGTACTGGGACATCTTGCTGGAGAATCAAATCAATTAGAAGTGCAAGAAATTATGATTTCACTTAGTACTTCTGATCAACTTCTCAGTAGACAGACTTTTTAACATCTCTCATATGTAACGTGTATTAGACAATTTTTCATGTTTCTTATTGAACACTTAGCAGGAAGGGCTGAAAATGCTTTTTTTTTTTTTTTTTCTGGATTCTTAAATTAGTTAATAGCTAATATTTTAACCACAGGCCACAGCTGACAATTCTCTACAATCTATTGTTGTTGCATCTACTAACAATGAATACGTCTTCTGAAAAAATGTCTTTTTAACACAGAATGTGGAAAGTCATTCCAACTGAGGTATATTGAGGGAAGAGGTATAATAAGGTATTTTGGGGGAGATATGTACACATGCTCAATTGTATTTTTGATATGCCCCTGAACTCTATCTCTGATCCAGACGCAGCAAATAAAAGAACCAAATTTTGCAAGGGGCTATGAATGTCCTTTTTATTCCCACTACACTCAACAGGATGTTTAGTATGTGACAGAAATCCCTCAAAACAGAAAAACACTCAAGAGCCCAGACAGGAGTGGCCATAAGGAGGAAATGAGGTTAAAGCTCTTTCCAAATGTTTCCTTCCCATATTATATATTAAATTTATGTACATCCCAGGATGAAAAGCTAAGATGATCTGAAAAGGTAATTGCAAGGAGTCTGTGGACCCGCTTTTTTTTAAAAAAAATATTTTTTAATTGAATTTCCATGAAAGTATGAAGGGGACTGAACTTACAGGATTCCTTGCTATCTCAAACATATGACTTAGTTCTCTGACATTTTGCCATTTGTAAAATAAAGAACATCTTTTACTGATGCTGTAAATAGTACAGGCAAATTAGATGCTATCAAAAACTCCATGAAACATTCAAAGCAGCATCAGCATCTGCTTTGCAGACAATATATTGTAAACTGAAGTTTCCTTTGCTTTCTTACAGGAGAGATTTTTATGTACATTCATTGTATTTGCAGAGCTTTCTTTTCCAATGCAGTGTCAATTGAATGGTTATACACTATAAATCTTAGCAGGCATACAAACACACACAGAAATAATACAGACTGAAATACACTTAAGCATGGGATATGTATACTGGAGCAAAATTGGACATAGTTAATAGAGGTTTCCTGGTAACAGAACTGCTGTAATATGAATTTTTATTCACATATAGTTTAGCAGGCATGCTCAGGGTGTCATGCTCAGTTCTGCAATGTAAAGCTGACAGCAAGATACAATGCACAATAACACTGCATGTTTCCAAGGGAGATCTCTGCTGTGTCTTCCTTGGTTCTCTTTTAGCATAGCTGTCTGCAGTTCTTTACATTTTCAAATTTAAGCTCATGAATACATGCCGCCCCAAGAGGGGTAAGTGTCATTGGTATGAATTTTAGAAATCAGGAAAAAAACAAAGACATTTTCAGTGATGTTCATCAATGTTGGCTGCCTCCTTTTGGGATGTTCAGTGGGTTATTACATCCTGCACTTTCAAAGACCATCAAAGGTCTTCAGCCATCTGGAATCAGCAGGCCTGTGTAGGTACTCATTACTTTTGAAAATTAAGTCCATGGTTTCAGCTGAGCATCCAAACAGCAAAACTCATATATATTTGGAAAGTATTCTTCAGGCTTGCTTGCCAGTGAGAAAAAGATGATACCAAAGGAGCTCCTAGATAAATTTGTTTAGAACTTTTTGGACAATGTTTGGCATTGATCCTAAATCTTTGCAGAGATGCACCCATTAAGTTTTCCTTAAGTGGGTTATACAGATTTGCAGTACTTAGGAGGAGAAAAGAAAAAGCAAGCAACAAGGACCAAAGGCTTTCAGTTTACAGGCAGTGGAAGAGCAAAGTATAGTTCACAGCTGCTCAGAAGTGTCTGTGTGGACACTTTTGGTTTATGGCACCTTAGTAGACAGATAGCAACTGATTCCTGTTTTGTTGACATCACATCTTGGATAAAGGGTTGGGATGAGGAAAAGTCAGGTTTTGATCCCCATTCAGCCTGATTTGGAAGGGGGTTTTTCCACATCTGATACCAATGCCTAACCTTCTATATTACACTAGACATCAAAATCAGCGAAGCTGTTAAGAAACTGGTGTTTGCCGTCCAGGCAGCTTTACCACAGTCAGACAGTAAAACTGTATTGTATGTATCATCTTCTCTGTCCCATGCTAGTGTCCAGGCATCAGTACAGTGTTCAGTTGTCTGGGTTTTGCCCTTCCACCTCTCTCTGATTTTTATGCTGCATGTTAGATTATTCCCTTCCTGCCTTCCCCTTTCTCCCACGTGCTCCTTTAACTTATATTTCTTCCTTTGATATGTTAGCATCTAGACCTCCCCACCATAAAGCAGAGAGCTTTAAATTCATTGTGTGACACTGACACAACACCTTCAAACCACATATCATACCAGATAAGGCTCCTTTGAAGCACAAGATCAAGAGTTAGGCATTGGTGTATTTCCACAGATCTGAGATTTAGAAACTTGCAAATACTCCCTGAGGCCTCTTTATATGCACCCAAATAACAAAAGATTTCGGTGGTGTTGAGACAAAGAGCTCCAATGAAGTTTGGTGAAGCCTAAACAGGAGTACAAAAGAAGCAGAGATGGAAAAACAGTATCTGGAAATTTCTGTATTCATAATCCAATGACATTTCAGGAATCAGCAAAGGTCTGTGCTTCTTGAATTAAAAGCTTTATTTGAATATGTTTTAGAGAGAATTTGGCTTTGACCCTAGTTCAGCTTTTGCCACTTGTTTCTTGCAAAATTTCCGTCCAAGGTTTCACACCAGTACTCTGTCCTTACCCTTCATTCATGTCCCTGATCTTCTGTACACTCTGGGAAGCATAGATGGGGGCAAAGGAAACAAGACAAATGGTTACATTAACACCTTAACCCACATTTGCACTGAATGAAGGTGAAAGAAAAAAATAGCACCTCTAATGGGCTACCATGGCAAAAGCCACATAAACCCAGGGTGAAGGCCACCAGAGAAAGAAGCTCTTAAATGATAAGTACTTCATACTATTTCAGAACCTAAGATAAATGGGGATAAGACAGCAAAAGAGATGCATTATTTTGGAGACACTCCAAGAAAAGTAACTGTGAAGCTTTAGGTACAAGTATTGGAGTTCAAACCCTTCAGGACAGAGATTGATACTGATAACAATCAGTGAAAGAAATATTAAAATCAGTTAAAAATAATATTCATATCTAGGGCACCTGATGCTGTTAATCCAGCCAAAATAGTTTCAGAAACACCAAAGCTGCTTGTGCAAAAGCAGTTAGCTGAGAAACTGTTGTTGAGCTCTTATACCATTTTCATAGATTGACAGTAGAGGCTGTTATGTTAATTCAGAAAGTGCACAGTAATGGTTTAGTTATTACCAAATAATTCCTGTATTGCTAATTACATGGAGCATTTTGAATAAATTATTCATACACAGTTTAACCTTTTTAAAACAAATGTTTTTAATCTGTTTTTTATCTGTTGTACGCAGTCCCTGTTTTGTTCAAGTGCATGCTCCTACAGTAAATAATACTGATGCTAGTAACGAACACAGGCTATTTTGTGGGAAGGACACTTCAAATGTCCAGTTTTTCCCTATGTATGGGCACCTGGCTATGCTAAATTGTAGCAGAGACTATGCAGTAAGTAGATTTGGCAATAAAAATGGCTCCTAAATGAGGAGCGGCTGAGGGAACTGGGGTTGTTTAGTCTGGAGAAGAGGAGGCTGAGGGGAGACCTCATCGCCCTCTACAGCTACCTGAAAGGAGGTTGCAGAGAGCTGGGGATGAGTCTCTTGAACCAAGTAATAAACGATAGGACAAGAGGTAATGGCCTCAAGTTGCACCAAGGAAGATTTAGACTGGATATTAGGAAGTATTTCTTTCCAGAAGGGGTTGTTGGGCATTGGAATGGGCTGCCCAGGGCAGTGCTGGAATCCCCATCCCTGGAGGTGTTTAAGAGTAGGGTCAACATAGCACTGAGGGATCTGGTGTAGTTGGGAACTGTCAATGTTATGTTAATGGTTGGACTAGATGATCTTCAAGGTCTTTTCCAACCTAGATGATTCTGTGAAATTAATCAAATGTTGTCTTTGTCACAATGATGGATCATGTACAGTCAAAGATCTCACATGTTACAGGTTAGAACGGACTATTCCTTCACCTTACTTGCTCAATTTTTCAAAATTCATACCGTAATTCACCTAGAAAATATCTAAACTGTTGGTTGGTAGACTTGGCGAGTCTGTTTTCACTTGACATTTGAATTGTAGTGGAGGTATTATGAAAAGCTGCCTAACTGTCTAGGTGCTGAGCACTGTTGCAATGCAGTATAAATTATCTTACAGGATTACTGAAGATTTATATGTGTTTTTCTTAGTCTTCTGAGTTTTGTTAAGATTAGACTTTCAGTTATTATTTATTTCCACATCTCTGCAAAGATAAAAAGTGAATTATTCATTTCTGTGTCATAGACTCATATGGTTGGGAGGGATCTCAGAGGCTATCTCATCTATCCCCTTGCCCTAAGAGGCATCAACAGCAGATGTGTTAGTCCTGACAGATGCTTGTTTAAGGTCTTCTCATAGATTTCCAGTGATGGAATCATCACAACTTCCCAGACAGTCTGCTCAATGTTTCCCTATCCACACTGTTCAAAAGAGGGTTTGTTTGAGTTTTTTTTCCTAATGTCTTTGCTTTGATTGAAACCCATTATTTCTAATCCTTCCTGGCACTGGCCTGAGGAATAGATTGCTCCCCTTCACACTGCAGCAGTCATTTCTGTATCTGAAGACTGCTACCATTCCCACATTGTGGGAATTTCTTTCACTCATCTCTCATAGACTATATTTCCTTATTCTTCTGAAGGTTCTCTAGCTTGATCCAAGCCCTATAAGTAAAATGTGGGCACTGGGTGGGATTTTGTCTTCATTACAGTTTCTATGATGTGGATGTCTACAGCTGAGCAAGTCACCACAGTTTTCTTTTATACTCACCGGAGAGCTCATCACCCCCTTAAAATCATCAGTGTTCAGGGCACAAATACTTTCATTACAAAGTGGATGCTTGTTTTCGGCAAGATGAATTGCATCCTAAACTCCAAAGTCTGTATCGGGGAAGACTCATTTGTGTACAGTAGGTGTGTAGACAGTTCACCTTGTAAATGCCAGAACAAGGTGATACGAATTCTGGAACAGTGATTCCAGAGATAATTGATTTTACTTGTGTGCTGCTCCCAGGAACCATCTAATACCCATATAGATAGCATAGGCTTATCCCATTTGGCCTCCACATTCCTCTCCAGAAAGGTATGAGTTTCATAAAGTTCCTCTGTGTCATTTTTCTGTCCCATACAGAGGTCTCAGGTACTCTAGGGTGTCTAAAATGGTACTTACCTGACTATGTTTAGGCAACTGAATCCTTCTGTGTCTTGCAGGTTATGCTCTTCCTTATATTTCCCAGCATAACATTGGCCCATTTTGAGACACTGTAAAACCCAGTTCCTTTTCCATGGAAAAACTACACAACCTATTGTTCTTCATGTTATACATGTATGTACACGATGTTAATTATTTCTGCTGAGGTGCTGTATATTGTACATGCCTTATGTCAATCTAAATGTGTGTGGGAATCTAAATAAATGTACTTCTGTTACACCTGCCTTTGAATCTGTATACATTTCGGTATACCTTTCCTGAACTCTGTGTAAATTTATTCTCCAGAACTCCAGTGTCTGTGCTCCAGTGTCTGTGCTTCACAGTTTGGTGGCACAAAACACTTCCACAAAAAAGTGGTGGATTGCAGAGAGTCTGTGGGGATCAAGACACCTAGGGCCTCCTCCAAGCTCATGCACTGATTTCAGTCTTAGACAAATCTCTTCCTTTGTTTCCCTTTTTATCTCCATCCTGCCAGATCTCTGTGACAAAGAATATCTCTTCTTTTGCATTTCAGTCTCTGCTGGGACTCCTAAGTGCTATTGGAAACCAATTAATAATAATATATTATGCTTATAATAAACCTGACATTTACAGAGAGAAAAGCTACTCATTTTTATTTCTGAGCATGCTAGATATAAGGCCAACCATATCCTACACCAGGAATACTTTTGTACCAGAGAGAGAGTTTCTGGACCATTGAAGGAAAAGTGAGTTTTACAGCCACAATTTCAATTGTAACCTATTATTAAATGCAAAAAGAGCAAGGTGTGATGGCAGGGTGTAATGTACCAGGTTTTTTATGAGATAACTGGAGAATTAGACACGGAGGGACTCTTCTTAGGTTTTCGAGGATTTTCTTATGGATTGTTCCTCTGGCTGGTTTGCCAATACAGTATCCATTTCTCCTAAGTTTGGAGTTTGTGATGTGTCATTGCTTATGTCTACCTATGCTAGATCTAACAGCTAGGAAGCATTTTCTGATATGCAGTTTACAGTTTCCTTTATTCATACAAATACCCCTTTAGAGCTTCATTTTAAAGGCTTATCTATTTCATAGAGACTAATGCACTTTTCATTTTCTAGTATTTGGTATTAAATGCAGATAGCAATCTTTGCATTTTTTTATGGAAAAGGTTATTATTTTTCTTTTTATCACATGGATGTCTGTAACATGTAAAATTATCTCTACTCTTCTCTTGTAGAATTGTAGACACATAGTGCTTGACTGCAAGGCTCTGTAATTTTCATGGGGTTTTTTTAATACCCTGCATTTAAAGTTTCACATCTGCAGATCTGAAGAGGAGGATGTAAAATAAAAAGCACACAATGTTCTCAGGAAAACAAAAGAGGAGTGGGTGGCTTTAGATAAAACGCTTGCCTTGTACCTCTGACACCGATTATTTTGTTTGGTGGCGCATAAGGCTCTAAAGGAGAGAGTCCATTTGGGAGAGACATCCACACTCTGAAATTACCCAGTACAATGGGATACAGGTTAGTCTTTGGCTGAAGAAAAAATTCAGATAAACTCAGACAGAAATGAATGTTCAATGTTAAGCAAAGAATACAGCATTCCTGAATGGATGTTAAACGGTGTGTCAGGCAGCTCTAAAGCATACCCTTTAAAATGAAAAGATAGTATTGCCTCCATGTCCTACTTGCTTATTTGCACTGAAGCATCAGTGACAAAATATGGATTGTTTCTCTGATTCTGTCCAAAACAAGGCTTTGATTATCCTCAGCTGCCAGGCAAACTAAATCCCAGGTATTAGCACAAGACAGACATACTTTCAATTCGAGATATAATTTACACTGAATTCATGGTCAAAACATTCACAGCTGATCTGGGCACAGGCAGAATCATAACTAGAACCCAAGATATTTTTCAAGTAAGAATACTTTTTTATTTCTTGTCAGTTTCAACCCAGACTTTGAAAGGCACCTTTTTCTACATAAATTACAAGGATTTCTCAGGGAAGAAATGGGTATTTGGGTGTAGAAATGAGGAATTATGAGATTTCACTATAGTAAACCTAAAGGGAATGCATTTTTTCTTACAGGTCAGTGAAAACAAGGTTAGTAGAACTTCTTGTTGAATAATCAAAAAGCAATATACCATGTAAATCTTGTCTGATTCAATATTTGCTTTAATTAGACTTGCTGCAGCGCTTACAAGGGCTAGTGATCCCTTTAGAGAACCAGCATTTCATATTAGGGTTCCACTGAAAGACTTGCCATGCTTGCCAATTAAAAAAATCCCTCCCCCACCTTCTTGTCACTTCCTTGCAAGGAAAAAATAAAAAAAGAAATAGCAAATTTTAAGCATTAAAATAATACTTTCATCATTAAGTACTTATGAAAAATAATTCAAATCATAGTATTTCATACTTTTTCAGAAGGCTAATCTAGGGGACAGAGAGGTTACACAATTTAATCTAGGTAATGAGACATATTAAAAGGAGGGTTAGAACTGGAATGTAAGAGGTTTGCTTTTTTTTTTTTGTCCTGGGAATATACGTAATTATCATCTCATACTCAAGAATAGCATGAGAACAATCTGCTGGTGTTATTTTTTTTTTTTTTTTGTAATTCCAAATGGGTGGTGTTAAGGATAATTTAGACAAAAGGCAATGTGTCCAATTTGTGGAAAAATCCTTGTTCTTTTGAAAAAGACTGAATTGGTCTGAAAATGTTTTATGCCAGAATTTTCTGCAGAGTAGAAGCTCTCAAGAGGCATTGAAATTGGCAGTCTGGCTACATGTATTTCTACAAGGATATCAGGTTTACAGGGCTGCAGCAGGGATTTCATAAACTCCCTGGTTTTAGGGCAAATCACCCAGGAAGACTACCCCAGAAGTAAGGACCTCATATCCTCACCATGTCTGGCTTTAAGTGCTATTCTGCCTCAAAGCTAAACCAGCATCAGAGGCATCTCACAGAGGGCTGCGTCTGGACTGAGACATCTAATTTCTTTTTGTTAACTTTGTCCAAAAATTTCCAATCACTACTAGCATAAAGCGCAGTAAAAAACCTCTTCCTCTTCTTGCTTTTAAGAGGACAACTGAATAAGCATTGAAACATCTATTAAACTACCTTACAAAGGTTCTTGTTCTCTCGGAGCCTAAGAAAACAGCCTTCGAATGCTAGAGCTTTAAATGAGCCAATAAACTTTACCATGTTGATTTTTTTTTTAGGCTTTTTTCAGATCATTTATAGGATAAGGCTTTTAACTTTCATAGTTTCAATACCAGGCAACAAAGAGTAAAATCAATGGATTTTGGTTTCTAATGTTTCCCAAGCATTCCCCGGGAAATATATATACTGTTAGGTAATTATCTGTACTTCTTTTTGGGTGAGTAAAGATTCTGCTTTGGAATTAAAATCCTTACTCCTCTAGATATGCAGATGTTTACAGGTCTAACATTGAAAACTGTCCTTCAGGTATGTTGCTCTTTCCATTCCACTTTCTAAGCACACCGTGTCAGAAATACTGAGGAACTGGAGTTTCTCCTCGTGGTCTTAGGCAAAGAAAATACCATAGACATTTTTTCTTCATTCTTTGTCACTGTTGATGCATAGCAGAAACAAGGCAAAGCAATGGAGCTAGAAACAAAATGGAAAAGCCTGAATGAAAGCCAAAGGTGTAGAAAAACACTGACAATTAAAAAAAAAAAAAAAAAAAAAAAAAGTCAGCAGAAACAAACAGAGATAACAGCTCAAAATGAGAAAAGAAAGAATATTGCTGCTTATTTTCAGTGTGTTAAAGGAATGGTAAACCTAAAATGGAAAAGTTCAGGAAAAAATCATGAAAGCAGAAAAAGAAACCATAAAATGATGAAGAAAAATAAAACCAAGAAATGCTGTAATAATTCCAAGCATCTTATTTACAGAAAAGTGCTCGCAAATATGCATCCCATATGCTTATAAATATTAATGTTACATATTGAACATATAATAAAAAGGCAAGCAAAGAAAAGAATCTAGCTTTAATGTGATTGTGATTTTCTAAGCTGTGACACTTCTTAACATTGACATAATACACCAGGAATCTAACTGAGCATGAAACTTAAGTATATGCTGAAATTTAAGCATTTCAAGAATCCCATTCACTGCCATAGCTGATTAAAGCAAGTATATGCTTAAATGTATTGCTGAATTAGGGTTTCTGGGGACAGTTTAAATTGCAATGCCTACAAAAGAAGATAATGTTTTAAACAACATCAATTTCTCTCATTCAAACTCTTTCTATGAGAGCATAGGTTTCTGTGCAAATATTTGGGCTCTCTTTTCAGTTGAATCTCTTCCCATATTAGTTGATTTTAGCTGACAATAAAAGCCAGCTTTTCAGGATAGACTATTTTTTAACAGGGATGCATCCTATGGTCCCACTGCCATCCTGTTTGCAAAATTTTTAATTAAGAAAATAGATTTACAAGACAAAGCTGCTGTAGGAAGGGAACATTTTCAGCACCACATACTGAAAATTAATGAGGATGGGAGGTTGAATTGAAGGGATGGGGCTTGGAAAATGTAGAGCAAAATTGTACATGCACAGGATTATTACTCTGGTACATCCACTAATTAATCATAAAAACCAAGGTAATGGCAAATACCAGATTTCCTAGTCTGTGCTCTTGTTTGCTGGCAGATATCTTCTTAAATCCTGCTTATATTATGACTTCATTGACACAGCACTCAGACAGGGATGCATCAGTGGTATCAGTGCCAAATTGCACAATTAATCTAAGGTGACCTGAGTAATTCAGCTAAATGAGGCATGATCTGAATATGACAAGGTAGAAGGCAGGCAGAAAAAGGGAGCAGAGCACGAAAGGAGAGGGCCTTAGCTCAAAACAAGACACAAAGATTCTGGTTCACTATTTCCCTGCACTTTTTATATTTATTTGCATCTCTGCACAAAGTGGATGTTACACAATACAAGAGAACAAGTAAATAAAAATGCATCTCAGTGGTACTGTTCGATGGTAAAGTAGGACAGGGCTGTAATTTAACACATAGGACAAGGCTATGCTAAAAAGCAGTCCAAAACCCTGCACTTTAGCAGTGTCTCTGCTCTCTCAGACCACTTCACTATAACTTCAAGCCTGACTCTCACAGATTTGTATGAAGATGACAGTCAATTGAATTTCCCTTTCAACAGCCCTAATAGCTCATCATCCTTTTTCCTGTCTGATTCATTTGTGTCATTGCATGGTACATTTTCTCCAGCTGAAAAACCTGTATAAGATTTTCTTACCCCATCATGCCCCGGGCACCTCCAGCCCATGTCTCACCAGAATAATTCAATACCTCTGTTCTACCAGTGCCGCTTTTGCAGAGTTGCACCATAACTCAGATTTCTGAAATGAACTGACTTAAAAAAAAAAAAAAACCCACACCTCACAACAGTTCCACAGTTTTGTGGAAAGAAATGTGGAGAAGTGACGCATGGGAAGGAATAAGGAACTTGAAGCACAGAATTTGGCAGAAACTGCGGAAAAAAAGAAGAAAATCTTCAAGCTCTTGTGAAACCACAACCAAAGAGGGTAATATACCAGCCAAATAGCAAAAGAAAAAGCAGTGCTGAATGACAACCAAATTTACACGATTATAGGCAGAGTTTAGTGAGCTGTCTAAAATCTGAAAAAAAGAAATGGAAGAGTCTGAGTGCCCTAATAAATCACAGTGCCCTAATAAAAAGATCATCATTTCGCCTTCTACTGATACAGTGTTCAGAGGAATTAATAATTCCTTGGGTTTTTCTGCAACAGGAGTGGGCATGTGCTAAAGCAGAAATGTTATATACCTTTGATGATGCTGGGACATCTTTCAGACAATTGTCTCTTTTTATATCATTGCTATTAGGATCACAGTTTAGTTCAGAGTAATTTTAAATGTATCTTTATCTCTTTCTTACATCTCTCCAATAAATCTTATCTGCTGGCTTTGTGGAGGAGGGGGTGGTATAGAAGACTATTGTAAGAGCTCTTTCCTTTACGAGCCAAGGTAAAATTTACAAGTTACAGTCCATCCAGCTGCTGGAAACATGCTTTTTTTCATATGCAATTCAGTAAGTCTTTTTTACAATTTTTTTTATTTTATTATTTTATGAAGAGAGCTCTTGCAGTCCATTATAAGCTACTACCAGAATCAATTAAACATGGCACAGTAAAACTGCAGAACAAAGGACAGAAGCTTCTCAGGATACAGTATGTTCAATTAATTATTCCATTGCGAATTAGAGGCAATTAAGATTGAAATCTTTTTCATTGATTTGTGCTAGTTTATCTGTGATTGAGCCAGTAGATGAATTGCATAAAATGACAGAAAGAAGAAGGAGTGAAACAACTTCTAAGAAACATTTAGCTTATTTGGATTTGTTTAAGGTCAGAAACCATACCAGACATTTCTCAGACTTGAGGACTGAAGCAGAAGTTGGGAATGACTGGGGTGAGGAAGAAAACTAGCTCTTAATTACAGAATTTGGTCTATAGCACAGGAATAGGTCTGGCCAAATTCCGTGTGGTTCTGGCAGAACTTTGCACTGTGTTCTGGAGACCATGAGGGTCATGACCATCTCTGGCAAATAGTCAGGGGGAATATCTGGGCTTTTAAAGTTTTCTATGTGGTATTTATATGCCTTCAAAACAGATGTGATGGAAGCAGATCATCTGCAATCAATCTGCGAATTTTTGCTTTCAAAGTGAAAATCGGGTGCCTAAATCACCAAGCTGGAAGGAAGGACACCATAAATTCTACCTTAGAAGAAGTTTGTAATAGTCTGGAAGTGTAGCTAATACTCTATGGCTTGTTTTCCTGCAAGAAACACACTGTTTCTGAGCCTAAATATCTCTGACCTCTTCACAGATCTCCCAGTTACACAGTTCCTGAAGAGACAATTTTTTCACCGTACAGTTCCCTTTTGGCGGACTGTAGTTTACTCAGCTATCCCGATACAGTTCCTGAGCTAGAACTAGAAAGCAAGGTCATGATGCCACACTTGACAAAAATACATGTACAAAGGCAGTCTTCAAGACATTTACTGTACAATGGGTAAAATACCCATAATAAAATAACATTATGGTATATTAGTCTTTTTGTGGACTGTGAAATGCTTTGAATGTGAACGGAAATGCTACATTTCCAAACCCTGGAATACACCCAGTTTTTCTGTCTCTGAAAAGACACTAATGCCTGAGAAAGAAAAAAAAAATAAATACATTTCAGGCATTTTTTAGTCACTTATAAGATACCGTATTTATGAATGCATGAGGAATCAGGCTACTCAATAAATTGATACGTAGACCTCAACAGCTATGAATCAGTCAGAAGTTGTTACTGTCTTGTGGCCATTTAAGAAAGTAGGTGAAATAATCCACATCCCTGTAGGCAGAACAACATCCTAGTAACTATGGTATACATTCTGCTGTTATTTCTGCTGCCATTCTCAACTCTCAGAGATGGAAATGACCTTAATTTTTCCCTCATTGAGGCCATGTCTTCATATCAAGGCTGAGCTGCTTTGACATGCCAGTGTGGGTAAGTGTGCACTTGCACTGCTATACATGACTCACAGAGCACAGCAAGGAGACTCCACAGGTTAAGAGTATGTCCACTTCTACCAGTAATAATGTCAGACACAAACACACAACAGAATCCCATCTTTCTGGATGTGAAGTGCATTTATGTACAACTATAGGTTCACAGAAGAGATCCCACATGGAAGGAGGTTAATTACTCCCTTCAACAGGTTTTTCATAAACTTAATTTTTCTTCCTGTTTTCTAACACGTTGACTCCACCTCTCTGAAAGTAACCGTTGTGGGTGTAACATAGGCACAACAGTAGGAAAGCACAGATGGATCCACTAGAGCTTGAAGGCACAGACCCACCCAGAGCTGCTGAGTTACGTAACCACTTCTCTGCACACAGACTTTTGGACCACAGCTGTAGTAAGAGCATCGTTCCCTCATTAACATTTTAAGTGCAAAGAGCAGCACTGTCTTGCTGAAAAACCAAAGTGTGAGCATAATGAATTGAGCTAAGCTGATTTGTTACTGCTCCATTATGTTTCTATAGAGATGCTTTTTTTAGGTTAGCTCTTCACAACTCATAACAATTCTTACATATAGTTATACCTACTACACATGCACCTCTCTCTTTTTAAATACAATCACACCTCTTTATATTCATATATAGGTGTACATAGAGATACATATAAGAAATAAGTAGTATGGCACCCTAGATGACAATAAAATCTTGTACATTCAATAAAGAACGCTTGTTTTTACATACTTACATTTATATATTTATATATTTATTAGTACATAACTGCAATTGCAGAATACATTTTAGCATTAATACCGTGTTATTTCATAGATACATTATAATACTTAAACTCAAGTGTCAATTCATGGATACACTATAATACTCAAACTCAGGAGTAACAGGTAGGATTTAGAATATTTTCATCATAGACCTTTCAATGCACTTCATGTTGTTGCCTGCTCCTGGGGTTACAACTCCCACCAGGTAAATGTCAGGCTCCTACCTGAGCTGCCATAGCCAAAGAGATGTACCAGAACTCAACCTCCAAAAAACGGTTTAAAATATGCAGGGAAGCATCTTAATTCATTTGGGATTCCAGAGCTCAGATCCTTTACAACCCTGAGAAGGCAAGTAGGATTTAGCTCATATCAAGACACCTCAGTGTAGAGATCTACAAGTATCTACATGTAAGTTAGCTGTCTAAGCTTCCACTATAGTCACTGGAGATGTAGGATTTAATTTAAGTGCTCACAAATAGGCATCCAGTGCTATTTGGGATGGAGTCAGGCATCCAGCCTGTCCTCCAGACACTCTTCCAGAAAGCTCTGGGGAATCCTATATTTTGTGTTACATGAACCAGTCTCCTGGTGCACCTCAGGTCCTCAAGGGTGCATCAGTGGCACTAGAAACCTATGTTTAAGAAACTTAATCTTTGTCTACTTTCAGGTGAGCTCAATTGTTCTCCAGATTCTTTTGAGTGTATTGACCAGGGGATCATAAATTGTAAAAAGGTTGTAAAAGAAACTCAACAAATTAAAAAAATATATCTACATATAGTAATGTTTTGTGTGAGGAGTCCCATCATGTCCATGTGTGTCAAATGCACTCTTCATGAACCTACCAACCTGGGCAACCAAAGGAGCTAAGACATTGTCCCAGTAGTTCACATGGAATTTAGACAGCAGATAGCTGTTCAGACCACAGCAAATAACTGCACATGGTATTTCTGGTATAGTTCAAGAGGAGAATAACAAGGAGAATAAAGGAGAAATCACCTGAGCAAAATATCTTTCTGCAAATAATGGCTTTAGGCACCTTTAGAAGTAGACAGTCACTGTACTACAACATCCCAGAACCTAAATTTTGCCCCCAACCCAATTTAGTTGCCTACAGCCTTCTTTGAATCTTACAGTTCATGCCTATATAATCCCCATGTTTGGAGTGTGTATAATTAAATACCAGAAGATTTGCATCGTCTCCACAGATTTCCTGTTAGCTGACCGCATAAGTTAAACTAAATACATACAGTGTGTGAAAGTACAATACTTATCATTTTGTGTCATTTTCATAAAAAATGACTGGAAAACAATTATTTCCCTAAAATTTGATTTTAGAATTTTGTGGCAGAATAGTTCCAGAAAAATAATGTGTTTCTTAAATCTGCTCCAGTGCAATGGTTACAGATCTCTGGCATCTCAATGATAGCCCTGTGTCTTCAGTTAGTCCTTTGCTTAAAAAGGGCATTCTTGGGTCTTGTTTCATTTCTCTGGAGGGGGATAATCATTCTGCAGCACAAAAAGAAGACTACCATTTTTAAGTGTTCTCATTAATTTCAGATATTTTATTCTGGAGCATCTTAGAGTCATTTTCATTACGGTCACTTATTCCCTAGCACAACAGCCCCACAGAGTGTATGTTTTTTATTAGATCATTCCTTCAAGCTCTGACTGGAGCTCCCAAAAAGTGCTTGTAGTCTGAAAAGTGACAGTAAAATGACATCGTAGGTTCCTATATGTCTTCTCCCAATGGATTCCAGACCTAATTTTCTCTCTTCACGAGTGAGAAGATGCTTATTTTCTCTTCTCCCACTTGCAAGCACAGCCTGTAATCTCAAAACCAAACGAGGTTCTTCTTACCTCTTGCTTCATTACTGGTAATAAAGGTTCTGCAAGCCAAGCTTTACCTTTCTAATGATGAGAATACATTCTAATTTGGTCTTCACTTTTGACTGTATTCCTCTAACCATATCAAGTCTTTATCCTGTCAACAGGATAAACATAGTAAGGGCCAATATTTGAATAAGAAGAGGTTACTTTTACGAGGGGAGGTGTCGTAGTATAACAGCATTTCCCAGAGATTTGTTAATATGTCAAGAGAAAATTGATATGTGGAAGATATCAAAGTTTGTTTCTGAATTTCTTGGGTTGGAAGACAATTAGAAATAAAATCAGAATTGGACTCTAATGCCAGCAGGGAGTCCCACTATTTTGTAAGATTATTAAGAAAGAAAAATCTAGAGGAAAAAAACATTTTTTTTTTTTTTTTAAGAACAGAGTACAATGTTTGGCTTTAGACCCTTGATGGCACCATTTTTATTGAACCAGTTATCAATTCCCCCCCCTATTTTCTCCTCTGCTGTGGAGACCAAATATTTCCTTTACGGCAGTATGGGGTAGCCAACCAGGATCACAAGTGACATTTCACTGACCCTCAGTCCAGGTAGATGTTTATGCATCAGCAGGCTCTTTTCAATCCCTCTCTTGTCTCTCAGAAAGCCAAGAAGCTGTTTCCAACAATTACCTTGACCATATCTGAGCAGGTCAAACCGTAGTCAGTTCATGTTACTCTGTCATCTTGAAACTAGAGGTGAGTGAAAGTTGGATTTGAGAGCAATAGAGGAGAGAATATAAAAATTAATATATCATATTATTAACAATAAGACATCAGCCAAATATACTGATCATAAAATAGTCACGAACTAGAATCAAGGGGTGTGAAACAAATCCTTTAATCTTCTTGCTTCACATCACACTGTTGTATTTTACGGTAGATTGCGCATTTCTCTTTGTGCTCCTGCAGTTGCAGGACTTTTTTTATTTTTAATGTGTATATTGCTGTTAACCTCACCATCTCTACAAAATCTCATAGTTCATTGCAAAATGTAGTGTAATGCATTTCACCATTCAGATTAGATATGGGTGATTATAACACAATAATAGTGTGCATGTGCTATACATCTATATGATCAAGCCATTCTTTTTTAAATATTAAATGGCCTCTTGGGGCAAAAAGTAGGTTAATCAAAATAATACTGTCAAGTAGAGAGTACAGACCTTTTTATAAAAGAAAATTAAGTAGAACTGGTAATTATAACTAGTGTACAACCTTTCAATGTAGTCAATAAGAAAGTCAATTTGCTTAAAATAATGAGGTATTCTGGCATGAACAATCTGTTCATACTTTGTTCCCAAGAGCCTCCAGAGGGAATCAGAGCCCTAGCTGACATTTGATACTTTCTGTCAATTTATCAGCTCTGTGTCAGTCTGAGTTTGTAAGATGGTGGTAGGAGGGTGCTTGGGGACTAATATGAAAACTGGGAAAACACAGTTGGTTTCTAGTGCCTGAGCTTATCCTTATCAAAAATAAATAAACCCCTCACATTTCCATCCATACTCACTCCAAAATTGATTTGGGATGTTTAAATATAGTATTAAACTAACAAGAATAACTAGGGTAATAATAATAATAAATGCTAGCAATCTTTAGGAGAGGTGAGGAGATCTTAAGCTTCAGGCTTCACTAATGGAGATCTGTTTGCAAACTAATGAGTATGGGAGAGAGCAGATTACCTCCCATTCGCCACTTCACTCTGAGGTTGTTCCTGTGATGCCAGGGGAGCTGTCAAGTGCCAGTCTTACTAAGACAAGATACTGGATGAGGTCAATTTGTTGGCCAGTTCAGAACAACATTTTCTGTATCTAGCAAATTATACAGATTTAAACCCAAACCATGGAGGCTTGTGTTCCCTTCCACTGCTCTGCTTTCAAACACATTCACTTTAGAAAGCTTTTCTTGGAGAATAGAAGCAAACAGCCCAGTTATTGGAGAAGACTCAGGGTCGCAAAAAGCTGTGGTTATGACAAGTTATCCTTCTTGTTTTGATACACTGTTCACAATCAATGTGGAGAGATTTGGAGACCCCTACAAATCAAAGGTGCTCCATCACAAAGCAGTATTATTAGGAGAGTGGTCTGGAAAAGAGACGTCTGTACGTACGCCATATAGAGGTCACAGCTAATTAATGGTTTGTGGTTAATGAGAATTCGTAATGATTCATGGTAATACTTACTGGTTCATTAAGATGTTGTGCTGTCTGTTCGACTGGCTTGCGGAATCATCAACATCTGAATGAAGACTGTCTTTAGATCACCAGAATCCGTCTTCTAGGTAAGGAGAGGCAACTCCAGGTTTTGCAGAGACTGATAAAACAGCCCTCCAAGATAATTGACATTACTGCTCAGCAAGATAGCTAGTCAGAAGAAGGGCAGTAGCTGGCCCATAATCTCAAATCCTCCTCAATTATGGCCAGGTGAGAATGGTCAATTATCCTGTGCTGAGGGAACTCACTGTGGAGATGAGACAAGTCACTGCCACCATCATCTTTCAAAAATAACCCCTGAAGACATGCCTGTGAGACCAAACAAATAACACTGCTTTTCTTCAGTAATGGCAATGTTACAAGAAAAAGGGGGATTCAGTATTGGTGATCCTTTTGACTCTGACACAGAGTAGCAAAAAGCAGACAGATCTCACCGAGAGCAAAAAGGGACTGAAGGAATAGAGTGGAAAACCCTAAAAACTGTGAGAACAACAAGGTCATATACTCATTTCAAAAGCTGTCTAGTTAACTGAGGAATTTAAGTGTCCTTTAAAGAAAAGCTTGTGCACATTTGTAAACAGTTCAGGGAAAAGTCACCAGTAGCAGGTACTCAGGAGCAAGCAATCTAGTTTGGGGACTTCTTGTGCACAGCCTTGCATGGGCATCCCAAGCATTACCTGCTTGTACAGAGGCTGGTGCAGGACCTGGTGACCTACCAAAATCCTTGCCCTCCCTAGTGCTCTGCTATAATTGTAACAAAAAGCTGCCTAATTTCCTTTAGCCTCTGACAGAAAGTGAACGAATTTGTTTTCTGATGCCTCCTCACAGGCCAAGAGGGGCGTGTCAAGCATTCCTGGGAATGTGCACAGCCATGCTAAGCCTCGCTGCTTTAGACCTTCTCTGCATGGATGCAGAAATCCTCTATGAGACATCCCTTCATGAGATAACAGCCTTCCCCAGAGACATTTCTGTGTGTCTCTTGGGCAAAAATGTGGAAGCAATGTGTTCATTGAAATGGAAGTGCTCTGCAAAGTCACAGAACCCAAAAAACTTCCCTCAGGGAAGCTTTAAAAACACCTGATCTCTGGTACTATCTATCTAACCTATTTTGAAGGTAAATGTTTGCTCCTCAGAAGGGTTTTTAATGTCTCCCAGGGGTGTGTCATCCTTACCAAAGCCACTAGTACTGCCTTTGGTCTGGCTGAAAAACAGATATATTACAAGTTATTTTGAAGAACACTCATCAACACATTGCAGCTGGTCTAGCGAGTGGCAATAGCTATGGGACAAACAGCTTGCTTTAGAGGAAGGAGCCAAAAAAAATTAAAAATATTTAAAGGATAGAAAACTTTATTAATCCCTAATGTAAAGCAGAGACAAGAACTTCTCTACCATGAGGCTTTCCTGAAAACCAACTTGACTCCTTTTCCAAATAAAGGAATACTTAGGTAGACTATGTAATTTTTCAAAATAAATTAAAAGAAAAAATACTCATCTAAAGTGTTACATTTCATCCTGTCAGCATCCTCACATTTTTCTGGAGTGACCAAATACAGAAGGCATCAATCAGCAAATTCTTACATTTCTACAAATATGAAAATGTGAAAAAAACCCTGATTTCAGTCTAATGTTCCTTTTAAAACTTTCCACATGAAAGAACTAGCTAACATTAGCCACCCTGCAGGAAGACCTAGATAGGCTGGAAGAGTGGGCTAAGGACAAATTTAGGAAGTTCAACAAGGACAAGTGTAAGGTCTTCCACCTGGGAAAGCATAATCCAGGATTGCAGCACAGGCTGAGATCAGCCCAGCTGGGAGCAGCTCTGTGGAAAGGGACCTGGGGGGGTCCTGATGGACAAGAAGCTCAATATGAGTGAACATCATGCTGCTGTGGCAAATAAACCCAAAGGGGTGCTGCATGGCATCAACAAGCGCATCACCAGCAGAGATAAAGAAATTATACCACTCTACTCAGCGCTTGTCAGGCCACACCTGGAATACTGTGTTCAGTTTTGGTCCTCGCTATACAGAAAAAATGTGGACGGGCTGGAGAAGGTCCAGAGCAGGGCCACAAAGATGTCCAAAGAACTGGGAAGCCTGTCATATGAGGAAAGGCTGAGAGAATTGGGTTTGTTCCGCCTTGAGAAAAGAAGGCTTAGGGGAGACCTTATCATGATGTCCCAGTATTTAAAGGGTGGTTACAAGGAAGATGGAGACTCCCTTTTTACAGGGAGTCATGTGGAAAGAAGAAGGGGTAATGGATACAAGTTACTCCTGGGGAGATGATGATTGGACACAAGAGGAAAATTTTTCATGAGAACAATCAGTCATTGGAATAATCTCCCCAGGGAGGTGGTGGATTCCCCAACATTGAGCGCTTTTAAGATTCATCTGGACAGGGTGCTGGGCCACCTTGTCTAGACCGTGCTTTTGTCAAGAAAGGTTGGATCAGGTGATCCTTGAGGTCACTTCCAACCTGGTATTCTATGATCCTATGATTAAAATGTAAAGGGAGTTACAATGGCAAACACAAATTCCTGATGCTGAAAACAGTGCACATTGCTTCCACTGGACTACAACAGTCCAGATAATTGCCTGTGCCACATCAACAACACATGTCTGACCATCTCCTCTTAAAACATGTTATCAAGCTAGGGCAAATTATGCACTCTCTCCTAATTAATTCCAGGGAAAAGCTGAAGTTTAATGGGAATTCAAGTGATAGCAGGAAATATTTCCTACGTTCACTACCATGGAGGGTTTAAGAGAGAAAAAGTTAAACCTTCCTATTATCTCCACACATCAGAGAGACCTTGAGTCCTTAAAAATGCGTAATAACTGATGAGATTATTTTCTATTCAGTTATTTTTAAGATTAAACCAATCTCTTGCTATGAAATTTCAAATACGAAGAACTATTTTTGGTTATATGAAACTGATATAACAGGGGAAATTTTCATACAATACGTAGCTGCAGAAAGTGGGTAGTTGCTTCAGACCCCAGCAACTCATTTGATGGTGTATTTATGCTCTTAACTGGGTTTATGTGCAAACCTACAAGGCACTTGAAGAATTCTGGACAGTTTTCATTTATATTGTCCAACTGACTGCTGATTTAGGATTCTCTGATTTTGGAAAACTTCCTGAAAATGCCTTAAATGAGCTGCTCTTGAAAATATTTCCAGGGCTATCTATAGGACAAAAGAAATGCAAAACTTTTTTTTTTTTTTTTTTAACTGTGTGTGTACCGCACAGGGTGAAATTCATCTGGCCACACATGGATTTCTGTATGTACACTAACACACATAACATATCAGTTTCAGCATTTCACCAAGTAATTCCAAACTCCCTCTGAAGAGAGATAGTTAATACATCCAAGAGTCTCATCCTATTTTAGACAGCTACAATTCATTAGATAAGTCTTCCCCCTAATCTCCACTGACTGTCATGGAGCCTAGATTCTCATAGCTCCAAAGCCTGAGCTCAGACATACACTCACCTTTCGTCAGATGAATCCCAGATTATTTCTGACTCTGATTTAACATTTTTCTAAGTTTTAAGATAAAGAAGTATTCTTTTTTTTTTCCCTCTTGTAGAAGTTAGAATTTATGTTGTTTCCCCAGCATTAAGGTTCTTCAGTCCTAAAGAAGAACACAATTCAGATTGTCTGATTTACCAGGGAATTCTTCATGCTGCCAGATGTAGCTGGTTATGGATATATCACTTTCAGGTGTTCAGATCTCATGAACCCAGTGTGCCTGGGTTTTATCCACACAGCAAAACTGCCCCATCCCTTGGTATCAAGTAGGCTTCTTTCCTCTCCCCACTTTTTCTAGTACCAATATGTAGATTTGTATGTAATTCCTTTTCTTAAATTGTGACACTAACTTACAAAACTTCAATAGCTGTTCATACAGGTTTGTTGTTAATAATAGGTTAAGTGATTTCACATGTTCACTTAGTGAGTCAGTACCAGAAATCCCACATATCTCCATTCTCCATCCCGTGATTCTGACAGCCAGTAAACTCTGCCTCTTCATGGCATGATGAACACAGGGAGTGAACACTAAGAATCATTAACTGCATCCACAATCCACTCCATGAATGTCTTTCACTCTGCTAGATCTCATTGCTCAATTATAACCTAGTCACTTATATTTTGCTGCTCATCATCAGAAGCTTCTTATCACATGTGGCATTTGCTCATTAAGGCTGAGATGTTATTCCCAGGATTCAGGCAAGGGTTAACATCAGGACTTGCATTCTCATTCTGTAACAATGTTGTTCTGAAGCATGACTAAAATGATCAGAAATTTGCTTCTTGAAGAAATGAAAGTCATTGTCAAATAAAAATGAAAACTTCCTAAGGTCCCAGTTAAACTAACATACCAGGCATGTATTAAATTAATTAGCTGTAAAGCTAACTAAATCAAACTATCCTTTTTTAATAGAGCACAAAGTCTCACCTTTGCATTTGCTATGCTGCCTGAATATTTAGTGTGCTCAAAGTGTTGAAATATCTGGTGACCTATGTCTGAAACTAAAGATAACATACAAAAAACATGAGCATGATTTTTGTATGTTGTCTTGAAATATCTTTTATAGATTTGTCACTCATTGTTGCTTCAAAAACACATTCACATTTACTATATTTCTTGTGGGACTTAACACCATGCTGTGTGGAAGAACTTTGACTTGTGTTGGACCGCTGCAAAAATCAATATCAAAGCACTGAATGTACTGCAATAGGGAATGCTTATTAATGTGCAGTTGAGGGGAGTAGTGAAAATGACCCATCCTAATGCTGTTGACAGCACATTTGTCTTGGTGTCTTATTGGTTTTAATTTGTCATCTGATAAATGTCCATTTATGTAATGGAGAGTTAAGTGCTCATTAGTTTACATTTAGCTTTGTGTCTAGAGCCAGGTCAGGCTGCTGAAACTGATGTTACATGAAAGCTATTAATAGTCACTAAAGGTTATTTCAATAAAAACAACGGAATGAAAATATTATATTTGTAACTGTTCAAATAAATTCATCATTTGGCTGCTTGATTGACTCTAAAGTCAACACAATAGTTTCAGTGTTTTTGGAAGATGTGGAATTTCATACCCCTTAATGTCAAAGAACTTTTGTATAAATTATTTATCAAATCAATGTTTAGAAATATGAAAATAAATCTATGACCTTTTTTACTGGTGAGCAGAGCGGGTGCTATAGAACACATATATAAAATTACTAATTTACATGGTGTCACATGTAGTGCAAAGCCAGCTATCCTGTGTCTCAGTTTTTATTTGTGCTTGATCAGTCTTACAGTGGAGTTATCAATGTTACTTATAATGAAGATGTTACAATAGAAATCATTACTTCTAGGGCTTTCATCTGAGACCTGCCGTATCTGATGAACAGCAAGGAAGGCATTCAGTGTGTTAATGAAGGACACTCAGCTGTTCTGGTCGTGTTCTGGCATGGGATGAGAATGTGCATAAGGTCAAGTTTTATGTATGTCTGATCTACACTCACTTATTAAAGCCAGTGAATCTGTTAAGATCCAATAAAATCTCTTTGCCAGTGTCTCCCTGTAAATGTTGGCTTCTTCCAGCTTGCAACAAGTTATTACTTTGCTCTGGATGTGAAGTCTGACCTCTACAGCTGAAGTTAAAATATCTTTAGTCTCAAATCCTTTTAAACACAGGAAGATAGTGGGGAGCTTAGTGTGTGATGTACATTACTGATACCTTAAAACAATACACGTTATGCTTTAAAACAACCTTAGCCCAAGCTACACACTGACTTCAAACTCATCCTGCATCTGCATGTTAATCATACTGAAAAAGTCAAAATGCTTTTGTACAGGTTTGAAAGGTGAAAAATGAACAAAGAGGACAATGAACTGCAGGGAGAATTATTTTTCATGTATTTTTGAAAATCTAAGCAAAGGGTTTCATCCAAATGACCACTTCAGTTAGTACCATACGGCTGAAGTTCTAACCTCAGCTTTCCCATCGATTGAATATGGTTCACCTCCTTCATAAAGTACCTTGCTTTTCACTGATGAAAAACACCGTGTAATAGCTGCCTGGCGGTGTTTTATATCCCACAGGTCAGTGAGGGCAACTTGTGCCTTGAGCGACTAAGCCATGCTTAATGAGTATCTGTATTAGCTTTCAAGTCTGGCCCTTTGACTTAATTTCTTTACTCGGGAGGCTTTCCAGTCCAGTTCCAAGCAAAGGCAAAACTGCAGACTTTGTGCTTCCAGTGTCTCAAGATGCCAAGTTTTCTGAAATGCCATGGATGAAATTCTGAAATGACACTTTTCTCAGATGACTCCTGTATTTTCCAGGCAAATACAGTGCCTGAGCAGCAGGAACTGAGCAATGGGGATCTGAAAAACCTGGACTATCAGAGTCACAATAAGAGTGGATTCTTCCCTGAAAGAGTCCATTACCTTCCAGAGACAAGAGGAGCACAACACCTGAGTTCAGATACAGGATGGCTTTGAAAGACTTTTGTGTTGTCAACCTCACTTCTTCCTAACAATTCCTGGACACAGTTGTGCTGAGATAGCCTGAGGTGCAGTCACAACATTTTGGAAATGTAACAGAGTTCAGCTGTACAGACATGAGCCATGCAGTGCTATTTGATTTGGGTTACCAGTAGAGAAGTCATCAGAGAGGCGTTAGGGACAGAGGAAATATCAATAGTCAATAATGATTCCTAATGTTCCAATGCTATGCAGAATTATTGTGATCGGGATTCCAAGGTTGAAATACAGGATGATGTTTTATCTTTCACAAGGTATCTCTCATGCTTTTCTTTCAGCTCTACATTCCTATGGACCTCAGTGGTCTTACTACATTTCACAAACTTAATTTTGTTTTTTTTAAAATTGTGCGTATCAATTTTCAAACACTTCAATACTTTTTCAATCCCTTCTCCTAAAACTGAAGAGGGTACAATTGAAAACAGTTTTAGTTTTTATTACAGCTTTAACCATCAGTGTTTAGCCCATTCCTGCAGCTTATTCATATCTGTTTGAAAAAAGAAAAATTCTTACTACTCCTTGTGAGACAAGAATGGAGAAAATAAGAGTCCACAAATTTTCAGAAGTCCAAAGAGTTGAGATCTGAAGACAAAACCTTCTGGCTGTTATCCAGAGCAAGTCTCATCTCACACACCCTGAGCTGAATCTCTAAGTGCACAATATTCCCAGAAAAATAATCCATGCCCCCATACCCCCACATTATCAAGTTTCAATCCTTCAATAATGCTCACAATTTCAAGAGAAGTCAGGACTTCCTCAGAGAAGTGGAGGGATCAGGTGAGGTTATTTTGTTTGTTGAAATCAAAATATGAAGTCAAATCTTTCCATGAATTAAATACATTTCTACTTCTTCTTTGTAGCCAAAGTATTTAAGATTAATTCTTTGCTATAAATTTCCCTCTGAGAGGTATATGATATCATAAATTTAACACATAGGAGATGAGATTTCTATAATTTTAAGGTTGTAGGGTTTAAAATGTAATACTGTTATATTCCTTTTTTAGTGTCCTTAAGCTATCCTCATCACCCTCAATGATTATAAAAATTTCATCTGGGTAATCTTGACCTGCCCATAATCATATGGAAAACTAGTAAACAGAAAGTAAACTATACTATTTGGAAGCATCTTAATTTTTTTTCAGTCTCAAAGATCTAGCGATTAACAAACCTCACCCATTCCATTGATTATATGTTGGCAAAATAAATTTACATCTGCCTCTCAAATTCTTCTGATAAATATCAAAAATCCCCAAACATTTGTTATGCAACTTGCAACATCAAATAATGATTCTCTACAGCATAGTTTCTTGTATTATATAATATAAGAACTGATCAATTAGCTGGAAATAAGTACACATTATCGTTCTCCATCAACTTGCAGACAGGGTGGTAACTCTTAAAACTTCAAAAATTTTTAAGGAGCAGTTTATAACCAAGAAAGTGTCTCTAATAGAGAAAGAGTTCTTAGAAAGGAATTGTTCTCAGGCTAAAATAATCTCTGCATCAGGTCTAACAACAAAATCTAGATTATATATAAATTTCACAGGACTTAATTAAGAAAATCAATCACATAAAGTATTTGAGAGAAAGTGACATTCAGTATCTATAGAGCAGAAAGTGATAGTAAACTCTGAGGATTGTTAAAGTAACAACACATCGACTGCTACAACATGGAAAATAGTCTTATGTAAAATGGAGAACTTGTAGCACAAAGACAAGGCTAGACAAAGAAAGCAATTATGTTCTTATCTACTGACAACTGCAAAAGGAGAAGTCAAGTGTAATATCATGTATTAAGAGGCAAAGTACCAAACATGAGGCCACAGCCATAATTTTTATTTCAGATGTGTAATTACATGAAGTCGTAAGACAACACAAAAAAAAGAAACCTCTTTTTTTTTTTTTTTTTTCAGCTCTGTGATTAGTTCTTGTTAAATCACTAGCTTTCTTTGGATTCAATTCTGAATTGAAATAAAATTTAATCAACAGCTAGTTTTGCTCTGTAAAGTTTTGATGGATTGATTCAGCTTTTCCCATATCCATGCAACAAATCAAAGAAATACAGAGGAAAATTCAACTAAGAAAGATTCAGTCACTCTGAGGGGGATATAAGTTGCTTCCTTTGGAATGAGAATTCCAGTGATCTTTTGAGTATTTTGGCTAAATGAGTTGCATACTTAGTTATTATGAATTTAGTGAAGGCTTGTTACAGATTTTAATGTTCCTTATTCTGTTCTCTTTGTTGAATAAGAAAGCTCAGCCACCATAAAATCGTCTGAGACCTATTTACCTTAAACTGGACTGATATAATGTCAAAGCAGTCCCCTTACTGGCTAGCTGGCAACAATTTTGGTAATTGTGATAGTTATTAATGGCCTATATATATTTTATTTTAAAAATTTTTACCTTTGTATTAGTAATAGCAGATCAAGGTAAACATTTGAACCGAATCAGAATGGAAGAAACTGAAAGATGGGGTTTGTAGGGAGCTGGCATAGGGTGGTGGCTGTAAATGCTTAACATCACCAAGAAATAACAGGACAATTGCACCAGTTCAGAAAAAAATGGGATTCAGGCTCCCATCTGTGGGTACAAGTAGTGCCAGTAAGAAGGACAGTTTCTTAATGACACAGGATCATATTCTGAGTCACTGCTGAACATACTGACAACACACAATGCCACTGCACAAAAAAATGCACCACCAAGGCCTTCAGTTCTGTAAAACCAAAATGAAGTAATTTTCATTTCTGTTACTGTATTACACAAGAAGCCAGTGGCAAGGATGGGACCCCATACTACTATTCTCAGTACAAACACAGAACAAAGAGTCTGCCCAGGTCAGGAGTTTTACAATCTAAATATAGCTCTTGATTTGTAGAGGGCAGGGTAAAAATTCTGTTCAGTCTGGCCAGCACTGGTTTAGCATGTGCATCACATTCTCTTTTTCCATTCTGCTTTCCAAGACCAATCAGGAGGGATCAACTAAGAAGCATAGTTCAGGCAGAATAGACTTACTATTTTCATTTTCTTCTACATAAATAATGCAATGTTATTATGGAAAGGAATAGAAAAAGATTATCCTCTTTTTAGTTCCAGTCCCTGGATGAAGGTTGAAAAATATATTATTGTAGTTTGCAATGTTACACTTGCGGAGAGAATTTGAATATCAATAAGCAGAGAGATTTTTAAATGGATATTTACATATAATATCACTGTATGTTTACATTTAATATCATATTGGATTTAATTTTATTATGTTCAAGAAAGCAATTGGGTGAAGAATAAACACTGTGGGATGTTATCTCATTGATATGCAGAATCAATATGATAATCAAGTTGCAGATATAAACTCATAAGAGAAAGCTTCTGACATTTCATCTAGGATCCCTAATTTCATATTTACAATGTGGTGTGAAACTATATACTGCAGTCGTACTGTTTAATTAGGAAGATTACTCTTGTATCTTTTTTTTTTTCTGATTACTTTTACTCTCCTTTCAAATGATGGAAGACTAATACTGGCTTCTAACAAAAAGTCATGAAGACTTTCCTCTTTTAAAAAAAAGTTTAATTAACAAAAATAAGGTAAATATATAAAACAGAAGATCATTCTTATTATAATCCTTGTGAGAAGTATGTTTGTCTTTATGAGTTAGAGTGGTTAGCGTGTATTTCCAATATCCTAAACAAGTGTGAGCTTGTGAAGGAAATTGTACTGGGTATACCTTGTATTCTTAGCAAAAATATAGTCAGGCGTGATGACTGGTAGGTATATGCTTGACGCTGTACTTTAGGGATTATTTTCACTATCATTTTATTCATTTAACAAGTGCAACTATTCTTTTCCTTGCATTTGACCAAATAAGCCTCCAACACATTTAATGGGTGACATGTTATATGTTCACTAACAGCTTGGCTGAAATACGTATCCAGCTGCTCCCCAGAAAAAGAAAGCCAAAAAACAGTGCACTTCCCTAAAGTTCACAGCCAGCACCCATAGGGTGGCTTTGTTGCATGACCTCTCTAAGGGTGTAAGTATCATCCTTGGACATCCAGAGCCAACGGCAGTAGAGCCTGGTGCAGGGAATGTACCAGAGCAAGTCCCCAGTGGTTTTGGGGCAGGGCATTGGCATGATGCGAGGCTGGAGAACAGTCTACTTTGGCTGGAGATGTTTTATATCCTTAAAGGTCTTGGGTGCTGAAAGGACTATGAATCAAATGTTCTCATCTATTTAAACCTGCCTTTAAATGTTATTAACAAATATTTCACTCTTCCCCTGGATCATACCTCAGAGCAGTATCACACACAGGGTAGAATTGTTACCCCTGCAATGGACTAAGCGAAGATGACAGTGACAAACTCTTTCACACATGTCTTCAGTGATGTGAGAACACCTCATGAAATATGTTTCTCTGTCTGAATTAAATAAGCTTATCCTTTTGCAAACTGTTCTATAAAAAGTTATGAGAGCAGAATGTCTCTAAAACTGATATATCATTAAAGCTTCTACAACATTCCAGGCATTGCCACTAGTAATTTTGTGAGTTAGGATTGATTGGGTCTCTATTCAAGAATAAAAAACGAGTGGTGTGCCAAGAATGTTGACAAGGAGCCATATGAATCCAGTCTTATCTCAGTGTTATTGCTCTTGCCAGTCACTATCTTACTATTAAGATAAAGCAAGTTACCCCGGCGTGTAAGCTACTGATTGAAGGCTGGATAATGATTTCTGGATTTCTCACTGCAGCTGCAATATTGGAGAGAGTCTGGAAGAAGATGGATTGGCAAATTGGAAATTTACGTTTTAGGATGTGCACATAAAAAGCAATTTAATGAATTTATATACCTGTTCATATATGTACTTCTCCCTGTCTTTCATTGGCATAAACAAATAGCATCTACTCTTCATAAATAGGTATACATAAATATGCCATCTCTGCTTGTTGGTATGGCATTTTAAGTGTGCAGAGATATTTAAACATAAAAAAGACATTACTTTTATTCTGAATCATTCTTTCAGAGTGATATATATCTCAATATTTGGGAAACATCAGTGTAGCTTACATATTGTGTATCTATAAGCAACGTATGCATGCATATATGTGAAATTCATATGTGGACAGTCCAATCCCATAAAATGTTTCACACTTTTAAGTGGCTTTTGGATCAGTCCCAGTATATATTTGTTGTCTAGATGCAGCAGAATTAATACCTCTTTTTTTTTTTTTTTTTTTTTTTTGGTTGCCTGTCTGATAAGTTATGGTTACAACAACAAGGAGCTGTGCTGGGGGAGAAGAGGTTATGAGATTCCAGAAATTTATGTGTTCCAGACAAGAATTAAACTAAGACTGTAAAGATTTTTTAAGAGATAGAGACAGACCTCATGGGACAGTAATAGGGCATTCCAGTAGGGTGCTAAAATCAAATTCCTCCTATACATAATTCAGATCAGGAATCTGAACCTCAGTTTCCACATATAAGGTTCACTCCCTAACCATAAAGTTATTAATAGTTTTGGAGTGACATTTGCTTTTACTTCTTTTGTGAGAGTTTATTTCCTATCAAAAGTACTATGTGTTTCAAGAATTCTACGGTTTTTGAGGAAAACTTATTTTATTGGAAGATCCTCTACCAACTCTACAAGACAGCTTTCAGTTTCAAATTTGAGTGTCTCCCAAGTTATTCTGGCTTCAATATCCAAGCTATCTGGTGAAGCAAGGATGTGCTCAGTGTCCTATATGTCTTTAAAAAACATCTAACACAACAGAGCATGGACTCAGTTAGACTTTCAGGTGTTAACATAATATTTTAAAACTTGTTACTAGAGCTTGTTACTGTAGGGCTCCCTTTGTATTCAATGGACAACAATAAGCACTTCAACAGCATAACTCACTTAAACTCGTATATTGAGATGGGATTAATCTTCTAGAGGTACCTTTTGGGGAAGACAGGACCATAGGAGCAGTCTTCCCTAACACTATCCGACATTTCTTGCAGGATTCTTAACACATCATAGATATTTCTCCTGGTTTTTTCTTATTGCCTTAAGCATTTATATTTGGGGATATTTTTTAAACTTTACCAACAATGCAATTATGACATATTCACTTGGAGGAAAAACCTACATATAAACATCTTCAATGTTAAATGTATATTGAATTAAAGAGTTAACAACTAATGTATACAATTTATATCTTCATTAGACGTTTGCATCACACCACTCTGTACAACAAACAGAAAAACAAAACCACAGATGTTTTTCCTCCTACTGTACTATTTCAGGTAGAAATTCTTGCTCTTATTTTATGGTAAACAGACTAGTTGGTATGTTTTCCTTTTTTATTTTAGTATTTTCATGATCTCAAAGCCCTGAATTCCATAAAAATGGAGATGTTAGGGGTTTTTTTAATGTTAGCTTATATCTATGAGATCAACACTGTTTTACTTTTAGTCTTGGGCTAGGCAGTTGACAGGATTGTCCTTCAGACTTTGTTCAGCTTGCCCAAAATAGACTTTAATGTTAGCGTTCACTTCTTAAAGCAGAGATAAAAAGCAAATATACTGTATGGTATGAAATCAGAAATAGCAAATGGATTGCTGCCAACTTTGATCATTATGACAGCTTTTGGATTTATTTTATTAATTGATTGCATTAAGGGATTGTCCGATCTAAGTCTTTTCCAGTTTTCAATTAGTGTTTAATGGATTTCAAGAAAACAATATTTTAATCTGCACTGGCACAAATTATATAGTTTGGTGTGAAATTCAGAAAAGGAAATTAAGGCACTGTTTACCGACGGTATGTAGGTCTAAGTGTTTTGTAAAGTCTTGTGTAGGCTCTGTTTATGTTACATATATCATACTTACATAAACTGGCATCCTCTACAGACCTCAAAATCCCTTGTAGACTATAAGCAAGCAGTATTATCTCCGTTTTTTTACACTTGGAAATTTAGGCATAGAGGCTAATCTGAAGTTCTGTTTAGCATAAAAGCTTTTCATCCAGGGTTTTATATTAGCTGCTTCTCTCTAGTGTGTTGGTATTTCTAAAGAATAATACATATATTACATACACAACACTTGCAAGAATGAAATTTTTCCTTCAGTCTATACATAGAAGCTGAGGAATAAGAAAGAAAAGTGACTTTCCCAAAGCTGGGCAGACAATGTGTGGCAGAATACACATCCAGCATTTTATAAGTCTCCTTCTCATCTAGTGTGGAATCCTGGGTTTATTCTTACCCTCCTGTTTTAACCAAGAGCTTCCTATTTACTTGTTAAATGCTGACAGATGTCTTCAGAACTGAAGATCACTCTTGTTCTGAGGAGCTTATTGTCTGAGTAGACAGTGTGAAATGGAATGTCTAAATCCCCGTTCCACCTAAATTGGGACTAAAGCTTCAAAAACCTAAATCCCACTCAATGATCCAGTCTGCCTTATTTCCAGTGAGTCTACCAGTAAAGGCACCCACATTCATTAGGCATCTCCTGACTCAGTACCTAACTTTAATTTCCCAAATATTCTCAGAAATACTTACTGTGCAGAGTTGGAAAATATCTCTTGATGTAGTTTCTGGTTTAGTCAATCATGCACACTGTGCTGATGTGCCCAGAGAAGCCCCAAGGCTGGAAATGGACAGGACCATAATAACATGAGTGCTGCACAGCTTTGCATAATATTAGGACATGAAGCAATTTGGATGAGAATGCCTTCCATTCTTCCATTTACATTACTGTAAGAACAAAAGACAAGAACGAAAACTCCCAAGGCAAGGTAGAAATCCCTTGGCTACCCACATTCAGCTGGTTTTCCTCATAAACTCTGTTTCCTGGCCCATGATGTGCACTTATGGTCATACAGTGCTTCATCTTCAAGACATTCTCACCCAGAACACTCCAAACCTCAAAACTGGTCAAAGTTGGACTGAACTCTGCATTTTAAGAGGCAATGATCTCTCCCCGTTGAACATATGCATCAGGGGCAAACTAAGGTGGACTTGTTTTCTCTTCTTCACCTCCTTTTCTCCCCAGATTTATATTCTCAAAACTTTAGTAAGACAATACTAGTATTTGACATTGAAATCCTCCTAGTAAATATACATCATGAGTCTCCTAAATCTCGTGTTCTGTCATTTGTTATTTTTTGCTTTTGTCTGCTGACACTTCTTAATTTAATGATTTGGAATAGCCATTCTTAAAGATGACCTTTGGATAGAAATTTTGAAGGTGAGAATGTGGTTAAACATCCTCAGCCTGAGGAGGGAAGTTCAAACTTACACCACAGAATGCCCTAATTATTCAGGTTTGGAGTATCCTAAGGAATGAAGTATCAGAATGGGAAGTGATGAGAAAGCAAGGTCTTTTAGGCAGAGCAAGGAAATGCTAATAAAAAAGGGCAACAGAGAGGCAAACAGCTCAGAATTTTAAAAGGAAGAGCCCAAATTTGAAGCTAGAAGAGCCTCTGAAAAGAGGAAGCTCCCTGTTATCCAATCCAGATCTCATTGATATTTTCTTATTTTTTGCTGCTGAAAAGAAGCATAATATACCAGTATTTCACAGTGTTTCTAATTTTCTGCTCAAGCTGCAGCCTTCTCCTTACAAATGTGCCATAACTTAGCTTGTAAACTACTGATTATGAAACTATGCTAAATAACGTGCTAATGCAAAATTTTATATGTCTGTACTGATTTTTATTAATCTGGCATACGTATGTGCCTATGCCGAACTATAAAATATGTCAGTTGTTTCATTGATTTACAGTATGAATTACAGACTGTCACAACTTCAGGGTGTGCAACAGTGCTTGGACTCAGAGTTTCATCATTCAGTGTTAGTCATTAAGATACTGAGATGCTAAAATTTCAATCCCCCATATGCAGTAAGCAACTTCTATAGGGCAATGTGTGGTATAAATGAGGTAAAACCAGAGCAAAGACTGTAAATTTTCAAGGAATTTAGTATGCAGTTAGCAGCATGTAGATCCATGAATGTGATTAACAGTCTCATGCAAGTAAGGCAGCTCCTCTAGCTGTCAAGATCTTCACAAAACAAAACCCAATTACACATAAACAGATCTTGAATTTTCCCTCTGGGCTTGTGTTTCTCTTAGCTATAGATTTCATTCTTACTTTTTTTTTCCAAATGTAATATTTAATACATCTAAAGGTTGCCATTTTATTGAGGAATTCAAACAGCATAATCCCCTGGGTGGCTTTCTTTGATCATATGTGGTACATTTTAAATTGAATATATTGACAGCCTATTATAACATGATTTGTCTTGTAAATTAATTTTCAGTTAGTTTTTAATGTATGTCAGATATGGATTGTAATCAGTTCTTCTGTTTATGTTTTAATATCATGACCACTTCTTTCATGAAAGGAAAAAAATCTTCTACAAAAGGCTTAGGGCTTCTTTCAGTAAAGCATGTCATTTCATCTAAAAGGGCACAAGTGAAGGTCACTTGCAACAGAGTTCATGTGCCTTAACTTAGGCATCTAAAAATTGCTTCTCTGAATCTGAACTATGTGTGTTCCCTGCATAGTCTACACAAAGAAATTATTACTTCTTAAGGGTTATTAATTTTCTCCAAAATAGTCAATTTTACTAGGTCAAGTGAATTGTCCTTTGAAGGTGCCTATTTCTCTCTAGTAACTCCAGAGTTTATATTGTCTAGTTCAGACCTCAACAACTCAGTTTTTAGGGTAGGATTCTGTTGCTTAAAATAGATACCCAGGGTCATCTGAGATGCCCTCTGGTATCCAAGACATGCCCATGGGGTGACAGATATGATGCAGGGCCTACAGCAAGCCTAAGATCTTGTAAACTAACAACTATATACCAGGCAGGATAATCCACAACACAAAATGAGCACTAACCGTCTATCTGAGGCACCTGAATTCTATCCCTGATTTTAGGTGATATATATTCCACCCTGAGTGACTCCAGCAAATGGGTGAGGGGGTAAAGGATTACATTCACTCCCCAGAGTGCTGGTTTAAGGTTAGGCAACTCACATTCAGTAGGTTTGAGGTTA
Organism: Strix aluco; assembly: GCF_031877795.1. Taxonomy (NCBI): domain Eukaryota; kingdom Metazoa; phylum Chordata; class Aves; order Strigiformes; family Strigidae; genus Strix; species Strix aluco. The sequence continues at coordinate 83,065,974 of NC_133935.1, read as the reverse complement.
AGATGCTGAACTTTAGATGTCAACATATAGTTGTGTATCTGTGAGCGGGGTAGCTGAGCTCCCATGGCTGGCAGTTGCCAATACATATGTATCTTCTACAACCTGCGCTGCTCAAGTGTATCTATCTTAGGCATATTAGTGGTTATGATACAGGATTCACGACAGACCAATGTCCATCTGGACTGGTAGCTGAAAAGTGGATGAAGCACCTGTGGCATCTCTAGTAACCTCAATGCCAACATGTGGGCAGATGGATCAAGCCCCTCATGATACAGTTATTGGAGTCTAGACAATCATAGAGTAAATCCCACAAGAAATAATTGCATGTTGCCAGATGAATCACACCTCAGATAACTGTTTTTGTAACTAGATCTCCATTAACTGTTGTGAAGGATCTCGTAACTAGTGCACATGTAAGTGCCTGTCTGCAGCTGAATCAATCTAATATTAAAACCTGATTGAACTTTAGTTTGCATGACAAGCTACTTCTGATCTAATCCTCTCTAGACAAGGTCCACATTTCTAAATGTATTTTCCTCTTATTCATTATCAGTGTTAGAAGGGGGATAAGACAATCCAAGGATTCCTCTTTCAGTTGGCTGTGACTGTGACACTTCTGTTGAAAGCTGTGGGACTAATCTGTCTGTCTGAAAAGTCTGATAAATTGGGCAGTATCCTGTCCCCTAAAACAGTATTTTATCTGCAAAATGCCTCAGAAAAATTACTTATCTCCACAGCACCAAAGAAACCAGCTCAATCCTGGCAGCAACTTTAAAGGAATTCTCTGTTCAGCTGCTCAAATGAACAGATTTAAAAGTAACTTAAGTTACAGTTTCTATTTGCACAAGTACTTATGCTGAGTCTGGAGGGGCCTTTAATCTATCAGACAGAGGCAGGATAAGGTCTAATAATTGCATGCTGAAATCAAAAAAGTTCAAACTAGAATTAAAAGGAAACTCATTTATTTTTTAACTGTATAATGAGCTAACTTACTGGGGCAAATTACTAAGTGTCATTGTAGTCCTTAAATCAAGATCAGATATGCTTATAAAACATACATCTTAGTTTAACAACATATAGCTGGCTTGAGGCAGAAATCCCTGGATGAAGTATGGCATGTGTTATGCAGGAATTCAGACTAGACAGAGGTCGAACTAGTTAATCATAATGGTTCTCTACAGCTTTAAAATCCACAAGCCTATTAATTTCAAGCAATGGGCAAGATACATTCATGTAAAACTTAATTTCCTTAGGGTCTTTAACCCCACTTTCTCCTTGTATACTACTTTCTGCCCCTATGTGGGACTGAAGTCTGCTGCTGCTTTGTGACAGACTGTGGTACTTCAACAAATAAAAACCAGGGTTTAACTTCTCCCTCACTTCCGAAGTAGTAGCTAAGGGGAAGAGTAGACGCTTTCACATTTGCTTTCCCAATATTGCATGGCCCAAATCTGAGTTGCCATGTTTAGTGAGATATCTTCAGTTTTAGTCTGGTGATACCCCAACAACATCTTTGAAAGGAACCCTGTTTTAGATCATCAATAGGGTCCTGCTTCTGGAGGTTTAGGTGACAACATAATGTTTGCTTAGACAGCCCTGGAGATGTATAACTCCCCCTCCCTTGCCTTACAGAGAAGTGTTATATTTATGGGGCAAAAAGAATACCAAAGACTCAACTAACCATAGAATTACACATTAAATGAGATGCCCTTAAAATGTAAGCAGCTAGACATCTTGTGAGCAGTTCCTGCCTTGCTAGTTGTTTTTCTGTCCAAAAGAGTAAATTAGTGTTTCAACGGGAGCATCTTAGTGTCAGTGATCTAATGGACACCTGGAAAATCATATTAAAAATTATCTGGGAAACAATGAGCTTTGCTAGTCCTCAGGTTCTAAACTAGTCCATCAACAACTAACTTCAACACTGACTCATGATAAGACAGCAGTGCTTGTGATGTGTATGATGGATAAAAATCATATGAAAAGAACAGTAAACCTGGATAGTAGCCTATATGTCTATTTTAATGTAAACTCTACCTTGGGAAAGAGAATTATGCAGCAAATACAGAGACACTGCCATTACCAATGTAAAAAGCTCTTACCAGTGTATCAGCTGGGATAAGTTGTGCTCAGAAAGACCAAAATCATCAAATGTTGTTGCTATCAGGCACCCTATGGTCTGGTCCATTTCTATATGTGTAGTATTTTCTGTCAGCATCAGTAGACTGCATTTTGGAGTATGGATGCACTGCGAAATCACTATGCATTATATTCATGGTTTGGGATACAGTACTTTTGAATTTCGTGACTCTTATGCTGCAGAATACTCAAGAATTACACTTTTCTGTAATGGAAATGGGAAAGCCAAAAGAGATCTTTTTCACTGCATGCCTTTGATCTTGAAATCATGTATGTGCAGGAGTGGGAGAGTGCATTTGTCGCTATAACCATTCCTTATTTTCTGGTGAGAAATGGCATGCAAAGACAGCACTTCATTTCCTGTTAATGTCAGTGGTTGTTCTGACCACGTAAGAATGTGGCACTTTACTTTTCACTGTAAAGAGGACTAGACGGGGAAGACAGTAATTATAACTTCATTTTTAATATTTGATTTCTTACAAACCACAAAGCCTCCAAAACTGAAACCCTTAACCCCAACATCTTTACTTTTCTTCTGCAATTTCTGCCAGAAATGCTTATTTTTGTGTCTCACTGGATTTGATCCACAGATTTCCTGGTGATTTCAGGACAATCAGTAACAAGCCTATACAAGTAGAAATAGGCAGCAGATAGGACTTTCAGAGCCAGTAATAAGCTGAACCTTTCTTTGCACATCTCAACTTTTTTATGTTAAGTAACTTTTTAGTTCTGTTTGACCACCTGAGAATTTTTATTGGTTTTGTTCATCACAGGCACTACACAATCATCACTTTACCACTTTGCTAAGTTCCCAACCCCAGTTCTGGTGACCCAGATTGCTACATGGCAGATGTTCATGCAGAGATGAATTTGTTCATGCGCAGTAGATCTAAAGTGAGATGAGTCAAATTTATCTGCTTCAGACCCATCTTCGCTGACTGACCTCTTTATGTTCTATTGTCCACTGGATTTTTTTCACATTATAAAGACCCATTGTTAATAAACTACAGATCACAGACAAGTTGGATTTAGCATATAGTATTTTCACATTAGTTCATTTGTGATCATTGAAATAGATATACAAAATATCATGGAAGAACAGATGAGTACATTTAACCATTCTTTTTGCAATTATGCCCATGCATAATTTAGCACCCTATGGCAAGGATTTCAGAAAAGAGCTGGTAACTTATTGCTCAACCTCCCTCAAGGATCAATGGGAATTAGACTCCAAAATCCCCTAAACACAGATGAAAATTTCAGTTCAGACCAACACATCTGTAATCCCAGATCTAGCAAAGTGTTCAAGCCAGGATCCATACAGGTCTTTGGAGTCATAAATTCCATGGAAATCAGCAGGACTTAGCTGTCTAAATGCCTCATGTATTTGAACTGTATGAAAAGATAGCTTTCAGGTTCTTGGTTTCATGGACCCTGTTAGACTTTATTTTTCTGTTATAGCTGGGCAAATGGCTACATTCTTTGTCCTAAACTAGTATTTTTTTCTGTCCTTTCCTTTTAATTGCTTTTGAATTATTCCCTGCTAGTTATCACTATTTCTAACTCAAATATGGGTTGAAAAATATTTATAAAGAACTCCATCCATCATCAGAAAGACAGTTTCTAAAGGTAAGTCCACATGGTTTGCTGTGATACAGACCTAATAACTGGCTTTTCAACCTGCAATAAATATTCTTTTTCCCTGTCCTCTCTGATTGCTCCATAATTAACACTAAGGAGACACAGATTTAACTATCTGACAGATATTTATTTAAAATACCTTCTGCTGCATATATTAACATTTCTGTATCTACTTTTTTAATGCAACTTTGAGTTCTGCAATAAAATCAGATCCAGAGTTTGGTTATGTTAATAGCCTTGCATGGCAGTGGTATAGATCAATTTGGAAAAAGAGATGAATCAGTCATCTGCAATATAATTGTATGTGTTTACACTGTAGAAATGTTTTTAGCATAAAAACACAATAGAAACATATGACTCACATCAATATCACTTAAGCTGGATAAATTGTGAAAGGAAGCTTGGTGGAAAGAAGGATTTAATGCTCTCCACATACATGTACTAATATCATATATTTATGCATTAACTAAGTCTTTCTTCCGAACCTCTGCATAAAGGTAGAACTGCAAATAACTGCTACTATTCAACCCCCTGGTTAGTGAACGCAGTGTCCATCCATGAGGTCAGTTTTATCACTAGCTCTGGCTATCTAATGCATCTGCCCACTAAAAACCCAGAAACCAGCTGATAGAATAGGACTTTCAGTCTCCCTCTCTCCTCTCCTCTCCTCTCCTCTCCTCTCCTCTCCTCTCCTCTCCTCTCCTCTCCTCTCCTCTCCTCTCCTCTCCTCTCCTCTCCTCTCCTCTCCTCTCCTCTCCTCTCCTCTCCTCTCCTCTCCTCTCCTCTCCTCTCCTCTCCTCTCCTCTCCTCTCCTCTCCTCTCCTCTCCTCTCCTCTCCCCTCCCCTCCCCTCCCCTCCCCTCCCCTCCCCTCCCCTCCCCTCCCCTCCCCTCCCCTCCCCTCCCCTCCCCTCCCCTCCCCTCTCCTCTCCTCTCCTCTCCTCTCCTCTCCTCTCCTCTCCTCTCCTCTCCTCTCCTCTCCTCTCCTCTCCCCTCCCCTCCCCTCCCCTCCCCTCCCCTCCCCTCCCCTCCCCTCCCCTCCCCTCCCCTCCCCTCCCCTCCCTCTCCTCTCCTCTCCTCTCCTCTCCTCTCCTCTCCTCTCCTCTCCTCTCCTCTCCTCTCCTCTCCTCTCCTCCCCTCCCCTCCCCTCCCCTCCCCTCCCCTCCCCTCCCCTCCCCTCCCCTCCCCTCCCCTCTCCTCTCCTCTCCTCTCCTCTCCTCTCCTCTCCTCTCCTCTCCTCTCCTCTCCTCTCCTCTCCTCTCCTCTCCTCTCCTCTCCTCCCCTCCCCTCCCCTCCCCTCCCCTCCCCTCTCCTCTCCTCTCCTCTCCTCTCCTCTCCTCTCCTCTCCTCTCCTCTCCTCTCCTCTCCTCTCCTCTCCTCTCCTCTCCTCTCCTCTCCTCCCCTCTCCTCCCCTCTCCTCCCCTCTCCTCCCCTTCTCTCCTTCCCTCTCTTCCCCTTCCCTTCCCTTCCCTTCCCTTCCCTTCCCTTCCCTTCCCTTCCCTTCCCTTCCCTTCCCTTCCCTTCCCTTCCCTTCCCTTCCCTTCCCTTCCCTTCCCTTCCCTTCCCTTCCCTTCCCTTCCCTTCCCTTCCCTTCCCTTCCCTTCCCTTCCCTTCCCTTCTTGACACTGTACTTTATAGCTCTAATGTTAAGGATACCCAGTAAAGGTACTAGATGCAAATAAAGCATGAACATCATCACTGAGATTTTGGAAGCCAGCTAGGGGACATCACAACAAAACTACAATTAATGTCAAGGGTTTTGCAGTAATATTCCCCAAGTAGCTCTGACCACTTCAAGCTGTGGCTGGCTGAGCAATCTGGGGTGCAGAAACCCCTCAGGGACAGACACTAAAGGCGGCATCATTTCATGCTCAAAGCTCAGGAAATAAAGGAAAAGTGTAAATATTTGCACTGTTAGTGCATGCTAAAGGATTCGATTCTGACAGGCCCAAGGCAGTGTAAACCCAGCTCATGTGTGACTGTGAGTCACTACAGGCTAATGCTACCCAAAAACTTGGTAGTCTTGGGCAGTGAATGGTATCACTACAATGTCTCTATTCTTTCTTTCATGTCTGCCAGGTGGTGACTCCATTAGTGTGGCTGTAGGACCCAAAATCACTTTGGAACATAGATGAAACAGACATAAAAAAAGTTACTGATCTGTCAGGATGCACAAAACCTAATCTTGCTGATCCTGGTCATTTTCCTACTATCTGTAGTGCAGTTCCCTGGAAACTTAGCAAAGGGTTTTACCTGTCCTTCATGGCAAAATCTTCCTGACCAAATGAGCCAGAAGGATGTCATTGGTTAAATATCTCTTTTGCCAAAAAAAGTCTTTGTGTATATTCTTTCTGCACATATATATGAACATGCATCTAGAATAGAAGAATCTCTTATAGACATGTTCTAATGCTACTGTCATCACAGCAATATCTGGGCATTTTCATATCAAGCCTTAAGGTCCATGATTAAGACCTGCAATTTATAGATCAACTTCTCTCGAAGAATTGAGTGTGAAATACAGAGCGTTGTTTTGAGAGGGTTTTATTTTGTTTGGGGTTTATTTTCAACATATATGCTGAGGTCTGACAAGATGAACACTGTTTTCAAAAATAGCAAAGTTGCAGATGGAGGAAATTATTTGTTTATGGTATTCTCTATCAAAGAAGTGTCACAGATAGATGGGTTTTACTCAAATATTAGAGTTTGCAACCAGTTCTCTGATTTAGCTGGGTAATAAGTATATACTCAGGCAACAAGACAGCTTGCTGTTGGCTACATATATCATGTTCAAAAGTACAGAGGAATCCCAACAAAGCCACTTGTAATTTGCACTCACTAAATTGGATACAGATCCACCTTTTTTTCCAACAGTAGCCTAGAAATAACAAAGGTTTTGGGAAAAATGCCTGGTTTTGGTTGAACATTTCTTCTCGTTGGCTATCTGCCACCACAAACACAGAGGGGATATAATAACAGTCATTTGGAGTTCTGTAAACCTTGTCATCTGAGGACCTCAGAATGCTTTCCAAGTGTTAATTAAATCCTCACAACATCCATGAACCCACGCATAGCAGATTTCAGGTTGTTAGGCTCTCCCTGTGACCACAGCGGCTCACTAACTCTATTGCTCTTGGGAGGCTTCAGACCCTTTCACACCAAAGGCATGAGTTGCATCTCAGCCACTGCACTGCCAACCCAAACACCGGCACTGTGGTTTCAACCTAAGTCTTTCAAAACATAATTAGGTGAATTTTTCAGAGAAACTGAACACCAGGACTTTACTTACAGTGGAGGTTTAAAACATGTTAACCTGTTTTGGGGGGATAATGCTTTATTAGCAGCTTCAGAGACAGCAGCTTAAAAAAACACTCAGGTCAGTACAGAAAGAAATTGTTCCTTAGTTCTGAAAAAGCACACAATACCTCCCCATGTTGCTGACTCCAAGTAATAAAGAATCATGAGTTCCCTCCAAAAAGTTCTTTTAATAGTCTTTTTGTCTGCAGGCTTTTTGCTCCCTGCCCAGTTCTTGAGATATTTGAGTTTTAAAGTTCTTTGGGGTGGGAAAAGATTTTTCCCACAACCATAAAGAAATGAAAACAAATATTCTTTTCAAGTCACATGAGTCATTAAACTAGAAAAAATCAAATATTACAAGACCTGATATAAAACCATGAGAGTTAGCAGTGTCATTTGTTTACATCTTTAACGTGGCATTATTTTCTCTTAATAGTCAGTTCTGAAAAGACAGTCAATCTCAAACTCTCTGCAGAAAGAGCTCTTTCTCTCTTATTGCACTCTAATAGGCATCTTGCAATATGTCTCTGAATATATCTGGAGTGATGATCTCAAACAAAATGCCATCTGAATGTTTTTATTTTTTTCCCCTCCTATGCATATTTGTTTAATCTACTGAGTGCATGTGAATAAATCTTGCACTAAGCTCTATAGAGAGGCAAGAGTGAGGATGTGCTATGACACACACAGAGCTTTGTCTTGTTACCCCCTGTTGGTGCGGTTCAGGTTCTCAGTTCTGAACATCCTAAATTCAAATCCCAGTAAGTCGCCTACAGAGACAAGTATTGCATGCATATCACAGTAAGTATTCTCCAGGTAGCCTTCTAAAAGTGCTTCTTTACCTGGAAATATCAATGTACAATGTACAATGTATTACCAACCGTGCACTCTGGAAGGCCATTAACTCCTGTCTACGTTGTAATCACAGAAGAAACTGCACAATGCTCTTAGTGACTACATTGTAGTGTAGATACACAAGAGGTTGCTTTAAAATGCATTGTTTGGATGCCATAACAGTCCCACTGCGGTAGCCTGAAGCTCGTTTGCTCTACCAAGAGACCTTTTCAGGCCATATTGCACATGCAAATCGTAATGACATTTCTTCTGTGTTCAGCAGAAGTCTGTGCAAATTAAAGGTGGTCTGAAATGGTTAGCTAGCCCATTTTATAACTCAGGACATACCAAATAGCAAACTAGATTTCCAGAAATTGCTTCCTCTGACATTGTTATGATGAATATACTTGAACAGTGCTACATACAGCACCTTTCTTGGTTTACAATTAGACATAAACCAGCTTTTGACAGACAAATGGTAAATCCTGTTTTTCCCTGTCATTCTGCAGTACTTTGACGTCACCCTTCTTCTTTCTGTTACTCCTCCCAGTCTTAAAGAGCGCCAAGACTCAGCTCCTGAAGACAACACCTACAATATCTCACACATCATTATCCTCTAGGAACTATTTGATGCAAACACACTCATCTAGGTATTTACAAATCTCAGCGTAAATTCACCGAGCAGGAATTCTGTCATAACAATCTAGATGCCACCCACTGGAATGGGAAGGTTTGGGGACAGAGGGGAAACAGTTGAACGCAGATAATTTGACCTTTTTAGTTTAGTTTTTTACATTGCCTTATGTGATGTTCTCACAAGGAAAATTAGGAGAGAGAAGGTGCCAAATCACTTGAGTAATTCATCAAAAGTAGATTGTTATCAAATTAGAGGGAGATATCAAGCAGAAGTTCCAGGGAGTTCTGCTTTAGACTGTATTGAGAGTCTCCATTAAAACCTCAACAAGGGAGTAAAGACTGTGTTCACTAAAACTGCAGATGACACAAATCCCAGAGGAACAGAAACCACTCTGAAGGACAATAGAATATCCATAAAAATCTCAATTGCAGTTCTTTCACTGGTTTTAGATCTTCTGGAAGGATCCCAAAAGATAGTGATGGTAACGTCTAAATTTATTAAGGTTTATTTAACCTGAAGCCAAGAATTCTAAAGGGGATATAAGTGTTAAAGGTATGAAAGGCTATTAGAAGTAGAAGCTGATGCACAGGACTGAACAAGCTATCTCAGCCTTACACTGTGACAAAAAGAAAGATTCAGTTTAGACATTAGAAGCAGTTTCTAACAATGAAGACAGTAAAGCTCTGGAATAAATTGAGAAGGAAGGGGGTAGAGTCCCCACCAGATTAGAGAAATATCAGAAATGATGTAAGGTGAAACTGATCCCAACTCAGAGAAAAGACATTTCCCACCCACATTTACATTTCATTGTATCCAGTACCATAGAATTTGAGTGTCTACAAAACAACTACTGTGGTATTTGTCCTCACAGCAAGCCTATTAAGTAGGGAAATAAATATTATTTAATTTTTGACATGAAATGAATGAAAATAAATGAAATGTACCTTTAGCAAAGGCACAAAGAAATTACAAAGGCCTGGATCTAAAAGATACTTGGAATCTCACACCCACTGATGTGCCGGTGATACCCTGTAAATCTAGATCAGTAGCAGGAACATACTTAAGTCTCTTCTGTTCATTATAACATCTGAATTGCGTAATTGTCCTTTGTTCCATTTCGTGTCCCAAGAGAAAAAAGCGACAATTCCTCTTCTCCTAACCTATCACACCAGCATGCAGTCTAGAAACATTGTGTATGAAGTAATGGATCTAGTAAGTGCAGTCTATAAACCAATAAATAGGTCTCTTGGCAACTTTACAGCGCATTTCAACTTTGATCATAATTTAAAAGGTGATACTTACCTGTATCGTGACTGCTCTCCTTTCAAAGTCTTGTTTCTCATGAAAAGTGGGATAAGATGTCTTTGAAGCTAACAGACATCAGGATATTACATTAATGCTATATTGACTCAGCCCTTCATCCTTCCAAGGTGTATAAATTGAGTTGCATGCAGGCAGTTATGTGATGAGACCTTTGAAAGGAGATATCTATGTGCTCATTATCATCACTATTACTGTATGTGTCCCAGAAAGGCATCATAGTGGGACATAGTAAGTAAAGCACAGAAATGTGGGACTTGGGAGATCAAACTGGTGTTCCTGTCATGACCTTGGACATGTAATTTCCCCTTCCTGTGCCTCAGTTTCTGCTTTTATAAATTGAAATAATTATACTTTGCAGACTACGTTAATATCTGCAGATTAAAAACACTGCCTGAGAGACAGCTATTGCTATTACCTTTATCAGTGTTTTATCTGGGCAACATATTTTCCACCCGTAACTGCCAAGAGCTTGCAGCTTAAAACAGGAAACAGAAAGCTTTATCCTCATTCTAGAGAAACAGAGACACACAAATCTAGTGCATTTCCTTTGGTCACAATGGAAATTTGTAGATAAATCAGGGGTCCAGTTTGCAAGTCAGTGCCTTAAGCATAGGCTTTTTCAGGTGTTCTCTCTGGACATTAAAGATTTAGTGGGAGTTTTCATGAGAGACTGGATTGGTGCCAATATCCATGGCTAGAATTTTTCCCTTCCTCTCAGGTTATGCAGAAAACTGTCTGCTGATGGTTTGCTGGCCTGCCTGACACTCCAGAGGTGACCATATAGCAGTAAAGCTGCACAGATTGTAAATTATACAGATCCTTTTATCTTATGAAACAGCAATCAAAGGCCTACACAGTTTTTCCATCCATTTATTTGAATGGAAGGTGCAGCAGAAGAGACTCAGTACGTGCTGTAAGGTGTCAAGGGTTTGGAAAAGTCCCAGCAACAAATCATGCCCATTCAGAAAAGGATGAATCAAATTTTGAAACTGGGTCAATGGACTGAGGCATAAATCCTGCCTGTTCTGCAGAGCAGCTTCCTTTCATTGTCGCTCTGCATGGAGACCAAGGGCCAAATCCGGCATAATGTAGTAATTGTACATTTAGCTGCTGTTACCACATTACACACGAGGCAGTTTCTTTCCTCTTGGTTACTCTTTTGTCTTACCTTTGCTTTCTCTCTATCTCCCTTGTTTCTGCATTTCTCTTCCTCAACATTTTGTTCCCTGGTGCTACTCTCCCTTCGCAAATTAGTGAGTTTCATTATAACTTCCAAGCCCCATTCCATTCACCGGAATGATCAATGGCTAAATAATATCACTGATACTAATGTATCAATATATCTCCTTCACTTCTACAGATTAAGCAAAGATTGTGGTACTCAGACTTCTGATTCACTGCTTCAGGCTGATGATATATCTGACACACAAGAAACTAAATATCATATGCTTGCTTTGCATGGAAGGCTACCTTTTTCTCTGAATGCTTAGGTCTTGGAGGCTATATAAACATAATATTCTACTGGATTTAGGACAGGAACTTCAGGTGGAATCACCTGTGCTCACAAAACATTTTATGAATGTTCTTACTAGAAGAATTAGATTTTTAATAGTATTTCCTATGCACCTAATCCATCAAAGGTTTTCTGTCCCAGCTCCCATAGTAGTCAAAGTCTAGGTACTCAGCATACTCTCTTTCTACTATCTAAGAATCAATGTCAAGAAACTACATCAGTGGCTTCCTGGGCTGTATTAGGCACTGCCCAGTCGTGGGGTCCCCAATACAAGATAAAGGTGAAAGTACTGGAATGGATCCAGCAACGGGCTGTGAAGATGATTAAAGGACTGGAACATCTCTCGTATGAGGAGAGATTAAGAAAGCTGGGACTGTTCAGCCTGGAGAAAAGGAGGCTTAAGATCTTATCAGTGTGTATAAATACCTGCTGGTAGTCAGGAAAGAAAAGGGGGACAGATTCTTCTCAGTGGAGCCCAGTGACAGGACAAAAGGCAATGGGCATGAACTGAAATACAGGAAATTCTGTTTAAACATAAGAAAAAAACTTTTTTACTGTGAGGGTGACTGAGTACTGCAACAGGCTGACCAGAGAAATTTTGGTGTCTCCATCCTTGGAGACATTCAAAACCCAACTGGACATGTTCCTGGGCAACCAACCTGCTGCAGGTGATCCTGCTTGCACAGGAAGGTTGGACTAGACAATCTCCAGAGGTCCTTTCCAACCTCGGTCATCCTTTGATCCTATGTTTCTGTGAAATGAAATATTTTAGTGTGGGGAAAAATCAAATTTAATTTAACTGTGTCCCCTGGGAACCACAATACATTACCATATCATATAGGAAACGAGGGGAAACAAAGACTTGCAAGTTCTGAACACTATAGGAAATTAATACCGTGGAAACAGTGGTCTGGAGGGCACATCCAGAGCAACTGAATTCATTCTCTTGCTTTTGCAGCTCACCATAACAGACAATCCTTATTCTAAACTTCTTTATTATAAATTAGGCCCAGGCACACCCAGGAAGACCAGGTATTTCCAAACTGAAAAAGGGAATACAATGGGGACACTTGCAGAGAAATTGGGCACACACCACAGACTCCAAAATGTCCCTGAAGGAGGATGACCTGCCTTGTACGGTGTGGCTGGAGCACGGGGGAAAGGTGAAAGCTGTGTCAGAGTTTGAGACTTTGTATTAACAACGTTGTGTAAAATAAAGAAAGCTGGATAGCTGAAAAAAGGAGGTCTAGGTGAAATACCCTTCTTTTTGGGGTGGGTGGGACTACTTTTCAGGCTAGCTGACTGAAACATGCATTGTCATTTTACTGTTAAATGATGTGTGGACATCCAGTATGCATATAAGTAATGTCCTTTAGGTCCATTGAAAAAAAAAAAAAAACAACTAAAAAAAAAAAAAAAAAAACAAAAAACCTTTGGTTTTGCACAGTTACAGAAAGAACAGGAAGGAGTAAAGGTTGTTTATGGGATGTTAATAACACAATGTTGCAATTTAGGCTTCCTTTACAAAATAGTGCCCAGTATCTACTATCTCATGATAAATAGAAGCTGTATTGCATGACACTTGTGAACAATGGGTGAAATGGATATTACAAAAATCTCATTTATCTTCTGCTTTATTTCTTGATAGAGGTCCTTGTCACCATGGCTATTATGTGACTAGCCCTAGAAAGGCCACCTCATTAGTTTTCTTTATCAAGACAGCAAGGTCTCCTTTAAAGAGACAATGCTTGGATTTTAGATTCAAATAGAAAAGAGACTTAATTGTGTGAATGTGTTTCTACCTCTGTTTTCACTGCTTAAATACATAGGTTATTTCCATAGCTGTCAACCAGATGAAATTAGCACTCCTGTGATGAGGAAGGTGTCCCTGGAATAGAAATATAAAAATTGAATTTTATGAGCAGAGTGCTTGTATTTGCCTCATGCATTTCTTTAATGCATGTGGATTTCTTTAATAAAAAAACATACACCAAGGGGGGGGGGGGGGGGGGAATGAAAGCAACTTTCTGTAAATTCTGTAAATCTATTTTCCCCTTTGTCTCTTCCACTCACAAATACATCTTCCTCTTGTCTGACAAGCACTTTGAAAATTTTCCTCTATTGCCACCAAAGCAACCATGTGAGTGTCAACAAATCAGTAATGATTTAGAATATGTCAAAGGAAATTCAACATTTTTGTCTCTTTTCAAAATCTTAATGACAGGTAGATAAAGTTGGACAACACCATCTCTATTGGTTTTCTCTGAGTTTTGATGGGTATTTTTCATAGAACAAAAGAACTTGCTTCCTTTCTGCAGCAGGCAAGGCAGAGGAAGAGTAGCTGAAAAATCTTATAGTGCCAAATAATTGTATTAGCCATGTCTAGCTTTCTGCATAAATAAGAATGTTTTAGATTTGGTGATATAGAAGATCAATGATTACAAAATATTATTAGTTTTTTCTTTGTTTTGAATTATGTTATAATAGTAATTGACTCTCAGAATACACTGCTAATTTTAAATAGGTGATTAAAAGTACCCTCTCATTTTATAACTCACTAAAGAGCTTTAAAGGTAAGAGGACATTGAATGGATCTGACAACACTATTAGCTTACTGTATAAATCACAGTGACTTATTTCACTGCATTTTAAATTAAGATAAAATATTAAAATGCAAAAAAAATTGCATTAATACAACATTAAGGTTAGGAATTTTAAGGCACGAGATCAGGAAACGAAAAAGCTAAGGCTCTTTTAGTAGTAAGCAGTATCAGGTGTGTGTTTTCAGTGAGTAACCTGACTGATAAAAGTTGTATCTGAATACATTGAATATATCCTAAAAATAATGGGCCAGCTACATTTGCTAGTAACAGATTAGGTACATGGAGCTTGAAATTCCTATTTTTCTTGTATTTACAGTTTTGAATATGAGAGAATAGAAATGACAGTGTGGACTTTTCCTTGAAGTTGTTGCATGCCCTACCAGAAACTTCTGGGAGTAGTTTCTCCATGTGTCATGTCCACTAAAGAAACGAAGCAGTCGTGTTCCAGAAGCTTACTATGAAAGTACCGTCAAGAAAGTACAGGAACAGCTTGCACTTCAAAGAATTTGCAAGTTCAGTGTTAGAGTTAACAGATGCAGAAAGAGTTCAGAGTAAGAAGATAAAATAGATCACCATGGTGGATGGATAGTCATTGACACTATGAGTCTGTCCTGCTTTGAATGAAACATCCCTTAGGCAAGGTAGCTGCAGACTCATTGATTAAACCACCAGTGCGGAGTTCCTTGTTGAGTCGTTTATGTCTGAAGTGAACTTGTGCTCCTTTAATGCCAGTTTTGTTAGTCCCTTGCTATCGGTGATTTTCTTTTTGAAATTTCCATGGTGCTTGGGAAATAGAGGAGACTGAGATAAGAATGGAAAATGAAGATTCGCTGGCACTTCCTTTCTCAGTTTGTTCCTACCTTTCCAATCACTCAGATGTTTTCTCTAAGAGCTCCTTTTATTTTAGGGTCCTTGAAAGTCACATTCCTATTTCATTGGAGCACAATCGTTCCACTCTTGAATAGGTTTTGTGCCAGAAAAAACTCCATCACATCACCAATACATATCACATTGGTTACTACATTATGTAGGTCAGCACATTATTAGTAACGGATGCATACAAGCTGAAGAAATCAAAGCACCTGAACTCACAATCATTTTTTCTTGCTAATCAAAATAGCCTGTTAGGGCTCTGAACACTAGTGCTCAGGCCAAAGCCACAAGAGCAGAAAAAGACAAGAGTTAGTGCAAGCCTGTAGGAGCTTAGTCTAAATAGACAAAGCGAAGTGGGGAAAAAAGATGTGGAAAGATGAGTGGAATAGCCTAACAAGCACAGAATGCAACTAAATAATGACAAATCTGGTAACAGAATCAGCTCCACAGACTCCCAGTTCAGGGCATAATCTAGCAGGTTTGGTGGGTGGCCATAGCGGGAACCTATCCAATTTGTTGATCTTTCACAAGAATGGAAAAAAAAAAAAAAAAAAAAAAAAAAATTCTGGGTTTAAAAGCCACTTGTTTGAAATAACAATGTCCTGAGAGGTGGGGGAGGATATTTTAAATGTCATTGCTATCTGCTGCTGCATATATTGATCTTCCCCATGGTCTGGACGACCACTACACAGAGATAAACCAGCCAGTATAAATACCATAGGCACTTGTTACATAACAAATCTTTATCTATTTACCTTTCAGAACATTAGATCGATCTGCTCTGAACTTTGGTCTTTTCACAATCATAAGTATTACTGCTTCCCATTCATAGCAACTGCAGAAATAGCAGGAGTACTGCTGATGGAAGGACCATGACCTTACTTATTACACCACCTGTGTACTCTTGAGAACCCTATAATTGAAACATTACATGTTGACTCACCTTTTTCTTATGATGTATTGTAACTTCTCAAAGCTAGAGTTTTCAATCATGGACTTTCAGAGTTATACCAATGAAACAGATTTCAAATCTATTCTACTCTGAAAGAAATTGGTCCTCCTCAAGAAACTCTCCGTCTTTCCCAGTTATTTTATTTCATTAAAATGAATGTTCTAAAAAATTCCTTTTTCTCTTACAGTCCAGTTTATTCTTGAATAACATTTTTCTATAAGGTTTTCTATTAACCAGGAAGAATTCAAAAGTATAGTTGGGCCATTCAGGACTTCAGCATATCAACACTGCACACCCTCTTCCCCCCTCAAAGACCCCTATACCCTTGTTACACCACATGTAGATATAAAAATATCCTTTTGCTACTACTGCACCTTGCAAATGTTATCCCCTCTGTTCCACTTGTCTCCTGCATAAATCTTTTATGTAGATGCTACCTTCAGCTCCTCTCTGCTACTATTCCCCAAAACAGGGAACCAGGAAAGTGTCTAAGATGTGCTCATCTGTCAGTGGACATATTAGACTTGTAGAGGCAGCCTGTGCCATTTGTCTTCCCAGGAGGTACCTCTTGATGGAAAGCAGTGGGAACATCTGCAGATCATCCTCCAGCACACTCACCAGACAATTTATTATGAATAGTGCATTGGCCTAATAAAACCTATTAGTACTGTGGGGTGAAACTACTACGGAGAGCAAATATGTTTCTAGCTTGACTAATACGCTTGCCTAAATAACTTTTGAGTTTGGGCCCTTGTTCTGTCAGATGCTTGAAGGATGCCAGTAACCAGAAGACATTTCTCCCAATGACCTCCCTGAATGTTGCTCACCTACCAGGGCTTGCTGCAGTCTCATGCACACAGCTGAGAGATGAAGGAGCACAGAGTATGGCTCCTCTGTCTATGGCAGCTTTCCACTGCCATGTGGGAAACCAGCTGTCTTTGCTAGCAGAAAGCTCAGCGATTATTGCATTTTAGCCCATAGTCCCTACAACACCAGCCAAAATGTGGGAGGGACTTTTAAGGACATTTCCCTAGCTGTGTGAAATGTATTCCCTCTAAACTGATACATAAAACAATCCTAATGATAACCAAGCAATGCTTTCAAGCTTCTGATCACCCTGGCTATTTTTTTCCATATTTCATCACTTCATGCTAGTCGATTACTAGTTAAAAACCCTGCTGAAAAGCATGTCATCTCCTGTAGGAATAGTTGGGGAGGATATGTTACCAGAAGTTATAGAGGAAGCTAGTCACAGGTGAGAAAACATATCTGAAATATTCTCAGATTTTGGAAAGATTGTTTACCAGATAACTGGAGATCTGATTACAAAAGAAAATAAACTCATTGATAATTGACTGTCTGGAAGCACTGATGTCAAGACTGATGGTATTATTATGTCCTGTCCACCCTTACATATGATCTCCCCATTGTAAGTAGTAGTACCTTCTGAATATATTAGGGTTCAGTATTGTGGAAGGTTTCCAGAGACTTTCCAAATACTTTTCAAGAGAACATTAGTTAATGTAAAGTTCTGTGGAAGAATTGAACCCAATTCTTAGCTGTGCCAATTGCCTGATGGGTAAACAAGCACAAGTTCTACTTCCTCAAATATAGTTAGGTACTCAGCATCTACCAATTACATGGTGAGTTAGATGCCTGAATAATTAGTTGTCTGAATAGTTAGATGCCCAGTCTAGATCTCCTTATGACAGATGAGGTACTGTGAAGGATCTCAAACACTTTGAAATCTACTAAGATAGTAGAAAGGAGTTATTACTGACAACAGTTTTGAGCAAAAATTTTTAATTCCCATAATTTTTTGAAAAAAATCTTATTTTTGAGAAGGGGCATGTCATTCGTCACCTAAAATTCCTGGCATCATTTCCAAGTTCTTTCTTTTTAGTAGAAATATGTTCCAGAATGCTGCTTCCATATTTTACATATTTTAAATAATGAATGTCTTCTGAAAGAATGCATGAAAATTATCCTGAGCTTTGGTTACTAGAGAAGTTAACATAAGCTACTTAGATTACTATTATAAAAATATTATTCAGATGTTTTTATTAATGTAAGTCTATATTGAGAGTTTGATCATGAATGGTTTTGTTCTTCAAGTTCTTCTTGACCTGCATAATCCTTTGGTTTAAATTCTTGAGGGAAAATAAAAGCGCATTAAAGAAATCATGCTCTGTATACAAATAAATTTTCATTATTTGCATAATGAAGGAGTAGTCTTCCTATTATGCATTGCTTTCTTCTTTCACTGAAATACTTCTTCATATCCAAAATATATATAGCCTCGAATCACAAAAGTCTAAATTTTGACAATGTGTTAAAATACTTTCACTGCAGTAATTTAAAATAGGCTGTACCAATTGCTACTTTTTCTGTCAACCAGTATATTACAAAAGATTCGCAAAGGGAAAAATATGCATCCTGCCTGTTTTGCTGGCCTATGTACAATTTCCTAACTGCTTTCTACTTTAAAACAAGACGGAAGGAAGAAAAAAATCCCCAAAACAACAGAGTAAGAATAAGGAAGTCGCAGAAGGTGTCAGAGAAATCTACGTTCTACTGAAGAGTTAACAAGGAATTTCAAATTTTGAAGAATATTCTGCTACCAGAGTAACAAAACTGGACTAAGGGAACAGAGGAGACATTTAGCATGTTCATAGTGTCATGAAAATGCAAATGTAATGCATCCTGCCACAGCATGGCTCCTTTGTCCTCTAGAGTTTAACCCACATAACACTTTTGGTGAATATTCTGCTGTTATTGATGAAGTTAATGGTTCTAGTATTATTAGTCAATCAGCAGAGATTCCCATTTTCAGATATCCTAGTATTTATTGTCATAGATGATTATCCTCAGAGTATTTTAATTGTTTGTAGTCATCAGCTGATGGTAATTATGGAAGAAAAATATTTCAGATAAAAGAGAGATGGAGATTGAGTGGATTGAGCAAGAACACTGAAGTGATTTGGGGTTTACTTACAAGTCCAATGCCCCCAAAACATATTCATCTGCATGGCATATTCTTCCCTTGAAGACACAAGCCACAAATATTACTGTACAACTTTACTGTGGAAGTATGGTAGTGTATTGCCACCCTCTGCTGAGATATACATGGACCAAGCAATTTCTCCAGCTCCCAATGTCTATTTAGAAAGAATAGCATGGATTGCATCATATTTTCTTGTCAGACATAGGAAAAAAATAAGGAATGTGAAAGGTTAATTTGACATCATGGTTTGTTTTTTTTAAAAAAAAAAAAAAAAAGAAAATGGGAGGTTTTGAACCTGTTTGTAATAAATTTTATTACAAGATGAATGTGCATAGTAGTAAGTACCTAAAATTCAGGTCCTACAACTCTTCCAAAATAAGTAATGGCAAGGAGAATTTTCATGGAGTTTGATCAGGGACCTTCAGTGTTACTGGTTGCAGAGTTGTGTACCTCTAGGGATTCCTTGGTTGCTCCAGACTTTACAAGCATTATGAAAGGACTTAAACAAGCTTCCAGTTATGACTTTTGCAACACTTCTAAACCCCACTAGAGAACAACTAAAAGTAGAAAAAGACACAAGTTCAGCTACTGCCCTTTCTATATATGAACCAAGGTCTACTTGGTATTACTCAGGTTATAAGCCAGAATTTCCTGCTTTGTTTCAGTGGAATCAAAGTCTTTTGAGTTACAAAAGTAAATAAAGGGTTTGATGAGATGTCTGGGTTAAATTATTTAAACAAGATGAAGAGGTCAACAACTTTGCTTATATGTTTGTTCTAAAAAGGTATAATAAGGCCCCTGTTTTTAAGTGCAAGTGATGAAACTCAGCACCTCCATATCTGCTCATCCAGTTTGGTGGTTTAAATGCAGTTAAATGATGCTCAGTTCTCTCTGAGTACCAGAATTCTCCAAAATATTTAAACCAAATACCAGCAGGCTGAAAATCACTAGTCCCCTCTGAAAGCTTCTGGTTTTTTTCCATCATCGCTAATGCACAGGATGAGTTCAGTTTCTAAAAAAAATAAAATAAAAAAAAAATTTAAGCTATTAAAATCAAATTCTGACCATATGGGAGTTACAAGAAGGTCTCAGCGCAGGAATATTCAATCTTGTTAATTGATTACTGCAATATGTTGCACATGAGTAGAAGGAAGGATAAAGAATGTTATGAAGATGTTCCTGCAGGTCCCATCTTTGAGTAATGCAGATCACTAAGGATTTATTGCCCAAGAATTTACTGCTTTTATTCACATTTGGCTCTGATTTAAGGATCTGATCCAGATTCTTGAAACAAATGGTAGACAGAACCTTGACTGTACTTGAGCTAGGTTCTTTGCAAAATGAAGTTAACCATTAAAAACAATATTTGGCTTTTTGAGGATAATCAGTCAATAGGTGTTGTACAACACTGACTTAAATGGTAGTCTGACATACACTATGATAATTTCGTTACATAGTCTATGTATGACCACCTAAGATTTTTTCACTGATAATATTTGCTAACTTGGATTTATATTAGGTAAGCAAAAATAGTAAGCATTAGTTTGGGTAATCACCTACTTGTAAAGTGTTGTTCACATTTATTTCTAATCCAGGCTGCATTCGTTATTATTTCTGTCCAAAAATTTCTTTGTTGTCTGTGGTTGAACATTAGCTATATGCAGCAAAAAAAAAACAAAATGGAGGCAACTATAGTTCAAGCAAGGGAAAAACCATGACAGTTTGGAAGGAAAAGTGTAGCATAATGGGAAAGTTGAGTTAACATTAAAGCTCAGTATTTCATTGTCTTCACTAATAGTTTGGAATTTAAAATCAATTCAAATTACTAACATGAGAGAGGTTTCAATAAAATCATGGTAACTGGACTTATGAGCCATCTGTGTCATGTACTGAAGCTTAACTGCATTACTGTGGTCAAAGTACTGAATTAAAGGGAGTCAGGAGAGGGACAAGGGAGGAGAGACAAGAGCTATCGCATCTAAAACCTCTATAAATCTAACCTCCCTCCTTCCTACTGCCATCATTAGATTCCTACTCTGCCACTGAATAGTCTCAGGTAGGGCTTTAGCATTTGACAAATGAAGGCAATTTGAGGATTTTATACTTGTGGATACATTGTAGGACTTACTGTGTGACTTAAAAGCATATTTCTTGTAAATCAAATATTACCTTGGAAAATAACAATACTGGCAAATGAAACCAGTGAGGTGCCACTCAAGACTATAGTCCTGTTTTAATCATGTTGCTCTTTGAGAATTTAAAGCTTTTAATCATGCCAGACTGACACCTTTTGGGTTAAAATTCATGGGAATTTACAGATATTATTTTGGCCACTGGAGAGCTCACTTACTAATACAACAGGGACACTATTGAAGTCATGGAAATTTTTGCATTATTATTTTTTGAATGCACTACAATGACTGCAAAGTTCAAACCTACCTGAGTTCATACGTGACAAAGTTAATGAAAAATAGGCTTAATTTGCAATGATTTTACCTCTTTTGTTCTTCAGTATTTTGTCTGTGTACTACACATTAACAACTGATTCAGTGTAAAACCAGCATATTTTGATTGTTTCATATCTTCATAGCAATAGCGTGTGTTGACTTTTGTATTAGTGCTCTAACCCTGAATTAATAAATATATAAATGAATTCTAACATCTATGCTGTTTTCAGTATCCAGTCAATGTCAATGTGGTCTTATGATAGGGTACAATTAACTGCTTAGAGTTTCATTCAGTAAGGCAATTCTTTATCTTTCAGATGAATTATCAGATGACTACCTATGAGATATGAGTCAAAAATATAAAACCAAAGCCATTAGAAACTAGTCTTGGGTTTTTTTCCTCCTAGGTCTAAGGACAAACCTAAGGGCTGTCAGAAAACATCAAGGGCAATTTCTATTTCCCTCCCCCACTCTGCATGTATGTATTTATATAACATTGAGAAGGTTCAGAAATCAATAGGGGCAGACAATGTATATAGCACACTGTTATAGCTATATAACCAAACAAAATTAGAAAATGGTACCAACTAGTTGCTATTGCAAATAAACACAGGAAAGATGTGGTTTAGTTTTATGAGCATGTAAGTCTGATTTTACGGAATACACTGCTTGAAAGTCTAAGCCTTTTGAATATTCCTTCAGCAGTAATATTCCTCCTGTTGACAAATCTTTTAAACACCTTATGCAAGCTACACTTTATGTAAATCAGATTTTCAGAGGTGCCATGTGTGAACATGCAGTAGATACAAATCCACCAGAATGCCAAGAATAAACGCATGTCACAGAGTCATGGAAAGATCAGAACAGTTTTTAAAAAAACAGCCTTTCTAGAATGTAGATTCACTTCTTCATAACACAATTTTCCAGACAGATTTATTTCTGACTATCAAGTTTTGAGTTCATCTTAGTTTGTATTTCTGAACCCAAGACTGTCAGCCAGATATTTGAAAAACCATCTATTTCTCAGACATTTAAACTAACCTATTCATGGATATGCATGGCTTGTAAACCTACTTCCATACACCAGTCTTAATGAGATTTTGCTCTTCAGCCTTCTAGTTATGGGCAAAACAATCTGGTTTTGTAACTCCAGTGTGTGTGCTTCGAATGTGAAATAGACTTGCACATTTCTGTCTCTCACTTTTTTATCTGGGTGATAATTTACGTTATGCACAGAGAAACATAGTTTTAAATCAGTAATAAAAACACTTTAATGTTACTTATTTTTCTGGATTTCATCTATTTTCATTTGTGTGTAAGCACAGAAAATTTACTGAAGTGTCAGTCTGGAAAACGAAGTTCTCAAAAAAATGCTATATAATTGTTAACAGCAATCATGTTCAAAATATATCTCATTTAATATTGAGAAGAGGATGTATAAGCCATTTCCAGTGCAAGCACAATGCCAAACAGCACAACAGATTTTGTTTCTCTCAAGGTGTTGAAATTGTTGATTAACCTAATTCAATTAGATAAGTAACGTATAAGGGACCATAATTCTAGTCGTTTAACCTGTAAGAGCTATGAACTATTACCACTATGAAGTTTTTTGTGTGTAGCCTGAGAACTCATCTTCAAACTCCCTAGGTGCTTGCTATGGACATGCTTACAAGACTGCCAGTGCCTGAGCAACTACACCCAGCCAATATACTTCTTGCTAGCTGACCCATGTTACCTTCTGCATGCTCCACTCTTATTCTATTTGTAAAACGAGGCAAATAAATAGTCTTAAATCACCACTGGGATAGATTAGCACATTTGAATTTTCATTTATGAGGTGACAAATGCACTTAGAGTCAAATTCAGTAGAAGTTTATCAAAGAACCTTCATTTACAGTGAGCAACTACATGTGAACACTAGACAAGATGACTTCCAGAGGTCCCTTCCACCCAAATTTTTTCTTTGTGATTCTATGAATTATGTAATTTAGTGACTAAATTATATCCAAGATTTGCAAACAGTGAACTCTGATAGCCAAGAGAAGTAACTAGAACATCTTGGTTGGAGTAATCATCACTAAACGATGTTATGATGCATCTTACATGAAGAAACTCTTATTTGAAAGGTAAAGGATATCAATCAGTAATGAGTAAGGTGCTAACACAAAAGGGTTATATTGGAATATCTGTAGCCCAGAATAACTAACCAGTTATGTCCCTGGACTACATGTAGCTTTTAGTGCTCCCAAAGAATGTCTTAAAGCTTACCTGGAGCAACAATAAATTGTTGAGGAAGGAGATGTGGGAATAGGAATACTACAAAACTCACTGGTGAGGTAGAGGCTATACGGAGGTAGGTTACAGCTCCTAACTCTATAGGTTTAAAGCTCCTGATTGTTATTGGATGATATATATTTTATAAAAACATGATGTCTTTTCTTCATAGACTAATGACCTCATCCAGTTCTGACTCTGTCTGAGCTATTAAGGCTGATCCAAAACCAGACAGACCATCACAGACAGACTGGGAAGACCAAAAGAGAAAAACTGGGAAGTCAGATGACTCAGAGGACTTAGTCCTGGACTTGTAACACTTCCTTATATCATGTTCATTGAGAATTACAAATACACATGTGCTATAGAGTTAAGCCAAATTAAAATGGCTTTATTATTGATTTAAAAGATTTTAAAACTTCAGAATCACATGTAGAACACTCGCAGTGTGAGTCACAAATTGAATCCATTCTTCTTAAAGAAAAGTCTTCATTCATCAGAAGAAGAAAATCCATTTTTTGAATGTAGTAGACAGGCAGGTCAATTTGTAGTAGAGCTGTTGTTCAAGGAATTCAGATTCTTGCATTGTCCAGGTTTAAAAAAAATTTATTTATTTTAAAAATTTTAAATAATGTAAATTATGTTCTCATCTGATTTCTCATGTGAGTCTGTCAAAAACTTGGACTGCACCAAAGGAATCAGTTCACAGGTGATTGCCAGGGGGGGAGGATTTTATATAGCTTGGTTTAACCTCCATCATGTTGGTATTGAAGAGCCCATTTGACAAACTGGTTTTGTGTAGGCAGGCAATGGAGAGGATGGATCTTGCATTACGTGACAGGACACAGTAGACAGAGAGGAGGCAAATGAGAAAGGTCAGAAATGGATATACATGCAGTGGACAGCCAGTAGGAGAGTAAAAAGGACTTTTTTTGGTTCATGGCTTGCTTTAATAAAGGAGGAAACAACTCAAAGACACCACACCAAAAGAAGTTTACCATCCCACTTCTTAGTAGTTTATGTGGGATGAGTAGGAATTGCCTTCATTCCTAACACACACTTCTCTTTTACCTAAATACCTACTGTGATGGACAGGTGTGTTGTATACAAGTGATCTCTGGACCAAACCTGAATGGAACTTCAACAGTAGAGTTAGAAGATGAAACACTAGTAGAGCGTTAGCTTGACAAGGTTAAATTTTTACAAGGTCATGATCCTAGACACAAATCAAACTACTAAAATCAAAGGGAATATGCTGCTTGAGAACTTTAATGTGGAGGGATTTGATTTAGTTTTCTGAACCTTTCAAGCCACAACAATGCATGCCAATAATTTTGAGGTTAATATTACCTATTCAGTAATAAAGTTCTTGGTACTTCAACCCTTGGTTTTAGCATTTTCAGGTTGGATCACTTTAACACAAACAGCAAAACACCAAACATTTATGAGACTGGTCAAGGTTTTACTTGTCTACTTCTTCAGACTTTCTATCACCAACACTTAACTGAAGATTTTCATGGACTGCATATTCAAGTAGGATTACGCTCTCCCAAGTGTCCTCAATCAGAAACCTAGAGCTTATGACTGGGGCAGTCTGAGAGACTACATCACTGTCAAACTTCTTTCACATATGATATGAAGCTGAAGAATGAGTGCAATGTTATTTTGGTTTTAGGTTAACAAAAGTAAATGATCTGTTTTAAATATTTTTTATTGACTGTACAAGAGTGATTTTCTGTGTGGCTCCTATCCAAATACTATTCATTCCCTATGTTATGGAGGTAATAAACCTCCTAAGTAGTCATTTGCTCAGGTTTAATCAAAACTTCACTTCTCAGGTGGGGTAATGTCATTTTCTGCAATGAGACATCAACCCAGACACCATAGGGATAGTAACAGTACATACCACTCAGTACATCAATAATTTTATTTCCATGCATCTTGGATGGGCAAGGTCTGTGCTTAGTACATGGGTTATAACTATGGTCCTCAGTAGCTACATACAGACTAGTGACTGAAAGAAATAAAATTCTGTCCAGTCATTTTATAACGTCTTTTTGAGTCTCATGATATTGGTAGCATGTTAAATTTTTGCTTTCTAAATTTAGACTAGACACATTGAGTGAGTATTAAGAAACTGTCTACAGTTTTTATCTTGTTCACATATAAGCCTGATTTTGAACATGCAAACAGACCTTTTGAAGTTGTAGAGAATTTGCCTGTGACACTGTACATATGCTTTAACAATGTACTTTATCAAGCTGTTAATGATTTTTGTCTTGACCATTTTAATGCCCATTCTAGCATCAGTCATGCATGAAATTCCTCTTACTGACACTTATGTGGCATTTAACTCCTGTCTTTGCTGAGTCAGGTGCATTTTTCTTTCATCATTATTCTAAGCCAATGTGGTGTTCAGTGCTTACCTTTATCAGTCTCCCTGCACTAAGTTTGAGTATACTCACTGAATAAACTGCACTATGGGTTTAATGGATGGACCACTCAGTAGATAAGGAATTGACTGGATGGTCGCACTCAAAGAGATGTGGTCAACGGCTCGATGTCCAAGTGGAGACCAGTGACAAGTGGCGTTCCTCAGTGGTTGGTATTGGAACCAGCACTGTTTAACATCTTTGTCAGTGACATGGACAGTGGGATTGAGTGCACCCTCAGCAAGTTTGCTGACAACACCAAGCTGTGTGGTGCAGTCGACATGTTGGAGGGAAGGGATGTGCCACCCAGAGGGACCTTCACAGGCTTCATAAGCAGGCCCCTGCAAACCTCATGAAGTTTAACAAGGCCAAGTGCAAGCTCCTGTACATGAGTTGGGGTAATCCCAAGCACAAATACAGACTGGGCAATGAGTGGATTGAGAGCAGCCCTGAGGAGAAGGAGTTGGGGGTATTGGTGGATGGAAAACTGACTATGAGCCAGCAATGTGTGCTCGCAGCCCAGAAAGCCAACTGTATCATGGACTGCATCAAGAGAAGTGTGGCCAGCAGGTTGAGGGAGGTTTCTCCTCATCTACTCCACTCTCATGACAATGTCCAGCTCTCAGGTCCCCAACATACAGAGGACATGGACCTGCTCGAGCAGGTCCAAAGGACGTCCTGAAGATGATCAGGGGGCTGGAACACCTCCCTTGTGAGGACAGGCTGAGAGAGTTGGGGTTGTTCAGCGTGGAAAAGAGAAGGCTCTGGGGAGACCTTATACAGCCTTCCAGTACTTAAAGGGGGCTACAGGAAAGATGGGGAGGGACTCTTTATCAAGGAGTGTAGTGATAGGACAAGGGGTAACAGTTTTAAACTGAAAGAAGGTAGATTGAGATTAGATATAAGGAAGAAATTCTTTACTGTGAGCGTGCTGAGACACTGGAACAGGTTTCCCAGAGAAGCTGTGGCTGCCCCCTCCCTGGAAGTGTTCAAGGCCAGGTTGGACGGGGCTTTGAGCAACCTGGGCTAGTGGAAGGTGTCCCTGCCTATGGCAGGTGATTGGAACTAGATGATCTTTAAGGTCCTTTCCAGCCCAAACCATTCCATGATTATATGATATGATGATGATTCTATAAATGTACCTGTTTGGTACATAGATAAGAACTGGAACCTTTTAATCTTAAATTGCTATTACTTCAGGCCCCAAATGTGTAATTTCAGTTTCAAAGCATGAATTGCTACCATAAAATGCAATTTAATAACAAGGAAAACCTGACTGATTTTCAGATAAATGAAATCAGGCTATATCAATGCAAATCTGTAACTATTTCTCTCATATCGTTTAGTGTATTTAATTTCATTTTGTATTTTTCTTTGTTAGGTCTACAAATAGAAAGAGCTCAAGGTGTTAATCAGCTGAACAGGTAAGTGTCAAGTTTTCCCTAGGACTTCAGAATTTCATATTAAATATTCTTTTTTTCTACTGTCTATAATATAAAATTATAATAAATTTATAAGATAAGATTACAATTTAATTATCAACTCTTGTTTCCAAGTTCTATAATCTTATTTACACTAATTTTGCACATTCTTTTCTATGTGTTTTATTTTCTTTTAGGCAATTTTCCTAGTTCCTTTCAGTTATTTTTCATATGTTTAATACTTGCTGTTTTCCCTGTTTTAGCTAAAAAAAAAAAAAAAAACCAAACCAAAAAACAAACCAAAACCAGAACAGGATTATTGATAAAATATTAGTTGGTAACAAAAAGAAAAATATCCTACAGTTTGATGTGAATTGAAATGTCGGGAAGCAGTAAAATATATGGCATAAATAAGCTGTATAAACTTCCCAAGTACAGTGCACAGAGTTTTGAATACAATTTCTTCATTCTCTCTCCATCACTTAAATATACTCAGAGTTATGCAACAAGATAATGCATGAGATTTTAGTATAGTCTACCTGTGATCATGCAAACCTTATCAATAAAATTTAATCAATTGAAATGGAATTGTGGACTCCCAACCTGTGGTTAAATTATACTTTTTCTATCTATAATAAATTTTTAATTACTGTTTACAAAGGCTGAAAAGCTACAAGAAAAATTACAGCTGATATAAATATTTACTTGACCATCATTTTGTAAATACATAAATCTTTTCTTCTTTCCTTAGATATTCAGCTCTTTTCAACAGAATAACAAGGAGTAGGTAAGTTACAATGATAAATTATTCTTTCCAGTTTCATATTCTATTTTTAACCTTTTCATTCATTACAGTTTTTAATTTGTTTTAGGTTTGCTGGTTTTCGTGCTTCCATGTATTTTTTAAGAAAAAATTTATTACAATTCATATTTCTTTCTTTTTAAAATTATAATCCAATTACTTCCTCAGTAAACAAGAATTCCTCCTTTTTATGTGAAATGAACAACCAGCAAAAGTGGTTTCTGATTAGACAAGCTAATTTTGAAAGGACAGATAGAATCAAGCAATGAACTGGATAAAAATAATAACAGAGCATACCTTGCTAGATAACAAATGGAAGAGACTTTAGAGACAATTAATGCAGGAGATACTTAATGCTCAGGTATGTTAAACAAGCTTTGTCTTATTTATTTGCTGCTATAAATCATAGTTAATTTCCTTAAATAACTTACTATAACTACCTAGCTAGCACCACGTTTCTGTAAACACATGCCATGTAACTCCTACTTCCCATGGAAATCCCAGCACCCTTTGTAGGAGGGTGTGTGTATATATATGTGTGTGTGTGTAGTAGAGTGAGTACAGTGTGTGTAGTATAGATATAGAAAGATAGATTGATCAATCGATTGATCAATCCAGTAAGGGAAAGTGGTCTAAAAACATTCAGGATGAATATTGCAGGAAAATGTTTGGTAACTTCATCCAATGGATAAACATGATTTCTTTTACATTGGGTTTCCAAATGCCTAAATTACAGACTGCGGGCTGTTACTTGCTGGGCTTGATTCTGTTTCAAATCTTACACTAAAGTAGCACTTTTTATTGGCCTGTTGGAAAAATTGTATCAGAGTCAGGTGGTCAGAGGGATATTTTTTCCCATATGTCTGTTTGCTGTGTATAATGAAGTTTTATTTCTAAGAAGAAGCATAAACAAGGAATTTTTTTGAGTAAAAATCTGGAGTGGTAGACTTCTGAGAAAAAAAAAAAAGCCGATTATTCTTATCCTTTTATGTTCTGGAAATGAGCATATGTGTACATAGTTCTAAAGAAAGAATCAAGTTAATATTAAAAATATCCCTGGCCCATATTAATAACTTGCCCCTCCCCAACGGAAAAAATCTTGCAAGGCCAAACTTTGACAAACTCCAGGGGTCAAGGTTTTAGGATTTTAAAATGTGTATAGTATAATCAAAATGAAATTTCAAGTTCTTTAGTACAGATATATGATCCTGACTGTGTCTGTTCAGCTTTTTATTCAGCAGTTAAGCAATTGGCAGTTAAGTAGGAAAGATAGCATATAGTTTCATACCCCTGTTCTGAGTGTCTGATGGTTTTTGTTTTATCTGAAGTTAGAGAAATTTTACATAAAACCTGTTTGTCTCACCTTTAAGAAATAGAAGTACATTTTCTTTACCTTTCCTCAGCAGTAATACTTCTTGGGTAATTTTCAAGACTGCTTTCAAACAGTAGATAAACACTATGTGCAACTATTAAGAAATCAGATTTTGACATAATTCTCTAACTGTATATTGTATGATTGCATTTTGCATCAAACAATAAAATTTACTGCTGTGAAAGATTAAGTTATAATACTATTTCTTCAACAACTGCCTTCAACTAGAAGGCTGCTGAAGCAAGCAGATGACACACAGTAGTTTAAAAAGGAACTGGACAAGGTTATAGGGAGTCAAGACACATTTCCTCAGCAACCCACAATTATGAAATATGTAGGAAATATTTACTTTTCTCTGGGAACATGAGAACCAGAGTGGTGAACTTTCTCATATGATTTTGGGAAACAATGGCACCATGGAGTTAAACAGGCTTTCAGTAGCAGTCCCAAGCACCATGAATAGTTAACAATACTGTCCTCCAGGCTACCTATGGACCCAATCTAATGTTTACTGCCAAATTGCTCCATCTTCCTCTTTCTGTGGCTTTATCTCATTAGCAGAAATAGTGCTGCTTCTTCTTTGTCTTGTGGTCTGTGAATGTCTCAGTGTCATATGGAAAAACAACACTATAAAAAACTTTCAACAGTTTCACAAGGAGGATTCAGTCCACTCCGCACTTTTACGGGTTCTTATTCTCTTCCATGAGAAAAAGAAAAATGGAAACAAAGTCCTCCTTCATGTAGCCAGTCTTGGGTTTGGGTAGCCAGGTTCTTCCTTACAATGAGGCACCTCCGTAGAAAAGTTGTTTTGTACAGAGATTTGTCAGGCACAGTGTCCTCCATTCAAATCAGTCCTACCATCTTGAGTCTGAGAAGCAGCACTTTACAGTCCAGTTGGAATAGCATAAGGATGTGATCACTTATAAATATGAACACGTTTCCCTACAAGCATAGTATCCTACTCAAGTTTAAGAAAGAGCCATCAAAAGGACTTAATTTTAAATTAATGCTGAGTTTTAAAAACATCAGTAGAAAGGTAACAAATACCACCAGTACCATAAACAGCCAACCTTTAATTTTGAAAAAGGGAATTATGAGTCTCTATCTCTTTCTGCAATCCCTGAGTGGGGCCCACATGCTGTTACAGCATGCAGAATAAACTGTTCTCCTCTGCTCTCAAAATTTGTATGAAACCAATACTTCTGTTTGTGCTGCAAACTTCAGTTTAACTTAATGCTTTAAACAGGAAAAACTTCAATGGCATTTCTGGAGAAGTAAAAATTAATCCCCCTAAATGTGTGGATGGCTCTTATTACAAAAACATTAACCCATTCTATCTCCGTTTCCTACTTTCTGCTTTTATTTTTCAGCAGCCAGACAACTAATCGTGTGAATCGTGTTTTTTCTTGGTGAATGCTAACCTATTTCTAAGCACTACCTATACTAAAATGTTTTTATTTACTTCCAGACACTTTCCCTTATTCTGTTCCTTTTGAAGATTATACTGCTAAAACCCTCTTATCTCTCATGTCTGTACCTGGAAATCATCCATAACTGCCTTCTACCCCTTACTCAGCCAAATTGCACCTCAATACTGATACAGTAAAACAACTTTATAGTTTCAATATCTGAAATCTCTTTCTCTGTCTTTTTGTATCTTTCTCCAACCACCAAATGTGATGCTTCCAGGTGTCTGCTACTAATGCTATATTGCATGTCCAGAGTTATGGCCACTCTAATTTTTCTATTTATTCCTTCCTCTAGTACATCAGCTTCCCTTTTGCCATGGTTTTCTGGATATACACTGTCAGAGGAGTACAGGATGTGCAAGATTATGCTTGGAGGTAGAACAAAGTCCAAAATATGAACCTCTAGTACTTCAGCATAGGGCATGAAATTGAGTTTGTAATATGCATGATGTCAAGATTTTTGGGTATTGTTGAATAGCAACACCATTCTTTGCTTATGATCACTTATCTAATTTTTTTATCATTTCTCATCTACTCTATTCTCAGTTTTCTAATAAGGACCTTGTCATTTCCTCTTGAGAGTTCCTACCTCACAAGAAAGTTCTTTTCAAGATTATTACCTTTCTGGCCTTGTGATTTCTCTTACAGTACCCACTCCTATCCTGTGACTATCCTACTTAATAATGGAGCTTATTTTTATATAGATTAGACTCCTTCTGCATTTCAGAAGTCCTTAAAACATCAGAGATCCATGCTGTCAGAAAACTGCTGCACAAGTGCAGTTACAATGGAGTGTTGTATGTGTTAGTAAATACGACTGAATCTCATCTTGCCTGTCTGTTCCTGTTCACTTTCATTATATATGTATTCAGTAAAGAACAAAAGTGAAAGATTAAATAGTCATCAAGGTTTGTGGAAAGATAAGTTTCGGTCAAGATAGTCATTGCATAATTCTGCATGTTTTATTTGTAAGTCGTATCTTCATTTCTCATGGGAGATGTTACCAGAAAAAAGACTTTTGCTTTCTCATGTCTGAATCAGTCCCTTCAGGCAGCTCATACTCCAGTCAAATGTGACACAATTTAGTGGTTACTGTAATATTGGCTTTGATGAATTTTTTTTTTTTTTTTATTTTTGGCCTAAGGTTACATGTAGGCCAGAGTTTCATGCTGCCACAGAGCAAAAGATTTAACATGTAGGCAGATTGTCCTTTAAGTTTCAGCTGTCTTAGAACACATGTAATGAAGTATATGGGAAGGGATAGAGACAAGCCTTGGAGCACAGATTTGATCCCTCCCATGGAAACAGAAGGGGGGATGTGCTGCTCTTTTAGTCTGGTTGGGTAGGAGAGATAAGGGTAGAAAGACATCTGAGTGCAGGAAACACGGTGATGGGAGAGGAAGAACCATCCCAAGCAGGGGAAAAAAGTGCCAGAGGCAGGTTGTAACAGGAACCAGCTGGGATTTCAAACACTTACTGAATCAAACCTCCTCCAGCATAGCCCTTTGATGGAGCTTGGGGACCAGGGAGATCTCTGAGGAATGATGGTGAATGATCTAGCCAGGAGACAATGAAGATTTCAAGACTTGCCTGTATTTCATTGGAAATTTGAGTAAAATCAGTACATTTCCTGGGAAAAAGTTCTGTATTGATGAACTAGCATTTTCTGTAAGAAGACAAATATCCTGTTGACAGTTTTGACCAGCTCTATTTTCAGCATCAAGGGATCTTGTGCTACTTCTCTCTGTCATATCCACTTCAGTCCTTGATGCAGCAATTGTCATCTTTAGTTATATTTGCACATTGCCTCCAACACTGGCTGGAGGCCGTAGACTACAGCACAAATAGGCATAGAAATCAAGAGACCTGAGTTCTCATTTTTGTGCCTGTCTAATTGCTGGCCCCTCTAACTAATGCTGCCAGAAATTGATACTGTCACATCACAGATCATCCCTGAACAAGTGAACTCTATGCAACACTCCCACTCCCACTTATTTTGGGTGTTGCTGACATAGAAATATACTACAGAAAAACCTCAAGTTGCCAAGATAGTTTGTATCCAAACAAAGTATAATCACAAGTGGTGACACAGCTCTCTCTTTTGTGGTGAAGCTGATTTAAATTTAAGTTTAGTTCACTCTTTTTAATTTATTTCTCCTTTTAATTTCCTCTTTTCATATAGGGGAAATTATGATCTTATGAAGCTGACATTAAATGATCAAACAATATTGAACAACTTAATGAAAATCTTAAGCAAAAGTCATTGTGAATTAGGTATTTGCTAAACTGACAACACAAGCCTTTGTAAACCTGATATTGTTCTTATGTAAACTCATGAATGGAGGCTTTCTCAAATAGATTACTTAATAACATCAGAGAGTCATTGGCTGTGTAAATATATCCCAGGGGCGCATACTAAGATTCCTGAATTTAAATGTTCAATAGAACTTCATATTTGTCACCTTTACTAACGAGTTTTTCCTTATGAAATCATTATTAGCATGAAAAAGTTAAATTTTGTATCTAATTTCTTGAATTAATGCTGTTTGAAGACCCTAAGGGTTTGAAAGTTCTTTCACTGGAATTCATCATTTACATAATTTTCATAGCCCCAACCCTTTGCTCTCAACTTGAATGCACATTGTGATTTTTTTATGCATTAAGGCAGCAACTTCTATTTTTCTCTACACAAAACAATTAACAGAAGAATAACAGGTAATAAACATTTTTAATCTTTAATGTTACATTAACAGTGAAGTGCCATATTTCATGCTTTCGCAACAACACTGCCTGCTGAATGATGCCTTTCTGGTTCCTCACTATGAAGATATTTGATTAGAAAAGGAAAAACAATTGAGTTATTTGAGATCAGTGGAGCTTTCCATCATTTCCTGCTTGAGATACTTGCGAGTGCACAGCAGCATGGCCAGATTTTTAAGCAGACTAGACAATATTTTCTCAACTCTACATTATCATAGTTCAGCCATGATCTATGAATAGGATGTTTACTTGGTATATTTCTTTTTGTTGTTAATACAGTTTATTAGATAGGAATTTTATTCTTTTCTTAAGTCCAGACTTTGGACATCAATGCAGCACAGATTTTGACCAAAATATCTCTTGATGTTAAACTGTCCTCTGCCTAGAACAAATAATAATTTTTATTACTGCAGGTCTTTGTGAACTCAGGGTCATGGACATATGGCACGCATAAGACAAAGGCATAGGACAGACCCAAATCTGAAAAACACTATCAAATTAATGGCAAAGACAGGCCTAATATCTGGGTGCTTTAGGTTTAGCATAACAACTGCAATGGAAACATGACAGTTCAGACAGTATTTTGAACAGCAAAACTGAATTTAGCTCTGTGTCAAGGCTAAACTTGTTTGAAAACAACTGCTTCCATCCAGTGGTTTGCTACAGACTGCAAATCAACTTTACACGAGACACATCCCCTGTTCCCCAATTTAACAATGTGCATAATAATTAGTTTTTTATTATTATTCCTGTCTCTGTACTGTAAAAAAACAAAGGTGAATGATGCAATCTGTTTTGTGACAAACTTTTGATTGAGAGTCAATGTGAGATTAAGATTCTGCTTTTAGGTACACACTCTTCATCTGGTTATGGGTATCTGAAAAACTATTGCACTCGCATAAGATGCATTGACGCTACTGACTACCCCTCTCCTGGCTGTGATGGGAACTTACACACCTGATGGAATTTCTTCTATATTTTTGACATATGAAGTCTCAATCTGTAGCCAAAAATGACCCTTTGAGTTTGATTCATTTGTCCATACATTCATGTCTAATGTTACTTGAGAAGCCTACTGTCATGTTCTCATGTAAGAAAAGAACTAACACCACCTTCTTACACCAGCCCCTGGAAGCAGTTTATCCTATCCCAATTCAAAACAGAGAAGCAGCTTCATAAAGTTTAAACTGAACACAATTTAGCTTCCATTGCTAAATGCAGTGCAGTACCATGAATACTGATGGGTTTTTTAAGCCAGTCTCTTGTGCCTCAGGTTTCCTCCACTCTTTTTCAGTTTCTGTAAACATACACGCTTATTTTTCTGTAGAAGGAAATCACATACCTGTGTGTTTTCTCTCCAGTCACAAAATGCCTAGAAAGAGCTTCTAGATGCATTATCTAGATTCCTATTGTTTTCCAACAGAAGTTTCAAGTGTCATGTTACATGTTAATGTTGCTGCTCTTCCCACCCAGGCACAATACCAAAGAGTCTCGGGGATGGAAAAAAAGGTTAAGAATCTTGAAAATATTGTTAACAACTAAATCCAGATGTTACAATTTCTGGTGATCAGTGCTTGATGTAAAAAAGGTACTTAAATCAAATACTGAAACAGAATGAACCCATGAAACCCTATGTCTGTCTTCTGACCACCAGCAGCTTCCTTGCAAACATCGTTCCACAATATCCCTCTAGACAAATCAGTCTGGTTGACATAATGGAGGAAGTCCAGTGTGTGTGATCAACTGTGTACAGTTTTAAATTTCCTACAAATCATGTTAGTTGTCTGAAAAGATGTGAAACTGTAGGAATTAGCCATACTAAAGTTATTCATTTCAGACTCCAAAAGAATAACCTCAGAACAGCTTGTTGGAAGGCCTGGCACTTAGCTACAATCAAATTAGATGATGGCTTGTAATGTGCATGTCAAAACAAGGTCAGCCATTCGAGGCTGCTCACTACTAACCTTCTCTTTCCATGAGCCAAATCACTGCCCAGATGCTCGTAGAGGCTTGTTATTACCATAATGCCAACATGTTATCTAGGTTAAAATGTGTTTTTGCTATTGATTCAAACATACACTAAGCCACTGGAAAACTTTATCAAGGAGTGTTATGCTGCTCATGAATGCCAAAATTCGACTGGCTCAGAATTTTGACAGATTCTGAGCCATTTGCTATGTCCTAACTCACTGTGTTGTAAATTCTGGTTTATAAGACATTAAATGAATCCAGATGTTTGGGTTTGGCTTTTTCTCTTGCTTTTGCATGGCCATTTCCCATAGCTAAACCCCTAAACCAGCACTTACCAAAGATTCCCACTGGTTTTTGTGGGCTCTGGATGCAGCCATCAGAAAACCTGCACTTGACATCTGCAGTCCTGCTGAGATTCCAGCTGATGTTCTCACCCTGTGATGATGTGCTCTTCAGATATAATTGTTTGTGTCTGATTTGCAGTGTCTCTTAGTAACACAGTCACTCTCCTTCTTTCTTAATTCCAGTGACAATGGGCACAAATTGAAAAAAAGTACATGTAAAACTCAAATTAAAACATGTAACTCTAACTTTCATACCATGTCAAGGTTTGACAGGTTATAAATAAAAAACTATCTGGACTGATTTAAGGATTTTAAGAAAATACATTGTTGCCCTGAAACTGAAGCTATGAAAAATATGACTAATCGTACCAGGGCAACAGTAGTTATGTATTCCCATCTGTTTATCTGTTCTAGCTTCAATAATTCAGGGATATGTTCTATTCCACTACTGTTAGGGCACTAATTTTACATTTGTGGACCTAAACTTCATCTATCTGTCCATCAGAAGATCTTGAAAGCATGGCAAACTTGTGTTTCATTAAATCATTCCTCTATTTTCAGCTTTTTAAAATGTGTATATTAGATATCAGATTGTAAAAAAAAGCTTTTATTAAAATTTCTCTCAGTGTTGTAATTTTCTGTTTTGCAGACCAGTATCTGGTAATTTTATTTATAAGAAATATACAGTTCTCAGGTATATTTACTCATTGGTGTAGAATTGTGTCTTAAGTTGGAAGAGAATATTCATGAATAGAAAACCAATTTGGTTTTTCTGCGTTGTCTGCGTGTAACTTTGACTTTCCTTTCCTTAGTTTGTGTACACAGTAGACTTTCTCATGTCGTTTATCGTCGCCATTGTGATTTCTACTGTATGACATACATTTTCTCTTTCTCCTATTCAGAAAGAGATGGGCTGTCAGGAAAAATTCCTTTTATTCTTATCCTGCTTTATTTTGATTGCATACAAGTTCATATAACTGCAGGATTTTTTTGTTGATTTGAATTGTTGTAACAGGTGCTCAGTGCATAGAATAAGCTTGTACATTAATTAAGGAGAGAGAATCTCCAGATATTTAACTTAATATGGAGAAGTTAACTGACTTGAGCAGGGTCTAATACTTGCAAAGGGAAGTATTTCTGATAATCATTGACTAATTTAGCAGAAAAATATATAACAAGATGCAGGCAATGGAAGATGAAGCTTGACAAATTCAGAGGTAGAAATAAGATACTCAGAGTGTAATTAACCATCACAACCACCCTACAGATGTGTTAGATTCTTTGCTGCTTGCAGTTTTGAAGTCTTGAAAATATTCTGACAAAATCACAATGTTCAAATAGAATTTACTGACTGGTTGTGATGTTAGTTGAAATTTCTGATGTCTATTGTGTAGAAGAGCAACTAAGTAGTTTTACAACAAGCTTTGCTGGATTTCACCTACATTTATAGCAGAATGCTGTCAATTCAAGCAGTTGTCTCCATCACATCTTCCATATGGCAGGGCTGCACTCTTCTGCTTTGTGTGCAGGGCATCCATTGAAGTTCTGGTTTGCATCCCTATAGCATACAAATGCTACAGGACCAATAATAATAATATTTAGTATGATGGATAGCCTAAAATGTGCAGGTAACTGTATTATTGTGCAGTACGGAGAGACACAGATGCCTTCTCCTAGACACCCTGACTATGACAAAGCATTATCTGTACTCCAAGAGACCGTTTAAAATTAGGCTATGAATGTGTATTTGATTCCTAGATGGAAAGGTCCTAGTAATAACAGCCTCTGCTCACGGTAAAACCAGTGGGATGTTTTCATGATACACTTTAAGAGTGGGATTCAGCTCAGCAGATTAGACATCTCATTTTAACCAGTTCTCAAGTTATGCCAAAATATTCTTCACAGTCAACAAGAAGGGCTTCCAAAGAGAGTTCCTGCCTATCTAAGTTTAGTTTTTATATCAAAGTTGTGGGCCCAAATCAACTGCTGAAACAGACTGTTTCTCTTCTTTAACTGTTTAATGATTCTAAGAGATTAACCCCTAATTTAGGTAACTACATACGTTTCAGGAAAGCACTTTATAGTAGACTTCTGATAAACTTCAAAAATTACAACTTCCTTTTTGCATTTTGTTCCCTAAATACTTGTGAGCGTTGCCTAGCCACAACATCTGACAGACATTCTTTTTGTCTCTTTAAATTCACATTCATCTTAAGTAAGGTAGTTCTTTTAAAAAATTTTGGAGGGATTTGTCAGACTAATTGTAGGCTTCTTGGGACAATCATCCTCAATTCTCTGTATAGCAAAAAAAAAAAAAAAAAAAAAAAAAAAAAAGATGTTTCAAGGCATGATTCGTCTCCTGTAATGTACTGCTACATATGAATTGCATTCTAATAATGCCTACTTTTCCCTATAAGCACAAAGTTACCCTAATGAAATTAGCTAAGGTTTAGATGCTGACACTCTAGATGTCTGGAGTTAGGTCAGATGAACCTTCCAAAAGTTGTCATGGCAAGCTTCTTCATCTGGTCAAATTAACAAGGGTTGAACAGAACCAGATGTAACTCAATAACATTTCAGAAGACCTCTCAGAATAGCAGTAAATGAGTTTTTTATTGTATTGCATGCATCATTCATTTATTATTTTAATACAGGAGAAAAAGCTTGTGTTACACAATAACAAAAAAATTGAAATAAATTTTGAACACACTGTACAGAACATTTCTCCTGAATAAACCTTTAATGTGAAAATAACACATCATATGTGAAGTGCCAGCAGTGTTTCTGGTGCTCAGAACCAGAACATGATGATTATGCTTTTGAGTGCACACATGGCATTTGGGTACTTAATTGACATTTTAAGTGATTGAACGTTAGGAACCTGAATCCCATCCCACTTATTGAAAATGTGCTCCCAGGGTTCATATCCTGGAGAAGTCCTGGGTCACAGGTATAACAACAAATAGATGAGGGAAAGCGAAAAGATATTATCCATAAGGTCATACCGCTTCTTTTCATTGTGAGAGAATAGGTTTTTTAAGTACACAAAGGATTTGGAAGAGAATGTCAAAACTTTCAAGGCAAAGATTTCTTTTTCAATAGGGAGCTGGAAGTGGGGAAAGTGGAGGTATTGAAGAGTGTTAGGTTTAGAGCCACAGGCATTGCAACTACCTTGATGCAATGAAGAGAAAGAGAATGAGCTAAAGGATAAAAAGGAAACATAAATAAGTCCTAGGACAAACATTATTGCTCATTGTCCTTACCATGAAAGAGGTTAGAGTGAAAGATAATCTCAAATGCCTCCAGCCACTCATCAAAAGAAATTTATTCCCATTCTTTGTTTAAACTACAGTTATGTTCTTTTTCCAGACTGACATCAAATGTTTCCCTCTATGTTTTACTTTGTTCCAAAAGTCAGCTTAAAGGGGTACAGGTGAGAGTGGTGTCGCATGTGTGATGAGTATTGGGGTCTCTACCCCAATAGCCAGCTGTGAAATGCTCTTTTCCATTGTGGACCTATTAAGCAAGTAGATACAATTGCATCAAAGTATGACTGGCTCATCTTTTGCAACTTAGTTCAACTCTGTGATTCTGAATGGGTTATCAGGAGTAAATGGTTTTGAATTTTAGTCTTTATACAGTTACAGAGCCAAAAGTTCCTAAGGGTTGTATCTACTAAGTAAAGTCAACATGAAATCCAGCTGTGAGTTTCTCTGTAGGTTTGGCTGTTTGTTGAAAATGTCTTTTGAAGTTCTCAGATTCATACCCTATCACACTAAAAAGCAACACCAGGTAGCATCTCCTGGCAATGTTCATGTACTTGCTAATAAGAACTCCAATGTACTTGCTGATAAGGACTCCTGGAAAGTGTAAAGTTGCTAGATACAATTCTCAAAAGGTGGAACTCTATAAAGTAACTGTTTGCATTTTACTTCCACCAACCTGATAAAATTTCACACTTTTAAGATAAGATTGCATTTGTATCCAACAAGATTGCTTTTTTACCCAAAAACAGAAACAGAAAAAGGACCATTTCCTATTATGAATCTTGTCACGACAATTTGCAGTTGGCCCATTTCTACATTTTATTTTCTTAGAATGCATAAGAACTACCAGTCTGGGACATATGAAAATGTAATTGAGCTTGAAATGTCATCTTGATAGCAAGTGATACAGTTAATTCTGTTGGTAAATGTTGTGCAGTGCTAATTGCTAAGTCTAAATTTAACAATTAGTTTAGAAAATCTGAAGTGTAATTTATAATGGGATATAAGCTGCAGGCTTCAGCTTGTACTGACTTTTTTATTATTATTACTTATACCAGTTTAGGAGGATGCAGCTGAAGAATTTTAACCAAGAATCAAGATGCATGCCTAATTTAACTTCAACCAAATTTGACTATACATCTAGTAAATTTGCTATGGCTGCAAAACATGTTCTAACAAATTAAACTTGTATCAAGTCTTTTGCTTTCTACTGTTTGTAATTCTACATGAACTGATATTGTCATCCTAAACTTCATTAACTTCTTTAAAATTTTCATTGACATTGTCTATCAAAGAAGTTTGTTGGTACTAGTCTGTATGTTTTCTATCCTTTTGAAGAAGAATGTTGTTATATTTCAGCATCTGGGGTTTTGAAACCTTGAATTATTCACACAGATTTTACATTGGACAGTCTGCAGTATGAAAATCTTTGAGATAATAAAACATTCACAAGAAGGAAATAAACTGGAGATGATAAAATTAAATCTTTTTTTTTTTCCTCATGCTAAAATATTTTGTATCACAAAATGGCTGGATAGTTGAAGTTGGAAGGGAGGTTTGGAAATCATCTTCTCAAAGTGAAGTCAACTAGTGTAGGTTGCCCAAGATTATATCCAGACATGTTTTGACTTTCTTCAAGGATGGAGACTCCACAACCTCTCTGGGAAACCTGTTCCAGTGTTTGATGACCCTCACAGTAAAAGAGTTTAAATGGAATTTCCTGTATTTCAATGTAGGCCCATGGCCTCTTTTTCTGTTGATGGGCACCACCAAGAAGAATCTGGGTCCTCCCTGTT
Source organism: Strix aluco (assembly GCF_031877795.1). Lineage (NCBI taxonomy): Eukaryota > Metazoa > Chordata > Aves > Strigiformes > Strigidae > Strix > Strix aluco. Next base: position 83,024,809 of record NC_133935.1, on the reverse strand, counting down.
GGTTATTTATACACACTGATGACTTCTCCATGAGCCTCCTACTCTCCAGGCTAAACAACCCCATCTCTCTCAGCTTCTTCCCATTTAACAGTTTCTTCAATCCCTTAAGCATCTTCGTGGCCTTTTGCTGGACTTGCTCCAGTATGTCCAAGCCTGTCTTGTACTGGGAAACACAGAGCTGTGCACAGCACTCCAGAAGCGTCTCACCAGTGCTGAGCAGAGGGGAAGGATAACCTTCCTCGACCTGCTGGACACATTCTGATTAATGCAGCCTAGGATGCCATTGGCCTTGTTTGCCACGAGAGTGCACCACTGGCTGGTGGTCAACTTGGAGTCCCACAGGACCCCCAGGTCCTTCTTTTCCAAGCTGCTTTCCAACCATTTGGACCCCAGCATGTACTGGTCTGTGGAACTGTTCCTACTCATGTGCAGGATTTTGGATTTCCTTCCCTTCGTTACCTTCATAAAGCCTATATTGGCCCATTTCTCCAGCCTGGTGAGGTTCTTCTGAATGGCAGCACAACTGCCTGGTGTATCCATTACTCCTCCCAGTTCTGTATTACCTGCAAACTTGTTGAGGATTCATTCTGTCCCCTTACCCAGGTTATTAATTAAGCCGCTACACATTATTGGCCCCATTATTAACCCCTGGAGTGCTCTACAAGTGACTGACCTCCAGCTGAACTTTGTGTTCCTGATCATAACCCTTTGAGCCTGAAAGTTCAGCTAGTTAGCTGATTGTCCACTTATCTGGCCCACACTTCACCAGCTTGTTAATGAGGATGTTTATGGGAGACACTGTCAAAAGCCTTACTGAAGTTGAGATAAACCACATCCACTGCTCTCTCCCCACCCACTGGGTTAGTCATTTCACTATAGAAGGTTTTCTGGTTAGTTAAGCATGATTTTCCTTTCAAAATTCCATACTGACTACTCCCAAACATCTTTTTATCCTTCATGTGTTATAAAAAGGTTTCCAAAATTATTTACCCCATCACCTTCCATGGGACTGAGGTGAGGCTAACCAGCCTGTATTTCAGTGAATCCTCCTTCTTGTCTATCTTGAAGACAGGAGTTACATTTGTTTCCTTTTGTCCTGAAAAGCCTTTCCCAATCACCATGACCTTTCAAAAATAAGTGAGATTGTCCTTGTAATGACATTGGTCAGTTTCCTCAGCAATTATGGGTGCATCCCATCAGGTCCAGTTCATTTAAATATTCTCTAATTTGATCCTCTCCCAACAAGGATAAGCCTTCCTTGCTCCAGACCTTCCCTGTGGTCTCAGGGACCTAGGATTCCTGAAGGCTGGTCTTACCAGTAAAGACCAAGGCAAAGAAGGCATTGAGTATTTCAGCATTTTCTATCTCCTTTGTCATTAGACACCCTGCCAAATTCAGCAGCAGGCCCGCATTTTCCCCAGTCTTCCTTTTGCTGGTGCGGTGCTGCTAGGAATACCAACGTGAGGTTTCATGACAGTTTTCCTCAGATGTCCCAAAGCACTTTTGTAGCCTGGGATTGCTGCTTGGGTTAATGGAGTCATGATAGCCAGGAGCTTCCACTTTCAAAAATGTTTTATTAATCAGATTAGAAGAAAACTGTAACCTCTTTTCACCAAACACACTGTTTAGAACTTAAACTTCAATCATACCAGTGTTCTTACATATTCATTTTGACACGTGTTTTTCAGTAAACTCAGTGCTTTCCAAAAATCTGTGCTCCTTTGTCTGTTTCAAATCTGGCACTGAAAATCATGTTATTCTTGAATCCATTGAACTTATCAATTTACACAACTTTATATATACCTATGCATGGGAAAAAACTTTCCACTAACTGACATTATAGTCAAGATTTAGCTATATCTTTGGAGTACTGCTAATTTGCAAAAATGATAAAAATGGTGAAAGTTGTTGCTACTTAAATACACCCATATGCAAGGTGTCCTTAAGTTTTCATTTCAGCAATGTTTTGGGGTTTTTTTTCTTTTCCACTTATGCTTCATTTCTTCTGATTTTTGTCTCCTTCAGGTATGCAAATCTGCAGTTACTCACCCTTTTCTGTTCAGATCTTTAAATACAGTAGCGTAGAGAAACTTCAGTTTTGTCATTGGCAATAAACACAACTGGATTTATGGAGTTAGGAGTTACATAACCCTGAAAAGATTCACTTTTGAGAAAGGCAAAATCCTCAGCTAGTATAAACTGCCATGTTTCATTGAAGTGTGTTGTGCCAGGATTGCACTGGCTGAATATTTGACTCTAAAAGCTTCCTTTGAAGTCAATGAACTTCTTATTGTCATCCCTGTGGAATGTGGAATATTGCACTTGTGCCATAATCATTTAGGTAGAACCAAGATGAGAATTTTCCTCACCAAGAGGGTATTACAAAAGAGAGAGAACATGTTAAATACTTTTAAAGCTATATAATGTTGTTACAGAACAGTCACTGCTCTAGCATGAGGGAAAACAATGACTGAAAGAATGGTCACATTAAATAATTTTCAGCCCACTGAAAGAGCATTCCTGCTCTCTCACAGAAGTCCAAAGATAATACAAAAACATGAGACTGGTAATGATAACTTGATTTTCTTCTGCACTGCCCCAGCTTAAAAAGTGTAATTTTCCTGCCATATAACAATATCTGAATGACAACAAGTTAATACTGCAGTTCAGCACCCTGTTTAGTATTGGCCTTAGGTATGAATTGCCAGTTCACTACTATGAGGAGACAGTTACGTGTCTTTTTTTCCACTTAACCTTTCTTTACATGAAACAATTCAGATACCCTGTGCCTCCCACCAGTCCTCCTGAGCACAGTATGCAGAGCATCACAAAAGCTCAAGCGACATTAATGACTATTACCCTGGGTTCTCAGGGGATGGGGAGGGTGTGTGATGAACTGAAACATGCATCACACAACTGCAATGGCAATGGCAGAAAGAGGGGAGGGATTTCACCTTCTTTATAGCTGTAGGATGTGATTAATGAATTGAACCCTTACAAACTAACACACACACAGTGACTTCTCTAGGCCTGTGTATTTTTTTTTTAATTTCAGTAGCAGGTTTGCAGTCTGACATTCTTCTTTCTGAATGAAAAGAAAATATAGGTTGAGTCAAAATGTTACTCTGCTAAAGATGCAGAGATCTGCATCTGAAATAGTACCCGTTTCATAGCAATCTTGTGCAGGATTGCTGTGGCGTTCACATTACCAAACTGAAAGTAAGACACATCTTTTAAGCTTTTGTTGTAGAAGTAGTGACACCTTGCCAGACCTCTTTACTGAAAGTGAATTAAATAAGCCTAAAAGCAATAAACTATATACTTTACCCTATAATCATTGAAATGAACAAGATCATATTTCCAGCCATTTTCAGAGATTAAGGTTAGCTCCAAGCATTAAGTGTGACTTTTAGTGTTCTCTTTGTACAGTACCAAAGGCACAATAAATTAAGTAAGTTACTATGGTCCATAAAATCTTTGTAAATGTAATACATCTCAGTCAATATAAATGAACTCAGTTAGGATTTTATATAACAAAGATAAGCCTTTAAATGATGAGTAATATTTATGCCTTTTATTAGTTGAACTAGAGAAGGTTTTTATCTTGCATTTATGAAGAGACAGTTACGATATAACTTACGGGGATCACATCAAATGAATCTAGAAGCTTTCACATCAAAAAAGCAAGAGAGGCAGATGGTCAACAGTGTTTGTCGAGTGAATTTTGTAGTGATTACAGAGAGGTAGCTTGGACGTTAGTAAAGTTTTAGCACTGGGCATTAGAAACATCATAATTTTATCTACATTAAGTGCCCAGCAAGAATTTTAATAGTTGTCATTTAGAAGAAGGGACACAAAAATGTTGATGATATAGATACAAACCAGGTAGGAGGCAAGGAGTTAAGGTGAATTCAACAGCCAGCTTCTGAGCAGTTCTTATGTAAAAGAAAATACTAAAAATATTTTTTACATTTTATCCTTCAAAACCAATGCAATATTAAAAAGATGTGTTCAATAAAACCAGAGAGAATTCACAACTAATAATATACAGTTTGTCCAAGCCCTGGTATGAATCCTGTCACTGCTAGTTGCAAAGCTCTTATGCCTCCATGTATTCTTATTGCTTTTTAAAGCAATCTAGACTTGAAAGCAATCCAAAGCTACATTGTTACATTGTAAATTGATGTACATCAGCGTTAAACCAGTCATTAGTGTGAACGGAACCAGGAGAAGACAGGGAAGACATAAATTATTCAGCACACAGGGAGACCATTTTTCCATATGCTTCCATTTTTAATATAAAAAATAAATGTGCATGCACATACACGCACCCACACATACAGACACTTTCTATGAACCTGTCAGTTCTGAGCATCTTTGAAAGCAATATCATACCGCTATAATCCAAATGCTTAGTCCAATTCTCTGCACAATGGCATTATCGTCAGTAGACTGTGTTTTGTATTTGGTGAGTAGAGGGACAGGAAAATATGCTAAGTCTGGCTGTGACTAATAGGTACTCATGGTGAGGTTTTCAAACCTCCCAGGTTTTGACCTGTTAATTCTCTTAAGAACAAAATTTGTCTAAAATTAAGTACTTTTCACAATTTTAGTCATCGTATATTGTACTAAGAGCAATAATATGTTCATATATTCAATGTTTTTAGTAATTATCTTAGATGCTGAACAAATACTCAGCAACATTACAGAGAAATTAGTTCTGGAGCTGGTAACTAGTCTTAATATAACCTGGCATAAAACTGGAAAATGGCAAAGCTATACCCTTTAAAAGGGATGTCTTACAATCCTAGGGTATACCAAAGGAAAAAAAAAAACCACACCCTCCTCTATTAAAGAAATAGAAATCATAATTTTTTAAAATCCAATTTTCTTTTACAATTTTATCTGTATTTAATGTACAAGCTGCACTGAGTGAAAACTTAAGTTGAACCAGACAATGTAATTTTCCAATTTATAATCAATAACAGAAAATCTTAACATGTGTTGCTGGTGTTGCAATGAAACATTTATGAAGTTGTATCTATCCACTCCCATTTGCATGAAATATTTGTGGTCCTACCATGAGTCACGAACCTCAGAACTTAAATTTGGAACACATGTTTCCTAATAGCCTCTCTTTAATAACGCATCTGTGTTCCTAATCAATGTGAGTGAAATGTTTTCATAATTTAGTAATAAAGTGGGTACTTTCAGACTTTTGAACAGGTGAGGATAAATCATGTTTGCCTGTGAATAACAGCTTTTATCATTTACTCAGTGGGATCATAATGTATTCTTTCAATCTGCACCAAAGGTAGTAGCAGGAAGCTATTTTATAGATTTCTTGGTAATCTGAGCTGATGTTATACCTGTTACAGGACACTTCCAATAAAATAGAAACACAGCAGGATGAAAAAAGATACAAATGGTGTTTTTATACCAGTCAATAAAAGCATGACTCTGTAGTAATAGAAAATTTGTTCATGAATTGTGAAGTACCAGTGGCTCAGTTGGTAAGGTATTAAAATAATTCATGTCCTGCCATTGTAACTTTTTCTTACAATTGTACCTTTAATTTGCTGTCTCACTTTCATTGTCAATGAGAAAAAGTAAGTCAAGTACATTTATGGACCATGTCATTAAAGCAGTTTATTGGAATGACTGTTCATTTTGTAGAACATTCCCTGTAAGAAGAAAAAAGTCTACCACATATGTACATATGTACTTATTTCTAATGACTCAAGTTCACATTTTAGAAGTTGTATTTTAATGATGTAAAACATATTCTGTTTGAGGTTCCAGGTCCACTTAGCCAACGCCATAGAATCACTTCCAAAAATGTTAAGAAGTCTGGGCTAATGTCTGCAGGATAATGCATGTCAGCAGACGCTTTTCTCCTCTTTGCTGAAACTGCAGATATCAGAGGTACTCCCCGTAGGCATGAAGTTTGCCAGTTGGGCTCAGTTTGCAGGACAGAGTCAGTAATTTGGAAAAGAGCATTACAGATATGGAAGTTAATTGAGTGCGCAGAATTCTGACCCCAGTCACACTACTTAAACTGGGACTCATCCCAGAATGACTAGAAATTATTCTGCTTTATGGTTATGGTGCATAAGCTGTGATTCTCATCAGTGTGGGTCTTGCATTTCTTTTAAACCAGGATGAAAATTAAATATGTTGAAGAGAAATAGGAGTAGCCATATTACATCTGAAATGTAATTTCTCTGGCTGGCTGTTATTCTCTCAGTTTTGGTAAAGAAGTGTTTTGGCACATTTTGGTGTCCAGTCTCCATACTTTTAACTGTGGATTTTGCATGGTTTTTTAATGTGTAGAGGGACATTGTTCTATTACTTTTGTTTCACCACATGTGCATTTGTTAATTTTTTTTCCGGATAGGAAATCCTGATTTTTATAAACATGTTGTACTTTTAAACCACATGATGTTAAGTACATTCAATCTGTAAAGGAATGTTCTTTCTACCTTCCATGGGAAAAAAGAAATCATGAGCGGTATAAATTTTGCATCTTAGATCTTATTTCCTCTTTAGAATATAAATCTTGTGCAAAGGAAATAGGGTCTCCATTATCTCTTAAAGATGAAACAGCTTCTAATATAGATAGTCTGCATTCCCTCTGTCATGTTCCTGGGGGATAGGTTAATAAATAATGAACTAAATGTCATATTTTGAAGTCTCTTAGTTCATGGTGATGCAGCTTTCTTACATGTTTATTTAAATTTCAATCTTCATTAGACAAGGTTAGTGGAGAAATTAGGTCCCTCTTGTATTGATTTAGTAATGCAGAGTTATAAACTAAATAAAAAGCAGATAGATTTTTGCTTTTTTTTTTTTAACATCTGTGGGTCTTTCCTTGATCCTGACTGTGCCAGGTACACTGTCTATGACTGAATCAGATAAAAAAGTTGTCAAAATTATTTCAGCACCATCCATTGTAAAGGTTAAAAAGGGAAAATAGTTGAGATTGCATGCTATATTTGAACAACAGTGACCAGCCTGAGCAATTGCCAAACAAATCTGGGAAAATTCTTTATAAAAGCTCTTACTTAGCACAAATTACCCAGGACCTTGAGATCTGTTTGGATTCCAGACAAAGAGAAGTACGCAAACACTGGTCTTGTCACCATCTCTCTTCTTCTCTACAGCCAACTGTGTCATCTGAGTAATCTTTTTGAACTCCTCTTCAGTATCCAGGGGCTAACCTAAGTTCAGGTGGAAGAATTCATGCTAACTTGATGTTTGCTTCTCAGCTTTCCCAGAAGTAGTTTAACAATCTAACATAAGCATAAAAGAAGTGGTTTGGGAATTCAGAAGTGATTCAAGGACTAGTAAATCCCACCACTAGACATTCCGCTGGTTAGTGGGTTTGAATTGAATGGCTTAAACAGGCTGAGAAGACCTTGGGTTTCTAGGCATCATCTTCAAAAGTAATGCCAAAAACTTTGCAGTCAGCTCTCTGGGCACTGACACTAATGCTTGTGATGGTCTTCACATATTCTTTACTCTCCAAGAGTTTAAGCAAAGCCTTATGTTATGCTCCCATCTGTTGAGAGCTCCCATTTGCAGTTCATGTCCCCAGGGTTATAAAAGAGATGATGGTCATGACACACAGGACACACACAAAAAAAAAAAAAAAAAAAAAAAAGTATACCTTACCTTGATAGTATCCTAGAATAATTCTTGTGGGTAGGGAACACAGAGGGTCTTTAGTCTAACCTCCCACTCAAAGTAGGATTAAGCACAAGATTGGACCAGGTTGTTCAGACCTTTGTCCAACCAGGTCTTGAGACTGAACACAGGAACAAAGAAAGTCTGACTAAGGGAAATAATGATCTGAAAATGAATAGTTACAGCTAAAAAAGGTGAGAAACAAATCCCCAGCTGAGGGGCCATTTGGTTATAATTAACAACACACAACTCTAATACTAGCAACATATACAAACACACATGACAAATTTGCTAAGCTAGGAAACACCATATAAGTACAAACTAGCTATAATTAAACCTACAATTAAGAAATGGGCCTGAGAAAACTATGAATTTGAAATTGTGTAATACTTTAGAACTTATTTTGTAAAAAACAATAATTTCTGAAGTAAAAGGAAAAGAAAAAATATTATACAAATACAGTGTTATCAAGATGACTGTCTAGTTAAGAGAAATTTGGAATTTACTAAACTATTTCCTCTGGTAATATATGGAAAATCATTACTCCTGTTGGAAAAAGGCAGAATTAATCCAGAAACAGTAAGGAAGATCAGCTAAAAAGAGGCAAAGTAGATAATACAGTGAAAGAACAATGGAATTGGAAAGACATTATAGATGGATCACGGGATCATTAGAGTGGTTGGATGTAACTGTGGAAAAGGATGTGAGGAAAAGTATTATTTCTGTTATTCTTGACATTTGCCATACTGTTAAGACCTCACTAGGAAATAGAATACAGCACTGATCACTCCTATATGAGGAATGTGTTTTCAAACATGAACAGACACAAGCAGAGGCTGCTAGAATGAGAACAGAAGCAGAGTGCTTCCCTTGCAGAAGGACACAGAGAGAGTTTGGCTTGTTTAGCCTTGCAAAACATAGACAAAGACAGGCTGTGATTGCTCTCTATAAACTTATCAGGTGGGTAAACACCAGGGAGAAGAAGTGCTTAAACTAAAGAACAATGTTCGTCCAAGAACAAATAGTTATAAATTACCCATGAATAAATTTAGGCTGGAAATTAGATAAAGTTTTCCAATCCTCTAGTGAGTAAGGTTCTGAAACAGTCTTCCGGTAAGAATAATGAAGGAAATGGGGAATCTAGTTAGTTTTAAGAAGGGGCATTTAAGAGTTTTTGAAAGGGATTATATGGTGTGGATGCCTATGATGAGCAGATAGGATTCGGTGGCCCAGTGGACTGTTTCCTACTTTATAAGTAGGTATTCTGGCCAGACTGATTCCACTGCATTATATCTGACTCTTTATTCATGGATGTCCTGTTTGAGCGGATAGCGATACAAAGGTAGAAGCCCTCCTTGATGGTCTTAAAACAGAATTAATAATTTATTTTTCTGGTGTATTTTATGTGAATCTAAAGTAAAAGGCATCAGAAAATGAAAACAAATAGAACATTTAAAGCAGGCTGCTTGCTGTACAAAGCAAATCGCAAAGAATAAAAAAGACACCTGATGCTTCCAAGAAAATGCGCAATTAGAAATACTAGTAGTCAACAGGTAGTAGAATATGAAGAAATAATGAAGCTGCATTGGTTGACATGCTGAATAGCTGTGTTAGCACATGACAAGATTTTTGTAAATACATTAAAGGAGACCTTTGAGGAGGAAAATAAGGTAACTGTATTCATGTGAACTTCGTTTAAAGCTTGTATGGCAGTGAAAGTGGAAGGGCAGAAGAAGGCACATACATGTGAGCGGTGAAGTTGAAGGTTGTCCTGGTTTTGGTTGGGATAGAGCTAATTTTTTTCTTGGTAGCTAGAATAGTGCTGTGTTTTGGGTTCAGAATGAATTGCGGTGGCATTCAAGGTGGACACAAACAAGTTAAAGTTGTATATGTCAAAAAAAAATATATATTAAGAAACAGAGTTACAATAAAAAGATCCGGCTATGTTGGTGGGAAATAAACCCTACGTTTTATAAATGCTGTGTAAAATAAACCTATAAAACTTGAGAGAAAGTGAAACTTGAGCATGAGACTGAAAATGACACTCTAGCATGAAGATAAGGAACATATGAAAAATTCAGGAATTCAGATATGATCTATAAATTATCTAAAGAGGGACATCCCAGATGATTACAGATGCTCAGGTACCTTTGACTTCCAGCGAGACACCAGCTCCTCAGGGACTCATGTTGGGGCTGTTAAAAATGCTCTCTCTTAAACCCAGGACTAAAAATTGTCTTTAGCAGAAGATAGGAGATTTCATGGGTAAATAAGTGTTTAGTTTTCTTTCTTCTGCACTTATGATGGAAACAGATTCGTGTCAGAGCTAGCTTTTCATTTTTCACTTTAAGTCTTTGTATTCGTTTATAACTTTACAGAATTATATTCTTTATTAGATATGCTCTGATTCTTGACTATGGGCTTCATGTACTAAATCCACCCCTTTCTTTTCCCAAGTGATATTTAGCAATTATTGTTATTTAATTCCTGGATGAAAAATTACAGGGCTCTGCTCTGTAATTATCAATGACCTTTCAGTGTAGAAAAATGCAGCTGATCCGATTCAATGGGACTGCCACAGGCATCCTAAGTATTTGGACAGATATCTTAGGAAGATTGCTGTCCCTCCTCTGGATCTGTCTTTTGTTGAAGGTCAGTAGAAATGTACGGTAGAGCTTTGAACAAACTTTTTGTACTGTTACTTGTCATTTTAGAATTAGTTATGTTAAAATACAAACTAAGAATGAATCTATCCAGAAAATGACACAACACTCATTTATTTCATTGCCTTGGACAACACTTGTTTATTAAGTCAATAAACATAACACTAACATTGGTAGTACAGCAAACCTGGAGATACGTATCAGGTACTATACTGACACATGAAAATTCATTCTTTCCATCGAGAATTTATGGCATAGCTAGGAAAAGCCAGCAGCAGTGAACAGAGGAACTTAAATTATTCTCATTTTAGAGAGAGAAATGCAAAGACAAGGGTCTGATTCAGCAGAATCAGTCACTGACTTCAGGCATGCTGCGTGGTCTGCTTCATCCATGACTGGTAGACTCCTCCAGTGTTTTCCTACATCACAGCTTAGAGTGGTCTGTTCCAGACTACAGGAGGAGACTATCTTGATGAGAGAGGTACAGGGCTCTAATACTTTGCTCTGGAGATAAAAAAGTCCAAAAAAATCATTGATACAAGCACAGCTCTGCTGGCTGCCCTGCCTGAGGCACAGTCAGGAGGTAACATGCAGTAAGTAGCAGCTATTTATGAAAAAACCTAGAAAAGAATCTAGCAAAACCAAAAACCCTAAGGACCCTGATGGGAGCTTCCCTCTCTTCTGTTTCTTCAAGTGACTCCACATGGAGCCATCTCTGCTGATCCATGTTTGGTACAATAACTAGACACAGTAAAGAAGAAATATCTTCTATGGATCTCATTGACTGTTGCAATACAGGGGATCACCCTTCCCAGGGCAAGTCTTGCCCTCTGTTCTACAAAGATATTATTCCTCAATTTATTCATTCAACTTTCTGAACAGGGCACTTTCCACTTATCTCCATGACTGTTCCTGTATTCTAAGCTATGCATCTGATAAGAAGGTCTTAGCACTCAAGATATTCCTTTTATTGCTTTTGCTTTTTGTCTAATCTGATTGGAACCAAACTTAAAAAAATGTCCACTTGTCTAGTTTAGACAAGGTTTTGCTCAGGCCATGGTTATACTAACGCACATACATCTGGACAAGTCCATCACTGCCATAGTAAGTGAAAGCCATTTCTCTGATGGTCTACAGTTGCCATGTATTCATTGGTTACTTAGACCTTAACAGCTTTTCTTTCTGAATCATTTGCCCTATTAAGTACTACAGTCACAGAAATATCTGTCACCATTATTAATGGACATTGTGTTGCAGCACCACAGTGCCAAAGCATTAGCTATGATTATCTTCATGTGTTTTATGTGTAGGTAGATCCAGGAACATACGCAGGTAAGACTTTCATACCTATATGAATGACACTGTGATAACCAATGGTGCCTTAAAACTAGGTAGGATCAAGAAACTGTTAGGCATCCTTACAGAGTCATGTGTCAGAAAGGACTGTATAGTTAAGGAATCTTTTTCATCCACTGACCCAGAGTAAACTGTGGGAGCTGCTCAAACCACACCATTTAGAACAGGAAGTGAAAGCAACTTCTGTCTCAGGAATCTAATTATCCTTTTGGAAATGAGCCAAGAATCTGAATCTAATATAGATATAGTATTCCATACTAAATGATACCGATTTTTAAGAACCACGTGTCCAACTTTCCATTCTACTTCCTTATTAAAGACATTTTCAGCAGCCTCTTGTCTCCTAATAACCATAGACATTACCTCAGGCTTGACACAGAGAAACAGACTGTCTACTGAATTCAGCCATCCTGCATTCTGGTGCTTTGTCTTACAGAGAAGGCTGCCAAGCACATATTCACCAAGCTATGCACCCTATCTGTCCCGCTAAGCCTGGAAGATCTGAGAATATAACTCCTGAGGTTGAGTGGCTGCGGGTGGTAGGATACTGTTGAGTGTAAATGAGAAGAGAAATTTGAACATCAGAATCTTAACTGTGAATCACCAACACATCCAACCAGCATGATATATTAATTTATAATTAAATGTTGACTTTTTTCCCTAAGGATATTTTGGCTTCTATAGCAGCACAGTTCATTAGTTAGTCACTGCGGTTGATCCAGTTATTGTCATGCCTTTGATCACTTTCCATCTAACTGAGCATGTTAGGGTGGATATCAAAAATCTTTGTACTTCTTTGTAATTGCAGGCAAAACATTTACTTCCTATGCAAGACACAGCATTTTCTCAGCCTCAGTCGTGCTTCTCATGACAGTCCTCTTATTTCATTAAAATTGCTGAAACTTTCCTAAAATCTATGTTTTGTATCATGATGTTTCCTTTTTCTGGCATCTTCTACATCAGTAAGATAGTCTTATTTTCATGAGACTGTGTAGTGATTCTTACAATGAGTGATTCTTGCTTGTAGAAATTAAAAACTGGTTTAAAAAATATCTAGTTAAGATAACATCTATGTTATTGCTGCTCTAGATCTAAATGTACTCCGAATAATTATATTTCTTTGCTCAAATATACTGCACAATAGCATTCCTGTTCTGAATCATCCCTCAAAGGATAATGGTGTTTCTGCCTGTCAGAAGGTAACAATGTAGAAAACATGAAGTTTATAAGAATCTTGACCAAATTTAAGTATCCTATTTCCAGTATAATTTCCTTTACCTTAGTTACCGATTGATTGAACTTGCTTACTCAAAACAGCAGGAGTTTTGATTCCTTACAAGATATTTTCCTACTTAATTTTTATAGTTTAAAAAACCCTGTTTAGTGCAAAAAACAAATACAGAGCTGAAAATGCTTTTTAGTAACATTGTCAACACTGATGATTTACAGATGATATCAGCTTGTTAAAATGTACCCTCAACTTCATAAAATGTCTATTTCTCCCTTATATTTCTCACAGCTTTTGCTATGCGTAACACCTAAGACTCCCATAACTGAAGGTTTAATGTATTTTTTAAACCTGTCTCTTTAATCTTTTAGTATTTCTTTGAGCATTTGTCAGAGCTTTGTGCTTACACACCTTCATTAACTCCCCTGTATAGTCACTCAGTTAGGATTTGTTTAATGTAACTTCAACCATCTAGAAGTCAGTATGTGGAGTAAACGAGCAATCTAAGCTTTCTGCAGGGACAGCTGATCCCTTGCTAGGATACATGTCTGATATAGATGGAATTATTTTCTTCTGAAGTTGTTTATCTCTCTCCACTGACTACAGGGGAAGCCTAGGCAATTACCTCAAAAGAAACACCAAATATTTTAACATCTAAAATGACGAGACGGATTTCTTAGCCTTCTCTTTTATTTATGTGGCTGAGCTATGGGAGACAAAAGGATTGTTTTCATTTTTTAGAAGGATATCATGATTGTGAATCTAGCAGCAGAGACCAAATTGAAAATTATGCTTTGTCTTATAGTTTGAAATTAACAGTAGTGGAAATTCTGTCCCTCCTTGGTTAATGCATATCACTGGAAAGTATGTCTATGACTGTATTTTTTGTATCTTACTGCAACTGCTATGTTACAGAGTTAAGAGGTAATCAAGGTGTTTACCCACTGCTAACTTTTGGCATGACTTTATATAATAGCTAAGCCAGGGTTGTCACCAAGGGGAACCACTCCTCTTCCCCATGCCTACTCCTTCACATGCATTCCCTCTCTCTTCTTTGATTAAAGCTTGTATGGAGAGCTGATACAATGCAAAACTCTCTTTTCAAGGTTAGTTTTGTTTAAAATTCGTCCTCTGACCTTGCTCACCCAATGTCATATCAGTGATGGGAACACACTAGTTGGGTTGGCCATGGAGGGAAGAAATGGACTGTCTCCATTTGCAGCCTTCAGCATTTCTAGATAAATGGCAAATCACACCCCAAGCAACATGGCATGCATAGTTTTGAACTTGTATGCAAGATGTATATAGAAATGTAAGCACAAATATAAGATTTAGATAAACATTATTTGCCTCACATCTTAAGAGTGATTAAATATTTTGTATTTATTTATTCTTATTATAAAATATTTGGAAGTGTATGCTCATGAAGCTTCACACCCCGAAAAGAAATTCCCTCTAGTCTGGACTGTGTAACTGATTGTTACAAATAGCATAACACACTGCTGTCCTGCTCTGGGTGTTATGACTCCACTGTCTGAGGAGTGAAAACCCAATCTTTTTCATACATGCTGGAGGGACAGAAGGAGAGTGATACATAATCAAATTGTGGCCAGGAAATTTATCAAAGGCACATCACTCCTGAAAATTGTAGCCAAGCTTTCAAAACACTGCCTTTCAAAACATGTTGTGCAGTGCTTTGAAGTTATCTTTTGCTACTTATACAGGATTTTATATCATTAATGATCTATCTTGTTCTTATATTACTTTTTATGGCTTCCATTCATTTCACATTGATTTTTTCCAGATTTATTAAGGTCCCAGTCTCAGACCCTAGACACTCTGCAAATGTAAATTGCTCCACAGAAAATAAAAATGCCAAAATCAGTCTGTGCCTGCCAAGTCATAACTCAATAATATCTACCATCTATGAAAATAAAATCCATAAATACTTCTTAATATCTATATTATCTTCATAGAGCATAATCTGTAAATGCTGTAACCACTCCCTCCTCCTATGCATGAAGTTACTTAATCCAGATGCTAGAAGTATTTGTTTTATGAGCATTAGTATTAAAGTGCTGATCAAAGTGAATCTTCAAAGCTTCCACATGTCTAAGTATTTGTAGGATCCTGGGTGATCTGCATATAGTCTTACCACCGTATTTCAGACTGTTTATGTGTTAAACTTCACATTGAATATTAAACAATACTGGATTGCACCAAGCTCGCTGTGCAAACACTGCAGTTTGATGAGTGCTTTCCCTCCTGGGCTGCACGATTCCAGGAAAGTGCTGGGAAACTCTTCATAAAAGCAGCAGGAATTATTAGAGGACTGACTGATAGATTTAGGAAGATGGAAGAGAGTAAGAATGAATCTAACTAGTTTGAATAAAGAGTGTCTCAGACTTATGAATAAATTGGTCTAGCAAATCACTTTTAAGTCTTTGTCCCTTATCAGCAGGCACATAACCAATTTTCATTATGGGTTGTAGGGCACCCACAGATAAAATTCATGCCATGATGTCTTTCTACCTTACAGATATGCAGGTAAATATATCATTTATCATGTGTTTCTTCCTATTCATTTGGAGACCAGAGGAATATTTTGCAGCATGTTCCACTGGGATATGTAGAAAACATTGATATCCTGGTATGCAGTAGCCTCACACTGGTTTGAGAGCCTAGTTTGCACAGCAAATATGAAGTGTACATGAATTATAATGCAAAATGACTGTTTAATTCAAGAGACATCCAAGGATTTAGATAACTGCAGATATATACAATATGTATGAGGAATGTAAGTATATCCATATTTTGAGCAGGAGGACCTGACATCTACAGGGATTTCAGTATTACAAGGAATAACACTAGGTTTCCTTAGCATGTCCTACAAGTATAAATCCATCTTGATGTTCAAGACATCTTTTCAGTTTACTCTAAAATTAAGGAAGTCAATGAGTTTAATAAATGAGCACCTTTATCTGTAGAAAACAAATTCACTGTGTGTTTCAATGGATATTAAACAGGAGGAAAAGAAGTTGAAAAAGCATAGAGTAGCATTTAAGCAAAAGCTGATAGGAGCAGAGCACTCATCTCACATCCACCATGTCCTCAACCCTTGTTCAGCTCTTCCATGTGGATTCAGCCTAGGAGACAGCTGGGTGGCTCAGAGAGGGCATGTCATGCCCACATTTGGCAGCAATCTTCATGGGAATTGAAGGCTACATATAACATTATTATCTTCCAGGGGGGTGGCTTTGCAGTCATACTGGAGGGGGAACCTATATGCAGTTTCCCCCCCTTCACAGTGGGACCTTCTGCTTCCTCACGGCCCACTCTTCCCTGAGGGATATTGCAGCTGGAAAGAGAGAAATACCAGGAGGTTTTTCTCTGCATGCTGTAGGTGTGGATATACGTTGTGGTTTCTGCTCAGATTCTGCTGTATGCATCGTACTCTGTGCTGTCCATTAGTAAAGTACTTATAAACTGAAAGCGGTATGTCAAGATGCTGACACAGCCTTTTCATCTGAGTGTTGATTTCTGCCATTCCTTTGACTGTGGTTCATCTGCTGACAAAAGTTTCCTTCCCATAAGAACCAGCAGACTCATCGCTACTTCTTCACTAGCTGAGAAAATAAAGCTATCCTTGCTGCAGACCCATGCTCCACCCAGAGCGGGGCCAAAGCTGAAATTGCAGGGAACATTGCACTTTAATGCACAAAGCCACAGCTTCAGGGTGAAAAAGCCTTTTACTTCATGAGGAAGAGGCATGCAAAGATGCTACTTCTGTCCTGTCTGTGTAAGGAATCGAGGCATTTCATCTAAAAGGACTGCTTTTCTAGAAACTGAATTTAGGTGCACATAATGCACCAATTAATGCAAGACACACAAACAAACTCTTATTGTTGGAGATGGGACAGTTGAATAAATAGAACATTAATCTAAACAGTGAAGGACACCCCTGTTGGGTCTCAAGTCTGAGTGTTTTGTAACATGTCAGAGAGCACAAGGGAAAAAATCTAGAAAAAATCGCTTTATTTGGAGATTGACATACTTCACTTGGAAATGCTGTAAAATAAAGCTTCCATTCAGAAGGATTGGGGCAGGCTTAGGCCAGTCTCAAATGTTTGAAACTATTAAAATATTAATTATGTGTTTACTTGTAGTGAATATAATTTATCTGTGTTAATTTACATCGAAGTTACTTGGAAGTTAAAAGCCATCTATACACAAGCATCAAATACTCAGTAACTGTTTAGGGAAAAAATATATATTTAAAATATTATACATAAATTTATATATACATATAAATATATCTCAGAACTGTTATTTGCAGACTTTGATTAATGGTTTTGTGCCAAAGTTTTGAAAGTAAACCAGTTACCCACAATGATTTTAAGCACACAGATAACTTCTGGATGCCTTTCAGGGTTTTTTGATGGCTGAGAAAGGAAATGGGATGTGCAGATAAATTAGTGGAAGTCTGCTGCTAGCATAAGAGTCCTATTGCAGCCAGACACAGGTTAGAGCAGCAGAAAACTGATCCAATTAATACCAAAGGATGAAGAGGCCGAAGGTCTTGACAAGAGAAAAACTATTTTTGTGTCCTTCTTTGGAGCTATGCACTGCTGGAAAGCAAGCAGATGCTGTGTATCAAATGATCCTTATGGATATTTAAATAAAAACTACTTTGTAAGAGCTTGTAATTTTATACACGTCACTAACCACAGGCAGGACCAGACACTGAATCTAGTCCTGATGCTGAAATATCAGCTGGAAGTTGAAACTCCTTTTGTAGCTTCAGGTGACATGTGGAAAAATTACACATGCAAATGTAAGACTCAGTCTTGCAATAGAAGGACTTGGTCAGACATCCTCATCTCATTTTGCACTTCTTCACCCCAGCCAGGAGTGGGTAAGGGATAAAAGTAATAATATCAAATACTCAAACATCTACATCATTTTTTCAATTACTTCATTTTTTCTCTAGTAGCCTCTTATCTAAATGTGATCTGGTCTCAAATTAATTCAGCTGGAAAGACTTGGTAAATCAAAGTTCAAGTTGATCTGACTGCAGATTTCCAGTTAAAAGCAGGAACTAACCATTACACAAGAATTTGGCTAAAATATCAAGGAAAAAGTTATATTTGTTTAGTAACCTTTTTTAATAAAAACAAGCTTTGTCAGAAATGTTTCATGGAGGCTGAGTGTCTTTAAAAAATTCCAACCAATACACATTTTGTTGACAATGCAATTTATATGCCACAAGACCTTCAGATTAAAGTTATTTATACAGATATTAGCCTTTAGTATTCCCATTATACAGCATATGAAAAATTGGAAAAGTTTTTGGAACTGGAAGAATCTTTGAACTAGAATTATAGTTTTATCACAGAAAAATTTTGAGCAGCAAAAGGTGGTGCAAATTTATTGCTAGTGTCTTGCCAGTGTTTTAAAGGGCTTCTACACACATGCATACACAGAGTATCTCATAATTGAGATAGACCTATGATACAAATATACCACTTGTCAAGCAGATGAAATCCATGCACTTCAACTATGACTATTTTGCCTGTCAGTAAAACATGTTGCTTAATTCACTTATGCACTTTGAAAACAAGGTAGGAAGTGAAATCCTTCTTTGTGGTGTGGCTATTCCAAAGGCAAAAAATATTTGCTCTTCAGAAGTATTTTTCAGAACCCCAAGGACAAGCCTTCTCTGGCAAAGAGTTAGCTATAGACAAAGAGGGGGTGGACTCCATCAGAGATGGAAAAAATTACACCTACTCTTGAGGTGGAGGAGGATTTCTTAAACTGGGTCTCCCGAGAGCCCCCTCTAGCACTCCATCATATGAATGCTTTGAAGATCTGTGATGGAGACTTGGAGCCATATTCTTCAAAGGGTAATGAATAGATATCCTCAGCAAATGAACAGTAAGATTGTTAAATCTATTTTCTATGTACTGTGAAAGAGTTTAAACAAGGGTTTCCACTGGCTGGTGATGAGGTTTGTGACTTTGAAATCCAGCACTTGAAGAGGCAGTAATATTATCTCCTGCAGATAAGAGAATCAGTACATAATATCATGGAAAAAGTTGAGTGTTCAGTAACACTTACACCCAATGAAAAAAGGATTGTACTACAGGGGGTCTTCAGCTGTTTTATTTAAATGTGAACAATTATGTAGCTACCCTTATGGTTGACAGACTATAAATTTATCAGAAGATTCAGTATGTTTACAATTGTAAGATTACTATGGAGAGTTGTTAAAGCCATAGGTGAGCAGAAATATATCAGTTGACCAAACCAAAGATTGTCTCTCTCCATGTGCCTTGCCCCACTTTTTTCTCCAGATCCTCATGGTTGCAAAAAGTTACTCATACTTCACGGATGTGCCCACACACTTTTAGAGTTGGATGATGGACATTTTTCCCAAACTGTTTTCTCCAAGCCTGAACTAAGAGATCACATCTTTGCATAAAAAACACTCTCTACATCCGTTTGCTTTTCTATTTAGGTTGTAAATTGTGATATTTTTTAAATGGAGAAAACTGTCTGCTAAAACTTATATTGAGTGCATGCAACTTATTTTACACAGAACTCAGTGACAGGTTTCAGGTGGAAATGCATCCCGTTCATTATCAAGCCAAGTTTTTAATCGGTTGTCTCAGGGTAAAAGGCTTTGCTACAGCAAATGT
Organism: Strix aluco; assembly: GCF_031877795.1. NCBI lineage: Eukaryota > Metazoa > Chordata > Aves > Strigiformes > Strigidae > Strix > Strix aluco. Next base: position 83,005,178 of record NC_133935.1, on the reverse strand, counting down.
TAATCTGTCTCCCACTGCAGTGTTTGGTCTGCTGTACAAATCAGGGATTTTCCAAGAGAGTTTTGTGCACCACAGACGGATTACAGTGCTTGACACAATGCCTTCAAAAAATGACATGCTTTCATGCTCTTAAAATAACATGCTTTCACAGTTTTGTTGCTCTTCTAGCTGAAACAAGGAGAAAGGACTTTCCATTTGTCTTACACAAGCAATAGGATCCACGTTGTGAGATTAGTTGGGAGACTTGTTAGAGCTGCGGTTAAATAGAGTCCTGCAGAAGAATGCCCACAAGTCCCGACGTGTTATTAAATGACAACCTATATCATTAAAAATTAAGAAATTGATGCAACTTGTCCACTGTGATTCCACAGGGTTGGTTTTCTGCACCACTGCAGGGTGCTGTCTATTATATCACAGTGTCATCAGTCTGTTATATCCATCATTATATTTGATAATGAATAAAAATTCATCTTCCTCATGCTTAACTTCAACCCTTCAGACATATCCAAATAATTAAATCATCAGTTTTTAACCAGGTACAAAGTTATATTTTAGCACCTTATTAATGAAGAATTATTGGTTCTCTTAATGGACAGTATATTTGCTAATATGGATGGGAGTGTTGATTGGCTTGAGGGTAGGGAGGCTCTGCAGAGAGATCTGGACAGGCTGGAGCGATGGGCTGAGGCCAACTGTAGGAGCTTCAATAAGGCCAAATGCCAGGTGCTGCACTTGGGCCACAACAACCCCCAGCAGCTCTACAGGCTTGGGGAGGAGTGGCTGGAGAGCTGCCAGTCAGAGAGGGACCTGGGGGTGTTGATTGACAGCCGGCTGAACATGAGCCAGCAGTGTGCCCAGGTGGCCAAGAAGGCCAATGGCATCCTGGCTTGTATCAGCAATAGCGTGGCCAGCAGGGACAGGGAAGGGATCTCACCCCTGTGCTCAGCACTGGTGAGGCCGCACCTCGATGACTGTGTTCAGTTTTGGGCCCCTCACTACAAAAAGGACATTGAATTACTCGAGTGTGTCCAGAGAAGGGCAACGAAGCTGGTGAAGGGTCTGGAGCACATGTCGTACAAGGAGCAGCACTGAGGGAACTGGGGTTGTTTAGTCTGGAGAAGAGGAGGCTGAGGGGAGACCTCATCGCCCTCTACAGCTACCTGAAAGGAGATTGCAGAGAACTGGGGATGAGCCTCTTGAACCAAGTAACAAGTGATAGGACAAGAGGTAATGGCCTCAAGTTGCACCAGGGAAGGTTTAGACTAGATATTAGGAAGCATTTCTTTACAGAACAGGTTATTAGGCATTGGAATGGGCTGTCCAGGGCAGTGGTGGAGTCCCCATCCCTGGAGGTGTTTAAGAGTAGGGTCGACAGCACTGAGGGATCTGGTGTAGTTGAGAACAGTCAGTGTGAGGTTAATGGTTGGACTAGATGATCTTCAAGGTCTTTTCCAACCTAGATGATTCTGTGATTCTGTGAGTTCAACTTCTTGTATGGTAAGGGTCAAGAAAAATGCCAAGAGCACTGATAAATAAAAGCAACGCCACTGAAAAGTTACAAGCATTACCGATGTAAACATGTTGCTAATATTGCAGCATACCATGCCCCAGGGAAAGAGTTAACCCTGCTTATTGGGGGCTAATATTTAAAACATATAGTAATGCAGAGAGATGGAAACAGTTTTCTCTTTCAAATAAGTCATTTTATTCTTTGTTCCTGAATTAAGTAAACTGAGAGAAAAATGTTCTGTTCTCAAAAGCCTCACTTTTACTAAGGAAAACAGAGATTCTCTACCTAAACATGCTAACATGTGGCAACTAATTTAAGATGAATTTTTGAAAAGAAAGACTGTTCATCCATCTCCATGCAAGCTAGCAGAGTGACATGTTCAGTGTGGAAATCACTGGCTGCCTTGTCTCCTCTGAGGTTTTTGCTTTGTTTAGCTAACGTAAAGTAAAACCACTTTTTCTCCCCTAATATACATAATGAAAGTCACTTCTTTTCATTGTGGAGAAATATTTTATTATCTTCATTCTAGATTGACAAAACACTTCTTTTGCAGAGGAACTGTGAAAAGAAACGTGTGATTTATTCTAGAATTTGTAGATTGCTCTTCACAGAAATAGGTATATAACATATATACAGTTGGCACTCTTTCCTCTAGAGGAAAAAACTCAAAAAACACATTTCTTTAGAAACCTTCTATTTAACTTTAAAAAAATACAAACAAGCAGAAAGTCAGAAAAACAGAAAGGCAGTGAATGAAAAGAATGGAGAAAGAAAAAAAAAGGAAGCTTCAAAGTGTAATGATCTGATGTATTTGCAAATTCATTAGCAAGAAAAAATTTTTAAAAACTGTATCAGGAGAAATATGTGTTATTAGTCCATTCAACTGCAATGTGAAAAGATCTGAAAATCTTAGAAGAAAACTTACGATGTTACTCCAGATGGTGAATGAAACAGTCTTGTCTTTTTCACTTAATAACAACCCACTTAAAGTGAAAAATATAGCCACACAGCAAAAGTTGTCATAAATACATAAAAAGATTTTCATCTATAAAGTATATTCCAAAACCGATCCTTATAAAATCCCTTGAAAGGAATTTGTATGTAGAAAATCAACAGAGAAAATTTTTTGTTGTGACTTTTTTTTGAACCACTGATAAAATGAGTTAGAGAGACAAGAGAGGAATAGGACCCTTAGTCATCCATTTTTGAAACTTGACCTGGGGATAAAAGTGATCTGCAGAGGTCAAGCATGTTCACAACATGGAGATAACATCTCTGTTGACAAGTCTTCTGACTCAAACCTCTTCTCAGAACATTACAATGCAATAATTGTTTTCTCTGGCTATTTTAAATGTAGATTCCCTTTTCAAAATCGAAACAAGATTTAACTTCCTGTTTATTATTATTCTCTTTCTTTACATTCTTCAGAAGAAATCTGTGCCTTTTTTAGTAAATTGCTTTGGTGGGTCTTGTAGTGATTTGTAAATTATTTGTAATATGTCTGTGTGAAAACTGAGCCGAGATTCCAGTGTAAAGTTTCGGACTAATCTTGAAATCACTAAACTCTGCTTTACCAAATCTAAATGTAGTCAGTTTTTAAACACTTTGGGGAAAGGCCCTACACCAATACAGATGGCAAAGTATTCAACTAGCTCTGGAGTCTATAAAAATGATTCCTTTTTATTACTCAGCTGTTTCACAAGTAATATGAAAATAGGTCTGTTTCTTGATGATTATATTAAGGATAATTGGGAGAAAGTAATAGGGCATCTTCTCATTATTGTCTATGAATTGATGTTCCTCAATTATATCCTTTTTATGTGAATGTCCTGTATCTTTTTTCTTTTTTTTTTTAAGGAAGCAATTTTGCCTTCCAAGTGTCTTTTCCAAAGGAAATTAACACATATCGTGCTTTTAGACAAAGTACTGTAGCGTAATTAATCTCTGCACTGTCCTTTCCTAGCAATCCAAAGTAGGAAATATATGCAGCCAAAATGTAAAGCTAAACAGCTAGCAGGTTTCTATATTTACAAGAATCAAAGCAGTTAAATGACTCAGCTGCCTCCTAATGTGGGTTATATTTGAATTTGGGGAGGGTGGAGGAAAGAATGGGACATTATTGCTTTAACAAGGTTTACTGCTAAACTGAACATATGTTGCTCATAATGTCACTTTCTAAATCAATGAAATTATCATTATAGAACATGTCGACAAATTAGACATGTAAAGTGCAGGCTGTATGTGGGAGAGATGTAATTTGGCTCTATAAAAAGAAATTAAACAATAAAATATCAATGACAGATGTAGTTAGCTAAAGGTTTTGAGGTTTAAATACCAATTTGTGAAAAAAAATTATGCAGACCCAATCAGGGTACGAGATAAAAATACCAGCCTTCATGCAACAAGATGATTAAGTATTTGGACCAGATGTTCAGAGACCTTAGCTGTGCCCTTTATTTAACTGGCAAGCATGCTGGCAAGTCCTTAAATTTGTAAAATCCAAGTAACGAAGGTTAGCTCAGATGGAAGTAATAAAACAATCAAATATCAAGAGTCATTCATGTCTGAGCACAATAGATCATGCTAGAGTTCTGAACTCCACATTTTAATATACCAGCATAGATTTTAAAGGAAAAGGTTTTTTGCATTATTTTTAAAGAAACTTAGTGAAGTATCTTTTTCTGTTCCAACTTTCAGTTCTCAAAGCAAATGCAGGAATTGAATGCATTTGATATGTTTTAGATCCTTTTCCCACAGGTTTGCAGATTTTATAGCTCTCGAGTCTCAGCTAAAACTCTGTGTCATAATTCCTGGGTTATAGCTTTGTCTTGCAGCTGCTATATAGTTGTGGGCAAGGTGTTTAAGACTAAACAATAAAATGCCTGTACATTCAAAGAAAAATGTCTTGCAGGTTAAGAGATTACTTCTGTTTCAGACTCTTCTATCGACTTTGCAGGGTGATCAATCTCTTTGTGCTTCATCTTTTCCTATTCACAAACAGCAGGGTGACATAATCTAATCTTTTAGCTAATTTTCTCTCTTGGGCACAGTCTCATTTCTAAGCATGTTGGAGCTAGTGTGCACAACCGTGTTGTGGCAGACCAATGTTGTGATCTACAATCACGTATCTTGGGGTCCTGGCTGGGCTGTGCTGTGGGTCCTGGTTGACCCATGCATGAAACTCCTTCCCATGGAAACCAGGGCAGCGGATGTGGGGAGGGGGATTTCACACATATTTAGACCTTACCAGAGTGTGAAACAGAGATGTATCCTGAGCTCAGAAATACTGAATCCGTGCCTTCGAGACAGCCACTCTGCTTGGACAGTGGCTAGCAGAGACGGCCCTGATCTTGTTTAAGCCTTCAAGACATCTCCATAATACAATCAGCAGCAAGTCTGAGAGCATAAATAAAAGATAACATTCATGAGATTCTCAGAGGATGACTTAGTGTGCATAAAACATTTGAATACCACAGACAGAGCAGATGAAAAGCGATTGGGCTGTAAAGAAGAAACCATTCCTTGATGAGCTGATGTAGTTTGGCAGTAGAAGATGGGTTTCATCTGATCAATGTAGGCATCTACAGTGTATAGAAAGCATCAGCTGTTTTACCACCCGATGTTTTACCACCCTTATAGACCATGAAGTAAAGTATGCTTCTTGGGCACAATTTAACTCTTCTGAAAATAAATCTTTATAATAGATCTATTTTAGATAGAGCCTAAAAATTCCTGTTCCTCACCATCAACTCTGGAAAGAGTCTATGGTGACTAGCTCAGATGTGGACATCTGCTGGATAAGTATGAAAAGGCAAATGAAATGTTTGTCAAATGCACTGACCATCAATTGGTAGCTTTTCAGACTGCCTTGATACTGTAACCCCACCTTAAGAAGCATTACAGCCAATTAGAAAATTAAAGAAAATAAATGCATAAAAAATACTAACATGAAAAGTTTCCCATTTCTTATGAGAAGCTTGATTTGATATTCCCCACAACTTAGGAAAATGAAACAAGCAGTATGAGTAGAAGAATATGCTTTAGTGTATTCTGTTGCTCTTGTGTAACATTCTTTGAAATATGAGTTTCAGCACTTCTGTTTCCATGGTGTCAGTTGCAAAACACTTGTAAGCCTGCTAGCGAGATCAGAACTTGATTAATTAATCTCTACAAAATATGTTGTTTCACTGGGTGAAAGATACTCAGGGTGAGTTTCTTTGGCCTTCTCTCATGAGGAGCAGGACCTTCAAAAGATGAGTGAAGGTATGTGAAAATTATTGTTTACCTGGAGGCAGATAAACCAGTCCCGGAAAATGAGGTTTTGTAAATTCATTTTGACCCTTTTTTTTCCCCCCGTTGCCCTCTAAAGGGCAGATCCCAGTCCTATTCAAATGACTACCCTCTGTGTACTGACTACTCTAAGTTGAAACTCTTACTCACTCTGGGCAAGCACAGAACACAGCTTTCATTATTCAAAAGCACTTAAATGAAGTGAAATACCCTCTTTGAAGTGATTGTCTGAGCATAGAAGAGAGATGGGACTTGTAGGAAGAAGTAATGTCTTTTCTGAGAGAAACTGATAGAAGTGAAAAGAAACAGAAAAGCTTTAAGGGGCTTTTGTCCTGGAAAGATTGTTTTTTTCCAACACTATCAGTTATTCTAATAAAAGATATTACCTCTCCCTATAAACCTTGCCTCTCACTTCTTAATGTTTCTTCTACTGATACTTCTTTTTATTCTTGTTTTAGAAGCTATATGGAATTAGAAAGAGTCTATATCCATCTTCAACAGTTTCCAAGTGCTTAAAGCACTCTGTCGAATTTTTACTGTATATGGAGTGCTGTCAAAGAGCTGCACTTACATAACAGTGCTTGATTGAATGTCTTGTTTTCCACGTGCAAGACCAACAGGTTGGAAATCAGGACTGTTGAGAAATACCTCTTTTCTGAAAATCATTAGTCTTTTTTACCCTCTCTAATTAATTTTTTTGTACTGCTAAAGAGTTGCACTAGAGGTGACAAGTTGACTGAATCTGGATCACGCTCCTATGTAACCTGGGCTTGCCTAGGGGTCCACTGAGATCCCCTGCCCACTGCTAGTAGGCCTCTTTGTGAGCTTGACATAACTTTATTCCAAGAATCATGCTGGAGTTGTATTTAATTGCTTTTGCTCTTCTCTGGACATGATTAGAAGGATGTTCACTTTCTCCCTAAGACGGCTCAAAAAGGAGAAAGCTTCTTGGTATTCATACTGAACTTTCCAATCTCTCCATTTATCTGCACAAAACAGAAAAACACCTACACTTTTTGGACGACAGCAAAATCACCTTGTCTATACAGAATTGATCAGAAGTAGTATCCCTCCTCTGTTACTCAGTTTGCACTACTTTTTGCACCTGCTAATTAGGGATAGCTCTACCATGCCTGTTCCCAAACTGTCAGGGCACTGCTTCACCAAACAGAGACAACATATTTCTGTAAAATCTATGACCCCCATTTTGACCAATATCCTACTGAAAGATTGTAACTAGCAGGGAAATACCCTCAAAATTGTCAGAGTCTGATATTCCTAGTTTAGAAGAAAAATAAGCAGATTATCTTTTGGAGGGATAACACAAGAAACATAGGCAATCCAGGAGGTTCCTGGAATGCATTGATGATAACTTCCTCCTTGAAACCAATGAGGAGAGGTGCTATGATGGACCTTCTATGCACCAACAGTGAGGGGCTTGTTGGGGATGTGAAAGTCAAAGGCAACCTTGGCTGCAGTGACCATAAGATGGTGGAGTTCAGGACACTGAGAGAAGAAAGGAAGGTGAAAAGCAAACTCACAATCCTGGACTTCAGAACAGACTTTGGCATCTTCAAAGTTCTGCTCAGAAGAGTCGCATGATGTAAGGCCCTGGAGGGAAGAAGGGCCCAAGAAAACTGGTTCATATTCAAGGATCACCTCCTCCAAGCTCAAGAGAGTTCTGTTCCAACAAATACAAAGTTAGGCAAAAATGCCAGGAGGCCTGCATGGATGAACAAGGAGCTCCTGGCCAAAATCAAACACAAAAAGGATGCATATAGAGGGTGGAAACAACCATCTCTAGGCAGCCCTGCTTGAGGAGGAGGGTCAGACCAGGTGACCTCCAGAGGTCCCTTCCAACCTCAACCATTCTGTGATTCTGTGATTCTATGATATCTGCCATCGTGTCTTGAGACCCATCCAATTAGAGACAAACTATATTTTTCAAGTTATATAAAATATCAAGACATCACATCTGGCTCACTGAAACACTAAACACTGGAGTCTGCGTGGTGTTCTGGTATTGTATTATCTCCCATTTTCACTTCTGGACACTGGCCACTGGGTGTTGGAGACCAAGTTGACCTTTAGTTGGAGCCAGAATATTTTTTCACATCTGGCCAAAGAAGTCCAGCAACTAGCACCAATTTCTAAGTGCATTTCCATGGCATTTTTTCTTCATCAGAGAATGAGTTTTGTAGATATACAGAGGCACAAATGACAGAATATAAAGTTTCTCTCATTTCAGTGAAGGTATATGAGGGTGTTTGGGAAGGACTACAACAACCAAGTGTTCATTAATGTAGTTTTCTGCAGCTATAAGACATGTTTTTTAGAATAATTCCTGGTGGAGTTTAATTAGAGCAGTTAAAACTTTTTGAAACTGTCTTTTGATGGAAAGCTCTTTTCAGTGCAATGGAATGTCCGTATTTGGTAAAATTTGCAGATTTGGGCTAGGGGGAAGAAAATCAGACAGTAGATTTTTAGTTTTGCAGTCATAACTGAAATATATAGAAAACTTTAAAAAAAATTATTAATAATTACTAAATAATAATTTCTGTGATTATTTTTCCTCAAGGTAAAAGAAATTATTTTCTTACTAGCTCCCTTTGTATAATACATTTTGTATAACAAGTTGTATCAGACCTTTCTCCCATAAGCAATATAAGCAAATGTAAATTGTTGGCACTAATCCAGACAGCTGGCCTCAGTGGGACATCTTCCTTGGTCATGCCTTTGAATCTAAACACTGCAGACAAAAAGCGGCGGTGAATAAGTCACCCTTTTCACACTGGGCTCCAATTACATCTGTTGCTTTTTGAGGGAGGGCGTTTGAATTTTGCAGTCAGTCCTTGGGCAGCTGTTCAGTTTGTAGCCATATCTGAGTCTGAATTCTCATGAATTGGAAGTACTTAAACTCTTCTATGATCCCCATATCCCACAGTCATGGGAACCGTGAGAAAACTTAGACTGATTGATTAGACTCTCTGAGTCACCTAACTTCTGTCAGGGATGTGAATCTGGAAAGCCAAAATACACTTCCTTCAGACAGGGGTTCACTGGAGATTTCTCTGTGGTGTTTAATAATACGACTGTGCCCAAAGAAAACCAAGAAATTGTACACTTCCTCTCATCTGACATTAATAAAATTAATTTGCTTTCAGAGTAATAATGAAATGTTTCTCAAAGGAAATTTATTTTACATACATTTTTATTTCTTATTTTGAATAGAGTATCTTCTGTATATTCTGCTGATTATATTTATAAATGCTACACTATTTTGAAATCTTAAATTAAAAGGTTTTCAAGCATAAAAAATGCAAAATCTGATAATAGCTTCCTGGTCCATTTTTCTCTCCTTCAGCCTTAGTCCCTTGAAACCAGAATGGTAGGAGTTATTAATTCCCTGTTATTTATTGGTTATCTAAAAGACTTCATCCTTCTTGTGATATCTTAATATATTAAGTGTTTTCTATGGAAATGATTAAAGTATTACAGGCAGAAGATTGTGATACTGCTTGAACGGTTCCAAAGCATGTGATCTCCAAGGAAACAGAGATCCTATTACCAGTCCCTTTCCTACAGAAGTTATCAATGGTACAAGCTGCTGCAAGTCGTGCTGTTGACTTCAGTAGGACTATTCCTAATGTGTGAAGTTCAGTACGTGAAATATGCCTAATTGGGTTATTTTTAAAATAAATTAAATTGTACACAAATTTACCTCAATGGCATGCTTTCCAGGCTTTTGAACTTCTCTTGTACTCTTTTGAGAGGACTGTTGGTCTGAGAAAAATAAAACTTTACAGCAGAAGTCCAGCTTTTGATGCAAAACAAACCCCTGTGGACTCTGAATGTGATCTGTTCAGGCATTGCAGGGGTCAGCCAGCTTTGTTTAGCTTCACCATTTGGGTCCACTTTCAACCCAAAGAAATATCAGAGCCTCTCCAGAGGTATAAGGAGATTAACACATTTCAGAAAACACTTTTAATACAATAGGGAGAAAAATGCAAAATAAATTATGAGGTTTACAACTCTCTGTATTACTTCATGACCAGCCTTCCTAGTTAAATATGTTAAATATGTGAATTGTTGTTCAATTGTATCAGGGCCCCTCATCCCTTCACAGATGAGATCCGGGACAGCACAAGGATGTTCAGGCAGGTCCTCAAGGGCTAAAGTAGTGTTATAGCCATAGGACAGCCTTGTAAATTTATTCGAAGGAAAAGGGGACTACGATTTTCCAGTGCTTTGCTGAATTGGGACCTGTATAAGCTTGTTTCCAGGTGTTTTTTTCTTAGTTTCTCTCACATACTACTTTTTATTGGCTTTACAAAATCCTGGTGTATTAGATGTATTGCAAATGATGTCTTAAATATCACTGATGGCTCCCTGAAGTATATTCTGTATTAAAATGTTCAGTCTGATTTAAATGACCAAAGCTACAGAGGTCCCACCAGCTCCCTGAGGAAGCTCTTGCTACTCTAAGAGATCTCACCTTCCAGTCAGCAAGACTCTCTCATTTAATTTTGCCCATCTATTACCTGCAGACACTTCTTGTACCCTAAGCATGCCATTTGCACTTTCACTGTGATGTGTTATAACTTAGGATACAAATGACTTAACTGTCTGTTCGTTATGTGTAACCTTTTGTACAGAAAAGATGTGGATAGAAGAACACATAGCAGAGAAAGTTAGACATATTATAGCTAAGTCTAACAGATTATTCCCTGGATCTCTCCCTTACTCTAATTTTACTATTTCCTGGTTTAGTTGTCTTAACATGAATAGCTAGGGAGAAGTACTAATCGTACTTTAATTGCTCTCTCTAAATCCCAACACCTTTGTTCCAGTCAAACTGGAACTCTTCTTTAGAGTCTGCCTTTAAAAACCTTTTCACGAACTGTATCAAAGTGTAGAAGCTTTCAATTTCTGAAAGTTGAATTGGAAATGGAAAAGAATTCTTAAAGCTGTTGTTGCTGGGTTTTTTTAAGGTAATGCATCTGGCATTGAGATTTTATAAGCAGGATGGGAGATTTAGCAACAATATGTTTCATATGTTTGTAAAGGTATTTAATGAAGACAGTCTTTCATTAAAATGGGCACATTGGTTCTGGAACAAAAATGTAAGCCATACATCTCTTTTATGATATCTTAAGTGAAGCTGGTTTGATACTGTAGACTTTGGATAGATTGGCATTAAAATGTAAGAAAGAGAATATTCAAAATAAGACCGTGGAAGCCTAGACTGCATTCATATTGCACAGGGAATTTACAGGCACACATATGTATGCAGTAAGAATCTACTTGGCCCTGCAAGTGCAACACATCTTACTTATGTACAGTTTTCTAAGATAATGTCCAAGTTTGTTTCGAGCCACATTAGGGTAAGGAACAAGGGATGGCCTTGTTGGACTGAAGAAGACAATCTCCATTCAAAGATCTGACATCAGCACAAAGTGGGATTCATCCAGTATTGAATTTATATATTTTTCTCCTAGCTCTGATCTGTCTTTCGCACATCAGTTGTAAACTTCAATGAAAGGGCTCTATTTTAATGTGTGTGCCTGGCATGAGGGATTTCTCATCTTGAACAGCACTTCTGGATGTTAACATAATGCAGTAATGACTCACCCTCAAATGCAAAATGTTCTGCTCAAGAAATCACAGTTGATTATGACTTGTACTACAATGATCCAAGATAAATCTTGCCTCTCACTATATAGGGTTCAGATAAAGATGAAAAATCCCACTGGTAGGGGAGGAAACAGCATTTCAAGGAGAACATAAGGCTATATGCACCTCCTGCATGGTGCCAACAATACTATAAAGCTAACAGAATTTTTTCTTTAGCACTTCTCAGCCTTAAGAGCTAATCTTGCAGGAAGTTAATAACTCCTCTAATGTCCTTCAGTCTCACTGATTTTAATGGTGCTCAGTACCTTAAAAGATGAGGTAAAGCATTTGAATAAAATGTAAACACCCCTATAAAAACAGGGTAAATATAATAATTGAAAGTGACAATCAGTCATGATAAATTTAAATGGAAGTAATTTTTCTCCTGTTACATTCAGCTTTCATTCATTCAGTGGACATTTTCACTTTAAGTCTTGTACCTTTAATTATTTCAGATGTGAAATAGCTGCTGTTTCAAGAATATACGCTTCAGCAGAACATACAATCAGAATAACTTTCATGCAGTAAAACCAATTTGACTTGTGTGGAACTGAAATGCAAATAGGCAATGGTAGCATTAGTAAGAAGGTTTGTCTATGCATGACAGTCGCTTTGTATCCCCTGTGATAAAGTGAAAGAGCGTGGCATTGTCATCTGCCTGTCTCTTCATCCATCATTAGTTAGGCTAGAATTGGTTAAGGTGTCATATGTGCTGACTGATGTAGCGGGATGCTGTTCAATGTCGGTTGCTATGGGTCCTGAAGTCACTAAATCCCTTTTTATTCCTATTCAGACTCAGGGTCTATAAAAGGTGCCATATCCCTTTGTTAAAAACTACAAGCTGGCACTGAAACCTACAGAAATGACAGACATCATTTCTCTGAATACCTGTAGGAATCTCAGACATGTTTTCTGTAGTACTTTTTTTAAAAAAGAAAAAAGTAAATATTTTCCATTCTTTTTATAGAATGTAGCGAGATTAAGAACACAGTTTGTCTGTGTGATATACCTTATAAGATTTGCTAGTGACTGTGAGCTTTCAGTAATTTTTTCACACCTTCCTAGTACTCTATAAAAGCTCTCAAAAATCAAAAGGAGTCTTTGACATTTCAGACTCTGGTTAGCTTAAAAAGAATGGTTCAGAAGAAGCACTTAAGTAAGGAATTGTGGGACCAAGATAAACTATTCCAAGAGGCTCTGCTTCCAATGTAATAATCTAATATGTATGTGATTAGTGTTTATAGGAAAATCGAGCTCTTGGTTTTTGAGGCACAGAAAACAACTTTTGTTTTCTCCAGTTTCTCATAGCATCTAAATGTGATTCGTCTTATTATTTGATGCAAATTTTTGTTTGGAACTTTCTCTACTTTCTTTGTTTCTGAAATTGGGGGGTGGAATACATATGTACATTATTAGAAAGTAAAGAGCAAGAAGTCTTATTTATTTTGTTACTACTGGGCCATCTGTATTGTTTCTGTTGCATGTTCTTAAGATAAAAATTTTCCAGTACTATTAAAATCAATATGTACTTATATAAAGCATAATGTGTATATTAAAAAATCAAAGCAAATATTGCTATGCTAACTACTGTAAAGGCTATATCAACATGAGGAATAGCAAAGGCTTTTTACTAAAGAGCTGCATGCCAATACAAGCGCTTTATCACCTTACTTTTACACTCTAATTTGTCCTCTGTAGCGATTATATTTCAATACTCTTCACAATCACCACACTCAAATTATAAAAGTTCTTCTGACTTGCCATAGAGTAAGATGGAACCAAAAAGACAAATATAAACCTGCAGACACAAGAAACTATTTGGTATTCTTTCCATATTGAGAACAAAATTTTCAATATTGTTACTGTTCTTATTGTTTTCATTGCTATCTCAATATGTTCTTCAGGGCATTACAAGAATTTCATTACATATATAACACTGAATCTGAAGTATTGCAGGTAAGATTTACACCACATCAAACAATTCTGAGTCTACTTCTTACAGGCATCATTTTAAATTTATAGTTGCATTATTTCCAACTGGGTTTGCAGATTGAGTACTGGTTTATGAAGTATTAATTCTTGTGTTATTTTTTAAAATACTGCTTTCTTAGTTTAAAAAAATCAATACATACAATAGCAAACATTTTCCCACTGGGTTACAAGCAATTAGAATCCACCAAGAGAAAAGTCATCTGTCAATTGCAAACATTGTACTTAAACCCAAATCCTCAGTGCTGTCTGACTAAGGGAATGTTTAAGCAAACAAATATATTCAAATATTCAAAGATATAGTTGACGTAGTAACACTTTTTGCTGAGCTTAATTCAAAAATCATTGCAGTGTAGTAAACAGAACACCACCTAAAACAGAGATTAAAACAAGCGATGATAGAACTGCATATAAATGACAAAATAACCACAGGTATATGAATCTTTATTGCTGAAAGACACGACATTTCACAGTAAACACAAGAGGTTGAGGGGGTGATAGAAAAAGAACCGTTTAAATAAAAAATAATAGGAATTTATCAGTCTGTGGCATGGCCACAGTGTTTGACAATGCTCAGCTCATGTACCAGACAAATAATGTCTTGTTCTTATGGACATATATTACATTATAAAAATATATTATATGCAGAAATAATATCAAACATTTGGCTGCATCTTATTGATCATAAGACTTAAAGCATAATATTAATTTTCATTGGGTTTTGAGTCTATAGGGCACACTTGAGTCACATTTTCATGCTTTTCTTCGAGGTCTTATGGACCTGAAAATTCATAGATTTAATAAAAGATGAGGGTTTTTTTCTGGTTTCATATGACTCACATTAAATCACAGGACTTGGCAATATTGATATAAATTTATAAACATGCATCACAAAGATTAGAAGAAGGCACTTGTCTTTGAACACATCTTTGACTTTCAAGGTACACACTTTTACTTAGGGATCTCTACATTAAGCTTTAACTCCTTTTCTATTTCTTTTTTTTTTTCTTATCAAACTCTAAAGTCCAAGGATCCTAGTCTCTGAACTGGTGTTAAATGCCCAACACTAAAGACTGTACTAAACGGTCAGCAGCAAACCTGCCTTCCATAATTTGTATGCAATGCTACAGCAACGACAAAAAGAGGTTACAATGCCCACTGCTTAGTTTAATTGGAGTTAAGTAGATCTATTATGTCGGTGTGCCCCATACACTAGCTGTTTATTTTGATTAATGCATGCATTCTTATGAGTGAAATGTCTGTGTGAGAGAAAAACTTTTAAAAGAAATAAGTGAACAGTAAGAAGATGTTATATAGACTAATTTTCCCAAGAGATCTGTGCATTTTTAATGCTTCCCCCTGGCTGGGGTAGCCAATTTCAGACTCTGTGATATATTTGTTGCTCGGGAAGAGAAGTAGCCAGCAACTGTTATATTTCACAAATTGGGACCCTAAGAATTGACACACTGTAAATCACCAGTCTTGCTTAAATTTTATTACTTCTAATTTGTGACAAAAATAATAGTGAGTAAACCATGAGTTAGGATCTGGCCAAAAGGGATGTAGAGGCTTGAAACAGGCAGTTTAAAAGAATAAGATTTTAAATAAGACAGGAAAAAAAGGACCTGGGCCAAAACTTCTTAAATTTCCTCATAAGAAAAAGGATATACAGCCTGCAATGGTATTATGACGGGGTTAAGGCTTTAGATAGAGAAAGGGCAATAAATCTGCTATCTGTAAGTATCAGACTGGCAGATAGTTTCATGGCTGTCATCCTCCTGGACTGTAACAAAACAAACAAAAAAAAAAAAGTGGCTCTGTTTTGATAGGCTCACAGGAGAGAAGATGACTCTCCTGGAGAACACAAGGGGTACATGAACATAACCGAAAAGAAAATGTGAGAACCAGGACAAAACCTTTCCAGACAAACTCCATCAAGGTCAGGTAAATTCACGTCCCTTCCAGCATCAGCTGAATCTTCCTGGTGGTTCCAAAAGGAACCTAAATGACTTGTTTATGTTAAATGCCCGAAACCAAGACATCAACCCTGTGCCATCTGTGAGTGTTACCAGCCATGTGTGCTCCAGGAAATGGCTGTACTGTGGCCTCGGACTGAAGGTTATTTAGAGAAAGTCCTTTTGTTATCTTATTTATTGCACTGAAAAGCTCAGGCAAATGTAGTGCCCTCAGCAGGCAGAACCTGTTCGAGACCTCATAGAGCCACACCAGCCACATCTTCTGGCAGGAAACAGGGACAGAAGGATTACCTGAGTGAGATTTTTTAGGAGGTTAGGACCAAGACAGACAAGCGCTTATTAGAAAATAAGAATAACAACCAAAGTTGGGATAATAGCTCATAAGCTTTCAAAGTTTCTAAATGCTTATCCTAATGAAAATTGAACCTCTGAACCTTCTGAGGTTAACTTGTCCCCACTTATAACATCATTAAGAGATAATGTCAATGAAATGGAACATTGTCACAGGACAGCAGTTTCCCACTGCTAAATAAATGCTGAGCCAAAGCCAAGATATTTATTTTCAAAGTGGGAGATATTTACCCTGTAAACATGTTCTGTTCCAGTGACTTTATGTCTGTTACACCAAACTGTTAATGAGGTAGATGCTGCCTGATGCATGTGGTTAAACTAATAAGAGTCTCTCCGTGTCCTCCTATTGAAAATATGTATTTTTATTGGATTAGAGAACAGATTAGCTCAGCATTTCAGCTAATCTGGAAAACAGTTGATTCATTCCAGTGCAGTCTCTGATATACACGCCACTTCAGTGGCTCCTTAACATGAACAGCTGGAAAGCCCTGTTGTCATTCAACAGCTATAGAGCTGTAAAGTTATTGTCTTGCTAGACTAACAATTTGACATATATGATGTGGCACTATCACTGTAGACAGCACAAGAATCAAGATTTCAGAATCCCATTAATTTCAACATGAATGGTACCAAAGGAAAATCAACAGTTTCTGGAGATATGGAGGATGAAGGTGTCTGGGCCAAGAAGCTGTTCTTTACGTGGACCTAAGAATTTCCAGGTCCAAGTCCAAGCAGGTATATGCAGGAATTTAGAGAAAGACACATCTGCTCAATCAAGCATGGGTAGTACGGGTCCCAGAAGGGGATGGATATAGGGGCAGGAAGCGTAGACAGTTTTAATAGCAACTTATATTAAAGTAAATCTCTATCAGAGCTATAGACTGATTTCTCTCCTGCTTTGACAATCACAGTCCTTGATTGTTGACTGCCTAGAGGAAACAAAAAAACTCTTTGCACAAAAGACCTTTATTTTTAATTATTGGTTATATTAAAAGAAATCAAAGCTTAAATTTTAAGTTCTAAAATTGAAGTAATTCTTCCTTTCTGGCCATATATATTGAGGGGAGGCTTAAAAGTATGATTTGGAAAATAAATTTCTAGAGAGAAAAAGAATCCCATTAAAGACACTCTCTTCTCCAAGGGCACTGAGTTCCTAAATCACATTGATGTTAGTAGGGTATTTGTTATTTCAGGGGTTTAGGGCTTCTTAGTACTTCTGTGGATTTGGATCCTCATGCCTTAAATTTATCAAATTACAGTTTCTTCAACAGTGAGTTGAAGATTGCATATTGCATAGGCCCGAACTGGAAGTTGATACAAGCAGTAAAAAGAACTGACTGTTAAAGAATACTTATATATTTCAATGAAATATCTCTTATTATTTACACTTATTGCCCCTATTATTTTTACCATATGGGCTTTTTCTTAGGCAAGGAATTTGGGTAGAATCACCTAATAAAACCATTAATCCATTGCCTAGCAGTTTGTAGTGAGGTATTCCCAGTGCTTCCACCAAACACTGCTCCTCGGTGGGGCCAGGATATTTTAGTGTCTCAGAAATAAACCAGACTCCGAGCGTTAACCACAAGGGCACACCTTTATGGTTTACTGTATTCCATTTTCTTGCTTTTGTTATGAACGCTCTCAATGCTTTATTCTGTTCTGAAAATTATTTTTTAAAAAAGGAATATATTTTCCAGGAGCAATCCTAGATAATACTGATGTGGGTTTGAGTTTGCACATTGAGAAACTTTGCTTTTCAGCATATATCCATAGCTCCATGACAGTCCTTCCTTGGACCACATATGTCAGTGATGATAAGCTCTATAGCTTTCTCTATATTCAAGTTGCCTCAACATGCTTTTTCTGTAGGTTTATTTCAATTCATTTTAATATAGCCTCAGAACAGACGTCATCAGGATCCAATAATCACAGTTTATTGGGTGGACAGAAAGCAGGCAGTGAAGTCTCTATTGGGATGTTCAGCACCAATTTATGAGGTGCATTGCAAAACTAAAATCCATCTGATTTCCATCAGCTTAACTATAAATGTAGGCATAATGATTCTGTCCACTTATTTTCAAATCAATTTAACATAACTATCTCCCAGAATTAGGAGACATGGATCACTGCACAATTTAGGCACTAATATAGTGGTTTCTACTCACCAATGTCCAACAGCACTGATTAGTTTAGCGTCCCACTCCTGTATTCACTCCACATCATTAACAACTATTGGAAACTGCAGATTTGTGTTGTTTGGGCTTTCCTACACAATGCATGCAATTTAGAGAGCAGAAAATGCAAAATGTTTTAACATCAACTGTTGCAATTGATAAGTGCTTAGTGCATCTGAATGCTAAAAATGATTCGATGCTTTGGGGGTAAAAATGTCAATAACTTAAAATTTAGAAATTTGAACTGACATGTTCATGGAAAACTTGGACTGAATAAAAATGTCCATTCTATAAGCAAAATTAAATTCTCTTTCATTTATGTTTTCTTCCAGTTTTCAGCTGTCCCATCAGGTTTGCTAGAATACAGTGGTTTACATCAGTGTAGTTATGCTGATGGCTGAAATGGGAGCAAATCCCAAGTTAGATAATGTATTAGTGGAATTTATATAAGTATGTAAATATGCATAGCAACATTTCAGTGTACACATTATTCCAGAGAAAAATTCAATTCACAACATGTAAAGAAAGAATTGAGACATTAAGTTGCATGCATTTTGACGTGGAAGTTTAATTTGTATTTTCTATGTTTATTTATAGGGAAGGCTTTATTATGAACAGGATGTTCATCTGATCAAATGCAATGATGCAATTAAATTGCTGCTTGTTGAAACAGGTTTTATGGTGCTTATTAAAAGTAAATATAAATAAATGTTTGAAGATCTATGTGATCAGAAATGCCTTTTGATATTCGATGGAAATATATCAGTGCATGAAATGCCTTAACTCTTTAAATGTGGCAAATGACTGTTTTTAACATCACCACACCAGATTGCTATAAACACAACTGACACAATTCATTTGTTTTTTTCAAAAGGTTTTTTCAGAGACCTCATGGGAGGTTATTAAAAAAACAACACAAAGTAATCATGGGCTATATCAGAAATATCCAAGACAAAGACAGAATCCAGTATGAGTATACTGTTAGAAAGTCGGGCAATTCAAGAGGAGTAAGAAAATACTTGTTCTGCTACCAAATGGAGTGGGAAATCTATGGACAGAAACACCCAAACAAGCCACAGTGTCTACTGCCTCTTTTGATTCTGCCTTCCCCAAAAAGACTGATGTGATGGAATGGCTAAAGCAATCAAAGGCATGAGCAAATGAGAAAAACTGAGACTAAGATAAGTGCTTATATTAGTTATTTATTTTCATGGTCACTGAGACTTAGGAAATCCACCCTAAGGTGAGCACTATCAGAGAAAAAGAGCTGTCAGGACAATGTCAGAGATGTCACTGGGTATCTTGGGGGGCTTATAGGGGTGTTCCAGAATACTGGAAAAGTGCAGTTATTGAGTCTATCTTTAAAAAAGGGGGAAAGGAGGATAGATTTGTCAGCTTAACTTCAATTCCTAGAAAAATCCTGGAGCAAATAACCAAGCAAACAATTTGTAAGCCCCTAGAAGATAACAAAAAGATGAGTGACAGCCAACATGGATTTGTCAGTGTGGTGGGTTGACCTTGGCTGGATGCCAGGTGCCCACCAAGCCACTTTATCACTTCCCTCCTCAGCAGGACAGTGGCAGGGAGAAAATAAGATGGAAAAAAACCTCCTGAGTCAAGATAAAGGTAGTTTAATAAAGCAAAAGCAAAGGCCACACACAGAAGCAAAGGAAAACAAAAGATTTATGCTCTACTTCCCATCAGCAGGTGATGTCCAGCCACTTCCTGGGAAGTAGGGTTTCAGTACATGTAGTGACTGTTCTGGAAGACAAACGTCATAATAACGAATGTCCCCCTTCTCCTCGTCTCTTCTCTTAGCTTTTATTGTTGAGCAGATGTCATATGGTATGGAATATCCCTTTGGTCAGTTTGGGTCAGCTGTCCTGGTTATGTCCCCTCCCAAGATTTTGCCCACTCCCCAGCCCACTAGTGAGGGGACATGTTGGAGAGACAGCCTTGATGCTGTGAGAGCACTGCTCAGCAGTAACTAAAACACTGGTGTGTTATCAACACCTTTCTAGCTACCAACACAAAGCACAGCACTGTGAGGGCTGCTGTAGAGAAAATTAACTCCATCTCAGTGAGAGCAAATACAGTCAGAAACAAATCTTGTCAAACCAACTTCATTTCCCCTTATGACAGGGTAACAGGCTTTGTAGATAGAGCAGAAGCAGTAGATGCTATATCTCTTGTCTTCAGTGAGGTTTCTTATGATGTTTCAGCTGACACTGTTATAGTAAAGAAGTGCATTGGGTAGATTAAACTACTAGAAGATGGGCAGAAGAATGTCTGGAAACTTGTGCTCAAGGCATACAGAGGAAAATAAAGTGTATTGATTAGGACAGAAGACGACAAGTAACTGAAGAGATGTCCAGCCACTTGGGAGGGTGAGAATTCAGAATGAGCTGGACAATTTGTAAAAACAGTCTGAAACATCTAAGATGACTTCAGGGACAACTGGCTAATCAGCAGCTCTGCAGAAAAAGAACAATGATGGAGAATAAGATAAGAGAGGATCCCTGAAATGAATATTATCAGCAAAATGACACTCTTGCAGTAAAGCCGAATTCTATTATGGGATGTACAAGCAAGAATAATCTCTCTAAAATGCATGACATAATCTTTCTGCTCTATTTGGTATGAATGAGTCTGTAGCTGAAGCATGGTGTTCCCTCTGCATTTTGCATTTCAAGAAATATTTGGGTCAGCTAGAGGCAGAGGAGAGTGATTAGGGGTGTAGAAACTTGACCTATTAGAAATCAAAGAATTGAGATTGCTTCCTCAAGAGAAAAGACCAAGTTGAGACAGGATTAGTAATCTTCAAATACATAAAATGTTGCTGAAAAGGGGAAAAGATTGAATTGTTCCACATAGCCATTTTGTATGTGACAAGAAAGAATGTGTTCTAAATTGCAGAAAGGGATATTTATGTTTTTTAATGGTAAGAACAATTAAACACAGAAATATATTGCCTGAGAAGATTGTGAATCTCCACCACCGGAGATCTTAAGAGCAGTTTAGATAAACATATGTTAGGAATAGTCCAGAGGGAACTGATCTTATCTGGGATAAAAGAATGACCCCTTGATGTTCCCTCCACCAACTCTTCCTTTATTTCTCCAAAATATTAACACAATAGTGCACAAAGTTTCACCATTCAGAGTTGCAATGCTGAATGCATTTGCTAATGATGTGCACAATGGATAAGCAGGAGATTGGCAGATGACAGACATTTTCTCTAGTTAAATTTTACTCAGAGGAATTTTTGACAGTACTAAACAGGAAGAATGATAGCAAAGATAGCTTGAAATCCTTATTCACAGTGCTGGCTAGGCTAGCTAGCAAACCAGAAGATCTAGGTGACTTTGCGCATAAGACACATGAAGGGCCTGTCCAGCCCTTCCCAATAGTGAAATTGAGCATGAAAGAAAGGAGTCTACACTAACACTCATAATGCTTTTAGGTAAAGTCAAAGGATTTTATTGGTTTCAACCTGGATTATTATATTTGGGTCATTCTTTAGCAGAAATGCAGAAGTCCAAATTTGTATTGTTTCCTTATTACAGAGTATCTGATTGACTAGATTGGTTGGAGATGAGTGGGGAATATTAAAAAGCTAACAAAAATAATTATCTAGTAGAGGGAATTCCATCTTCCAATTCAAGATCACATGAGCACACAGTATCATTTGTGCCATTCAAATCAGTGAGGAAAATGAAGCCCTAGAATATCCCTAACTGGAGATTTTTTAGATTACCTGTCATTTAGAGTAGTCTGGCTTGGAGACAGGAGTTGTATTCATCAGAAGAGCAATAGAGCAACACTCATAAATAGGCAATACGTTTTGAACTCCATAAGACTGCTTCAGCTCTCTGTACAATAGAGGCTTGTATTCTGGTAAAGGGTTTCCTTCTCCCCAGTTAGTAACTGTGCACCATTATTAGCCATCAGAATCTACACTGGGCCATTCTTCCCTTGCAAACGTGTAATCTATTCTAATTTGCTTCTTTACAACTACCAACTCTTTTTTGAAGCATGCTTATATAGGTAAGTTTTACATAATGGCAACACATTCCTCTTCTCAGGGAAATGCATAGCATCAGGTGTGAGTCTGCCATATCTTTTGAATTAACCAAGGGGTTTCCTGGAGTCCTTACCATCATGACAAACCAAAGAAAACCCATGTGCACCAAGATGCCAGTGATTCCTTGTAAGGAATGTTGTCTTCTAAGTCATCAAGGAATAATCTTTCTCCTTAAGTCACAAAACATAACACAACACTGTTAGGTTTTTTTCTTGATTTTTTAAGGTGAAGAAACAAGATGTTCCTACCTGCCTAGAGTGTCAAGGAGAGAAACCTCACTGTATGTCACATCTAAATATATTTGTCTCATATCAATATAAAATTATTGCTGTATTTCCCCCAGCTGCAGTTGTCTTTGCAAAGTGGATAATTGTGCCTCAGAGTCTCTAAACTGTGTTGGTATTCTTCAGGATATAAACTGCTACACAGATAACTAAAAAATCATCTACTTTCATGGTTTAGGTTTGATCATAAAGGCAATTGCACAACATTTAGAGGAGGAAAAGTTATTAGCAGAGTTTAAAGGTGTTACTTGTTGGAATACAGCAATGTAGACTTGACAATTTGAAATTACTATAAGTGTCACTAAATAAAGAAATGGGGTCAAATCCCATGTGTCTCTAAACTGGTGCAGGTCCATGGAGTTTAACAACGCTGTGCTAATTACATCAGCAGAGAATTTGCCCTCTAGTTTCTTAAGGCCTGTCACAGACAAAATTGCTTTGCACACAGGCATTTATTCTCAATTTGATATCCTTGGATGTGCTTGTTTGTGTTTATATAGATGCAGAGACTGATGTAGGGCTAGATCTGTGCAGTTCTCTGGCTCTGGCATGGCTACCAGCAATTTGTACGTTTTCATTTTGAACTCTGGCACCTTGGAATAAGCTGGAGAAGAACTAATAACTCTGCCTGGTGTCTCCAGGTCTAGAGAGATCTGAAATGCTTTTATTGATAGACGATGAACTCTGTTTGTGACCGAGGAGTGTGGGGAGAGCTGAGGGGGGTTCTGCTGCTGAAAAAACATAACTATTGAACTACTTTTACTGAGGAAGGGAAAAAAGCAAGCAAACAAAACAACTCAATGTACTGTGTATTAGGCCTGAATTCACCTTAGGCCCTTTATCTATTTTTTTCATCCTGTTTTCTCTCTGCTTTATTCCCTGCTCCAGCCTATAGGGATTTGACAGCACTGTTGCCCTTTAGCAATGCTTGCTTTACATGGGAGGGCAGCAAAATATTAGCTAGTTTAATGACACTCTCAGTCTCCTTAGAAGAGCAGCATTCATCATCATCACTTAAGAAAACACCTTATCTCAAGTAGACAAGCTCAAACAGGTTATTGCATCTGCATCCATTACAAGGTTGTAACATCTACACTGAGGTTACCAAGAGTCAACATACATTTTACTACTACTTCAGAGAGAATTAATGTATTGAACCACAGTGCTAGCTAATTATCCATATCATTGACCCCGACACTTTAACAGAAACTATTGTTCACCCATTGCACAGCAGCTCGCAAAGAATTAGCGTTGTATTGAATGTATTATAATTAAGGCCTGAAAGCACATAAATGGTTAGAAAGAGGAAAATAGGCCATTCTTGGTCTACCTTACTCCTTCACTCCTGTTCCTCCTTCATGTGCAACTCCAAGTGGACTTTCAGTTCATTTACACATGTTGCAACCTTGTGTCAAACAGTGATGTCCAAGCTGGTTTTGTCTTGGGATCCTAATATCATAGTCTCATATGTTAATTCAGGCTAGAAGGGACCTCATCCATCCAAGCGCCTGATCACAACAGAGTCAGCAATGAGGTCAGACCAGGCTTCTCAGGGCTTTAATAGCTTTGGCTAGCAGAAGCAGCACAGAGGTGTGAACACAATGCTCCACCTCTCAGCTGGATTGTTCCTGCTCATCACTGAGGCTGTTCATCACTGAGCTCTGAGTATCAGAGTTATCTCTGATTCCCTATGTAGTTCTAACTCCACCATGTAGAACACTTGACTAGCTGTGTCTATTTCTTTTGAATTGTACTCCTTACTAACACCCCATCACTTTGTCACCACACTCATAACACTGAGGTAGCATGTCCTAGAAAGTAGTTCTACATAGTTTCTTTTCCATTATTAATTTTCTTCCTCTTTGCTGACTAGACAGTTGTCTTAAATATTATTCTTTTAAGTCTCTATAGTGTCCAATGAAAAGGAATCAGACTTCCGAGTGTGTTCTCAGACTTAATCTTGCAATTATCAACTTCATATTGTTCATCACTGCCCAGGCTCTCTTTAGGAAGATTATTTGGCCTGAATAAATGCCTTCAAGGTTTGAAGACTCATTTTGAATAAAGTTTACAGAGGCTTTCTTCTTTATCGACAGCACAAAAGTCTGCAGTGTGATTTTCAAATTTAGTGTCTTCCTTGGACTCATAACAATACTCTTGCCCAAGTGTTTGGAAAACTGTAGCAACGACCTTTTCAGTATTTTAATTTTTCTCTTCCTTGATGGAATCAGAAGCTGGATTATAGGTTATAAAGATATGGAAAATGTAAAGAACATGTGAAGATCAATGCATAAGACTGAAAAACAGAGATCCAAGGATTATATAGCATGTTTCAGATGGCTATAGATCACTCACAAAATGTTGCCCTGACCTTAAGTTTTTGGCATACTAATTGTGGTAGCATCATAGTCTTTATGCAAAGTAACTTCAAGCAACTGTCAAACTTTTAGAAGCGCTCACAATTTTGAAATCCTTAAAAATCAAGTTTCTCTGAAATGAGCAAAACAACACAGTCTCATCGCAAAACTTTCACGAAGCAGTCACAGACATAATAATAGCTTCAGAAACTGAGATCCCTAGGGAAACACACCATCATTTCAAAGCACCAATGAACAGATTTGCTCAGGATGCAGCTGGCTGCCAAGAGCAAGAGCATCTTCCTAGTTTTGAACCTTTAAGCAAATATCTGTATGAAAGTTAGGCATCAAAACCAAAACATTGTCCATGGAAAAGTAAACTTGACCTTGATTGAGCAGGAGGTCAGACTAGACAACCTCCTCTGGTCCCTTCCAAATTGTGATCCTATAAATCATGAATAAGACTATTTTTTTTAGGATATATTCTTACATATTAATTGCCAATTTTATTACTGTTGGTTGAAAACTAGGAATTTTCTGAAGAAATTAACTAAAAAAAAACCCCAACAACAGAAAAAACCTGTAAAATTAAATTAAACATCACTCTTTAATATCCAGGCCAGAAAATACAAAGTTTGTAAGGCAAATAGAGTAAATCTATGTACATATTTTAGTGGATTAGATGTATAATATACGTGGATGACTGTCTTATGCTATGTTTTATTTGCTACACTAAATGCATCGTATCTTACAGACCACAGAGAATTGTGCTGCTGTATTAATTACATTTTTAAGTGATTTTCTAATCTTTGGACCATTTTAATATCTGACTGTTGCAGAGAGAGTGTATTAGAATTTCACACAGCACTGCTATTTGAAAGAATTTAAATAGTAAGCAAAAGCTTTCAATTTTTTGTGTTCTTTCAGCCATTTATTTCTATTAGTATCAAAGTGGCTGTTTTACATTATGCAAACATTCATTGCAAAAGCAAGTTGGATAGTAGGTTAACTCTTAGAGAAGACATATATGCTATGATAACATTTCCCTGTGTGGATGTGTTACACTTAAGACATTATCTTCAGTATAAATCATTCTTCATATGAAATAAAAGTGCTTTATTGCATCACAGCAAGATCCTAAAACACAGTAGATGGATGTTGTAGGGTGTATTCTGGGTCCTGTCAGTCAATTGCTGCTCTTTTTAAAGTAAAGGGTGAAACTGTAGACAATGATATCCAGAAGAACATAAAAATCTGATGTATACCCACAAAATCAATGACTATTTAGAATGAAGCTTGAAAACTTGGTATAAAACACTATCTTTATCTCATCAAGCTAGGCCTACATCTTGTCCCATTGAGAGGATTTATGAAGGCAGTACTGCAGTATCTTTAAATGAATGTGAATTTCCTTGCTCCTTCAGGTCTAAGACACACAGTGGAACATTATGACCTGTTGAGATTTTTCTGAGCAGCAGCAAAGGTAATAACAGCTTCGCTTACAGGGATATGAGAAATCAGCCGGTCTTTCCTTTTAAGATTCTCTTTACTTGTGAATAATATAACCATAGTATAAAAGTATGTTTAGCAAAACAAGGAATTAATTTGTTTTCAGAGCTTGCTGGAAATTTTCCATCTATGTTCTTTCAGTGGGAAAAAAAAAAAAAAGTGTTGTGAAAATGAAAAGTTCTTCTGGAAATGTCATTTTTCTATAAAAGACTTTTTTTCTGCCTTAAAAACATGCAGTATATATTTGTAGTGAAAAGCATATTTACAATTCTTTTTTTTTTTCCCCAAGAATTTCCTCTCTACATTACTAACTAATCCTTAAGTAGCAGTTTTCATCAGTAGCTTTCAAATCAGTACAAAGGAGAAAAATGTCATTGTTCCTCCTGAACCTAAGGCACAGCAAGGGGGAGGAAGGAGATGCTAAGTGGCTTGCATTAATCACCCAGCATGCCAGTGCAGCAAAACCCACCTCCCAAACCCTAAGACAGTTTTCTACTTACTTTTGCACAACCAGCCAGCACTCCCTGTATGCTCACTCTTTTGGCAAGAATCCCACCGAAATCTTCAGCCCAAAATTCCTTTAAGTATGGCGGAATATGGATTTAACCTTCATATTGGAGCAGTTCATCTGCTGAAGGAGGAATTTAAGGCTCAGTTAGGAAAAAATCTTCTCTTCCTTCTCAGTTCATCAGCTTCTCAGTATTGGGAGCCAAACCACATGAATTTTTGTGCCTTGAATGTTTATTGTTTTACTTTGTAGCTCAGCAGATGAAGAAGAAGAGAGCAGGTGTGGAAGGCAGGGAAGAACAGTGGGACTCATTCAAGACAGGAAAAAATACTCCCAAACATGGGGAGAAAAAGAAAGAATAAGTTGCTTTGTGCTACCGGTGCCTACAGTGGAGGAGCTAAACTACATTCCCAACAGCAGTTCTGCCTCTTTCTCCATGCACCTCATTTTTTGCATAGTATGAGAAAATGATACTTTGTCATGCTGTATTAAAGATAATTATCTCCTGCATTCCTGTTGTTTTCTATGGTTCTATAGTTAAACCAGCTACAGTCCTTGATATTTGCACAGCAACTGGTTGTTACTGCCTCAAAACAGAAATCCTTTGTTCCTGAAGAACTTCTTATCAGTCCAGATGTTGACCTTGACTGCTGGTCACTCAGTCAGCAACAGCGTGGCCAAATTCAAGGAGAGCTGTGGTCAACCCTTTAATTAGCATGTTTCTTGAGAGCCTCTGACAAAGCTCTGCATGGTCGTGACACATATGGGGCCTATGTCTCTAGTAGAGAAAATGGTAGTGGCCCACAACATGAGCCATCAGGGCACAAGAGGAAGCAAATATCCATGGAAGTTTTGCTGATTTCCACATAGCTGTGAGGGTGAAAAAAAAGTTTGGAGCTAGTAGTGCTTGATTTACGGACGATAGCTGCTCTTCCAGTGGAGGGCCTTTTGTAGGAAAACCAGTCGCTGAAGGAGACATCCAGGGGACCTGCTCTGGAGGCCCTGTAGGTCTGTACATTCAAAAAGCTGGGGAATCTGCCAATGTCCTTAAGAACATCATGGTGTTCTTCATGTTTTCTGATACAGCTGCATGGATGGCTTACAGACTGATGTGAGTCACTACTGTGAAAAAGACTCCAAATAGATGAAAAGCAGACCAGAAAAAGGAGATTTCCTGAATGAAGGCAAGAGATAGCTATACATCTATCAGTGAATACAATGTGCCTACCAGTGAATATCTTTGGAAAGTCCACAGGATGCAGCCAGTGTTGGAATACCAGAGACACTCCGATGCATTTAAGGGCTTGCACATTGCAAAATACAAAACATCATGCTACAGTATTTAAGCACACAAAGGCTTGGCTTTGCCTACAAGCCAGCACTGGAGCCCTTCTTGTCTCAGGGCTTTCTTTCTCGGACTTGCAGAAAGGCAGAGTCACATGCTAGGGCAGCACACTTAGGTCCCTAACGTGTATTTTTACCTTATGGTAATATCTAAAAGCATCAGCTGAAATAACTGCACTGTGCTATACACTGTACTAGCACTATAAAAGACAGTAGGATTCTCAAGCCACCTATCATTTAAATAGACAAAAGAATGGGAGAATGTAAATATTATCATTCCCATTGAGCAAACAGAGAGCTGGTATCACTCAGGGGGGTCAGGCAGATTAAGGAAGAAAACCCAGATCTCATGACTCCCAGGCCAGTGTCTGAACCACACAACCACAGTTCCACTCTTGGCAGAGCTGCTGTCTCTGGGTTTTGATCAGCACATATTGCTTCCAGCAGTTACCCTGTCTGATTTCCATATCCCTATTAAATTTTCTATAGATGATGTAAAAGGTCAGGGGAAAAAAAAAAAAAACAGATGCAAACGTGTTGAGAAAAATGCCATCCCTTTTCTGAAAGCTTACTGTAAAATAAATAAATATAGTATTAAAGAATGGAAAAATTACCAAGGGAGTCATAAAAAGTTAGCTTTAGGCCAGAGAAATGTTGCTTTTCATTTCTATATAGTACATGAGAATATTTTGTGGACTAACAGTGCATGAATAATGTTTTATTAAAATGTATATCTTTACAGCTTTATTTTATCAGGTCCTTCAAGGCTTGGCATAAAAAAGGTTTAACAAGTTTGACACGTGCTGATTTAGCATTTATACCACAAACTGAATCTGCTGCTCTGTGAGAGAAAATAGGCCAGCTTTCAAAATACAAACACTGTGAAGTATTCAAAGTGAAACAAAACAAAAGTGAGAAGTGGGAAGAACAAAAAAAGAAAAAGAAGAAGTAGAAAAATGCAAACCATGATCATTCCAAACCTGCTGTGGAAAGATTTTGAACTAACTTAGAAAATATAATGCATTAAATGTTGCAGCACTGATGGTCTCAGCATCCAAGATTTTTAATAAAATATGCAAGTCTGATCTGTAGAATTCAACAAAAAGGAGTCAGTGGGGTTTTTTTTCTTTTCTTCTTTCAAATGAGCATTTGTTCCTAAACAATCTGAACACTCTCAGCTACTAAAGATATTAGCCAAAAGAAAACACTTATTTTGTAAATGTAAAAGAGTTTTAAAATTTTAAATTAATATCACATCAGTTGCAGAAGGAGGTATTTTAGAAATCTCGTTCAGCCGTTGTCTCCAACCCATAAGAAAGGCACCCTAATGTTCATTAGGGCTGTTATTTGCAAGTTGGTTTACAAGACAATAATTATGTATTGCTGTAAACGCCAACATTTAGGAGAAAAAAGGCTTTTTCTGTGCTATGCTAAACTGTGACCTAGATTCCTGCAATACTGAAGTTAGCCAAACCTCAGCTAAACTCTTGCTAACCTGTCTTGTACAGGAAATTTTGAAATGTTTTTAATCACAATTTTTCTTTTTGTACAAACCCTGGATAGTTGGCATGTTTTGTAACTTTGCATTTCCATTATTAAAATTGCCAGATGGAGACCAGTTAAAATTATTTTTATTTCTGTTACTTTGATATTTTTGTACTTCTGCTTTTAAAGTAACCAGATGGGGGTTAGCTAAATCCTCTGAGCTACTTGTTTATACAAATGGACTGTACAGACAAGTATATACATCTATATACTAAGCTTGCTGGAATTGCTACTGCAATGCAATAGGCAGAGGATGGGTAACATATCCTTTTTGTTAATAGGGCATCGTCTTTATAGAGCTAATCAATAAACTAATTAAGATCTGGATTTGTACCATTGCCCAGCTTCACAGTGAGACTTTTATGTTTTATCTACATCTCTTCCACATTTTCTATATTTCTGCCAAATTATAGACGACAGAAATTTGCCTCTGTCATGACACATATCTGAACTTTTATCTCTTGGTATATTGAACAGCAGGGACCCGCTCTACATCATAACTTAATATGCATTTTAGGAGGAAAACTAGTTATATAGGAAGCCCCTAATATTTTCTCTGATAAATGTATCTTCATGGCATTCATTTAATCTAAAGATTATTTTCCTGACCTCTGTATTCTCTTTGTTTTAAAACTCCCAAGCTTTCTAGCGCCTTAAAATCCCTTTAGTAGTAATCATTCCAGAGCTAATTAAAATATTTTTTATTTTTATAGCAATTTTCCTACCATTAATTTTTGAATTCAAGAGATTCCAAGGTTACTTTGATGGGTTATTTCATTTTCCAGCAGTATAAGTGGACACAGTCGCTTTCTGAAGTAATCCAGGAGAAAGAAACAGAGATGGTTGTCACATTTCATTGCAATTTCCAAAAAATATACATATACATATTATAAAGCCTGAATGTCAGAAAGTAAAATTAGCAGAGCTGGTCTCATTAAGTACACATCGTGATTTTGATGAAGCCAACAGTTCTTTACTTACATGTGTCTACTTAAAACAAATGAATATGGGAAGCATATATCAGAAATTCTGTAATTCATTAAGCTTTGCAGAACAGTCCTTTGTCCTTTTAGAAACAGAGTAATTTGCAGCCAACAGTTTTTATGTTAACTGTGTCAATTAGAATAAATCTTTTCTTAACAGTCTTCATAAGTAATATGACATTGGGAAGGAGTATGTTGTTTCTTGCGATAACAGGTGTGGTAACATTAACAGAAATTTTAAGCCAATTTTTGCCTTTTTAGGGTATATTTAGTATGAGACAACCTCATACTTTTCTGAATAACTCTATACAACAATTGCCAGTTTCTCTCCATTGTATGTTTTATTGCTGGGCGATTCAAAACTGAAAAAATGCTGAAATAGTCCTAGGAAAAAATTAGATTCAGTAATGGGGCTAATGGAAAGTGATAATTGGGGAAGCTATAAAAGTTGGAAATTTTCTAGTCTAATAATAAAGGAAAAAAATGTTAATTTTGACTGCTTTGCAGTAATCTGCACAAGCGAAGATTTGTATAGCAATAGAAATCTGATCAATGAAGAAATTCTCTTGGGATTTCATGCAAATTCATAAGGTCTACAAATCTACATTTTCTGGTAACATATTATCCTGTTTGTTCAGTTGCCTCTCTTATGAATTTCCATTTCAAATTTAACTTCTAAACCCTTTGTGAATATAGTACAGTAGTGTGACAACAACAGAGCACTCCGAATCCTTATAGCACTTTCTAACCAGTGCCATGTATTCTGTGGCAAATTTCTCTTACCTTCAGTGGCATTGGCTCTGAAACACTATCACAGATTTAATTTAAAATCATCCTCCTCATGTTATCATCTTTTCCATAGTGTTGTCTCCTTCATAATATTTTCTTCTTCCTTAGTTTAATCTTCTTTCCCACTTGGAGAGTGGAAATAAGGATTAATCACTATAAATGCTTATTGATATAAAATCAGCTGATAGCTGTTGATGAGCACGCTTGAGGAAGGTCCGCAGAGCAAGTTGTTTTGCTTTGTTTTCTTCTAAGCATTGTGGGTGGCCCAATCCTTTCTGCAGGCCTCTGCTCCCACAGAGTTGTCCAGCTGGTCTGGCTCCAACCCTCTTTCCTTTCATATGAGGTGGAAAGGTGGTAGGGAAGGTTTATGTCTGGCTTAAATGACTCATCCCTCAGATCCCTGGGTCTCAGCTGCTATACAATCCTCAGAAGATCCCAACATGTGCCTTATGCCATTGCTTTTTTTTTTTTTTTTAAATAATCTCATCACCACCTCTTAGTCCTTGAGCACTGGAAGGTTACAGGGGAGCAGATGTTGACCCCTGTTAGCTCTAAATTATAAGGCAAGCTGGAGAGTGAAAGGCAGGGCAAGTCAGGACGGCTCTGGCTGACTACAGCAGCAATACAGGAGAAATTTCAGTGCTTTTGCTATGTTGGAAAAAGGCCAGTTTTACAGGTTTGTGGAAGACACAACCTGACTGAGATGTATTGGAGATCAGTCTCCCCCCATTCCCCACTAGACAGCTGGTCATACCTGTGCTCAGGGCTGGTGGAAAGCTGTCTGTCTGTGTTTAGCACAGCCTGACCCTCAGCTGATGAACAATACAGCACAATACTAACATTTCAGTCAAATAATAGCTGGAGCAGCCAAGAGAGCTTTAACCTGGCTTGTTTAGTAGGGTACTATGAAGATTCAGGCAAACCAAACTCAAAATTGAACCTCTGCAGCAATAAATATGAAATAAATACATTTTCTTATTGCTTACATGTGAGTGTTAGTCCTATGAATTAAAATCAAGACTGGGAATTCATATAGAAAAATCTGGTATAGTTCTCTTGTCAAAAGACTGCTGATTTGAATAAACAGATTTAGTATCTCTACGTGTAATCAGTCCAAAAAGGGTGGAGTGGGCAAACAAAAGGTGAATGGAGAGGATTTTAGGATCATAGGATGACTGGAGTTGGAAGGCACCTCGGGGCATCTCTAGTCAAACCTCCTGCTCAAAGCTGGGCCATCCACGAGGCCACACCAGGTTGCTCAAAAAAGAGGAGTCTACAAAAGCGAGTCTATGTAAAGTATAAAATACACTTACTATAAAGAAAGTACTTGAAATTGAGATAATTTGTGGAATTAATGGATGGATGGAATAGGAAATGCCCACTGTCTCAGTGCTGTGGAGCTCTGTGCAAATTCATAAGATCATGGACCATAAGATCATAGGAGAGGCAGTGTTGTGTACTATAACCACCACCTGCATCTGTATTAGCAGGACAGAGAGTACACATCAATCAATGATGTAACTAATAGTGCTGTAAAGGAGTCTTCACTCAACTATTTCAAACAAGAGACACAAATCAAACCTCAGAATAAGATGTATTATTCCATAAGCACCAGTCAGTAATGCATGGAGGGGGATCAAGGTGTGATTGGAGACTTCAGTTCCTGAGACATGCAGTTAGTAACAAAATATCAAGGATTATTTGTTTGGGTTTTTTTTAAGGAAAGTCGTTTCAAACATAAATGATACTGTGCTCAATGCAAACAAAGTCTGTTCTGGACTTCATTATGTTGCATAAAGATGAATTTGTCACTAGGCTGGAAGTTAGTGGTTGCCTAAGGATGAACGGTCATGACGTATACATTCAGTATAGCAAACTGAGTACATCCCTGTTAGTCATATACATACTGGCGCTTTAAAAGGGATAATTTTCCAGATGAGAGAAATTCTGAATGAAACTAATGGGGAAATAGACAGATCTTTTTTCACGGTTTATTAGATTGTTATAATTCCACAGTGAGGAAAGAGGATACCTCTGGCTAAAAGCTTATGCCATCTCAGTGGTATGGACAGCAATTATAGATATATAGAGATACAGCAAGAGAAAATGAGAAAAAAAGAGGAAATAGGGGTAAATTAAAAGTTATGAAATATGTAAGGCTGTAATAGAGAAGCCAGAGGCATAGTAGGGGGTGGAGGGTGGCTGTCAGGACTAAGACCAAGTGGGAGAAGCTGAAGGTGTGCCAAGAGCAAACAGCAGTGTTGCAGCTCAGGGGACTGTGAACATTTATTGCCAGATACTGGTATTGTTGCTGGTAAGGCAATAACAGCTTTTGGCTCTGGGACAGCCCATTTACTTGAAAGTGGTTCTTATATCACTCTTTAATTTGGGAATTCCTGCCTTTAGGAACCCTTTTCTTGTATTATTGAAAATGACATAATTTCTAAAAATCCGATGTATTTTTCATTCACTGGGTTATTTTTTTAATTATATTTGCTGGAGATAGTTTCAAGTGCAGTTTTGTTCACCTTCAATTTATGTTCTTATTTCTAAAGCCTTTGGCAGTCTTTCAAAGAGTATCCATACACACTGAATTTGGTCTCTCAGCTTTAGATGATAGTTCTCAATAAATCCACGAGCAGTTTTTGCAGAGGGGAGAGCACCTTCCCTTTTCTCCTCCCCCGAGCAGAGCTCCAGAATAAATCATGATCCGCAACACTTCGTTGATCTTGGTAAAGCTCTCCTTTCTGCCAAATTCAATGGCTGATGAAGTTGCAGCTACTATTTCTTCAGTCTTGTGCCAGGTTTTACAGCAGTTGGAGAAGAAATTAAAGAATCTGTAGTATATTAATGTTTAAGCATTGTTTTTCCATTTCAGGTATCAAAAAGCTGTCCTGCTGCCCAGGTCAAGAGAGCTTTCCACAACAGTTATTTTGCTCAGACATGACAGACATATCTGTTCAGGTGGTTTCACTAAAATGGTTGTCACTTCTGACAGCAGGGGAGAGCGGCCAGATGGGAGCTCAGAAGTAGGAATTTGCTTCAGCAAGAGCTGGCAAACTTTCAGCATGTATGATTTGGAATAAAAAGTGGCATGGTTCCTCTATGTTGGGCCACATACTCTTTTAAAACTGTTTCTTTTAAAACAGTTTCATACCACCTTCTGTATATAAACTCTTGGTATAGGTCATTACTAGCTGGAGATAAAATTGTTAACAGCACTGCAGGAAAGACAGAGGTGGGCAAGAGGTTATTCTAGGTCCTGGGTGATAAATATTTGGTTCTGTATTTGAAACATAGCAGGATGATTTGCTCACATCATCTAAGGATAATGAAATTTGTTTCAAATTTATAGAAAATTTAGATAGCTAGAAACATCTATTGGGAATGGGTCATTTTAAATGTGTAGACTGGGTTAATCTGCACTGAAAGGGAAATTTTATTTGCCCTACCATGGCCATGTTAAAGTTATGTGGATTCAAAAAGGGCAGGTGGGCTGCCCCACATACCCATGGGCTGCTCAGAGGGAAAATACCAGAAAAGATACAAAACATTTGGCTGAAAAAATATTTTACTAATAGGAATGTAACTAATAAAAAGCAGGAATTCCTTCAAAAATACCCATTTATTACTTTATGACATTACAAAGGAAAAATATTAGTACTCTTAGGCTCTTTACTTTGCATCCGTTGGCAATCTAGTGAAGATTATGGCTATTCATTACCAGCAGAGCACAGGTTAACTGTAACCCAGTTTTGTCATCAATAATGTCAACATGAAGCCTAAACTTGCTATTCATTAAATGAACATGAATTTTTGATGCAGCATCCATAATTTCAAAAGAAGGTTGTCTGGAAACAATCTTTGAGTGCAATTCAGGATCTTGAGAGCAGGGAGGAGGGTGAAAAGCAAGCTCAAAACTCTGGACTTCAGGAGAGCAGACTGACAACTTTGAAGATGGGATAAGGCCCTGGAAGGAAGGGTGGTGCAAGAAAGCTGGTTCATATTCAAGGATCACCTCCTCCAAGCTCAAGAGAATTCCATCCCAACAATTCAGAAGTCAGGCAAAAAAGTCAGGAGGTCAGTGTGGATGAACAAGGAGTTCCTGGCTAAACTCATACAGAGGGTGGAAGCAAGGACGTGTAACATGGGAGGAAAACAGAAACACTGTTCAGTCATCTGGGGATGAAGTTCAGAAAGCTAAAGCCCAAATGGAATTTAATCTGGCCAGGGATGTTACAGACAATAAGAAGAGCTTCTATAAGTACATAGCTGAGAAAAGGAAGACTAGGGGAAATGTGGGCCCATTGTTCAAGGAGACAGGGAACCTCATTACACAGGACATAGAAAAGGCTGAGGTATTGACTGCGTTCTATGCCTCAGTCATGACTAGCACGACCAGCTTTAAGCAATCCCAGGTCCCAGAGACCAGGTGTAAAGGTTGGAGCAAGGAAGAACTACCATTGGTGGAAGTGGTTCAAGTCAGGGAATACTTAAGTAAACTGGACAGACAAAAACTCATGAGCCCTGATGGGATGCACTCATGAGTGCAGAGGGAGCTGGCAGATGTCATTGCAAGGATGCTCTCAATAATCTTTGATTAATGATAGTGACTGGGAGAAGTGCTTGAAGACTAGAAGAAAGCAAATGTCCTTTCTATCTTCAAGAAGGGCAAGGAGGAGGAGCCAGGGAACTACAGGCCAGTCAGCTTCACCTTAATCCCCGGGAATATGATGGAACAACTAATCCTGTAAACTATTTCCAGACACATCGAGGACAAGATATTCATCAGGAATAGTCACCAAAGAGAAATCATGCTTGTCCAATTTGATAAACTTCCACAATGATGTGACTAGCCAGGTAGATGAAGGGAGAGCAATGAATATTTTCTACCTGGAATTCAGTAAGGCCTTTGACACTGTCTCCCATAAAATCCTCATGGACAAGCTGCTGATGTGTGGGCTGGGTGAGCAGGTAGTGAGGTGGGTTGAAAAGCTGGCTGAATGGCCAGGTCCAAGGGGTGGTGATCAGCAGTGCAAAGTCTAGTTGGAAGCCAGTAACTAGCAGTGTACCCCAGGGGTCAACACTGGGTCCAGTCCTGTTTAACATCTTCATTAATGATTTGGATGATGAGGCAGAGTGTACCCTCAGCAAGTTTGCAGATGACATCAAACGGGGAGGTGTGGCTGATACGCCAGGGGGTTGTACTGCCATCCAGAGGGACCTTGGCAGGCTGGAGAAATGGGCTGGTGGGAACCTCATGAAGTTAAATAAGAAGTGCAAATTCCATACCTGAGGAGGAACATGCACCAGCACATCCTGGAGACCACCTGGCTAGAAAGCATTTTAGCAGAAAAGAACCTGGGGGTCTTGGTGGACACCAAGTTGAACATGAGCCAAAAAAGTCCCCTTGCAGCAGAGAAGGCAAATGGTATCCCGGGCTGCATTGGATAAAGTATTGCCAGCAGGTCCCATCTACTCAGCACTGGTGAGGCCACACCTGGAGTACTGTGTCCAGTTCTGGGCCCCTGAGTACAGGAGAGACATGGACATACTGGAGAGAATCCAGTGAAGAGCCACAAAGATGACTAAACGGTCTGAAGCACCTCACATATGAGGAAAGGCTGAGAGAGCTGGGACTGTTCAGCCTGGAGAAGACAGGGCTTAGGGAATCTTATCAACATATATAAATACCTGAAGGGAGGGTACAAAGAGGAGAGAACCAGGCTCTTTTCAGTGGTGCCCAGTGACAGGACCAGAAGCAATAGGGAACAAACTGAAACACAGGATGTTCCCTCTCAACATCAAGAAACACTTTTTCACTGTGAGAGTGCCTGAGCATTAGCATAGATTACTCGGGAAGGTTGTAGATTCTCCATCCTTGGAGATATTTGAAAGCTGTTCGGACATGGTCCTGAGCAACTGGCTCTAGGTGGCCCTGCTTGAGTAGGAGGTTTGGACACAGTGACCTCCAGAGGATGGTCCCTTCCAATCTCAAGCATTCCATGATTCTGTGAGAAACAAACTATTCAAGTACTGAAGAAAATGCCTTAAGTTAGCAATATACAGTTCAGTCTGAACAGGAAGATTTCAATCTTTTTCTTTTTTCATTTGTGGAGTCATATAAATACTCCATTGGACATAAAAAACTCCAACCTTTCCAAGGAAATTTAGACCTGTTCATGAGTTCACGTTCTCTTTACTTTCCAAGGAGCAGGTATCTAAAAGAAAAAGGAAAAAGAAAGGTGTGGGGCTATCAAAAAGCAGCCTAGTAAGTGATTAGACACCTATTTCTGCAAGAGGAAAAAACTTTCTCAATCTACTGGATAAGGAATAATTAGCAGCAACTGGAACTTCTTGTTGGCAGACAAGCTACAAACTAAAAGAGATAAATGCAAATTATTTGAAGAAAGTTATGAAAAGCAGCAGTAACAACTTCTCCTGATTTCCTCAGGCAGAGACTGAACTTCTTCCTGGCTGATGAGGAACAAACACAATTTGTAACTCAGTCCTCTAAAAATTCTGTCAGACAGGGGGAGCAGTGAAACCTAAAATGGGATGATCTACTGATCTCTTCTTACCTGACACACTAGGAACCTGTGAAATGAAGCAAGTTTCCCAAGGACACCCCATGAGTTACTAGCAACTAACCCAATCCAGGCTTGGGGAACTTAGCCCATATTAGGTCCTGCAGCTTCCAGGGAAGCATGGATTTGCTTAGGCTACAACAATTGAACACCCAAATGAGAACACAAGAATATTTTCCTTGCTCCTCTATGGGCCAAACAATACAATATGCAGTTTTCAAGACATCCAGTGTCTAGAGGGCAGTGTAATGTTCTAGAAAGGTGGTTCTATTAATCTAAATCTTTTTGCAGACCTTATTAGTTGGATTTTGTCAGATGAAGCAATGTTTATGCCTGAGGTTTAGAAAGTAATAAAAATGTTTTATTTCAACATGGGGACTTGTGCTTGTCTTTATTGGAATCACAGCCTAGGCCTTGTCTGGGAGAAAAATCACTAACATGCTTAGGCTTTTGTAAATGAGGTCAGCAAGAAATAAAAGTGTGACATGAGATTTTTAATATTTTTGAATGGAAGATGTCTTGTAAACAAACTGTATGTGTGAATATGACCTGTATATATAAATAATGTAATCTGGACTACAGTAGATATTAATGCCTTGAAAGATATAAAATTTTCATGAAGAGATGTGGGAAGTAATGGAATAGCCAACATGGGAATGAATCAACATTTACGTGATTTTTAAAATGAGTAGTCCTCAGAAATAGAAAAAAACATGGTGCTGCTTTTTCCCAAATAAAAGAAGTTTCTTTAGATAATAAAGACAAATATTTTCACTCAAGAATTAAGGAAAAAAAAAAGTTTTCTCTCATTTCCCCTGAATTAGGAAAAGGACATTTTCAGCGAAATTTTTATATGGATAACTTGCATTTTACAACTGAATTTAATTTCAGCCTTCTATTGATGAAGTAATACTGTTATGAACCTCTCTCCTGTAGTGTTTTCACAGGGATAACGTGTTTTTTTTATCTAAGGAGAGCAACAGATTATTTCAGGGTGCTCCGTGGTGCTTTGTTTAGATACACACACACACCTGTACATGGATTTGTAGATGCTTGTGCCTATGCAAGCAAATAAGCACTTCTAAACAAAGGCTCCAGGAGAGTTACATGCCCAGAATCAGGACACTTAATTGTTTTGTGAGCCTATAAAAATCTCCTGCCAGCTGTTATGGCAAAAGTAGTCTTCCCATTTTGTCAGGTCTCCCTGCCTTTGTAACAGGAAGGGAAGATGAAACAGCGTTATCCCTAGTCAGTTCAGCAAATCCTGAATCCTGACCAGCATCAGACATAAACTCAGCCTGTGCTGTGCAGCTCATACACAGGCTAAAATGATGCGTCTCCGTGCATTTATATGAAATACGTATGTGATTGCTCTGGCATCTAAAGTTTTCTTTCCCTACTTACATGTGATCATCTTTAGGTCAATAGCAAAGCACACTGTCACAAGGGACCTTGTGAGTCTCTCTCTGTTTGAAGGACATAAACTCCATGTACAAGGTAGTTGTTTGTGGTTGGTACTTCCAAAATCATGTGCCTGAATGTAGTTTAATAAAGATGAATCTCAGAAATGAAAGATTTATTTCACCATTTTCTTAATTTCATAATTATTCCTTTTTGTTATTTTCCCCTTATTTCCCTCTAGGACTTTGGAGCTTTTAAATTATTTTTATTTTAATGGGTATGGTATAGCTGACCATTTTTTAAAGCTTCAGGGGTTCCTTACTTTGCTACAGCAGCTCTTAAATTTTTGAAGTGGTAGAAGCCATCTGTCTCAACAGATCATGTTCTTTTACACTGAATGACGAACCAGTAT
Organism: Strix aluco; assembly: GCF_031877795.1. Taxonomy (NCBI): domain Eukaryota; kingdom Metazoa; phylum Chordata; class Aves; order Strigiformes; family Strigidae; genus Strix; species Strix aluco. The sequence continues at coordinate 82,965,409 of NC_133935.1, read as the reverse complement.
TTCAGTTGATCTAGACTTAAAACAATCTTGGAAAGGAGGGAATTTCATAAAGCTGCCAATTTTTTTGTCTTCTATTAAGTTCCTAGTGTTCTGCTCTGTAGATTGCTAGGGTGGTATCTGTCCCTCCCAGATGGGAAAGTAGGACACAGATAAAAAAATAGTTTTCTCAATGTCAAGAACAAAGACATTGAGAGGAATTAACTTAGTATCTCCATCTAGTCCCTTACCAATAATCACCCTATTCTCTGGACTTCTGAGATGGATAGAAAACCAGAGGTAAATATTTGAAGAGTCTATTGAAGACGGATATGGATATGGAGCCATTAATTTTCTTTTGTCTCTTTGGAAACATTTCCTAAACATTTTACAGTATGCATTCAGCATAATTTAATTATGCTCAGATTTGTACTTCAGTGCTGCACAAGATGGCATTCAGGCTGTATAAATGCAGCTGTGGTCCATGTGAAAACATGGCCTTCACAACAAAGCACTTATTAAGGTCATTACAGAAGTTTTTATCTTCTGGACTATGTTACAGAGGCATCCTGAACAATAACCTTTTCATAAGGATTCATAATGACCTCTTGGTGTTCACTGTATGACTTGACACCAAAAGAATGGAAATGAAAAGACAGACAGTGTCAGTTTTGGCTTTTCAGTCTGCTGCGGCGCTGGAACAGTTAACAGCTGCTATTTTCCTCTCTACCAAATTTGACCCATGACTCTCCTGAATGGAATGAAAGAAGCAGATTGGGGAGTGCAAGTAGCTCTTTTTGAACATGTCTGGCAAATACAAGGAGCTTTTCTTTTCTTTCATTCTTTCCTTTGGGTGAGGAAGGGCAAACCCTGCCTTGGACTACAGAAGCGTTATCCCTCTGCCAATGCTGCAGAATGAAGAAACCCTCCTGCTAGCCAATAAAGAGAAATTTAGCAGAGGATGTAAATGTTTGACTCATTTGCTGTTTAAAGTAAACTACAAACACCTGAAAAACAATTAGGATGACGGGAGTCTGGGGAAGACTGTCTCTTCAGAGAGGCTGGAAAGCATTTCTCCCATAATAAAGTATGCCGTAATAGTCATTTTCTGCTAGGTGAATAGGCACAAAACACATCTTTGTTCATAAGGCTTTTTATTGTAGCAGTTGTCATGAGCAAAACCTGAAAGTACTTGAAAATCCATTAAAATCACAATCAGTATAAAAAAAAAATACCATCTCTTGAAAGTTTGTCTCTGCAGACTTTGTAAAAGTGAGAAGTCGATAAGTATGAAACACATTTATGTAATTTAAGATTAACGATTAACTGCTAAAGTGCAGTACAATCAGGCCTGCTGTTTAGCAAAGAAACAAAACCCTGAAATGTCTTCAGCTGCTGGATGAAGCCAACTTCTAAGTTGCTGCGTGTGATAAGATGTGCTGAATCCCAGACTGGTTGGCCATTGACTGGCCATGAATCAGCGATTACTGACTGTCTCCGGGGTGTTTCGGTTGCAGTACTCCCCCAAAGGGTAATTGTCGTTTGGATTTATGCCTGCTTGTAACTGCTTTTTCTCTGGTTGTGTCTAAGCACTGGTGCACGACTTTGTGAAATACATGATCTGGGAGACAAGAAATTCTAAGTGCTAAGTTTAAGAAACACACAAAGAGAGAATGGACTTCCTTTAAAGATTTGTAATACTTGGATTTACTCATACCAGTTCTAGAAGTGAGATTTTTAATTTATTTTTTTCAACAGAATTATTGAATTCAGCCAGATTTTTTTCACACATCCAGACCATGAACAAGCACCCAAGATCCCAAGTTAAACAGCATCCTGCCAATTTTAAAACATTTGGCTGGTCAGCAGGAAAGGAAAAGCTGCTTGTAAAGCACTGGAATGCATTTTCAATTAGTCACTCCATTGCTTAAAAGGCAAGGCATTAGGCACTGGGAGGAGAGGAAGGGGGGTGGCAACGCTGGTGGGGAGGGACAGCATGAGACAGTCTGGAGAAGAGTCTTTATCAGCCCACAACAGCAGCCCTGAAGTTGGAGGCCACTTTAATAGATAAGCTTTTGTCTAACAACAAGCTCCCTAGGGAGAGTGAGGTTTTCCTGGTAAAAGACCAGCATTTCTTTCAAATAAGTTAGTATTGCTTTGTGTGAAAGAGTGATGGAAAATATGTGTTGGGAAGATGCTAGAAGGTTATTTATTTCTCTATTATTGCCTGATAACCAGGCTGTTGGGCATCCTGACTAAAAGGTTGTGCTTTGGCAGACCTTCCTTGGATCCTAAAATATTTTGAATGAGATAACAGCCTTGAAAGAAGATTAAATAACCAACCGAAACTGCTTACTATACTTGGTTTATTTTCCTGCCCAATGCTATTAAGTCCTCAGTCCAATAGGTTTCTGGTAAAGAAACAGCTGGAAAAAAAAAATCTCATAAAATCATCTTTCTAATGCTCAGTAGCCATCATTGCTTATGCTTTTTAAAATGCTTTGTCCTATACTTGACCTTCAAATGTTTGTAGCAAGCTGATCTGGAACTTTTTTGACTCCACAGCTGTCTAAACTAAGGATGATGACATTGCTTAGAGATCCTTTTTCGTATGTGTGTGTATATATTAATACTGTTTTCAAATATATGTATATATTTATTTTAACATGACTCAAAATCTTGGAAAGCTTGTACTTCTTTATCATATTAACTGAGAACAGTTAAGCTCTCGCTAGTGGGACACGTTATGGCATGAGAGACCCAAGTCATACAATAGGCTGGATTTCAGCAGGTAGAGGAAACTTTCAGGGTTGTTGCCTTCTGGCTAACTGTAATAAATTTGCTTAAGTAATATTTCACAGATGTGCTGGCTGTTTCTTGGCAAACAAGCCAAAGATCATAGGAAATTTCTCCACTTAAAGCATAAAAATAAAAGTTTTGAAGACAAAGTCCTTAACCGCAACAGAAAAAACATTTAGCTAAAAGATGGGCTGGAGTGCCGCTATCCAAGCACAAGAGTTAACACAAGTTTACAGTGGGTTTCTGTTTATTTGTTTTCTCCTATTATAGCTACATGCTCTATGAAATACATGAGGCTGTTTTGGAAAATACATTGCCTGTCGCAAGTTTCTCTGTGCTAAACTTAAGCTTCTAGTTTTATTTTTAGAAAGCTTATAGTTGCTTTCTTCAATGTTGTAGTAAAAGCTGGTAAAGTGCCAACCAGGTTCAGCAAAATGGACACCTGGCTTTTGTTCCAGACATGAAAAGTTTAAGATGAAAATAATAAAAGTAACCATAAATAATTGCAAATGGGAAAGGAATAAGAATCTTTACTCCTACGGTATAGTTTTCATGTGGATATGTTGGAGGAGATAATGGAGTGTTTTCTGTGGGAAGGCAGTGAAAAATGTGTCTATAGAAAGTATAAAATATACTCGTTAGAGATAAAATTCTTGAAATGGAGATAGTTTGACTAATTCCTGGATGAACAGAGTAAGAGATGCTCAGCATCTTGGTGCAGGGGAGCTCTGGGCAGGTTTGGCACTAACCTGAAGTGGGGGACAGGGGCTGAGTCATTTCTCTTGGCCTTGTTTTTTCCACATACACCAGGGGAAACTGTGGTGCTCCACCTCGTGTGTCTAGTCTTTGAAGTCTAGGGATATAGGAGCATTCAACCTTAATTAAATGTCTCTCACCTACTCCTGACCGGTACAGAAACTGAAACCAGTTAGACCCTGAAGTTGGGTATAAAGGCAGAGCATCACTGCCTCTTTCTCATCTTGACGTGCAACAGTGGATGGATAGGATGTGACAAGGGCTCAAACTGGGCTTGCTGAATGGATGTGATAAGATAGGGCATTTTGAAATATTTTTTTTTGTTTGCAGACTAAGCTTGAAGCCTTTCTTAATTTGAGCCTGGTCATCAATATGAAACATTCAGTGAGAAGTTCACATGGGAAAACATATGAATATAGCTCTAAAACCAGCAAATGTGACAGTAAGGTAGAGAGGAAAGAGAAAAGGCAGTGTGCTGGTAACCACTTATGTCCTCCCAAACCTCAAGTGAGGGATTAACATGTGTAAAGATGGTTTACAAACTTTTTGGAAGAAAGGGACACTGGGCAATCTCTTTTTAATTGTTTCCTACTCTAAAATTTAAGGTTCCCTAAGCTCCACAAAGAAACCCATGACAAGTGGTAACTGAATTTCATTTTCCATGGCAAGCATCTAACCCATCTACTGTAGGTAAATAAGTATATGGCCCCAAAGTTTCCAGAGGTGGATACAACCCTTATCTCTGAAGAAGTGCTCAGAGATATGTGTGTATCAAGTGCAAAACACCCTGTGAGACACTGGTTAAGAGGAAGGTGGAGCATCTGTAACCCCCCAGCTGTCCCTCCACCCTCCTCCCCCAGATCTGCACCTTTAATCTCATCAGCAGCAGTCTCTGATGTGTTTACCCTTGTTACACCCCTTGGAGATAAAGCAAAGATGCTGGAGCCGTTGCCCAGGGGAGGGTGTAAAATCCAGGGGTCTGAACTTGGGGCCTGACTCGCTAAACTGATCAACTGATATGACCCCACTTGCTGTGCCAGGAGCTTCACCCGGCTGAGGCCTGGAAAAAGAGGTAGGAGAGGACTCAATGTACATTTTTGCTAAATGAGGGGTCAATGATGTGCTGGCCTTTGAACAAACAAGGCATTTTGCATCTAGGTAGTTTAAAACTGGTTGTTTCTGTCTGACCACTATCTCCTAGCTGCTGTCTGACAGACAAAAGGGTCACAAAATCTTTGTGGGGCAGTGGGAAGCCTCAGTGTCACCTTCTGGCAAGGGCAAGACTGTGCTGCCTTTGTACTACAAGGACATCAGCAAGGCAAGGCTCAGGCTGCTCTAAATCAGTTTACAGCACAAAGGAGCCCTGAAAACAGTTTAGACATAGCCCAAGTTTTCTTTCACCACAGGAGGAGGTGGTAGAAGACCTAAAGCAACCTCAAAAGTTTATTATGCCTTTTATTATATTTCCATGAATGTGTGATGTTACACGCTACCAGATCTCTATGTGACCATCATATTGCTGCTTCTTTTTAACATACAAGGCCTGATCTTAACTTTTTTTTTTTTTTTTTTTTGAGAACTGGTGGCAGAGAGAAACTAGGAGCATATGCCTGTGGTATAAATAGCAAAGTGGAAGTATCTGTCATTTGGGGTAGTTTGGTTCCAACTGAACACTTCATAAGGTACAGTTTTGCTTTTTTGCCCCCAGAATTTTAATTTTGGAATTTCCAGAAATCCCAATGAATCGGTGGAGCTCAAGAAGAGGGTACAGTCATTCACAGGATGAATGGAAAACATTTAGAGGGAAAAAAAGATGCAAAAGGGAAATATTTAAATGCAGGGAAATCAATGTCAAAAAGTGTTACAGAAACACAAAAGAAGCCAATCATCTAGATTTTCATAAATAAAAACACACTAACAGCAGTTACACAACTTTTCAGATCACCATAGTGATCTGGAGGATGCTTATTTTTTAAGCAGCAACAAAAAGAAGAAATGGATTTGATGGAATTATATAGACACCTTTTCCCCTTTCAAACATCCACAGGGTTACATCTGTCTTTGAATTATTAGGCTTTTTATTATTCCACCATAATAGCAGTCTTGCTATAAATCAGACTGCTTTCAGTCACAGCTTCAGCTTACAAGTCTATCAAGTCTAATAGATTAAAAAAAAATAACAGGGAAGAAAGATGATTCTGTATTCAAAAGGTTGTGAACTGTTTTTAATGTGTGTAACTGTGTGTCTATATGGGGGTGAGGGGAGGAGGGAAGGGTGGGAGAGGAGTTGCATTGGAAAATCTGTCCTTTAAAAGTGTCAAACTCCAACCTGCACAGAATAGGGAAAGGGAGACCCCCAGCAACCTTCAGAAAATAATATAAAAGCAAACCTCAGAGGTGGAAGAAAATACCCAAAAGGAGAAGACTGCAGCTTGCAGTAATCTGTAAATGATTGCTGGCAAAGACTGGAGGCTTCAAGCCTGAGCTGTGTTTGTTCCAAAAGAAAGCCAAGAAGGACGGTGTTAATAAAGAGAGATTTAACTGAGGGCTGTGCTTGGAATAAAGTGGGCTACAAAAAGGTCAAATTTGATCAGTTGGAGCAGATTACAAGGGCTTTAAAAGGTAGTGGTGAAGAAATGAAACTGGGACTGTGAAGCAATATAGCACAAGATTGATTTTGGGGGTGGAGAGAAGCTGGGACAAGTGCTTATCAGCTTGAGAAGGAGGAAGAGCTGTGCTGGGTTTGTTGTCATTCCCACACTGAGTAGAGTACTTGCTGCATTTGTGGTTAGGCTTCCCTGCCGTCTTTTTGGTGGTTTTTTTTTAATATATATTTTATTGTTATTATTACTACAATGGTGTCTATAATCTCTGATTTGGATCCTCTGAAAAGCTGGAAAGTTTTAAGGTAGGCCTATGTTTTCTTCTGTTTGGTATAGGCATTTTTGGTTTAGCCCTAAATTAACTGGAGCTTGAGTTATAATCAAAATGTGAGCCCTGGGCTTAAGTAAGAGAGGAGTTTCTGGTAATTAGAGCCCTTTTAAGATACAGCAAACCTTTAAGCAGATGTTTACAGAGACCCAAGGGAGATTTTTAAAATATACTTCTCGGTGTTACAGTGCAGTGTGGAATTTTTTTCTTTCTTTCCTTTTTTTTAAGGAGAGATTGCTCCGTAAATTCAAGTTAATAGTAAAGGCTCACACCAGTTGAAACTGCAGGATTAACTCTCTGCTTTCCTCACTGTGCTCAGCAGGGGAATGGGTGGGAAACTTCAGAGGAGCAAAAAACAGTATGAAAGTTGATCAAGAAGTGAAAAATAGTCTTGGGGGAAGGAAGAGGGACAAATGTGCTTGTTTCATTTTGTTGTTGAAACTCCCACAGCTTGTTGTCCCTTTAAGGCATGTGCTTGATATTTGAAAGTTGCTACTGATTTTTACCTTCAGCACTGCCTTTTTTTTTTTTTTTTTTGAATAGTGAAAAAACAGTAACTTGAACTGCTAAAAAGAAGGATAAGGGGAAAAAAATAATGCCCTTTAATGCCTGCTGCACAGTACTATATGTCCGTGTTTAATGCTGCTATAAGTGCCTGGGTTTGCCTTATTGAGAATCCGGACATGTAAAAAGTTTGCAGATTGTTTGCAGAAACTTCACTAAAACATTGGAAACATCTGGGAATGTAGATGGTGAAATTATAAAATTAGTTAAATATAAAGTTAAGTATATTTCCCTCAGCTCTTATGTAAAACATGAAGCTGCACCTAATACAGTATGTAATTTTTTTTTAAGGGAGTAAATTACAGGGATTTTGAGGGGGTGTGTGAATTGTGATATTATTATGAGATATTTATATATAGCATAAAAATATTTTAAAGTATACTTTAGATTCTTGCTACAATGTTTTAAAGAACTTAATGTGTCCTGAGCTGAAAGAGGAAAAATAACCCTTCAAAAGTCAGACTATAAAGTCTACTTACGTGAGTAGGTTTTTTTCCTCATATTTGCAGAGCGTTGAACTTTCTTTTTTCAGAAGTTTAAATTTCTCTGACCATTTTCTGAGCCTGTGTTTAGGAATGTGGACTAAAATCCTTTATCCTTGTCTGTGGTATGAGACTTGGCATAGCGGTCTTCTTGCAAGGTTTTTTTTTGTGGTTTTTTTCTTAAAGTCATTTAGGACTGTCAGCACAGAATGATGAGTTTCTATTTGACTTCCAAAACTTCAGTGGGGACGTTAGCTCAAATGTAGTGTTATGCAGGATGGTGGAGTGCAGGGCTGTGATTGGCATCTGGGATGAGTGGTCACGCTACATTGGACCAGAGCCAGGGTGACTTCTGTGAATCATCACCAATGAATGCCAGTAAAGTGCTTTTGCAGAGCTCCATGTGTGTTGTCATACAGCGTGTGTGCTGCAGAAAAGCTGTTCTAGGAATTATTTTAAAAGTTTATGTAGCTCTGTGAGACTACTTCTGATTCCTCTGCTACTCAAGTCAGGTGATGCCAGGTTTTTGCTGAGTTGAGGGATGACACAGAGGACTTGTAAGTTGAGAAGATTTGAGGAGGAGACACTGTTGCCCTCCTGAAGAATCCTGTTTTCGTAGAAAAATTATGTGTTTACATGACCATAGGAGAAATATCACCCTGGCAATTTTTCCGTACAGCATGACTGAAGTTTCCCAACTTTTGTGTGTGAATCTGGAGATTACAGCTGTATGGACACAGAGTAGGTCAAAGATGTGATTAAGTCAATTTTACTGGATATTTCTTTGTGTAGTTACTGTGTATGATTATAGCAGTGAATCTGTAGAGACGTGACATTGTACAGATCAACTGTAGGATGCAGAGGGCTAAGAGGTGGGAAAAGGCAATATGTAATGTAAGTGAAATGATCACTGATAGTAAAAAAAAAAAAGCCAACATGCAGCTCATATGACTTGCGACTTATTAAATTGCAATGCTACTTCTACCTTTTCTTATAAATTTTAGTTCCTCTTCTGGAGGCCAATTTCCAGCCTGTCTGATGCCTCTGAGCTTACTGGTTTTAGTGTCTCCCCTCTATATATCAAGGAAGCCTGTAGCTAATATTTATAAGAAATAGAGGAGTGTTTCTCCATGTTTCTCTTAGGTGGCAGAAAGCAATTCTTTAAGACCCAAATGAAATGCTGTAGCAAATGCTACAATCAGCTCAACAGTAGTGTCCTATGGTGGCAAATTCTCAATTTTGTTTTCCTTGTGCCCCCCCTGTAATTTATTCTGTGACTCACTCACAGTTTGAGACCTGCTTAGCTGGAAAAAGACTGAAGGATGCAGATGTCATGGAGGCTGGGGGGTGGGGGCGGGAATAATTGCATTGGGGCTTAATAATTCCCAGGGACTCAGAGCAGCTGCCTTGGTGCTGGTTACCCCCATCTCAGCTCTGGCTCCTTTGCCCTGCTTCCCAAATCCCCTGGAAGCACATTCTTTGCCCTCTGAATAAAGGTAATAATAAAAGAAAAGGTACAATATAACAACAGACAAGGCTGTGGCTGGTGGTGCAGCCTAATGCGTGGGAGAAATGGTATTAGAGGATGGCAGGGATTTTGCTGGACTTCACCCAGCAGGGCTGGGAGAGCTAGCAGAGATATTAAAATAAATAGATGGCAATATGGTGTGTATATATAATATTACATCAGGCCTCCCTCTTCCATTGTGTCTGTTTAGGGTAGGATGGTGAGAGTTCACAGAATCATCTTGGTTGGAAAAGACCTTGAAGATCATCCAGTCCAACCATTAACCTAACACTGACAGTTCCCAACTACACCAGATCCCTCAGCACTATGTCAACCCGACTCTTAAACACCTCCAGGGATGGGGACTCCACCACCTCCCTGGGCAACCCATTCCAATGCTCAACAACCCGTTCCGTAAAGAAATACTTCCTGATATCCAGTCTAAACCTTCCCTGGCGCAACTTGAGGCCATTCCCTCTTGTCCTATACTTTGTTGCAATACTTTCTGGCAAGTCTCAGCACCCACTGGCTTCACGTTACAGCAAGAGGGAGGGGAACTCATGGGCTCTAAACACAATTTAATGTGCAGACAAAACCCACTTCAGAAAATATTTTCTTTCACTGGATTTCTTCATAGTGATCTGAATATTAAAGTTATGGGAAAGTAATCTGTGAGATCTTATGGATTTATTTCCTTTTTCGCCCTGTTGTTTCATTTCAGATAAGCTCCCAGCATAAGATCTATGCTTTGACATTAACACACTGCTGCCTGATCTTCCCTTATAGAAGCCTTCTCACCTTTCATAGTGAGACTACAATAAGTGCCATGTCTGCTGTACTCCTTGGACCCAGGAGAGACTAGCAAAACTTCAGGCCTTTCTAAAATCCTTCAGAGCCTTACCAGCAAATGATGTGTGTTCACCTAGCCCTCTGCAGACACAGAAATCCCATTTACTTGTCTCCAAAATGTTACGGAAGTTGGGATCTAGCCCCCCTAGTGCATAAAAGAGACTGAGATCAGTTGCTGTGACTCCAGAGATGTCTCTAATCCCTGTTCAAATCTTCCCCTGTACTGCTAGGATGTGGTTTTGTTCCTCATACATGACAGGGACAGCTTTGGTCGCTGTTGCTGAAGCCTGTGCTCTGGGCCCCTACAACAGCAAAAGCAGAGCAGTAGCCTGGCAAGGAGAGACAGGGGGGAGGGGGGGGGGGGGGGGGGGGAAATCCCTCAAGGCCACATCTCCTCTCTTGGTTTTCTCCCTTAAATTGGCTCCAACAAGGCTAGATGCAGCACTATAAATCACATGAGTTACCTATACAGGGAAGACCTTGTACCCCTTTGCATTCCTGTCTGAAGAAGTATGTGACCTTTCTATGGCTTATAGCTAGGAAAAAAAAGTTGTTTTTAACTTGACTTCGCAACCTCAAGGTGAAATCCAAGCAAAGAGTAGGAGTTTTCACTCAGATGAGCAGTCAACTTACAGTCTGTGAAGCAGTGAATCTTGCTGTACTGCTCTGCATACAGATGACCTGAATTTCACAAGTCCTATTGAACTGGCCCATACAACTTGGCTAGTGGAGTTGGGAACATCTTGTTTGGAACAGTCATGTGTCAGGCGGATGTACCAATTCAAGTGTTCTCACAAAAATGCCTTTTTCCACCAAAAACACCATCCAAACAACCTGTAAATGGTTTGGCTTTTCAGGAAAAAAATGTTTTTCATGCTTGGCAAGTCAGTCCAGGAAGAGCAATTTCAGCCTTGTTGGTGTTTGTATTATGAGCTATTTTAGATAAAAAGCTCTATCCCCATACCCTGCTCCTGTGATTGCCTGTGAATTAAGGTGGGTTAAATAGCGTCAAGGTGTTAAAACTGTGAATAAAGTACACACAACAGCTCAAATTTAGTTGTTGGCATAGAACAGTAAACCGAGATGGCTGTAGTGATGAGAGTCTTGTTCCTGTTTTGACTTTTGCCTTTCTATCTTAGCAAAGCTTAAGATAAGGCATCCTATACTTTTTTTTCAGTATCTGAACAGACCAGTTAAGTGCATGGACCCTCAACACAGAACTACTGTTCATAAAAGGAAGTAAAAAAAATTATTTCACATGTGCTTTACTCTGAGGACCTGAACAATGTTGTCTCCACCCACTACTCAAAAACAAAAGAAAACAAGCCCTGAATGTTTGGCCCAAGAACATAATGCTGGACTCCATCGTCAACACGAAATACAGATAATGGAATTTCAGATGTCAGCGGAGAATACAAATTCCCCCATAATTGCCACAATATGCTCGCTTTTAAAGAAATAAGTATGTGTGAAAAGAGGGTGTGTGTATCTCATAATAACTAAAAACACATTTGAGAAATGGTTTTCCTGTTAACCCTTCCAAAAATACAGATTGTGTCAGAGATGGCACTGAAAGAGATGTTAGTGGGGGTCACATGAGTCCCGAGTCGTGATGCAGATGAGTATCACCAGGGGGATGATGGTTATTACTAAGCTCTGATATATACAATACAAGCAGCAAAACATAGTCTGGATTCCTCTGCTTTCAGTTTGAACATGTAACTCTATAATCACTCAAGTGAGTAATACTGGGATGAAAAATCAAGGACAGCTATATTGAAGTATGAGTTTTTAATCACTTTTCATCTTTTGTGTCTGTGCTTCATCTGTACTTTGTAGAGGAAAATACAGGATTTTTTTTATTTGGATTTTTTTCTTAAAAAGGCAGGATATATGGGGTGACTGAAAAAGTAAAGACAACAGAAAATAGCAGATTAGGATGTAACACACTCCTGCATCCATTGTTGATGGCTGAGAAAGTCATCTAGTCCTTCTCTAAGCCTGTGCAGATTTATTCTTGCATCTTTATTTTCCCCTGATTAAAATTCAATATCACTCTTTTTTCAATAAGAGGTTATTCTCCACTGTTTTACTAAAAACAATCCACTTTTCATATCAAGCCTGTATACAAGCTTATTACATCTTGTTCATTTGGACATAAGTTGTTAAATCTTCCAGGTGCTTTATGGGGGATTTAACCATCCAATTCAAATAAATGCTCTATCACAAAGAGGTTTACTTACCATTTCTGCTATGTTCCTTTGTCTAATTGTTTAAATTGCCCTAACTCCTAAAACATAATATAAAATTACTGCACCAGCAACACGGATACCGAGCAAGTCTACGATGGTTTAAGTATGTAGTAACACTTTCCCAGCCACCAGTGATTCGTAATTCAGGGACTTCCTATGCCAGCAGTGATGTCTTTTTCTTGATGAATTCTTCATCCTTGAATTTATCTGACTGTTTTTAGCTTTAACTTCAAGACCACAACGTCTTGAAGCAGAGGGGAGGGCTCTTTTACCTGTAAATTTGACTTGCACCCATGTTTTGGGATACGTGGTAGCTGTTTGGAGTTGTTTCCCTGCTAAGTCCTTGAGACATTGAGTTCAGGTTCCTTTCTTTTGAAGGAAGGGGGAGGTTGTGTTGTTTCTGCATCTATTATACCCCAAAATTTCATGCCTGATTGGTGATTAGCGACATCCAGTTACATGGACACATGTGTTGCAGGATGCAGGTAAAAACAGGATCATCATGATATATACATTCATTTCATCTACCATTTCATCATCGTCATCTTTTAAATCAATGAGAGTCCTAATATACTTCTGCAGCTCTTTCATAAGTAACCCATTGCAAATTTTAAGCTTTGTCTAGTTCAGCACTCAGTGGAACTGAAATAAGGAGGAAATTGCCTGTAGAAAGAAAAGGTAACTGGGCAGTGGCAGTGTTACATTGTGCCTTGAGAGATAAGGTTATAATTTCAAGCTTTTCCCAGGCTTTCTGTGTCAGTATGGATGAGTTACTTAATCTCTGTGTGCCTCAGTTCCCACCACTAAAATGGAGTTGTTAATACCTGTCTTATCAACTTTGGCTCTAAACTTTTCATGGCTATAGGGATGTATGGCTCTGTCCGTACAGAGCCCACAGCAGGGCTCAGCCTTGGGCTGGGCTTTTCACTGCCTGCCCTCATAAAAATAATTTACTTAACTGAAACTGGAACTTAACTCTTTTGAGAAAAGTAATTCCTTGCTCATTTACTAAAAGCCTTTCTTCAGTAAATCTGCCTTTGCAAGACAACTCCACAGATGAGCCACTCAAATTCCTCACATGCACCAGCTTTTTTTCCAAGAAGTTGTTAGGCTGAAGCTGGTTGGAGCCTGGAACCCAGAGCTGAATGATCTGGCTGAGTTTTGCCTAATGGCAAATTACTTACCTTGGGGGTCTGGGTTTCTTATTTTTCCTCTTTGTTTTGGGGTTGTGTGTGTGTGTGTGATGCTTCTGTTCAGCTACCCTTTATAAAGATTTCTAAGCTCAGTTACTGTTCTGCTTTATTAACCCCCCCTCCAAGCTTAGTCTCTCCTTTGGTATGCAGTTCCTTCTCTGCATAGTTGCTCTTTTCATGTCTGATTGCTGCACATGTGAATAATTATTTTCATAGTCTCACTTCTTGCTCTCCTTCATTTTTCTAATCCCCTCCCCAGTTGACATGCCACTTTACTCACCTGTCTTTCATCACCTTCGTTCAGCAATACCTGTGCCACATGGCGTTTTCCCAGCCATTGGTAGCATACCCCACTGTCCTCAGGGAGGGATGTCATTAGAGCAATGAAACTCTTCAAGCAGTTATTATTACAGCATTGCCTATATCACAGAATCACAGAATCATCTCGGTTGGAAAAGGCCTTGAAGATCATCTAGTCCAACCATTAACCTAACACTGACAGTTCCCAACTGCACCATATCCCTCAGCGCTATGTCAACCCGACTCTTAAACACCTCCAGGGATGGGGACTCCACCACTGCCCTGGGCAGCCCATTCCGATGTCTAACAACCCGTTCTGTAAAGAAATGCTTCCTAATATCTAGTCTAAACCTTCCCTGGTGCAACTTGAGGCCATTACCTATCACTTATTACATGGTTAAAGAGACTCATCCCTAGCGCTCTGCAACCTCCTAAACAGGCTTTATACATAACCCCCTATATAACAGGCTTTGTTTTGTTCAAGAGAGATTCATTAAAGATCTCTTGCACCTCTGCTAGTCTTAAGGTGACATACCAAGGATGGAGTGAAGGAAGATGAAAACATGGAGATTTGCAGTCTCTCTTGCTGGGCCTTTACATCAAGATCCAGAAGATTTTCCTTTGCTTGACCTGAGCAGGAGCTGAATTTCTCATCTGTAAGGAAAACACTCTAGCTGTTCCCTGTGGGTGTTGTCTGCTGGGTATCACTGTCTCTAAAGGAACCTGTTCAGACTTCAGGAGCTCCATTTTCAGGAGCCGAAAAATGCTCTGTGGCACTAAAAAAATTCTTAGCATAACCTAAATGTTACCATCCAACTTCTTTATGTGAGCAGCTGAACATGCTTCTACTGATAGTACTCTAATTTTCCTTCATTAAAAAAAAAAACCCACCAGTCTCATATGAATTGCATTTCTATATAAGTTTCTCACATGCTTTTTCTTTGATTGTGTGTGTTTCCCTATGTTTCATCACAAGAGAAAGAAGTTTCTCAGTTTTTTTATTCCTCATCTGGGAAAATCTGTGCATCCCTTGTGTACCGAGTTTGTTTTGACCATTCATTATAGGATACTTGCTCTTGAGTTGGTCCCCAGCTGGTATTAGTGGACCACTTTGTTACTGAACTCCTGTTGAGCTGGATACTGGCTTTCTGTTGTTGTTCACTTGTTTTTTCCAACTGAATTTTAAAACTGAAGATTTTCTAATGGTAGAATTACTGGGAGGCTCCAGTGTTTATCACAATAATTGCACTGTCTCCCTTTTGTTGAATGTTTGGATGTTGGATTACTGTAAAAATCTGTCATGTCAGTTGTACTAGATTTTCTTTTTTTTCTTTTTCAGATGTCAAGTTAAATTTTCTGTAGCTGGTTATCTTCAAGAAATGCTTTATATAGATAATTTGTATCTGTTTAAAAATTAATTTAATTGTTCAGGTAACTTTGCAAGCATCTTCAGTACTGGAAGACTGATTCTCAACTTAACATACCTGAACTGCATACTACATTTTTGTATTAAATTAGTAGATCAGTGAAGCCAGAATTTAATTGGGGCTGGAAATCTTGGTATGACTTTTGAGTGACTTGATTAAGCATATTCCACCCAAAAATTTGTAAGATGCTATGAAAAGCTTTAAAGTAAAAGGTGGGAGAGATTAGTTTTTTCTTTAGTTTTAAGACTCTTAGTTTTAAATAGGGTTCTTGGTTGCCAGGTGCCAAAAAAAAAATAGTGATGTATTATAGAAAGGACTTCAAGTGAGTCTTTGAAGTGGTGGACGTTCCAGTTCTGAAAAATGTGGACTCAATAATCTTTCTCCACAAAGAACAGGTTATAAATATACAAGTGAATTAATCTACATGTGTCACCCCAGCACTACCCTTCCCATTACACTTACCTTGAACCAGGAGCCAGTGACAGATTTCAAGTTGAGACTACCTAATTCTGCAAAGAGTAACTAAATTCACCTTCAGGCATTTGTAGGATGAATTTCACTTCTCAATCTCTTAGGCTGTAATTAATCTTTGCTTTAAGCTAGCAAGGGTTTACTGCATATTAATCAGAGTTTCCTGGGAAGTTTGCACAGCTCTCCATGCAGCTTCCTTCAGGAAGTACTGGGTCCGTGATCCATGTTATATATTTGAGCCTTAATTTTTATGTGCCCTGTCAGTAGAGCAACTGGGCATGTTTGCTAACATGGCACTTCAGCTGGACATCCTTTCTGCCCTAGTGTGGTCTGAGGGAAGAATTTCAGTCCCACCAGTAGCTGGCACTGCTGAGGCTGGTAGGTGCCCCTGTAGCCTTTGGACTTCCCCCTTGTTGGAAAAACTGGCCTTGCCAAGAGTTACAAAATGTTGTTGACTGGGGTCAAGTTTCGGTTGGACATGCCAAAATAAAGGATTTATATAGCCTGGGAAGAATTACAAGCTTGGAAGGGGGAGATAGGTATTAAAGGTCTCAGATGGGGTGATGGGGAGAAAAGTATTTAAACACTGATGTAAACTTTCATTGACTCCAACAGGAATTAATTGGCAGGGCCTTTTATGTGACTTTTGGGGTTAGATTTCCAGCTGACATGAACTGACAAAGCTTCATTGAGTAAGATCTACTGAATTAGAGTAACTGGGAGTTGGGCCCCATGTGTTTTGCAGAAGGCTTGACATCTTTCTTCTACACATAAAGTTTCTGTATCTAGTAGGAGAAAAAATGTCTTGCTCAGAGCACTTACTATATTAATTAATTCCAGCCTGTTGATGCACACTCTGTCTGAAGTCTGGACTCTAAAAAGCTCTTGGGAATAAGGTTACATTAAGTTTTAATTTTCTAGTTATTTTTTCCTGTATTTAAACAAAACAGATGACCTAGCTCTTTGCTCTTTAGTCAGCATTCAAGCAGACTAAGAAATTTAGCATAATCTATTACCAAACCTGTGACTTTCTAGGTTGCAGACAAGCTATCTAAACTAACTATATAAGTTGCATACCAACTTTAAATCATTGGAAAGTGGTAATAGAAGAAACCAGACTTGCTGTGTTGTAGAGTAACTTTTTTTTTTTCACGCCACCTGTTTGAGCTGATAGTTTCCCATTTCTTGCAAAGGGATTTTTAATATTTTTTTATTTCTGCAAAAGCAGTTTGTATTTTTAACTCAGAACAACATGGTTCCCACATTTAGCTCTGGGACTGCTCTTAGACTGAGTTCAGATCTCCTTGCTGTTTGCTGAGAGTTGTATCTACATCTGTGGGCAGTAAGTTACTCTGTTTGCCATAACATTCATTAAAATCTGTGGTTAATGAGAGCTTATGTGGTGCACACAGGTCTTACAAGTGCAACTGCAGTCTTGTCACATGATGCCTCAAAGCTGGCTAGAACGCTGGTTTATGTGGACTTTGAGGTCTTCTCTTACATCTTTACCCTCATTCTCCTCGTAAGAACAATTAAAAAGCAGTCTCAGTTCTCCACACTCACACCCCAGAAAAAAACAAGTTATTATCTTGTTAAGAGGTCCTCTAATTTAAAAGTACCCTTTCTAGCAATATTTTCTATATAAACTACAACCTGAATTTCTCTATTTGTATGAGTCTGGGATGCAGTTATTGCACTTTACATCTTTTCTTCCCTAAGTTATCTGTAGATACTGCACAATCATGCACAGCAGAGTGTCCAACAACAAAAATAGGTAATTATTCTTGCAGTGACAAAATGACACAAAGACCTTGATCCACTGCAAAGAAAAATCGTGTCATTCACATTGGGTTGATGGTTGGACTGGATGTTCTTCGAGATCTTTTCCAACCAAGACAATTCTGTGATTCTGTGATGTGGTTGAGTAAAGGCAACAAGAAGAATGAGCGTGGATGAAGCTGCAGGTCCAGTTCCAGGAGGCATAACTTTATTCTACTGACATGCAGAGAAGTTACCATTGCCAGAATTATTTTTGCTAGAGTTAGAGTTTTACTGGGCAGGCATCATAGCAGAAAAGTCCTGGGAAAAGACTTCAGTTAATTTCCAGAAAAAAATCATAGTCGCTGTTTAGGAAAAATAAAACACCTTAAAACGAAATGTCTTGTAATGTACAGAAACCTAGCTTGAATGTACCCTGTACCTGTATTAATCTCACTGCACTAATCATTGCCTTGTTTTCCCATTAAACTCTCTGCAAGTTATTACAGGGTTGATTGTACATAGTGTATTGGCAATTCAGGCTGTAGATTAAATTTAAGCAGATATTATGAAAATAGAGTCTATAACAACAGGGGAAAAACAAGCTCTGTTGATGACAATGGGCCACGTATACAGGGAGTTTGTGATTTGGACATGAAACGATGGTGGGCTCCAGGTTGCAACATCATAAAACATGACAACTTGGAGGAAAGAATGCATTCTGCATTTATGATTTTTTTTCCCGCCATTCGTTCTTATAATACACAGCAGCAGTGAGACCACACAGGAAGTTTGCACAAATTTACACCGTGAAAGTGGGATGGGAAAGCAGAACTATTTCAGCAGCAAAGGGTTGGGCATTTTTTTATTTTTACAGCAACTGGAAGCTTAGTGTGGCACTACGGAACAAAATCATCTTTGCAGGGAGGAAGCTGTATAATCAGTATGTATGACGGTTTCTTAAGATGTGATGATCTGGAACAGAACAGTTACCTATATATGGTATCTTTGTATCTTCTCAGTAGTAGCAGCCAATTTTGAATTCCTTCAGGAAGATGATAAAAAATGTGCTTTAACTGAGGGGTTCCAGAAGTAGTTAGCTAATAATTTCAGACCTAGAAGGACTTGCTTACAAGGAGTTTAATTACAGAAGCAAAGAATTGTACAGAATAACAAGCACTTCTCAGAAATGGTGATTTAGGCTTTTGTTGCTTGAATTTTGTTATAACACAAAGGGGAAAAAAATAATCTTGTGAGAGATCTGAAACCAATAAACCACATGACAATTAGCTCACAGGATACTGTGCCAGTAGATACCATGGGGGCCAAATGGTTAGAATTCAAAAAAAAAATTATTTTTATGGATGATGAGAACATCTACAATTAGATAGGATTAAAATGGATGGTGAAGGATGTAAGTCCTCACGCTTTGGCCAACTACTATCTGAGGTTGAGAAGAATCTTTCCTTATTTGGCAACATATCCCTATCCTTGTTGGCTTTTTGTACCTCTTAGGGATGGAAGGTCATATAAAACAAACTCTCATCTGATCCCATGAGACAATTCCTGTGTTATATAACAGTGTTAAAATCCTACTAATTGAATTTTCTTTCCTAATACTGAATTCTAACAGCATTTACTTTATTGGTGCAATGCATGAGTTGAAAGAATAAATCTTTCAAGCCTTATATTACTAAAGAATATACTTTATTTAACAGTATTATACATGGTATCTTAACCACTTTATGGACCAATGAGTTCCACAGGGTAATTTTGCATTGCATTAAAACAATTATCCACCACCATTTGAACTTCGTGTACTCTCAGATAGGTAAATTGTATACTTTAGCAAGCCAGCATGCATTCCGAAATTGTTATGGGAAAGATTTGCATTAGGAAAATGTAGACTTCCTCCCCCTCCTTCCCATGATAAAAATCTCCATACACAATAGCTGTACTGCCACATGTCATGGGGACATTGTGTAAATTACAGAGTTACAAATTTGTCAGCCTAACCAAATGTCTGAAAGAATAATGTCATATTAGTTATATTTCAGCTGTAAGCCTGGCCTGTTTTAACCTTGATTTGTGTGGCAGCTAGCCATACCAACAGCTTGTGCATGGTTGATTATAAACAACTTTGTTTTAATGTAACAAGATTCTCATTTAATTCCTGGGAGCTTGATGCAATGGTGATCAAAGATAAATTCAGATATATCCCTGAGGTAAAGGATTAGATTAGACTGACCAGAAAAGACAAGGTCCTGAAGATTTCAAGATCATAAATTCTTTTGTATGTTGTAATTTAAACTTTCTGAAGTTGAATAGCGCACCTGAAAATATATAGATGGAGAACTGCATTATGTTCATAACAAGCCTTGATATAACTTGGAGCAGTTTTGATTTTCATTTAATTCTACTTTTGTGTGGAAGAACCTGTATATGCAACCAAGATCTCTGTACTTTTTTTTTAAGGAAAGCTTTATTCATTTGGGATTGCAAGTTATTTTCCCTCTACATTATCTTTCCACATTAGGAATGTAAATCTTATTCTGGAAGAGCTGGAATCCTTGAAATCTCTTTTCTTTCTTTGGGGTTTGTGAGTGTGTCTTGGTTGGGTCCTCTTGCGCTGAATCAGGTGCAGATTCAGACTTGGGGAGGTGGGCTCCTGCTTTGGTTTTTTTGATATTTCTGGTGGTTTTAGTGTTGTTAGGGGGGTTTTGTGTTGTGGGTTGTTGGAGTTTTTTTCCCTTTATTATTATTTTATTTGCTTTGGGTTGGGTTTTATTTTGGTTTGGGCTTTTTTTTGTTGTTTTTTTGGTGGTGGTGATGAGGATTAAAAGTGTCCTTGTCTGAAGCAGTATACCTGAGAGGCT
Source organism: Strix aluco (assembly GCF_031877795.1). NCBI lineage: Eukaryota > Metazoa > Chordata > Aves > Strigiformes > Strigidae > Strix > Strix aluco. The sequence goes on along the minus strand of NC_133935.1, from coordinate 82,945,268 downwards.
TTCTTTACTTGACTGCCTATTTTCAGGAGGCTTAAGACAATTTAGTATTTTTGAGATTACGACTTCCTTGTCAAGCATCTCAGAAAATGGGCAAAAAGTTCAAAAAAGGTGGCAGGGTTTAAGCTAACATTTGTATCTGACTATACTTACACATCTGCTTCCTACATAGGGTGGGAAGGGACTATAATGTTTAATTTATTTTGAAATCAGCAATAATCAATTTAGGTTTGTAAATGTCAAACGTGAGGGGTTTGGTTACATGAGCATCAAAACCTCATTTTGAACATTCCCTCTTTCCCTCCTATAGAAAAAGTACAATTCTTGCCTTCAAACAGAAACAAACCTTTACACAAACACGGTTGGTAAGGTTGGGAATTTTTTTTTTCTTCCTCTCCCCCCACCCCACCCCAGTTTTCAATTTCTGATTTTTTTGTTTGTTTGAGAGCACAGCAATATAAACCATGAACTTTAATGTTCTGTGTGGTGCTGTCAATGGCGGAGGGGTGGGGAACAGGAGCAATTATCTAACATCCTTCATTATGAGTTTGATACTTGTATCATAAGGCAATACGGTGTTGCCCATCATCCTGCTCTTGGGAAATCTTTAGGAGTAAAGATACTGAATCCAGTGCTGCAGTTTTCATATTTACAAATTTCCTTAGCTCTGGAAAAAATGATTATGTGAATGGGGATTTCTAGTCTAAAGCACACAGGGAATAGGCACAGATCTTCACATGTACACACAGGCTTTTAAGGTAACACTTTTTCAGTCAGAAAAAGTAATAATGCACAAATTTGCTAGTAATTTTTTTATATATAAAATCATATAGTTGGTTTTTCTTTACTTCTAAGATTATTGCACAATCTTAGGACTTGCTTTGAGACCTCCATTTCTTTTGTGGTTGTCAGCCCATCAGTTTCTGAAACAGGAATCACACAAAGATTTCTGACCTTACAAGGTAACAGAAATTACTCTTCTAAATTCCACATGAACTTCAGACCAAATGTTTGCTTCTGCTTTCAGGTGTGATATTTCCCCTTCAGTCTGGGCTACCTGAGATATAAATGTTTCTTGACTCCAAATGAAAGTATCAGTCCTGTTTCTGGGCTAAATTTTCATGGTCCTCTTAAATGCCTAGTATAGAAACTAAGTAAAATCCCTGCCCAAGATCCATAGAAGACATCAGCTCACAAAGCTTTCTGACAGTGTGCTTCAGCAAAAGATTTTAAGTCATTTAAAATAGTTTAACTCTAGTTCTTTTATATTCTCATGCTTCTGGCTTGCTGATTTAAAGATCTGTTATTTTTAAGACTTCATACCAGTACTAATCAATCTTAGCTGCATGTCCCCAGATTATGTGTGAAGACAATGTATTTATGTTTTTATTTGTCGAAGAAGACTCTAAGCCAAACCAAAGGCTTAATAATCATTGAGTGCTGGGTGGGGATCTTTTTGTTTAGCTGTGTTTGTCCTGGAGATTGTCAAGCTGAACTCTTTGTTTAAAAGAAACAAAATGAAAATGAGAGGTCTATAGCCAAGTTTTCAAATGATCCTCTTGCTCACTGGCACTTGCTGAGACAGGAAAAGTGATGGCTAGAGCTTCAAAAATTTTTCATGCTCTTGCTTTTTTGGAATTTGAGCTCCTAAGAGAGGCTGGCCTTTTGCCTGCATCCTGAGATTAGCCTGAGCACTGGGGTTTATTTTCCATTCTGCACAGTCTAAAATTCATACACTGGTTGGGAAGTTTTTAAGCCAGTTCCTGTTAAGGGACCTCCTTTGAGGTACTAGCCACCTCTAACTCTTCTTGACTTCAAAGAGTCTTGATAATTGAGTTCCATACTGGCATATCAAAACCGAAACAGACCCCCACTTTGGGGAGGTATGCCTTCATTAGGTTTTGAAACTCTCTTGCCATTTCTTGTCTGTGAATCTCAATTGTTTCTAATACTGCATTTAACTTTGCTGTGAACTTTTGTTTGGCAAAGGAACGTATTTGCTTGTTTGGGGCAGGCTGTTTTTACTGCTTTGCTTGAATTTCCTGGTGTTCTCCAAAATCACAGTGGTTTACTTGGGAATCTTGCCAGTGTTTTAGACTTCAAATAGTGATAGTAAGATTTGTGTGCTCATTTGAGGCTTACATAAGGCTAAAGCTAATATTTGTGGGCATGATTAAATGTGTTTGGTATTTTGGTGGGGAGGGATGTATCTAGCTTATGAGTTATGCTTGCTGCCTTGTGGGGATTCTTATGAAATGTAGCAGCAACTCAACAGGTTATATAGGAGAGGGAGAGTTAAAGCATAGCGCTGATACTCATAAATCAGTAGATTAGTGCCTGCCTTACACCTCTTAATAAAAATAGCAGAGAACAACAATCTTATCAACACACATGTAATCAAGTAAACAAGTGTCATATTCATATACAAAATAGATTTTTATCATTCTTCTGCTTCACCATGTGACTGTGCAGTGAAGCACTTGCAGGAGATGAGTTAATACATGTTTGATGACAGTTGCAGCCCAGAAAAAAAAAAAAGAAAAAGAAAACTATGAATGCTATCATGGGGCAGATAATTGGGATGTGGGGGGGGGGGGGGAATGTCCACATTTGAACTTCTGAACTGTCAAGCATACAAGCCTGCTGCTTCCTCTCTGCAACTGGTAACAGGCTGGTTATAAATTTTGTGAACACCTGGACTAAACAAAAGTGGCATTTGCTAAATCTTCCAATTAATAAAGTGAACTGACACTGATACATCAATTAACAGGCTGATCACTTGCTCTTCTGTATGTAGACTATTTTGACTGGTAAGTGGGAAGTTTGGGGACCCAGAAAGAAGAGGAGGCCAAAAAGATGTGTTCCTAGAAAGAAGTGGTCTTACAAGTGGAGGAGGAGAAGAAGGAGAAAGAAGGAGTTGAAGATCACAACTGGAGGAAAGGTCTGGGAAGTGAAGCAAGTCCTGGAGATGAGGAAGATAGGTAGAGATGAATGTTGGGGGATGCCTGGAGACCTTGACTGATGATGCCCAAGATGGGTAACTTCAAGCAGTGGCACAGCATGGGCCAACACAACATCCTACCCAACCTTCCCAGATGGAGGATGTTTTGTGAATGTAGCATGAATTTAGTATGTGAAGTAACCAAGTAAAGTAAAACTGAATGCCCTTGGTTCCTAAATAACTCCTTGAACTGCCATGAATGGTCTGCTGAAACATGTAACAGATATTCAAACCTGCATATATAAGGGCACTCCTTAGGTGGTGGTATGTAACACTTTTCAAAGCATGAAACAAATTCTGGCTCCTAGATTTAAACATGTCATACATACACATGATGTACAGGCTCAGAGATGATGTGGAATTACAGTAATTCCATAAATGGTATTCATACTAGGTTGTGGGACTATAAGCAGCAATGTAATCATTATGTATTTTCCAGAGGAGACAGTGGTTGCCATTTCAATGTCAGTCCACTTCCAAAAAGCACACATAAGCTTGAAATATTTTGAATGAAATGGTACTCTGTAAAAAGTGGGTAGGATTCATTACACACACTCCTAATTAGGTCTTTGAATATAAATTAATTTATATAGCGTTAAATAACATATTTTGCTTTGAACTCTCAAACCTCACTCTAATCACCTAGCTTTCTTTGGTACTCTTGGGTACAAAATACCCCTCTCTCTTTTTCCTCAAAAAATCTAACAAGGGTTGTTAGCTGTGGGAATAGGGTCCTCAGAGAAGAGAGTAAGTCAGTGACATAATTGGTTTCCTCTCAAAAATGTGTATGAATGAAGATAGTTGCATATGTTTGTGAGTACAGAGATAAACTTTCCATGCTTTGGTTAAGAGTCTTTTGATACAAATTATTTGTGTATACATTTTGCAGCTAACCCATTTTAAGAAAAAATTTGAATATAGGATATCTATACTTCCGAAAAAGTGAGTCATTATTAAAAGTGAAGGAAATGATAAACTACTTTTAAGTGACTTAACTTTGCACAGGAAAAACATGGAAAAGTAGGTGTAAAACCCTTGAAGCTGGAATAAGGGATGACAGGCGTAGTTATTATTTGAATATCTTCCTACAAAAAGCTAATAAATAATTTTCCACATGATTTTCTCAGAGCTTTGAAACTCCTAGCGTAGGTGACTCTCCTCCAGCAGGTCCTTCTTTATAACCTTCATCACTGATGGTTTGGAAAGTTGGAGGGTCTCTCTTCTTCTACCTGCATCTCCTCACCATCCTTAGTCCATCTTCTTCTCCAAATATTAATTGAAATTAATGTTAAACTGTAAATCTGAGCAGAATCCAGGTGTCAAACACATAAATCTCATCCTTTACTTCATGGTAGCTTAAACATACAGTAGCTGTATTAGCCCAGGCAGACGAAAGACATCAATCTCGTAAAGATGACTTAGGCACTGAGCAGAACAATTTGGTCTCCAGTCATACACAGGGAGCTCTCAAACTGTCTTGTAAAGAGGACAGTCACAAATTGCTATAACTTCAGATACTCAGAGTTGAAATAGGTTGGATCATCTGCTGTTAAATTCCAGTGGTGATTGTGACACCTAACTCCCAAAATAACGCTGCCATTAAAAGCAGATCAACATTGGCTCTGAGCCTACTAAGACTAGGCTAGATTTTAAAATACATAAATATGTCTGTCTAACAACAAAGACCTTTTAAATTAGGTCAGGTGAAGCTACTCTCTAACCAAAAACATGGCTCTAGTGCAATATTAGTTGCTGTTTCAACTGCTGGGTACACAAAATGCTTCACTCAACGAGTCACACCAAATGTATAGTATAATCTGTCGGGGTTAATTGATAGAAAACCCTTCAGAAACATACATAAATTCTTAACTCTTCTGCATACTGTTGCCCTTTGTACAGAGGTGACACGAAGGGAGTAAAATCTTTATGAAGAATCTCAATGAATTGATGAGGTTATACAAAACTAACAGAGACAACATATGGGTTAACGTGCCTAAAATGTGATGTAAAACCCAACAATTTACACATGCATATTTGGGAAATCCAACATACATTCCAGAGGATACTTGTAACAAAAACCTCGTTCAAGCTCTCTCTAACCCCTTCTTCCCCTAGGCTCCATCCTGCTGTTGAGTTGAAGCCTTTTTTCATCACATCTTGATTAATACTAGGTGCTAAAAGCAAATTGGTGATAACGTCTGGTCATGACAGCTATTGTGCAAGTTCTTGCCAATGGCAGTGCTAGTTCTTTCCTGTTCTTACCTGCAGCAGCCTTCGTATTTTAATCATGGGCCCCGAGCAGAAATTGTCAATTAGATTGAGCCTTGTGGTTGTCTTTGAATAAATGTTCTTTAGCAGATAGATTTAGTGCCTTGCTACTCTATTCCCCTGGTTTCTATGTGCAATATACCTTCCATATACACTAAAATGAAGTATCTTCCTGGGGAAAAAAAAAATCTATCCAATCACACACCAGATAAAGTGGCTACTCTGCTGAACTCAAGCAAGAAATGAGAGGGCTTGATGAATGCCTTGAGGCCAAAACAATGATTCTCTTGCTGCTTTCTCTTGGAGGAAAAAAAAAAAAAAAAAAGAAAAAAAGATGGAAAATCTGAGTTATTTCAATTTAAACAGTACAGAGGATTGTGGTAAAAGAGGCAGAGTCACTTCTTTTATCGCGTCTACATTTGATCAACGTTTCTTGAACGGTTTTGTCCCAGGTGGCATAAGGGAAACTGGTATCTTCTGGGTAACTGGCTACAAATTATTGATAAATAGGGCAGGATCTGTGAGGATGCAGGGCGGATTGTTCCACTGACTCATGAGGGCTCTGGGGGATGCTGGATGCAAAGGCAGCTCAGTTGTGTTTCAAAGGATGATTGCATAGTCAGAGACTTGCCCATCTTAAAAATCACAGGCAATTTGCACATAATTATATCTGTTGGACTTGAGTGGGCTGTGAAAAGGAAAGATGATAGAGTCTGGAGTTGGTTAGATCTGAGAAAAGTCTAGCACAAGGCAGGGAGGAACAGAACGTCATCTTGCATCAAACTTACGATTTTTTGAGTTTCTGATACTTTTTTTCAAAGAAATTTCTTAGTTATCTTTTATAGTGGAATCAACCACATATGTAAGATGCTCATACACTGTGGTGAGTGAATGAGGGAAAACATCCCACTTGAATGGAATGTGGTGGGTACCAGCGGGGCATTGAGATGAGTCCAGGATGCCACAGCACTCACATGGTACTGGACTAGGATCTGGCTGTATGAGCCATAGGAGACAGTGGGAGGATTGCTATTATCTAGCTAATAAGTGCAGTCCAGAGCTGAGACTAGTGACTGGACACTGTGGCTGAAATTTTCACAAAAACCGTTTGTTCTTTTTGGTTTTGTCTTGCTTTTGATTGGTTGGGGTTTTTAATATTTCTTTCTTTATTCCACCAAACTAGTGGAAAAAAAAAAAAAAAGAAGAAAAAAAAAAAAAACAGGCAGAAAAACCCAAACTTCTTCCTGTATTTTAGTTATTTAGCACATATTTCAGCAGTTGTCCTGACTGGCGCTGAGCACACACACCAATGTGAGTTACTGACTGAAAACATGACATTGGAAGTTGGAGGTGGACAACGGGATTTGTCGTGCTTGGCAGCGTACGTGCATGCTCTAACACACACGCACACACTCTCTTCTGTGAGAGTGTATGGCTGGAGGAGGCAAAAGAGAAAGGGAATAGTTGTTACCATGATATGAATGGGTATAATTAGGTGCCTTGCCCAAGGTGACATGGAAATCCTCTGTCAAAAATGAAAATGGTAATTCAGGTCTTGTGGAGAAAAGCCTGCTGCAATAAAAACAAAGTTATCCTTCCTCTTCTAGCTGCTGCTTTCCAGCTAAGCCCTCTCCTCCAGGGCTGTGAGCTTCGGTTTTACCTGTAGTAACATAATGATTGAAAAAAAGGTGCTTGGGCAAAAAGGATTAGTAACTCTAAGCTTCCGACCATGGGCATTGTGTAGAACAAATGCTTCTTACTGGCAATTAGTTCAAAGGTCCATCTTAGGTTGTGGGGTTTTTTGGGTGGTTTTACTCTTAATTAATTTTTTAATTAATATTTGAACTTCTTTAGAATGTAAAAGACTCCTGTGCAATGCAAACTCCAGCAATTTTGCACTGAATAAAATGGAGGCAGCATTTGACTGTGCTTCCCCTGCAATTACAAAGCAACTCTCTTGTTTTGTTTGAATTTCCTTTGTCGTTATGAAACACAACAGGCTGACGGCTTGATATTAAAAGCAATTGTGTTTCCATTCATGCAGATGCCAGCCTGTTTAGGTGAATTTACTAAGTCCCTAGACGTACATTTTTATATTATTGCTGTCTCTGGGCCGTGCTGAGCATTTTAATTCTCTGAAAATAACCTCTGTTTTCCTTTCATCTCTTCATTAGCTCTTTCATCAGGAGGACATGAATTTAAAAATACATATATATCTTAAAGTTGTATGTAATAAAGATGTTTTTATCATTCCAATTTGTTGAGCTGTGCTTTTAAAGTTGCATAGCTTTCACAACCATAAAACGGCACAATTATTTTTGTGTTGTATTGCTTTGTACCCTGAGGTTCCATTTAAAGCAAAGCAGAGAGACATGTTTATAGGCAGTATTGAAAGCAATGTATATGGATCTTGATGTCAAGCATATTTTATTGAAGTAAGATTAGAAAGGGATCTGATGACAAGTTCTGCACTACTGAAGTGAAATCGGAATGAGATTTTTGTGTCAAGCTGCATGTTGTTAAATCAAAATTAAAGTAATACCAAACAGTGTTGTTATTTTTGTGGCTTTTTGGAGGCATCTTTTAAAGACGATCTTTACAGCTAATTATGAGTATTTTAAATTAAATATTCTGAGCTTTTTGGACATGTTGGTACATTACAGTATGTGCTCATGCTATCCCAGCCAGGCCTTTGAGCTGGTGGGAGTTTCTGTAGGTGTATCAGATATCTAAAGACTGCCGTTTCCTGCTATGTGTTGCGCATGTATGCTTGGATTAAATCCTTGCAAGTAAAACTAATTTTCTTTCTATATAAAATCATCCCATTAAGTACATCTCAGGTAAAAAGCCATTTTAATTTGATCTCCTCAACTCTTTTGTTAATGTTCTGAAAACAGGCTGAGAAGGTTTGAGGTTTTTTTTTTTTTTTCAAAAGGCATAGGCTTAAATTCAATCTGGTTTTAAGCCAAATGCCTGGGGTTGGCTCTAGTTAATATCTGCAGTACAGGAAGGAAAACAGCACCAGAAAATTAACAAAATTATGGATTTTCTTTGTGTGTACAGTCTTGCATTGTGCTGGGAGGGGATCCTGTAGGAAACATAGTTTTGCCTTCAAATTTGCATTTTGGATTCATAGAGGGGATCCATTTCTGATTAGTAGAGGGGACTCCCAAACTACAGGCTTAATTAGACTATTTGTGCTTCAGTATGTGAAGGAGCCACCTGTTAAAGGATGGTCAAATTAAATATCTTGCTTCAATGGTTTATGATGAGCTGCTCCACAGGAACACCTTGTAGTTTGCACATGCACTAAAATTTCTGTGATGGTACAGTATTAGTGTCTGGAAAATACAGTTACTTGAGGCTTTTGAAGCTATGAAGTAGTATGACTCAAACTTTTTAGTGTGCTATTGCAAGAATTTGAGTATGTAAGGGAACACCAGGTTCCTATTTTAACTGCCAGCTCTGCATGTTCAGCCTGGGCTTTAAATGTCAAGCTGGATTTTTTTTTAATCATCACTGGTGTTATTAACGTCTCTCACCTCTTCTTCCCATGAGACAGTAATCTTAGCAATATATGATCTAATAAATACAGATGATTTAAAATCCCAGCTGCCCTTACTCCATCTAGTCATGGTTTAGCCACTGCCTGGTATGTGTCACGTAGTAACTGTCTTCACCTTTTTTTTTTTTTTTTTTTTGGCTGTTTCCCTGCCAGGTTTTTGCTTCTTTTCCATTGAAATTACAGGGGATGGAGACTCTCCACCAATGTGTTTTATGCAGTATTCAACAGTCAGATCTGGTTCTTACTTTAGGCTTGTAGATGTTGTCATCACAAACATATTCCTACTTGCTATTATTACTTCTTTAACATGTGGAGTTCTATAGCTCAGTCTCAGACTCCCTTCACCCACAAGGGTGAATAACATGGAGCTACTGTGCAAAATACACTTTTTCAGCCCAGTGGGCTTTCTAGTTCCAAAACTTCTGTTTTAATCATTGAGCAATGACTCTGTATCACAACGTATAATAAGTTTATACAGAGAGAATCGTATATAATACAATTCTATATAATAACAGGATCTGTGATACAGAAGCGTGATTTTTGCCTGTGCACTGAAAGACACTGGATTTGGGGTTTGTTTTTTTAATATTAGCAAAATCTATCTACAGATTAAATCCCATCTGTAAGACTATTACTAGGTGAGGACTAGTAATCTTTAAAAGCTAGTTTTCTGAAAACGTATTTATCCAGGGGGAGGAAGGAAGAAATGTTGCTTTAATTTAGTTTCACATTTCCAGTCATTTGGGTGGCACAGTAAGAAGGTCTTTTGCCAAGCTCAGGGGGAGAAGATAGTAAATGACTTATTGTGGTTTTAAATATTTGACTGTTAAAACTTGAGTATGTTAGGCCCACAGATTTTTAGTTAATTTTTTGAATCTTTCCTTTTGTTTCAGTTTTTATGGAGAAATTTGATAGGTGGAGAAATTGAGGAATTTACCACCCAGTGAAAAACCAAGCTGAATATATTAGTTAATACTAAGCCCACAGTTGGCTTGTTTGTTTTTAAAGGGGCTCGTACTGCTTGGGCTTGGAGAATTAATCAAAGGAAAAGACCAAGGTGATATATTTTGGGGAAAACTTTGCAGACAGTTGTGCTTCTGCAAGTTTGCCCAAGCAGGCAAAACTGTGGAATCCATAGCAATGACCTTCTCAGTCTAAAAAGCACCACTCCTGTGTTGTTCCCTGTTAATAAAACCTTAAGAACTGGGTATTTGGGAAGCTACTGTCCTACAAATAATGAATGTTAATAAATGGGGGGGAAAATTCACAGGACACTTTCTGAGATCAAATTATCAGCTTTAGCAGAGCTGTCTGTCACCCACTGCAGGTAATACACAGAGAAGGATATCTTGAGGGAAATGGTGTTATCCACTTTTTGTTGCCTTTCTTATGACATTGGCATGAAAGCAAACAAGCTTCATAATATCTGGGGGCTTTTGGCTTCCCATTTCTATTTTGGTGCCAGGTGACCTCTACCCTTGATACTCGGTGCCGTTCTCAGCCAGTCATGTGAGTGCAGTACGTGTCAGCAATTGCACTGCATATATATTTTTTTATTTATCCTTGGGACATGCATGGTGAAAGACTTCTTGAGCCCCTGCTGTAATGCAGCATGTCAATTTGGCAGCGTTGTTTATACAGGCACTCAGCCTCTTCCTTTTCTCACCCATTCAAATGCTCTGTTTTGGCACGTGTGTCAACAAGTGTGATCAGGTGTAAAGAGGCATGCAGCACAGAAGTGACGTAGCTGTCACATAGGATGGACTTCCCGCAGTCGAGACGGCACCTCCCACGATATTGTGCCGGCTGCCTGTGCACAGCCCATTGGCACCCATGCCCCTGTGAGAAGTGGGTCACCAGCAAGGAGGTAGCGTTTATGTCTTTTGGTAAATGTTTGTGTTTTGACCTAGTGCCACTGCTGTGTTAGCTCAGTGGTTTCCTTGCTTTGCCCTCTTCTTGGCATGGTCATGCACTGTTGTTCATCCTGCCTGTATTTCGGAGTGATTTGGAAACCAGCCAGACATAGGTGACTTGATTCCAGTTGTCAGCATCAAAATCTGCAGACAACGAGACATTGCTGCTTTGTTGGTTGCTGCCAGGAAATCATCCTGGTAGAACAGACCCTGAAAGTAATTTAATGGCATTGCTACATTTTAGATTGCTTAGAGGGTTCCACTGAAGGCAGGACTTTGTTATAGAGAAACTTCCCAAAAAGCCGTGCAGAGTTAACTGCAGCAAGTACTGTATGTTGCATTGTCCTTCCCAGCAGATGAGGAAGATTTGCTAAATACTGGTGGAAGAAATTATCAGGGATGTATGAAAAGATGATTTGGTCAGTAGGACTTATGAAACATTTGGTTTCAAACCATGAACAGTCCAACAGTAATGTTTTCAAAAATAGTGCACAGTTGTATGTTGGTGTTTGGGGAGATTGATAGCAAAAGGTGTTTTAATTCAACCATCTTCCTTTACATCTAGCACAAACCAAACCAGTTGCAGAGGTTTAGCTATTGGAGGTTTCACAAGCTGATAGATCTGAGACGATTTCCCAGAGGCTGGATGGTGTGAACCTGGGCTGGATGTAACGCCCTTGTGAAATATATGATGTCTTAGTCCTGTCCTGGAGGTTGGTAATCACAAAAAAATTTTCCCTACCTCAGAACAGAGTTCAAGGATTGTTTACTCCAAAAGTCAGGGCTTTTAGCTGCTTGTCAAGCATCAGCATTTCTCTGCTGCCTGCCCATGATGGGCCAGAGGTGGACTCCATCAGTAACTTCCATCTATAGAGATGTCAGTCTTTCACTAGTTCAAATTCAACTTTCAAATAAAGCCAGGGCTTCTCCATAGCTATGCAGGCTATTTTTGATGGCTTCCACAATGGCTGAGAAGTAGGCAGGTGTCTGTGCTGTTTTTCAGTGGCTGAGACAAAGCTTTGTGAGTGATATGGAAGAAGGAAATGAAGAGGGGTCACAACAGGGTCACATTTTTCTGGGCTTGCCTGTCCTCTTTCAGAAGTTACCCTCCCTCTGCCAAACACAATTCTTTCTGACTTCCATGAAGTTATAAGTGATTAAGGGTAGGAATCCAGAAATCCCAGAGCGTGAGAGCTCAAAGCGTTCAGATCAAATGGGGCATGGTGACAAAAATGTAGGCAAAGGACACGGAGCAAAATTCCAACTGTAATTGCAGTTCTGCTGTATCAAGCAGTTATTCAGACAATGAACAATTGAAAAGCTATTCACATCACTTCACATTTGCTTAGCCTTGTGGCTAACATGTCATTTTGGCTATTGTTAGATGGCAACCAAAAGCAGTGAATAGTCTCTACTACTTGGGAAAGAATTTAAAAATCTGAGTAAATGAATGTCTCTTTCTTAGATACCTCTTATTGCCCTAAGTTAGATGTGGAAGTGTTAGGTGAACGTGACCTGTTCTCTGCAAGTGGCTTGGTCTGTCCATAGCAGATGTGGAAAAACAGAGAAAATTAATTAGAAAGGATGTGTCTGATTTTTGCACAGTGAAAACTAAGTAAAGCAGATTCAAGTATGACAAAAATAAAGGTACAAGGAGACATCTCTTGACAGGACTCTGTGTCTCCTCGCTTCAGAGATTCTCCCCCAACATAAATAGTTCTTTTATTTCTGACTTTGGATGAAACTGAAAGAAAACTGAAAGGCTCCCTTTGCAGTACCTACCTGAAGCCTGAACAAGAACTAAATCAAACTTCTTTAATCTAAAGAAAGCATCTGGTTCAAATACTGGCTTTGAACTTGGCTGCTGCTTCTTCTGTAGAAACTATTAGCCCTTCCCCAGGTCTGACCTGGGGCTTCCAAAATATGAAGGTTTTTCTCTTTCTTTGGATTGCCAGCAGCAACTGCTCTTAACAATTATGTTTAAAATAAATAAATAAATAAACAAAAACCCCTACAACAACTAAAACCCTCTGATGTCTAAAGTTCATGCTATAGAGAGATGATGTATTATATCTTTGTGCAGCAGTACAGGGGAAACCAACTACACAGAAAAGACCTTCTTTAGCCACTGAGACTTGTAAGGATTTCAGAATAAAAATAAAATTAATATTAATCAGTGCTAATGCTATTGTTTGGTTTTAGTATTTCACTTGATGCAGAACAAGCACAGACAAATAAAAGAAACCTGTTTATGACAAAGAAAACTCTCCCAAATTCCCTAGTCAAGAAGAATCAAGTCTGTTTGCCCAAATTCTTGATATGCAGCATACTTTCATTGTGATTAATTTTTTGAAATTGATTTCCATGTTTCTGCTGAGTGAAAATCCGGCAATGCCATGCAACTGATTTTTGTATGACTGCTAAGGGGTCCTTCTGTATGTGTTAATGTGTGACACAATGGTTAACAAGGGAGAGAAGGGATGTCTCAAACCTTCCCTTTACAGTTTCCAGCTTTCATGACTCCTCTGGAACAAACATCAAAAGTAATAACAAAATAGGGTTGGCTGATTTCATTGTTTTTAAATTGTATTCAGCTCCTCACATTGTAAGGACCAGAGCTTAATTGCTTATCTGCCTGATAAAGACAAAGGTACACGGCTAATAAATAGATCAAACGAGATCAAGACATAGGACTTGGAGTCCGTAGGAATAGGGGATCCCATCCTAGGTCGGCAATAGGCATTGTTTAATATCTAGGGGGCCTCTGAGCAGTATTAGAAAACCAGGATGATAATGACTTAAGTATGATGAAGATATAACTCATTAGCACTTGCATGGGGTTTGGGCACTGCAAAGATGAAAGCACTTTCCTGATGTGGTCTTAACTTCATGACTAGAGTAGACTCAGTCAAAATCCAAACTGTCTCCATGCTATTACTGAGTCCAGTTCTCTGTGTGCTTTAAGAATAGGAACAGACTAGGTGTGGGGTTTGTCTTGGTTTTTTCCATGGTTATGCCAGTTCCATTGACAAGGTAGGAGCAAAGTACTTTTGGAAATGAGGGACACTGTACTTAGTTTGAATGAAACGGTGTATCATGCAAGCTAAATTACTTTGTACAAATAACTAACATGATTATGTTTTTATATTAAAAACAGTAATTCACAGTCACAAAAATCCATTCCCTGAAGACAGCTTAATACAAAGAGGCTGATTTGGCGGTTGTGTGTTCTGCCAAACCTTTTTTAAAATTAGATATTTATTTTGTAATTTTGTATTTGTTTTTTAGCTTAAGGGTACTTCAGAAAAATAGTAGAGAGAAATATAAACGGGGTGTCTCATTCTATAAATTCTTGTGTAAACAGCTAGACTCAGAAAACCCAGACAGACCTATCTGCCGCTGTGCTAGGCTCTGTACAAAAGCAGCTAAATTCAGTCCATATTACAATTTAATTAAAATAAACTGCAGTGAGTTTAAGGAAATCGTTGAAAAGCAAAAGGCCAGAGTCTTTGGAAATTAATCATATTTGTCACTTAGAAGAACTTTAAGCACAAGTAGGGGTTTTGATGTCTTTAAAATAAGTCAATATATGTAGGTTAGAAAGCTGCTGACATCTTCCAATTAAGTGATAGTTCCTAAATCAGAAGTGGTGTTTTAGGAGAGATTTTTGTATCTGGAAGGCACTTCCTAGGAATGTAAGCTGGGTATAGAAAGACTCCAGTTAACTTATTACAGGCAGTTATGTCCCTTTCTGGAGGACTAATTTGAGGCAGATACTCAATTTTGAAGAAGCAAGATACTGTAGCACCTATAGGTGAAGTACATGAGTGAGCGATGAACGCCACTTCTGACAGAGTGAAGACTGTATATGATGCTTTAAAATGAAAGTGAGGACTAAGGCTTAAGTCATTAAGCAGCACAGGAGTTTATTATTAGATAATATTTGCTCTCATTTCCTGAACTGAAGTGTTCACAGCTCAGTTGTAAAAACCCACTAATTCTTAATATTCTGTTGTTTATGTTCTTCAGGGAAAAAAAAGTGGGTCTTTTAATACAAAATCTTACTCTTGGCAGGGGGAGAGGGTGTTAAAAAGGACAGTACTTCCATGTAGCATTCACTGAGAGCAAATCCATTTTTACTTTTTACCTGCAGCTTGTTTTCTGTTAAGACAAGGATTCATAGTTATGTAAGTTTAAGGGAAGAAAATTAGATTCCTTATTAGATGATGTTTTTTTACTTTTGAGGTCTTCTTTCATCAGTGTTGATATATTGAAAAAGCAAAGTTAGAACTATTTAAGTTTCTTGCAGAGACAGACATCAGCAGGCTTGCAGCCTCTGTTTATCAGGGCTGTCCTGTGTGGCTGCATTTATAACATTGAGCACCTTTGCTCAGGCCACAGGGCAAATACTTTAAAATGTGTTGCAATTTAGGAGGCTGCTTCTTTTTTGTCCTCTCTCTAAAATGGAATTGTAGTAGTAGGTCACAAACAATCTGAAGACAAGCATTGCTTTATTCTTTTTCTCTAAACTCATCTTTCTTGGACTCAATGTAAAGGTTCATTTTCAGTTCTGTGACAAGTCTTAGAAACTCAAAGTAAGAAGTCCATCCTAGAAAAGAGTATTATCACAGTTATCTATACAAAAGAGAAGCTGAAGTGGAATCTAAGTCATCCAGACAATCTCAAGCCCTGAAACCTAATTTTAGTCCTTCAGGGAGTGGAGAGGGACGCACAGATCTACTTACTCCAACATTAGACTAGCCAAAAAAGTCACATGTCATTTGAGACTTGAGCCTGTGGAAACAATTTGGAATGAAAATGTAAGAGGAAACTGCTTGCTTAATCATCATCTTTCCACATCTTCACTGAAGAAGAAAAGTAAAGTCAGATAAATCCAATTTGCATGACGTTTTTCATGCATGCAGCCCCTGCTGTGAAGTAGAAAAATATTTCTTCTGCATTTGGAGAGGCCATGATAGTCTGCCAGTGGCTAGTTTAACACCTGTAAGCCCACCTGGCTCTTAACCGAGACCTATGAATCCAAGCAGATAAAGCAATGTTATTTCAAAGATAGTAAGTTCAAATCTATTGGCTGTGCATGGTCTTTTATCTTCCATGCACAATCCATTAGTGTTTTCAGCGCTTATTTCCAATATCATACCCAAATTGTCTAAATTGAGAATTGACATATGTCTCACTACAAAGGACCTTGCCTGAGTAGTAGGAATATTTTGTTAAACAAAACACATTATTTTTATCAGTGTAGAGGGTTGCTTAAATATTTCTGCTTATCATATACCAGAGGAAAAGGTATGATGATACCTGATTTTAATTAATGATTTCACTAACTGTTGCATGATTTATCGTTTTTCCAAATAAAACCCTTCAAGGACTTTAGATGCTTTAACTTAACATTGTTACAATTTTGGGGAAGCAAAAGGGCAGAAGTGTGTTTTACACTGAAGCCTTCACCACATCTTTTAGCTTTGCCTGCCTTTGTGATTAGGGTACGTAGCATGTAATGTAAAACTTCTTCAGTTTTCCTTTTCCAGAGCTGCAAAGCTTGAATTTATAACTCTGTGGGTTGTTCCAAAAAGAGTTGGTTTAACCAAGGAGCACTACTACAGACTGGAACAGCTAGACTTGGGCAAAGCCGCAGTTGGTTGGTCATGATGGGAGCTGCTAAGGGAGTCTTAATTACAGTTAGTTTTGAGGTACTGCACCAGGATCATCATTAAAATCGGTGTTCCCTTGTCAAAGAAAATACTGATCAGAGAGCTTTTTCTAATAATGAGAGAGAAGGATTTATAAGATCTAAGGGGAAGGTGCATATTTTCCAAAGGAAAGGAAAATGTGTAATATTTAAAGTCCTTGAAATACTGCTTCCGATTCTGAAAAATACCTTGGATGTCACTAATATATCTAGAAAAACCAAGCACATGAGAATTTAGGTATGTAAATGTGTGATGCTGCAAAAGAGGTGATGCTTCCTGTGTGGTCAGCAAGAGCAGAGGACCTATCCCACTCTGGAAACTCCCAAAACCTATTCCCAAACAGTAAACTAATCATTTCTTGCCAGTGATAATTTTCTCTGAATGGCAAGTAAACCTCCAAGAAATGTAATATGGAAGAGTGCAAGCCCTCCACAGAACTTCATCTAGCAATGAGAAAATGTTATTATCTGGAGGTGAAAAAAATTGAACTTTGGGAACTCTGTTTAACAATCATTTCTATTCCTGATTGAAATAAATGAGCCCAAAGATTTAGCCCCATGTTCACTCTTCAGAAAAAGGGCTTTTACACTGATTTCTTTCAATGAGCATAATTTTTTATTTTGATGTGCAATTAGGGCAGTTCAACTTATTTTTTTCCAGCTCTTACTTTCACACAATGCCCCTTAATTAAACGCACTATACAGAGATGGCAGGTGACTTGACGTGAAGGGCTGAGACTCTGCTGTGATCAGAATTAGAGCCACAGTTCACACCAGCTAGTGGCACTTTTAGGAACATAAAGCTGCAAAATTGAAGGTAAGAAAGCCAAAGCCCATAATGGCTCACTACAGAGCTAGCCAGTGAAAGCCAAACAAGGGCAAGCTCTCAGCTGCACGTATGAGTTGGTGTGTATAGCATCGTGTTGACTAGCTAGTGGTCACATATAGCAAAGGATACATCTCGCTACCAAAATCCAAAGCCAGGTCTGAGCCCCTAATTTGCTTGCAACTTGCTGTTCAATATCTACCCCCAGTAAGTAAAAGGAGCCCCTTCTTGTCAGCAAGGGCTGTGCTAATTGTGTTTAATGTGATTCGGTTCCCTGCCCTGAATCCTGGGCTGAAAGCCAGTGGGGACCTTCAGCTCCTCCTGTGGCTTTGGGCATTCGCAGTTTCCATTGCCCTAATACGTGAGTAATTCTTGTGTCCAGTACCAGCGTGTTAATTCTTCAAAGCACTTTGCAAATCCCTGCGTGGCCAGTTCCAGCTGGCCGCCATAGAGGCACGCTGCTTTGAATGTGTACGTGTGGACACTTACCTGACTAAGCAATGCTACGGCACAGCTTTGCTTGAAATGTTTCATGAAAACTGTGTCACAAAGTATCTTCCAATGATAAATACTCTTTCAGAGAAAAGCAGGTGTGGTAGAGTATGGAAGATACAAGGAAATAACTGTTTTTTTCTACTGTGCTCTAAGGAAGATGGAAAATTGAGAAAGCAAGAGTATCCAAGGAGACTTATCCAGGTGGATAAAGGACTGTTTAAAGTGATTTTCCTGCCAAATTCTTTCAGACTCTTAAATTCCTGACCTGGTCAGGATTTCAGTTTCTTTCTACTACATATACCAATGCTTCTTGACACTTAAAACTACGAACATACTCAAAAGCTTAAAAGGGAGATCAGTGTTAGGCAGAGGGAGACAGGGAGGTAACCTGAACCCCTGGAAATGGGCTTTAAGGATAAAGCTGGACAAACTTCAAATTCTGAGATCGGTTGTTATTCCAGCAATAACCTGTTTTCAGATGCTACATGTTTTGCTGAATATATGACAAAGATAGCTATGACACAGGGACTTGAGGAGCCTTGGAGAAAAACATGGTTAGAAATACTTCTGGGTTTGCAGGACACTTTTTTTTTTTTTTTAATATATCCTGACTGCCACAGTCCATATTTTCTTTGTTCGAAACTGTACAGTAGCTGTCTACAAACTGCTGTAAAGTGCAGTTACCTGTTATTGCCCTGTAAATAATTGAATAACCTCTTCCAGGCAACATGGTCAAGATGCAGATTTAATTTACTTACAGGCCAGGAGTAAAGATGGTTGAATCCGTTCAGTTCACTGTCTGTGTCTGGAGGTGTTGCGTACAGGTACATAAATAGTTTACTGAACCTGTCAAATTCTCTGTCAGGAATGAGCATGCCCTCTGGTCTGCTACATGTGCTTATATGAAACAGTTCCCCTTCAGTTCTCAAGCAGTAGGGAGTAATATATTTTCCAATACTTTTGTGGAAGTAGGTAAAAGACATAATGAATCATACATACAGTAGCAGAAATTGACACAGGGTTTGGGTTTCTGGGATTTTTTTGGTAGTGTTTTCTTTTGCAGGAAGAAGCATGGTATGAGATTTTTTTTTTTTTTTTTTTTTGTCTCTGTGCTCTTTTGAAATGATGTAACGCAATTGGAAAGGTGAAATGTAATTTTGACGGTACTAGACAAGAGGGCTGAAATTCTCACTAATGTAATGTTCAGGTTCTGAAATGCAGCGCAGGAAAATCAAAACTCAAATTAGTCACCATAAATGTGAAATCAGATGCACACGACCTGCAGCTTGACATGGCAATGGCCCTTTGAGCTGATGCTGGGGACCAGACTGTTTGCTTCGTACCTAAGCCAGGCTTTCAGAAGTGCTCAAGAGGCTGCTCTGCAAAACCATCCCCCCATCACCAAGGCATAGGCTTGTCACATCTCGAATGAAGACATCACATTAAAACTACTTTTTGAAGAGTTAGTACTGTGATAACCAGCATGATTAAAACAAGAGACTAGCTTATACTTTACTTAAAGCCAAGATCTAAAGTCAGGAATATCCCTTGACTAGTTACCTGAGCCTTTCAAAATCTTTCATGTCTGATTTTCAAAGTTTTTATATTGCTTAAAGAAAAAGGAAATGCTTATGACTCTGATCTGCACTCCTTAGATAAAATTTTAACTGATATAATTTCCTCCTCAGGTTAGTATGTTTTGAATTCTATAGTCTCTATTATATTTTAAAAAGACAAATTAAGAGAAAAATCATTTTTTAGGCATGAAAGTTGTTGGAGGGAAGAGAGAAATCTTCTGTTTATGAAGAGAGCCTTAAATGAGGTATCATCATCTGCAGATGTCCCATCATCTAAATTGCTTTTCCAGAATAATTAATAAAACCTGTATGCCACTATTTCTCCATTAACACTACCCCTTTGGAACCGTAGATGCTAAAAATCATGTTGACAGCACAACTTTTCCAATTGCTGCCACTAAAAAAGGCTAAGATAATAGAAACAAGAATGCTCAATTCAGCCGTCAGTCTCCAAGATGTGAATACTTTAAGGCCTGATCACATAAAATCAGTAAAATTCCTCTTTATTTTGGTAAGATGGTGAGTGTCTAAGACACTCACTCTCTCTCACACACTCACACACACTTGCAATGTCCTGGCAATGTTCCAGAATGGATAATGATTTCCCTATCTCAGTTCCCTTACAGTTTGGATTAAATACAATATTTTTCTACTTTTGCTGTTGTAAACTCTTTTTATATTGCATGGCTGTGCGCTGTTAAACAGCTGTTACCGTCCTCTCTAGAGGCAGATGCATTAAGCCATGCTGTTTGCAGAAATACTTTAAGTGCTTTTTAATGAAAAGTATAGAGGTGGGGAGCCACTGTCCAAAATAATGATATTTTCTTGGAAACTGCCTCTCTTTGAAGGTCACTGAAAATAGTCTGTTGTTTTGAATGGGTGGTCTATAGTCTTTCAGTAGTCTATGTGTCCCGTTCGTGGTTGTCCTCCATCCAAAGACAGTGTGGTGCCTTCCTGCAAAGTGACCAAAAGGTGCCTATCCCCAGATACGTAGCCTTCACACAAGTGGTTTGCCAAAATCCTGGCCAATAAAGACATAATAATATCAGATAAGACAAAGTGAAGCCAGAGCTGGTCTCACAGAGATGACGAACCCGGTGGCAATATCAGTGCCCAATAACTTCGCTACTGCCAAGGACCTGGGAGTTTCAGGAGTTGCTAACGCTGCCGTTGCAAGGCAGAAACTCCTTACTTGAAGTCTGTTAATTTTGAAAATAACCTTCTTGTATGGATAGATATAAGTAAAGGCATTATAGCTGTATATAATAATGTGCAGCTAATATTTATAGAAGTGCTCTGTACTGCTTAATAGTTTGTCACTTTTGTTGCAAGCTTACATAAAATCTATGGCTGCTGTAGGGCAAAGGTATAAAACTTTCATGAGTAATATAAAATATACAAAATGTTGTTGTTAATATTTAATACAATTTGCAGCAGTCAATGAGCACAATCAATGTTTATTAATTAAGTTGTTCTGTTGCAGTAGCAATTTCTTCTTTTTGGTGTATGTGCGTTTTTGGGGAGAATTTTGCAAGCTTTTTTGACCCTTTCAAAAAAAATTGGCGTGTTTAACAATAGTGTTGGCAATGTCTTACATTACTTGTTTGCCTTTACTTCACCAAGTAAACACAACTCTTTTGCTGACATCTTCTATTTAAACACACTACATGATAAGAGAACTGGGTTTTGGCCAGGGTGTTTAATAAGATGTGTTGCAATTCAGGCTGTTTGTAGCAGCCATACTGACGCACTGCAGATAATCTAGCATTTGGAGGCGTGGGGTTTTTCTTGTTTTTACCCAGTTTCCCACATGTTCATGGGGTTTGCAGACAGCAGTATGCAGGGCAGGAGCTGAATTTATTCAGCTCGTACTGGTAAGATCATAAGATCTTCAGTAAACTTGGTGTGTGTCTTGCTGTACCTGTTGAATCAGGCCACGTACTGAATTGCCCCAAAGGGGCAGTACTTTGGCCCCAGGCACAGACATGCCCATGATGGGGATGCTCCCCTTGGAACCTACAACACCATCAGGTGCTTCCTCTGAAATCACAGGAGGGAGGTAATTTCCTGACCCAAATTTTCTTGCAGGGTTGAACTGGTCGGTAGTAACATTTTAAGTAACCCTCCCACAGCTCAGACCGGTCTGGTTTGTCAAGATTGCATGATAACCATTTGCTTTGAGGTCTTCATAGTACCTAAGGGGCTGTTTGTGATGCAGACCCACCAAGGTCCAGGGTCTGTTTCAGCAGCAGATGTAGCGTTTGGTTCAAGTGAATTCAGGAGTTTATTTCTGTCACCTGAAGTATGTGGTTAATCTCTCACGGCAGTTTTAATCTCTGTTCTCCATTTATTCTCGGTTATGTCTCTCTTAAATAAAACTAAGAGGTTTTAAGATCACTTCTTCACACTATAAAATGACTCAATATATCTATCAAAAAAAGGTTTTTGTGATAGTGCTTAATTCCATATCCAAGATTCTGTGTAATCTGTAAAGTCCATCCTTTCATTTTCATCTGTGTGCTGTACCGGTTGAGAACAGCTCAAGTGGATTTTATTTCTATTTTTTTCCCCTAGATGACACTGAACTCTCCAACTGCATAAGAACAGGAGCATTTCATGGTTTGGGGTTGGGTTTTTTTGGCTTCTTCAGAAGTAAAAACATTTTACAAGATAAACTAGAACAGTGCAAGAAGTGGTTCTACAGCAGCCATGAAGTGGTTAAGTCATTAATTTATTTGTCTGAAGTCATCCCTAAAGTAAACATAAAATCCATGATACTATATTTAATTTGTCCTCTTGGCTAAAAATGTCTTGAGATTACCAATGATCTTAGTTGTAATAACTTTTATATATATATAACTGTGCCACATTATTTTGAACTATACTGCTAGGGGTTTATTGAAATATATCAACCTTATTGCTAATATTTCACAGACGGTTCTTCATTTCAGCAATATAGAATTCAATTTAGCAGAAATGTGATATTCCTTCTGAAATTTTAAATTCCCAGTAGATGTATAATTCAATTAAGTCCAGAAGATTAAAAAAATTGAAGTCATTCTCTATACATACACTCTTTCTGCTCAGTTCCAAAATAATGAAAAACTACAGCTGTTCAGTTTTGGTTCATCTATCGCTTTGTACAATTTTTATGG
This sequence comes from Strix aluco, assembly GCF_031877795.1. Classification (NCBI taxonomy): domain Eukaryota; kingdom Metazoa; phylum Chordata; class Aves; order Strigiformes; family Strigidae; genus Strix; species Strix aluco. Next base: position 82,922,758 of record NC_133935.1, on the reverse strand, counting down.
GTTTTATGTGTAATCACATTTGCAGACAGAATTTTTATACAGCCTGCTCCATTTTGCACAGTTATTATCTTTCCACATTAAAAACCGATTGTAAAAACTGATACACAAGCCTTGGGCCCACTCCTTAAGGAAAGTAAAGCACAGCCATTAATCATGGGGGGATGCAGGGGAAAAAGGAGCTTGTAAAACTTTAATTGTTCTGTTTCCTTGTGCTACGGGATGGCCTTTGTCTCCTCGTCTTCCTTCCATCAACATGGTTTTTTTATTTTAAACTCTTTCCAGTCTTTGTGTGGAACTAAAGGGGTCATTTATTTGTGCGTAACTGACTACACCAGAAATTGGACACAGGCATTACCTAAAACTGTAATTCTCCTCTGAAGGTGAAGAGGTCCTTTTGTGTAAGCGCCTGCATGCTGAGAGCCTTACCAAAACCTTCTTAAGTTCTTGGCTTGTGTTCCTAGGCCAGCACTTGAGGTCAGGTTTCCACATCAAATGTCACAGCAGTGTCTGTGATCTGTGCAAAAAAAATTTAATTTCCTGTGCCTCAATTTGTCCTTTTTTGAATGCAGCTGCAACACAGACCTGTTTCAGAGGGTGCTACTTGTACCTAAGCAATAGCTCAGTTTGTTAAACTGGGATGCCTATAACCTTGCTACTCTGTAGGTATATAAATGAGGTAAACCATTAATATATTCATATAACTTATACCTCAGAGTTTGCCCATTTCTTTTCCTTCTAATCACATCAGTTTATTAAAATATTACGTCTCTCCGTCTGTCTGAATTCCTGATCCAGAGGGGAATGAAAATCTGTTTCATATTGGCATTTCAAACGTAAAATATATAAAATATTTTTATTCAATGATTCAAGTGTAGGGTGTCAGAAGGGCATTTTAAAAAAAGTTTACCTTATGATTCCTTCCAACAAGAGAGCATTTCCAACTCTCCCTAAGCAGTCACTCAAAGGTAAATAGCTTAAGCATTAGTGATCACCACTGCATCTAATCAACTACCTGATTGCCTGTACGAATCCTACACTGCTCAGTATTGACCTCCATGAAGAAAAAATTGATTCACTGACCTGTCACTAGATTGTTTTCCAGAAAGTATAAGGAACTTACCCATGCTTGTTGAAGTTGCTTCCTATCTACAAAGTGTCTCGCCTTTAGCAGATACCAGCAGGGTTTTTTTCTCTCCTTCTTCCCCAGTAAACTGGAATGTACAGCTGTTGAAATGGGAGAAGCAGATTATTTCACTTTGATTGTGTTTTAGCTAAAGGATCTGGCTTTGGGTGAATAAATCAGCTGAGGAAAAATAACTGGCAAAAAGTTGATGTCGGCAGGAGAGCAGTACTGCATGGAACTGTGATCAATCATGCTAAGTGAAATATGATGTATGTACTTGCCATAGCATGTGCAATAACACAGCTGTTGTGTCCTGTTGTTGGTTACTCCTTCAGCAGCCATGGAAAGGTCTACACTCACTTGTGTTACAAATTGATAATCAGACCACCTTAATCATTATGGAAGAAGAAAAACTTTTTTACTATTGACCTGCAGTTTTTCTGTCTTGGGTATGTGGCAACATGTTAAGATCTCATTCATCATTTGGGTGCTATGCATTCTTCTTACTACTCCTCTTAATCTGTATTTTGGTCTATGAATTTTTTAGAATGTTTGCTTGCAGCTAGAGATCCAGGTCCCAGGTTTGTTACTTTTCTAATGGGGAAAAAATGCTCATGCCGTCATAAACCAAAAGGTATGGGTGTCTATTGTAACTTTTCACCTCCTTCTGAATCATGTCTTATAAAATATGAAAATTTCTGAGCTGCAGTTCAGTAATTACTTTTTCCCTTCCTCTTGCAGTCTGTGTGCATCATAGATGCCTTCCCACATCTACTAGGTCACCAAACCTAAACACTATCCTCTTTTATAATACAGCACCCTTTCCTTGGACTGTAGGAGTTGACTTTGTGCTTCTAGATATGAACTAGAGTTACAGGAGACACTCTAAGGGACTATAAGGAAAGTCAGTGTTTACTGTGATCTGACCTTTATGCTTACCTGTGACACTTGTAACATGCAAGTCTCTGCACATGGAGAACATATTATTCTCCTCTTTTTGCAACAGCCTTTTCTGTCTTTGAAAGACACAGAAGCTGATCTGTAGCTTTTGAAAATATTGAAGTGTCCATCAGCCATCTACCGTCCCACTCATCCCAGCAACCCCAGTTCATCCCCCTTTTGTTACTTGTAGGTCATAGCATTTGGAACTTGGTCCATTCTTGTTGCTCTCCTCTGGGCTCTCTCTTGTTGTCTCATAACTCTGTGGTAATTTGGTACCTGAAACCTCAGCAGCACTGAGCACAGTGTGTTGTGTTAAAAGTTACTTTTGTGGAACCAAAAATCCCATTTCCCGCTGGACCGTGTAAATGCTGTGACACTGACTGTGTTTAACTTTCCTGTGATTAAGGTCGTCTTCCCACTCTCCCCTTCACATCTCTGTATGTTCCTTTCAAGGCAAGACACCCTCTTCCCACCAAGTCCACACTGCATTGGTGTATTAGGACTTAACTGCCCGCAGAAAGAGCTCCTTCAGCCTGGCTGGTCTAAGCTGTAATGAAAACAAACAAATATTGTCCAGTTGGATGATAATTTATCTTAGATGTTTTGTCATTGAATGTGCTGTATTGCAAAATGAGTCACATGCCCATAGCCTGTGTTGGAAGCTGACCCTGTTGATGCAGGAAAGGCTCAGGAAGAACATCCAGAACAGAAGATGTTGAGAGATTCTATCCATCTGGCTGACTGATGAGACAATAAAAGAAGGGTGGTTCGGGTTTTTTGCTGTTACCCAATCTGTGCTCAGACATTATCTGCATATCCAGACACATTGACTTTTTCCCAAGAAATCTCCATGTGATTTTTTTTCGTAGTTCTCCAATTGCACTGAAAATTTATTGTCCAGTAGATGGGAGGGCAGTGCTGAGATACTGTATCTATACATGATAAGTTCCTTGACTGAACAAATAATGCTTGTCAGTAAATCTTTCTGGTTTTTGTGCAAAATCTGTATTTTCTTCATTAATGACTTTCCTTCTCTTAGATTATGACATGAAGCGGCCATTTAAATTTGCCTTTTAATTTGACTGGACAATAGGCTACGTGACTGGAGCCAGGAAGGAAATGGAGCTGGGTTTCTTACCTTACTGGCCATTTAGTCTTGCTCTTATTATTGTAGCGAGCATGTTTGATTGTCAGCTTACACAGGGTCTCACAGCTAATGCCTCACAGCAGCCTCTATATAATTTACAATTCATCGGGGCCCTAATGTAATTTCCTTTGTTAAAACTTGATAAAAGTTTTGAAAAGCTTGTGAACTTACCTTTTATCAGGTGCAGGCATGAGTCTCCATTTAGCCTGCCTGAGTTGCAAGTGAGCAAGAGTTTGGGTTGAGCTTTCAAGTATTTTTTTGCAATTTGTCTACAGTTAAACGCAACTCTGTTGTTCTGAAAATGACGGACTTACTCAGACTCAAGAACATAATGCCAAACTGGTAACTGATATCACCCCAATTTGTAAGAAAATTTTGCCTTTGTTTTAAAATATTAAATCCTTTGTGCCTAGCAACTGGAGACAGGTTAAAGTGTGCTGCTACAGACCTAGTCCTTCTTTCTTGTTTTTTTACTGCTGGGTGCACATTAGGCTTTCAATTACTTTCTTGTTTACATCAAGAGAGGAAAACAATGCTGATTGTACCCACAGGTGGTCAGCCTTTAGGTAATCAAATGAAAGCAATTAATTCCTTCCATGCACAGCAATGCACTTCCTCCTAATGGAAAATAAACACTGTCACTTCCCATAACACAGCCAAACACCGGGAGAAGGACCCACAGACGCAGGTCTTTTGCAGCTGCCATATTGCTTTCCTTTCCCCCCTGAGAGGGAAGATATGAAGGGTCCGAGTGGAGCAAGGAGGATGTCTAAATGGATGTTTTATTTCCCAGCTGCTGCCTTTTAGGGGAAACAGATCAAAACATGCAAATCCCACATGTGGAAAATATTGGAGCAAGCCATATCCAGTAAACTCTGAGGAACGAGTGTTTTAAGGGGCAATTTGTGGTTTACTGCATGCCCAAAATTTTAAGCAAGCAGCAAATACATGCTCGCAGTGGTTGAATTCCTGCAAGCAGCACCCATTCTGCAGCAAGCTGGGATGTGGGCACCTCATGGCTCAGCTCCAAGGTTCGTGGTTTCACAGCCATGGGTACACCCTGCAATATAGTTGCATTAAAAACCTGCTGCTGTCTTTCCTTTGATGTCCAAGAAAAACACCTCTTTTTACCCAAGTGGTGGCACAGTGAAAATGGAGATGAGTAAAGCAGTCATTAACTGGATGAGGACAGGTATGCATCCATCCTAGCCCAGGTAACCAGGTATTTAAGAGATCCTCATCAAAACATTATGGCATGGGCCCTCAGAAGAAACTAGGAAGATAGACATTTAAATGGTTGAAGATATGCAAAGCGTTGCTAGATTGTTTTGCAGTGTTTGTTTGGTTGGGTTTTTTTCTCCATTAAAGTGAGTCTTAGGAACTTACTTGTAAAACAAACAAAAAAAAGCATCCTCCTAAGAAAAATGGTACCATGGGACTTGCAATAAAAGTGAAGGAGCTGATAATCCTGTATCCCGTCCTTCCAAAACACACATTTGAGAATTTTATGACTTTGACCTGGGTAAGCATGAAATCTTAGTCAACCCTAACTTGAAACTCTTGTGGTTTTCATCTTTTGAATTGCATTGTGAGTGAGCTGACTGTTCAAATTTAGGTATACTTAAAGTTTTGGTTTTACCATCTTGAAATTAAAACGTCTTGCATTCTAGTATTTACAAAGTATTTCCTTATAAACTGAAAATGAGAAAAAGCCCCTCTGTAGTTCATTCTCATTTAGTCTATTTATATGTGTAAGTGGTCAGAGTGATCTCATAAGAGACTCCAGCCTAAGTGTGTCCTAACCCAAAACAAATTTGGAGAAAACTCAGCAATGGAGAGGATGGGATTTTGTTTTATTTGGGGTTGTTTTAATTTTATTTTTTTTTTCCTGGTTAGTTTACACCGATTTAAGGCAAAACCAGTGACAGAAGGAAGACACTGCAAGGGACATGAATTTAATATTATCCCCAGTTTAGCAGATAACAATTACTCAATGTATTTCTTTATTTAGGAGTTATTAGATAAAAAACAAACAAACAAGAAAACCCCAATGTCACAAGTCAAGACCAACTAAAAAATGGCAGCAAGAACAGTTCTCTGAATTTATCAGACCCACCTTTCCTGTGCTGTGGCAAGTTTAGTCCTAAATGGCTTCTTATGCAAATAAATAAACTTGATTAACATGAGCTTGATAATGCAAAGAATATTAGTGCTAATCATTTGGAACCTTGTGTAGCTCTCTGTTGCATTTATCTTTTTCACATAGATCAGAATGAAGTTTATTTCTTTTTCTTAATCTCTCAATATTTAATCTCTGTAGCTGGACAACTTAATCTCTACTCCCACTGCCCCCCAAGATATTGCACAATAACTAATGTCTGCTTTCAACAGCCTGCTCGTGCTATGGCTGTCCACAACAGCCTCAAGAAAATAAGCTTTCTTTTTTTCCATGCAACTGTTAGAGAGGCCTCCAAACATCACCTTTTCTGTGTTTAGTTTTGTATAAAGTGCATCATTTTCTTGTGCTTCAAGGGCACATAGGAGTGACCAAAGCCTTGAAGTCCGTTTTTTCTCTTGAGCGGAAAGACTGCTGTGGTTTGTGCACATCAGCTTGGCTGCAGCTATCTAATGTGTAAGTTGTAAATGTGAAGTGTCATGACTCCTTCAAGTGGCTCGAGTGCTGGGAAACTGCCTTGAAAGCTGTCAAACCAGCCAAACCGTTGCTCCTCAGACATGATCTGTCACTAAAAAATCCTTTCAGCCAGAAGTTGCCTCAAATAACAAACTCACTACCTGGGCTATCTGACCAATTTCTATTCATAGAGTGGGAGAAAAGGAATGTACAACACCGGGAAAATTACTTGCTGGTAATTGTTTGTTGTTATCCTGTTCTTTTCCCAGAGTGCTTTCCTTCTTTCTCGCCTGTCTGGGATGTTGCTTGACAGATGTTTCCTTCTTATCTCACGCTTTCTTTATTGCTCTGCCAGTAGTATCTGATTGATAGAAAGTGGGCAGGCTGGTATTTACAATACCATGCTTGGCTGATAACTCTTTTGCCATCTTTTTTAAGAGAGCTGGAGTCATTGCTCTGTTTTGACTGATTTCTGCTAATAGAACAGGAAAAAAAAAGTAGGATAAATTGTCCTGTGGTAATTATTTTTCCTGTTTTGCAAGGAATTTTAGTAAAGCCTGAATAGATTTGAGCAAATCCTTGAGTTTTAAGGATCTGAGTTATCCATTTTACTTTAAATATTTAGCTGGGCTGGGACCTGGGTTGAGCTCAGACAATGATGTAAAAAGATTTAGGGCAAAAGTTTAAGATTTTCCATCATCTCTGTATAAATAAACCCTACTGACTAAATTGCTGGTCATGTTGGAAGTGTCACCCTTTTTCCTGGCTTCTTCATTTCATTCATGAGCACTTGTCCTAGTGCTGAATATCCTGGTCCTGGTTTCAGTGCCATAAATCATCATGCAAGTCAACAGCATGGTTTGTCTGAAGTAGGACCATTACTGGGGAATACAGAGGAGACCTAATAGTTCTTCTAGGTATAGGAGAAACATGTTTATTGTTTTCATTTCAATTTAGTAGACAATTTTTGTCTTGATGGCTCTTTAAACTATCTGGAACCTATAAAACCACTTATGTGGGGAAATTTTGCCGAGTAAGAAATGGAGACCGGTCCAAATTGCTACAGTGCCTAACACATTAGGAGTGATCTCTGTGAGGATTTTGTCACTGTATTTCTCTTTTATCACTATTTACTGTATGTCATTGCCAGCACATCCCGTTCATCTGTGATTAATAGGATAATTTCATTTTAGACTTAACTGGGACTCTGCATAGTAAGAAAAATGTGGTGGTTGTATTACTTTATGCGATAAGAGTTGTGTCATGTAGGCAATTGGGGAAACATTCTGCCTGCATGTGTTTATTACAGTGCAGTACTTTGTAAAGTCCATTTGAATTGAACAAGGCTTTTGAACTATTGATTTAGCTGGCACTTTGTGCATTGAGAATAATAAACAATTGTAGTATGTTGGCTGCAGTCTATAAGAGGTAGGATTCTGTCTGCTGCCGTACGTAATGCAACAACCAATGTCAGCTGCACTGATGGGAAGCAGTAATGAATATGTCAAAGTATAAATTAAAAATAAAAAAAAAGAAAAAAAGAAAAAAAAAAAAGAAAAGCAAGAGCTTAACATCAAACTAAACAGGAATGTATAGGGCATTTTGTCCTCAGGCCGACTTTAGGTATGCAGGAAATCCCATAATGTGTTTTGCAACGATGTATACTTTGCTGAAATAATTTACACTGTTCAAATAGACTTAGAAATCGATCTAATAGGAGAATAGTATATGTATTTATATTGGCTAGATATATGTTTATATGGGCTAACCTTCTCCTTCTGAGAGATTTAGCTGGAAATAAAGAAGTATAAAATACATTCTCTGGAAATTTTCTAGCCAGCTTAAGTATTTGTAGATTATTTATGAAGTTTGCAGCATGATGATAGAGCTGCACATCTTAAATCTTCCTGTTTACTAATGTATCTGAATCGACTTTTCCCCTCTATCAGTGAATGGAAGAGAGGGTTGCACCCACTAAGATCAAGCAGACATAGGAGACAGTAATGCAAAGCTCACGTGGGGATAGGTCAAAATTGCTGCGGGGTAATGGGGGTAATCTATTTGTCCCTGGGAACTCCGATGACTAATGAACACAGATCAAATCCTCAGCGCCGCGTTCACTTTGGTTTTTTTTTTTTCTTTTTTGTTTTACCTCAAATGCCTGCCTGAGACGGCATCCGCTAAAAGTGTAGGCGCTAGCTTTGTAGAGGACAATGGGCCACATCACGCTGTCACTTTGGAGGCAGAACTCCCACAGACTTCAGCAAGCACTGCTGGGAACCAGATGGTATGTCTTGGCCCAGCCAAGGCGTATGAAGCCGAACCAAGGCACGAGCAGCCTGTTCGGCAAATCCCTTTTAAATCGGGATAAATTCTTGTGGCTTTCTGTGATTTAGCTTGGATTTTCAAATAGTGGGATTTTTTTTTTTTCTTTTATTCTACAGCATCCGCAAAGCTTTTTCGCAGTCCTGTGGATCCTCTGTGATCAAAAAATGGTGCTCGAGTCTTGCTGCTGGTGGGAGGTTTCATACAGTACCTCCATGCACAGAGTGGATCCTCTGCTTAAATCTGCAGCAGGTGGAGGGAATAAAGCAGTGTGCCTGCCTGGTGGACATTTTTATACATTTAAATGTAACAGTTTATGACAGAATTCAAAGTAACCAACTTTATATTCATAGAGAAGCTCAGAATTAAAACTGTTGGGGTTTTTTTCCTTTCAGATTTTTTTTCCCCCTTCACAAAGGCCCAGAGGCAGCAGCAAGATTAACACATCATGAGCTTTTAAGTGCACCAGCATTTTTTTTTTCCCCTTCATTTGCGTTCACCACGTGCTTAAAGTTAACCACGTGCATAAGAGCTTTGCTGGATCAGAGGTGAAATCCAGCAACTCTGACTGTCATTTCTAGTACAAGTGAACAGAAATTAAGGACTGTCAGTGGGGTTTTGGTAGCTACAAACTGTCTGGGGCTCTGGAGTCCCTGAGTAAAAATGTCGGACTATATTGGGTGTGCAGAGATCACAGTTAATCTGCAGTAGCTACTTTAAATTTTTTTTTATTTGATGATATACTCTCCATAGTCTGCCTGAAGCATTGATCGTAGACTGGTCACCACCTTGATCCAAAGGGTGTCAGCTGTCAGCCATGAAAGAGTTTTGGGTTTTCCTTCAGCATTTGAAATCTGTTTTTTGTTTATTTTGGCCCTCCTTGTATTTGGGTTGGTTTTGTTGCCCTCATTTGCTGTAAGATGCTCCTGCAGCCTTTGACCTTTGCAGTGAAGGGGTTGCATGTAAATGACTGACCACAGGAAAAACGTGGTGTGTGGTTATTCCTGGCATGTTGTGGGAGCCAGGTTTTGGTTTGCTGCTCTTTTTTTTTTTTTTTTTTTTTTTCTTTTTTTCCCCTCCGTTTCATTGAAGAAGCAAGGATTATATAGTTGAATTGTCTGTCAGTCCCTATTTTTTCTCCTCTTGTCTCCGTGGCTTTTTATGCCAGTGAATACATTTTAACCAAATTTGACAGGCACAGAGGTCTCAGATATATTTAATTTCTGCCAGCTTCATGAAAATAGCAGGCATTACAGAGGAGAAAAAGTAGTCTCTACAAGGGAAAGTCAGGAGATCAACCTTTATTAGGTATTCAAAAATTCGCAAGGGAGGGCAACTTCTAGACATAAATCAATGGGCAACAGGGCCCCTTTGGTTCTGCCACTCACCAAACCCCTCATCTTTCTCCCACCTCTACGTTTAGCTGAATCATTAGGAGCAGATACAGCATAATTCTCTGTCTGAGAACACTGTGGGGTGACATAAGATGAATATGAGCTGTAGTAGTGTTACACTGAACACAAAAGACAGTTGGAAAACTAAATTCAGATTCACTTATTATTTCTGGATGGACTTCGGAGCCTGGGAGGGCAAGGAAATGGCCCTGCTGAAATGGTCTGTGCTTAAAGTGGTTGAGCACGGGAGCAGGTCAGGCAGACTGATGCTGTCTCTGTGTGTTTGCAGTGCCGATTAATTACATTTCTTTGTAGCTTGGTAGCAATTTTATCCAGGGGAAGTGAAAGGATGTGAAGTTAAATAACCCTCTGTGTGTATATGTAATTTCTGGAGCTGCCTGTGAATGCTAATATTGTTATTCGATAAGTTATTTCTCAGCTCTTGCAGCCACCCAGCATAGCGCAAGTGGAAGTTTTGTGAACTTCTAGGTGATTTGCCCAGTGAAGACACAACAGGCTAGTGAAAGCATGATCTGCTTTTGTGTGTGTTTCTTCAGTTCCTAATCATTGGACAAAATCTTAATTTATTATCAGGGCAAAGATAGGGAAAAGAATGTTTAAAAAAAAAAGTCTAAAGGCATAAATTCTTTATGTGTGTGAATTCAAGTCTAAAAACAAATCTAAGCCAGGGACATCTTTCAGTCTGAAATCTGTAGTTCTGCTTTTTTGTTGTTCTCTACTCCTGGCTGCCATTCTGTGAGATGGCGCCTGTTTGGAGGTGTTAATCTATACATAATGAAATTTCAGAGAACGCACGTCCTATATCTATAGTGCTCCAACTGTTCTTTGAGATCCCTGTGAATGCATCTCACATAATAACTAAAGAAAATAGCAGAAAGCCTGTGATTAGAAACCTAACACAGAGAGTTTATATAGTGATAGCTAAAAAAAGCTACCAGTCATACGTGTTGGCTTTCTTTATACAGCTCAACAAAACATATCTGTGCTTTTGTTGGGGCAGAAAGCACTTTAAAATGGAGTACAGGAATTTATGATTTCCATGGCTCACTTTGAAAATCAGTCTTTTTCTAATTTTTTTTTACTTTTTTTTTTTTTTTCTAGTGAAAGCTCTTTTTGAAGTGCAAGACCTGTTACACTATCCAGCTTAATCTTTTTTTCCCCACACTGTGTAAGTCAGTAAAGTGAGAACCTTTCAGGCAAACAGCACTGAAAGATTAAGACCATTAAAAGCATAGCTAATAAATGCATTGAGCCAATAATGGAGTGTCTTACATATAATTCCTGACCATTCCTTATGTACCAGCTTCATGCTTAGTCTTATTTTCTGAAACATTGTGTGTTTTTCACTTGCTAAATAGGAGGGAAGGTGCAGTCTAGATCAAAGCAATTTGTATCTAAGCAATCTGTGGCACGCAGACACAAATATAAGTATAGTAAGAAGTAATTGAAGTGGCAATTGGCTATAGCTGAATATTGCAATATATTGGTAACTTGTGTACTAGGTTGTTAGGTCTACTCCAGCTTCACTGTTCTACATGGTTTGGGGGGAAAGTTGGCTTTATGAAACAGGGCTGATGTACTAAAAAAGTTTTGTGTAATCAATAAAATACTCGTGGTTTTGAATTTTATTGATTGATAGTAGAGGAGGTGAAATAGGAGTCTGTATTTCTGGAAGCAAGGGTATACAGACAGATCAGAATTGTCAGAATAAAGCAAGCTGAGGCAGAGGAAGATGATGTAAAGGGGGAGTGAAAAGCAAGAGGAGGTGACTGAGAACTATATACTGGGAGTAAACCAGACTAGAAGAGATTTAAAAATAGAAGTTAAAAAGACACATTACTGGCAGTGAAATAGGGAAGGGCCACTGAGACTTCTGCCAGGAAAAGAAGTAGAAGTATGGGGATAAACCTCAGCAGTGGAAGAGAAAAAGCAAGAACATCAGCCATCTTGCTGGGTTTTGTCTTTTTTTAAAATAAAAAGTGTGAAAAATCCCATGCATGGCGATAGTATTGGAGTATGAGGGAAGAACTTCACTAGCTGACAGATGATAATATAACTGTCATGGTTGTGCATGTGGGGAAATGTCCCTGGAGTTTATAAAAGTGTTTCTAATTTCTAGTCCTTCCTATTTAAAATACAAAGCTTTCAGCAGCCTGACAGCCTTAGTGTCGCTCTGGGGTGTGGATTCAGTGTTAACTCAAGGAGTGTTACTTGTGAGAGTCACCACCAAGAACTTCCTGAAGCATCTGGGGTTCCCTTGGAGGTGTCTCCCACAGTCCCAGTCAAACCTGGCCCTGTTTCACTTATGAGATCTGACGAGATCATAGCCTGGGGTGGGAATGGCTTCTGCAAAGAGCACACAGGTTCGGGGAATAGGACAGATTGGGGTCAGGCTGACAAGATTTACGTTGACACACATTTTGTGAAATGAAAAGGTCATGTTTCAATTAAAAAGAAGTGGGGTTTTTGTTTGTGGGATTTGGCTTTTGGCTTGAATTTCACTGATAGCAATTTGGTCCACAAACATAAGTGAATGTGGCCAACCCTTGAACATCAGGGCTTTTATAAGGATTTCAAGTGGCTACAACTCATTCATCTACTATGTCCCAGTTGTTTGAATATGCCAGTTCACTCTGCACCTCCCACACCCTCTGTATTTCAAAAGCCTTGCCTATGGCTTCATAAACTAATAATATACAAGAAAGCTTTGCACTTATTGGTGGGATGGCAGAGCTGCTCCAATACCCCACCTTCTCAAGGGATTCAGCTGAGGGAAAATGTTGAGATCACTGCCTGGCTGAGAAAAGTTTCTTTTTGGCCCTATTATAAAGTTTTAAACCTAAACAAACAAGGATTTTAAATGGGGTAAAACTTCAATAAGGAAATTTTTTCTTGTATTGAAACATTCCTGGTTTTTTTCTATTGAAACATTTATAGCATCACCTCAAAGCCCTAGCTGTGCTCTGTGCTGTCTGTAAACTCAACAAAAAAGTTGCTTCTGGTTCAAAGACAATATAATATATATATATATACACACATAGTATAATGCAACTAGAGGGAGTTCTCTCTAATACAGGCTCCCCAGCCGGAAATAAACTGTTTTAGATACCTCTACTGTGGACAGGAGGGTTGGAGGTTTCTGTTTTCTGCATTTGAGACTGCTTTTAAAGGACTTCTGCTGGTAGCTATTTTTATTCTTCTCAGTATTTTTCTCTTTGGCATTGATTTGTTTACAGCTCTTGTAGTTGCACCCAATTTCCACCTGTCATGGAGGTGTGATGACTTAAGTTGGATCTCATACATAAGGAGACCCTAATACCAGTTTGAAATACGGTACCCCCTAAGGTGTATGTGTTAAGACCCTTAACAGTTTCATTCTCTGATCCTACTTTTTCCCTTGTGTAGCTGGTGTGGTCGTTCTGAGCAGCTGGTACTAGAAAGATAAATCCTCAATTTTCCTAAACACACCTGCATTATGATGCTGTTGAAAGCTATTTGACCAAATGATATTGTTGATTAATGAGGTAATACGTTCTTCCACCTATACTGCGGTACTCCTTCCTAGAGGGGCAAATAGACACCTCCACTTTTGCCTTCTTTGATAAGAGCAATCAGAACACCCATAGCATCTAAAGATGACTATTTCCCTACTCAATGAATGGGATAGCAGCAAATCTCCATTCCATGGGCAAATGAGTTGTGCCAGGCATTTTAATGATGAGGTAGGTTAGGCAGGTTATAATTGTCTTTAATTTGCACTTGCAGAATCTGTAACATTTACTGAACATGATTGGCACTGGGAGAAGTGGAAATTCTGTTGCACTTTTGAAAAAAATATCAAAGAAACAACTTCAGATCTTGTATTTGAAACAGAATATCCTGCTGATTGACCATGCACGTTGGTATCAGTAGGATTTTTTTGATCCGTAGAGCTGAATGATCGCTGCAAGTAGTGAACACAAAAAATCAGTTCCATGGTGAAAAGCATATAGTTTTGCTTTTATCTTTTTTTTTCTTTTCCAAGAGCATTTCAGAAGGCTCGGCCCTTTTCCCTGCTGAATGGCACATTGAATTCTTGCTCTTCTCACTGCTGTCCTCAGAGACTTGGAAAATTTTTTAACTGAGGTTATCTGGGGTTTTTGTCTAGTTTAGTTATTTTTAATAACAGAAAGAAGAGGCTGTACTTCCCATCCCACCCACCATTGCACCTTTTTCTGTAAAATATAATTTTCTTCATGAGTGGGAAATGAGTGATGAACATAATAGTAACTAGTGCAGGCCTGTGCACCACCCCTGGCACTTCTCATGAACTTGTAAACCAACGCTCTGTTTTCTTATTCCATTGTGTCCTGCAAACTTCCCCTCTTTCTTTGCAGAACTTCTTGCAGGAAATACCCATAGGCTTTAATTTCATACTTGCTGCTGCATTTTTTGTTATTTTTCAACTTCTGCAGTGAATGGTTTTTGCTTTCAGTGTTTCTGTTCTGTAGGAGGGAACTGTGGGTGGTTACAGCTGTAACGTGTGCTCCATAATCTTGAAGCATTTGTTCAAAAATTTCCCGTTTGCTCTGTTTCAATTTTTAACCAGTTGAGTGGTGTATGCTGGTGCCCTGGGGGAGCCTTGCTGCTCCAGCATCACAGACTGGGTTGCACCCCACCAACACTTGGAGCACTTGGCAATTGTGACAGGACCCTACAAGACCTACAGCTTCCAAAGACAGGATAGGATGAGGGATGAAGGTTCTATTGTAAGCCTAGCAATCACTGTGGGTGGGAATTGAGGGGAGAGGCTTCTGAAGGCTTTATTCTGTGTTTGGCTTAATTTTTTTCCCCTAAGCTTCTGGCTAGCCGGTCCAGAACCCACATTTCTTCTGAAGCCCCTGGGGGAAAGCATGAGGGAGAATTAGGGAACAGTGGGAGTCGTCTTGTTGGCAGCCAACAGCAGAAGGGCCAAAGTATTGATTGGGAAACGTGTGAGAAAAGGATACTGCTTCCTAAGAGGAAGCAGAAGGCATGAACAGCAGGTGTTTTGGATGGGAAGAAGGATTTCAGATTAGGGGTGAGGAGGAAAGAGACCACAGCTTGCCTTGGTTTACACCCATCCTCAGTATTTGGGAGCATGTGGATGTTATGTCCTCATGTTAACACTCTCCACAAATATTTCCTTTTTTCTTCTTGTTGTGATAATGTGATATTTGCAATGCAAGTTTCCTTGATACTGTTGTTATAGAGACGTTTCTCCTCTCCTTGTGCCAACTATTAAGAGCCATCATGTGCAATACCATTTGAGCTTATTCTTCTCCTGGCATCAGCAGAGAGATTTCTTCTCTTTGTAAATGTTGAAATGTTTTGCAGCTTAGTTATAAATATAGCAAAATCATGTCGCTTTAGTTCCAGCATCTGGTAGGATCACTTTAAAATATAATTGAGTAAAAATTAGAATTTAAAGAGCAATTTTGTCCCTATTTTGCTACTTTAAAACCAAAAAAATCCAACTTTTTGTCATTATATGTATAAACAAATCTTTTCTTTCTTTCATGAAGCTAAAAATAACTACAAATGCAGTCTCTTTCCCAAATTGCTTGCAATTTATATTAGCAGTGGCTTCAAGATTCAAAGTGTGGATCTGCCTATTGAACAGTCCCTGAACTGATGGTTATAAGATTGTGGGCTTTGTCAGATAGACAGACATGAAACCCTGGTTGCCTCTTGTTTACTATTATGGATGTTCACTTTTGATAATCTTGTAAAGAAGTAAAAGCCGGATGAAACGTGTGTGAATCTTGTTGCTGTACATACAGGTTCCTTCAATGCAGGGTGTGCACCAGGAATATGGGCATTAATTCTCTATGCTGATAAAATGGAGTATTCAACCCCTCTCTTCAGAAAGTACATAGCAAGTTTGTGGTGAGGTTTAAAATTGAAATAAAGAATCTATTTATTCTCTCTCTACTTTTCTTTCTTTCTTTTTCTTTCTTTTTCTTTCTTTCTTTTTCTTTCTTTCTTTTTCTTTCTTTCTTTTTCTCTCTTTCTTTCTCTTTCTTTCTCTTTCTTTCTCTTTCTTTCTCTTTCTTTCTCTTTCTTTCTCTTTCTTTCTCTTTCTTTCTCTTTCTTTCTCTTTCTTTCTCTTTCTTTCTTTCTCTCTTTCTTTCTCTCTTTCTTTCTCTCTTTCTTTCTCTCTTTCTTTCTCTCTTTCTTTCTCTCTTTCTTTCTCTCTTTCTTTCTCTCTTTCTTTCTCTCTTTCTTTCTCTCTTTCTTTCTCTCTTTCTTTCTCTCTTTCTTTCTCTCTTTCTTTCTCTCTTTCTTTCTCTCTTTCTTTCTTTTCTTTCTTTCTTTTCTTTCTTTCTTTTCTTTCTTTCTTTTCTTTCTTTCTTTTCTTTCTTTCTTTTCTTTCTTTCTTTTCTTTCTTTCTTTTCTTTCTTTCTTTTCTTTCTTTCTTTTCTTTCTTTCTTTTCTTTCTTTCTCCTTTTTTCACTGTCTTGCTTTTTGGGGGAGCCTTTGCACCAAAAGGCCCTTGAAATTCTGTCCCAGGTTTTTTCTTTTCAAGTCTGGTCTTGGTTTCAGCACAGAAGTTTTGTTCAACCCTAATAATAGGTACAAATCTGTTCAAGAGAAGAGGCTGCTTGTAAGTAGGTTGTGAGCACTTCTGTGAACCAATTGTGAGGTTAGTATCTCAGTCTAACCTTCTTCTGAACAAACAGTGGCAGTCATCTTCCCTTTAACAAAGTAATTCAAACCTTCAAATTCCCCATTTATTTTAAATCAATTGATGAAACTTCTGTGATTCTCTGCAAGGAAACTTTTATTTATACATACAGAGAGAGCACATAGAGCTGGAAAAGGGAAATGCCTCTCTTTCTGTCTCAGAGGTCCTCATACATTAAGTTCATCTTTGCAAGAGTGAAATATTTTCATTAGCCCTTGTTTGTAATTTGTATTTCTGTGTAAAAGTTGTAAGAATTTTTCTTGGGAAAATAACTGAGCCTTGGGTAATTTCAGTATTTTGTCTTCTGATGACTTGAAGACTGAAGACATACATGGGAGATCTATGACTGTGTCTTGAAATGCATTTCATTAGTCCCTGCTTCTAGTTCAGGTACTGTGGGGGAGGCTCTTCTTGGCAAACAATGTCTGTGCTATAGAGATTTGTGTCTGTAGTCAGAAACCTGTAATATCTGTTAAAACCGTGTAAAAGATGCACCCTGCCACAAGAGCTTCCTCTAAACTTAATCACAGCAGATAATGTGGGCAAAGGATGGATAAGGAAACAGTTCAGTGATCCTACTCCAAGCTTCCTAGTTCCCATGATTTAGATTATGCTGTTCTTAATCTATACAAAGGTCCCACCCATTGGAAGAGATGGCCAGTAGAAAAAGAAAACATGATTTGAGGGTTGTAGTTCGCTATCTTTTTGCATCACAACACTTATTTTGTAGTGTTCGGAAAAGATGCACTACAGAGTGAGAGAATTTTACATGCCATATCTTCATTTAAAAGCTGTGGCACACATTAAATTTAATTACTCTCCTTCTATGGCTTAAATTGAGGGCAGCTTCAAAAATGAGGGTGGCTTCTATTAAACTTAATTACTTTTCCCTGCAGTCTGCATGGTTAGTAATCACGGGTAGATTCTAAACAAAGATACAGTAGAGAGAATATTTTATGAGAATAGGGCTGGAAAGATGCCAAATACCTTTTATATCCAGCTTTAATTTATTATTGTTATAGTTAACTAGTATAATAATAAAAATAATAATAATAATGTTTCAGTGTGATTAAGAAGGTATTGCTGGGGAAGGGGTGTTAGTTGAATTTGGCCTTTAAATGTTTAAGCCATGAATTTTTTCAATTTCTTCAAGTTATTTTGCAGATTTATAGGGTGAAAAAAGGTTAATGATAGAATTTTTTTACAATGTGTTCTATTGACTGTAGATGACAGAACTGACAGTTAAAATGAAAATTGTTCCAGAAGAAACTTGAGTCAAACTAATTATTGGAGATGTTATAGGGATGTATAATTATATTCACCTTTAAAAAAAAAAAAAAAAAAAAAGAGAGGGGAAAAAAGTTTTATTACAACTGTGCTTTTTAAAGAACAAGTGGAGAAATAAAAGCTGTAATTGTTCTTAATTATAGCTAACTGTAATTGCACACGACCGCAATATGCAGCACATCATCAGCAGATTAAGAGATCCTGGCATATGTGTAGTGTACAGAGCAACTTTGAGCAGAGGTATAGTTTTATGAATATAGTTATGTATAATTTAGGTCTCCTACTTTGGATTCCATCCATGTTGATTTTATTTTATTTTTATGGCTATTGTGGCAAGATAATTGTCACTTGGTAGTGCTCCTGCAGTGATTTATACATTCCAAATGAGTCAAAAACCTTCAAAAAGAAAACTTGTTTTCTTTTACACCAATGATGTGATATGACCAGGAGAGATTTTTCAAATGCCCTTGTGTATCTACTGATGCAGATAGATGGCTAGCAGGATTTTTATTTTTTTTTTTTTGAGCATCTCAATAAAATCAGCACTGAGCTCCCAAGGATTTTGCAGCATGGTTGAAAATCTTTGTTAGCAATCTATCCACAAGTCTTTTAGATTCAAACCCCTCAAAAATGTAACCCATGAGTCTTTAGCCCATGTGAAAATGCTGCTTTGAACAAAATCTATGGATACGAATGCCTAAAGGTAGACTTTGATTTCTTCTCTTTGCACCTGATTTGCAGTCTAACTTTTTTGCAGTTGCATGCATGCAGCTCCTGTTTTTGAGTGCAATTTTGCCTGTAAAATGTTAAGCTGTTGTTATATAGTGAACTAAAGAGGGAATGCAGATGCTTAAAGGAGGCTGTTGAGCTTCAAAACTACTGGTTGTATTTCCTACTGCAAAACAGATCATTGCTGAAAAAGTGAGGGTCAGTGTGCACCATATTACTGATGATTGCATGAATGTTCTTGTGATGGCAATTTCTGCATCTCTTGAGCACTTCAAATGCATTCAGTTTCTGTCTTGATGTGCCAGGAACCTCTCCGATGTTCCCAACCTGTTTTCAGCTGTTCCTTTTACCCAAAAATAAATAAAATCCATCTGTCACTAAATACCTTCCTTCCATAGTTTTGCAAAATCTTTCAGTCTTGGACCAACAGCAGAGTTGATTCAGCTTAAACTTTGTGGACCAGAAGAGACCTTTTAGGCTGCTGTGATAGGGCTGGTTTTTCGCTCTGCTCACTGGCACAAACTCTAGCCTCGGTTGTAAGGAGCTGTTCTTCTAAGTTTGTTCAGCTTTGTAGTTTAGGTGTAAGCCTACTCCAAAACGGTAGAGAAGGCTTTACAAAAGAACCATGTGCTTTTAAAAAAGGGGTTTCACCAAGAAGGACAAGAAGTGATGCATGAGAAGTGAGTGGCAGATTTCTGAGAGTGAGAAGCAGCATCAAGAAATTAGGTGAAATCACTTACAGCAAAAAAAGGTAAAAGGGATGGCTGGATACACAAGCAAGCATGCAAAGATGTACATATAATACCAGTTAAACTCATCCTTGCAGGTAGCAATGAGAAATCAAAACTTGTTGTTTCAAAAGGTTTACTGCATGGAGAATCTTCTGATAACTGGCATGTTCTAAATAAAGTGTTCACTTCAAATGGCAGCACCGTAGCAAAAACGTATCTATTGCAAGGGCTGCTAATAAGCAAATGTGAGCAATATTTCTTGACAGCAGGCTGTGGGTGTTTTTTAATAAATCTGTGTTAAGCAGAAAAGGAATAAAAGCTGAAACCCAAATAGCAATCCACTTCGGCTACTGTTTTCTCACTCCCAAGTATAGATGAATGCATGGACCCTGATCAGAAATTCTTGAAGGATAATTCTGGTTAGAAGCTAATGTGGAATTAAATGTGTATACATTTGTGTATGTTCCCAGAAAAGCTAATGATACAATTCTAAATGCTGAACATGTTCCCCACTCTTCTTTGTTAATACAGTGTTGCTTATGCTCTGCAATAAATTATTATTTCTGTGCTAGTTCTGTAATTACATTTAATAATCAGCTCTCACAGTCCAATAGTATTAAACGTAGGAGTCTTTTCAACAAACTATGATAAATAGCTCCTTGCAGAACTGTTGTACTTGAGGAAGCTTTATGGCTCTCTTTGTAAGATTTGTCATTTTCTTAATGCAGCTTCAAAAAGCTTCTGAGCTTCGTTATGGACCATCACTATATTTTTCCCTCCCCCCTCTGCCTGGGAGTGTAGTTGGGTAAATGAAGCTTAATGTGCCATTTCCAAGCACTGTGACACTCCTCCAGGGCTGGTTACATTTACCATTGCTAAAGTCTAAATAAGTGAGTTTTAATGAGCAGGAATGCTTGCTAATAGCTGATTCAGGTACTTAGTAGTCCATGTTATTTAACTGTGGTAGAATTACAGAACATAAATGGTCTGATGATTAATAGATGTACCTGCTATATATTACAGCCTAATATTTTTTGCCATTAAAGAACTATCTTAACATCTTTTGGTTTGGATGTGGTTGGGGAGAAAAGGACTTGCTTGTAGATTTATATCACTGGTAACTCACACCTTAAAACACTTTATGTAATAATTTCACAACACCATCAACATATTGTTCAGTAACATTAATGAACTTGTTAGAGAACAGTGGTACCTGTGTAGTTCAGCTTCCTGAGTTGGCCAGCTCAGCAGATTTATTCTTTCTGCTTAGGGCTGTCAAAAATCAACCCATCCTTTTAAGGTTCAAAATAAGACAGTGAATTAGATCTTTATCTCATTTCTTCTCCTGCCCCATTAATTTTGGGAAGTGGTGGAGGGACCAGTAAGCACAAAGCTTGACTGTATTTTTTAAACACTTCTGATTTGTAGATGGGCAGGTGGCAAGAGGGGGAAAAAAAGGCAAAAATAACAGATGAACAACAAATGAACAAGAATGAAGAAATAATAGCATCCAACATCTGTTGCAGTTTGCTCTGAGATACTCCTGAAGATACTGCAGTATTTATGGAAATAGTATAAGGACTGTTTTGAACTGCAGCTAATGGGACACAGACTGCTGGCTGCCAGGCTTGTTCACAGAGTCCTTTCTACATTTTTCTTATTCCATCCCATGTTTCAGCCTGACATGGTTGGTTTTTTGGATACCAAGGAGGAAATGTCAGGACAGAAAGAAGCCAAGCAGTGACTTTAACCTTGCCTAACCAGTAGAGAGAAAGGCAGTAACTATTTCAGCAGGTGGATTAAAAGACAATATGGACATGCATCTGAAGGATATGTTGGCAACACTGGTGTTCCAGGTGGAGGTGAACTGTTTTCAGTAGTTCCTGTACCCATCTGATGAAAACTCTAATAAAGAAAAACAGGCTTTTCCAAAGTCATTGAATGCTTCCTTATGCTGGGCTGAGATAGCTGCAGCATTTATCAAAGCTGGTTTCTGTTCTGGGAGTGTAGACAGAGGAGCTTGCATCTGGCTGTGGCACAGCATGTGGCCGTGCCCAGCATCCCTCTTCAGGGATGACATGACACTTCAGCAAGAGCTGATCTTGTGAGGTTTCTGATATTCGCTGCATTTGTGTGGAAAAATGCATTGAGAGTTCACTGCTCTTAAAACTGGAAGTAGGAAGACCCCAAAGCCTGGAACTGTGTGGGGTTTTCAGTGGGTTTGTTGTTTTCTGGGATCTTTTTTCCCCTGGTAGTTGCCAATGTAGTTCCTGTAGAAAACAAGTTGTCTGAATATTGAATTGAGCAAGCAAGGCCATCCCCTTCCTAACTAATGTTAGTGCTTCTGAGGTGCCTATATTTTAGCATCTCACTTTGTTCCAGAAGTCCATCAGCTTCACAAAACTTCAGAGATCTCCACATGCATGTGTCTGCCCAGTCTGCATTGCGTAAGAAAATGAATAAGTATTTCAAAAAACATAGCTAAAGTATCCAAGTTGTTCTGATTCAGTAAAGTATTTTGAGAACAGAATGAGATGCCATTTTCAAGGTAGGCTTTTCTTGGTGGAAAATCAGCAGTTACTTCTCTGAAATAATTTTAAATAAAACCTCCAAATTTTTTGAGTGTTTTCAAGACCGTGTATATTAGTGAAAGCACCCAATTCCACGTAATACCAAAGTTTTGAACTGTTAGCACATGAAATTGGAGGGAGGGGGTGGAAGAGTGAGGTGTGGGCATTCAATGGAAAACAGTTGTTAGGGTGGCTTTTCCTTTTTGGCATTCATCACCGAAGACACCAACATTTGACCAACAGCTGCTACATCATGAAAGATGCTTGTACACATATAACTGCTCCCTGCGCCCTACACAGATATGACAAAGTCTTAAATATAAGATATTTACTGCAGCCCCGTACAACATCCTAGAAACTAAGGAAAGCATGTAGGCCATCACCATCTATAGAACTTTAATAATTTCTGTGTCTTTCTTCATTGTCTTGATTTTGGCCAGGATAGAGTTAACTTTCCTTGGGCTGAGAGGGAGCACATGTAGAGGGCCAGACCCAGATCTGTCATTGGAGTATTCCATATGATGTGACGTCATGGTCAGTATATAAGGGGACACGTGCTCTCTCATTTCGGTTTAGGTTTCCGGGTTGGTTAGCGGCAGGATTTCTGGTGCGGTCAGGATCACTGCTGGGGGTGGGCTGCGTACCGGTCACCGGTCAGTGAGCCACTGCTGCATTTTACCCATTTTGACTTACTATTGTTACTGTTGTTTTGTTACTATTACTAAATATTTTTTAATTCAACCTGTGAATTTCTTTTTTTTTTTTTGGTCTCTCCCCTATTTCACCAGGGAGATGGGTGGGGGGAAGTAAACATCTGGCCACGTGATGATTGGCTACCGGCACAGTTCAAACTACGACAGTCTTTAGGGGTGGAGAAAAATGTGTTAGCAATATCAGTCATGGTGTACAATTTGGCTGCCTTTGACTCTAGTTCGTACTGAAGTTCTAGCATGTCTGGCACAGCAGCACTCAGTGGTGGTGTGACTTCATTCAGGCCACAATAGTCCACTGTCAGTCTCCACTCTCTGTTAGACTTTTGCACTGGCCATATGGGGCTGTTAAAGGGGGAATGCATCTTGCTGATGACTCCTTGGCTCTCTAGTTGATGAATCAGTTTATGGATAGGGATTGCAGAGTCTCGATTGGTGCGATATTGCCGTCGGTGCACTGTTGTAGTGGCAATTGGCACCCGTTGGTCTTCGACCCTCAGCAATCCCACAACAGCAGGATCCTCTGAGAGACCAGGTAACACAGAGAGCTGTTTAATTTCTTCTGTTTCCAAGGCAGCTATACCAAAAGCCCACCAACACCCTTTTGGGTCCTTAAAATACCTTCTCCTGAGATAATCTATACCAAGAGTACATGGAGCTCTGGGCCAGTCACAATGGGGTGTTTTTCCCACTCTTTTCCACTTAGGCTCACCTCAGCCTCCAATACAGTCAGCTGTTGAGACCCCCCTGTCACTCCTGAAATACAAATGGGTTCTGCCCCTTTAAAATTTGACAGCATTAGGGTGCATTGAGCAGCAGTGTCCACTAAAGACCCCACCACCCACTGCTGGGGGTCAGATGTGCCAGGCCATTGACTCCACACGGTCCAGTAAACTCAGTTGTCCCTGTTCTCTGCCTGGCTGGAGGCAGGACCCCTCCAATGTTGGTCATAACACCTGCTAATGACAAATGGGTTAGTGTGGTGTGCACAGGTTTCAGTCTCATCTTGATCACTCACTTCTTGTGAATACAAATCAGAAATTCTTCTCATAGGATCGTGAGCAAAGTCAACCTTTCTGCTCTGTTTGGGCACTTGGTTAGTGGAAACCGGAGCAACATTTCTCCTAAAAGAACCCCATTTTGTAGTTGTTCTTCCTTCCAACTCGCCTACCCACTCTTCTAGGAGTTAGGGAGGTTTTCCATCCATGTCTTCGTGTCTTCTCCATAGTTACATAGGCAATGCCACAGCTTCCCCCATGGTGTGTACCGGTTCTCTCAAGTAGAGAAACTGCTCCTAATAGCTGAGATCCTAGTCCGTGCAGGTGGGGAGTAGGACATGTCCTCTTTAAATTGCTGAAATTCTTGAGATGATTTCTCCACAGCCACAATGAGGGGGGAAGAGCTACTTTCTTCATATTATCGTAGTTGTCAAGCCAATTCTTCCACTGTTGGTCCCTTGTCATCTCTCCAGTCCATTGCTGCTAATGCATTGGCATATGATGATGGTGTGCTCTGTACAAACTTCCTCCACAGGGGCCAGGTGCATTGGACTTCATCTGGATCTGTGGGTAGCTGTGCATTATCCAGGTCATAGTGAAACATCTCCCACATGGCTAGCTCCCTCAAGGACTGAATACCTCTCTCCATAGTGGTCCACTTACTTGGATGACATACAAAATGTTCCTTGAAGGGATACCTCCCCCTCACACTTGACAGGAGTCGCCTCCAGAGACTGAGATTTTGTGTCTTCTTTCCAATGGTTTTGTCGATGCCCCCTTCCCTAGACAGGGACCCCAGCTGCCTGGCCTCCTTACCCTCTAATTCCATGTTACTCTCCCCGCTATCCCAGCATTGGAGCATCTAGATAACGAGTTGCTCACCTGGATGGTGGCTGAAATCTTTTTGCATGTCTCGCAGCTCACTCAGGGATAAGGGTCAGGTGACTATCACTGGCTGTGTCTCCTCCTCCTGTTCTTGTGATGGGCCTGGTGTGTTGTCACCCTGTACTCTGCGAGGGGATTTTCTTGTGTATTTCTTCTTATGTATGGGAGCAACTGACACTGTCATGGGTTGGTTCTCTGGTTCAGCTGCAGCGCCTGTCCTCGGGGTTGTAGGGGATACAGTTTCTGTTATTTCGTTACCAGATCCAGAGCCCTTCTCTTCCTCTTGAGGGTCCTGAACAGTGTTTAATAGCACTCAGTAGGTGTGGGCTGGGCCCCAGCATGTTGCAGTGAGCTGTGCCTCTCTGGAATTAACCCGGGTGACAACATACTTTTTCCAAATATTTTACTAGCTCTTCAGGATTCTGCACCTGTTCAGGAGTGAAGTTCCAATACATCGGAGGTGCCCACTGTTCTAGGTACTTGCCCATGCTACTCCACACCCCCAGCCACTAATAATTCTCCAACATTTGGGTAGATCTGCAGGTGATACTCTTAAATGGCTGCTTAACCCTGAACAGAACCTGAACCACATGCAGGAACACACTAGCTCCTAGCAGTAAGACGACCATGTGAATGTCAGTGCTCCAATGATATTTGAAAATCCTGAATTTCTCAAACATAAATAGCCACAGGACCAATGACTGCATCCTGTCATAGATCAGCATCACATAGTACAGCAAAAACAAAATCTTAACCCAACTCTCACGGACGGTGAGCAACAGCATGGGAAATACATATGGCAAATGAGGTGATAAAATCTTAAAGAGCCAAGCAATCAACATTATTACCCATTCTGTCGTTATCTCAAAGCCCAGACGCCACAATGGGCACCAGAAGACTGTTGTGGTTTGAACTCAGCCAGTCATTTACTTCCAACCCCCCCTCCCTGGTGAAATAGGGGAGGGACAACAAAAAAAATTTTGTAGGTTGGATAAAAAAAAAAAAATAGTAATAGTAACAAAACAACAGTAACAATAATAAGTCCAAAGGGGTATTATAGAGCAGTGGCTCACCGACTGGCAACCGGTACCCCCAGCAGTGATCCCGACTGCACCAGAAATCCCACCACCGACTGGGAAACCGAAAACAAAACAAGAGAGCATGCATCCCCTTATATACTGAGCATGAGGTCATATGATATGGAACACTACAATGACAGATCTGGGTCTGGCCCTCTAGCTGTGCTCCCTCTCAGCCCAAGGAAAGTTAACTCTATCCTGGCTGAATCAGGACATTCATATATTTTATGCATCCTTTTGATCATATGACTTCTTGGGGTTATTTAACCTAGAGAAAAGAAGGCTTTAGGGAGAACTTATAGCAGCCTTCCAGTACTTAAAGGGGGCCTACAGGAAAGATGGGGAGTGACTCTTTATCAAGGAGTGTAGTAACAGGATGAGGGGTAATGTTTTTAAACTGAAAGAGGGTAGATTGACATTAGATATAAGGAAGAAATTCTTTACTGTGAGGGTGGTGAGGCTCTGGAACAGGTTGCCCAGAGAAGCTGTGGCTGCCCCCTCCCTGGAAATGTTCAAGGTCAGGCTGGATGGGGCTTTGAGCAACCTGGTCTAGTGGAAGGTGTCCCTGCCCATAGCAGGGGGGTTGGAACTAGATGATCTTTAAGGTTCCTTCCGACCCCAAACCATTCTATAACCCTATGATTCTTCTGTAGAACGAACACATGGCCCAGAGTTCTCCTTCAGTTCTATATTTGTACAACTGAGTCTGACCTCAAATTACTGCTGAGACTTGAGGCGTGATTCCCCTCCTTTCCTTTGTACAGTGGAGAAGAGATGGTGATAAAGTATAACACTGCAACCAATGGAAATGGTAGCATGAACTACAGGTCAGTCAAATACCAAGTGTGCAAAATTTTCTACCCAGGGAGGTTACAGTAGGTTTAATGAGCATATGCAGAGGAACATCTGCTCTCTTTTGGATGATCTTTCTTCTCATCCTGGAGAGAGACAGAGGGTATTTGCCTCCCACTGAGCTCATACAGCTCCCTGAGGCAGGAGTCTGTACATCACTTCTTTCTCTCCCTGTACTAACAGGGTGAAGATGTAGGAGTTGGTACCGCGGTGGATTCTCCTACATGTTCTTCCTGCTGCTTGCTGTGCCCCAAAGCCCCAAATTCTGTACCCATGGTGCTTCCTTCCTTCATTTCTGAGTCATTAACTTTCAAAATGCAGCAATTCCCTGAGAAAACACACGGTAACGGCAGTCCCTGTGCTGCGACAGCCATATCTGTGCATCCACGATGGCAGTGTCTGACCTTGGAGTAAAGCACCAAAGTGGGATCTTTCTTCATTTCTTCTCTATGCCCTGGCATTTCTCCCTGATGACCCTGGCTAAATTGCATCCAATCCGTGCCCCCATTACCAATCTATAAAATGGACACACTGCTGTGTTTCTTCCACCTATTCTTTTTTATCTTGCTCTTTAATAACAGAACAGAAGATGTAAGAGAGAGGAGCTTTCATCTGACGTCCTTGGTGGGTACTTAGACAAGAGGCCAAGATCTTAGCTGGGATTTGTAGATAAATTGCAAGGAGTGAGGATTTGGCCTGAATTAGGCTTTAACTTGCAAGTTATAATATTGTGGTCTTCAAAGATGTTGGGGGGGGGGGGGGGTGTTGAATTGAAACTTAAAGTTTTATGAGATATATAAGTCATGATTAAGAGGGCATGTTTTATTTGGGGTATTATTTGTATACTGGATGTACGCTGGACTTATGTTTTTTTGGTGGCAGGCACTTATCACGGAATAAACAGAGATTTCTTTCCTCCTTACCTAAGGAGGAATGAAAAATTCAGAAGCAACAAATTTAGAATAGTGAAAAATGCAGCTTTTAAAAATAAGCATGGGAGAAAACAACAAGCATGTTTGCTCATGTCCTTTATCTCAGTCAGCTAATCTTGCAGAATGTCAGCTTGTATAGAAATAGATTTTTACATATGAACTTGTTACATCACTTCCTAAAAAAAGAGTATTTAGCTTGTACTTAAATAGCACATTCAGAGACTGTTTATGCAGTATTTCTACTGCAAATGTATGGTTCTTGTTAGGTAGCAAAGCTCTGTGTGAAGTTTAAAAACTGCAATGTATTTATTTGCTGCTTACTGTGTGAAAGATAACATACCTACAGAAGTATCAGTTTGAAATCTTGATTTTTTTTTTTTTTAATGTATTAATTTTTTTTTTTAAAGATTAAATTGTTTCTACCATTTTGTTCTTTACTGGTCATACGGAACAAATCTAAAAAGAAAAAAAATAGGCTAAAAGCATGTGATATAGAGAAAACAAAACTTTCTATGAAATCCATCAAATTAGTTACAGCAAAACTGAATTCAAAATTTAAACCCCAGATTTTATCCAAATGTAGCTTGTTTATTTTGCTGCACTCTAACAAAGCTGAGAAACTATCCAATTCAAAGACCAGTGAAATATCTTGTGTCTCACAATGATATTTCAATGTGCACTATTAATTCTTCCAAGTCTACCTGGACATAGTCCCCCAAGTGATTTTAGGAAGAGCAGAGACAACAGTGTGTCTTTGGAGGTGCCATTTTTCAGCTGAAATGTGAAATCAATGTGCTGACCATTTGTGGTCATTAAAAATCCCATGGTACTTTTCTGCAAGAGTAGAGGCATTGACTCCCAAGTCTTGGTGAAATTCTGACTAAGCAATTATATTCTTCCTGATACAACCTTCCTTTTAAAGTTAATTTAATATTCCTCTTCAGTTTTTCTCCCCTGCTTTAAGTGGAAAATCCTTCATTTCCCTTTGTAAACTTTTCTTTAGTTCTGCTTTATACTGACAATTAGTAGCTGTCTTTTCTCTTGTCACATCACTGACGTGTGTCCATGCAGTGAGCATGTGTGAAAGCATGGACCCCTACAATTAAAAAAGTTATTTATCGGTGGTCTGGTTAAAAGCCATTGAAATTAATGGGACATATCCCTGAGTTGGTGGTCACAGGAGCCACCAACACTAGCTGAGAGGTGTGTGGTTTGGACCCCTTTCTACCCTGATTTCCTTGTGTTGCTGGCTGTACTGTAGAGAGCTGGTGGTACCGTGTCTGATCCCTGTCTGCCTGTAGGCAGAGCCAGGAAGGAGCAGTCGAAAGCATCAGGTGCGTTGTTTGTTCTGGCAAGCCAGATTTGCCTGTGGAGCAAAACAAAGCACAACTTAATGGTTGTGCAATATATGGAAATATTTCAAGGTAGTACTTCTTAGTTATCAACATTATTGCAATTTGTTACACACACCTTATCATCACACTTGGCGTATCTGGTTATGCCCAAAGTGGATATTCCTGGAAAAATACACAGCTTTTCGAGTGATCCCTCTCAAATACCTTCTTTTTCTTCAACTTGTACTTTTTTCTGTTCACAAATATATCCTTTCTGGTTTGATTAATGCTTGTACCCAGTATAGGACTCTGTTTAGTAAAGGGTTGAAAATTTCACCCAAACCAGAAAGATCAACTTAACCTTTGGGATTTTTTTGTGCTTCATGGAAAATGAGCATAAGTGATAGAACTAACTGCTGCTACACATCCCAGGGAACCAAATGAGTGATGGTCACTTGTCCTTGGAGAAGACAGGACCTTCTAACCCTCCTGGTTGAAATGATGACTGCTGGCTCTGATGACTACAACCATGACCTCAGGGTTTGGACACTTCTTTTCACAAGTTGGAAGACTCCTATATTCTGCATATTGGGGGGTTTTCTGCTTGTATTTGTGCTGCTTTCTTAATAGCACACCATACAGATCCCTTCTTCAGCTTCGCCTCTATCCTTATGTCCTTATCCTCAAGTGCCTCGTGTGCTGTAGGCAGGCTTTATCCTCACCCCAAAGTGTGAGATGGAAAAAGGAAGAACAGTGACACGATTGCAGGAATGTGTTGCTGCCTTTCTTTTTGCATCTTCCCCAGCACCCCGACAGATTGCTTAGCTTGAATCCATATGCTTTCCTTTACACAACAAAAATTGTTCTTGATGGAGACCTAAGGCTTTCCAAATCACTAGGGGTCATGATCCTGCAGAAAAAAAAAAAAAAAACGTTTCTAAGCATAGTCTTGACTCGCATGGTTTGAACTCAGTACTTGCTAAATTTCCTGGCATGCATCTAGTAGAATATACATAAGATTACCTCAGTTGCCCTTTAAACCCCTGTCCTGTCTCTTGTGCCTCAGTATACATCTCTGCAGAAGCTCAGTGTAGACTATTAAACCGGACAAAAAAGTTGCATGGTTAAACCTCAGAGCTGTGTTGTGCCAAACCCTACATGTAGGTGAGTAACAGCTGCCAGTCAGCCTCTTAGAGTAGAGCACTATATGATTTCTCAGTGAACAAAACATTTAATACAAACACAACACTCTCCAAATATTCTGAAGATTTTTCCTGAACAAATTTCTTTAAACAAAACTAATAGGCAATAAAGTCTGTTTGCTGATCTTTATGCAGATCTTCCCACTTCCACTTCACTGTAAGGTTTTGACTAAAATATTTATACTTTTCTGCTTTGGTATGCATCCTACTCCAATCCTATGGGAAGGATTTATCAGCCTGTAGAGAGAAATGACAAAATGTGTGGTGGTGCTTGGTTTGCCCACACTGGCTTTCTGGGTTTTGAGAATAGCTACGTAGCCCTCTCTGGAGATGTTCAGAGCCTCTTCAGTGGGCGAAAGCTCCTCATAGGTCTAATGAACAATTTGTAAATCTGCAATTTGATTTTATGGAAGACCACATGTTGTGGGGTAGCATTTTGGGGTGCAGACCTCCCATCCAGCACCCTCTTGGCATCAGCAGCACGTTCAACTTCCATATGTATGGACCGCACTGCCCCAGACCCATCCTGTGTGGCTGAACACAAAATGCTAGGAAACTGTAAATGACCTTCCTGGAAATGCTGCAACTGCACTTTGGAATGTCATCCTCCACCTAACAGGTTTTCCAGGATCTTTAGCCCTGTCCTCTGTCCTTAGCGTTGTTGTGCATTAGCTTATCCTATTTGCTTTGGCACTGATTTCAGTGGAATTTGGGGCAGTCCTGATGAAGCATTTAGGTTTCCATCCTCACTCTTTTTCAAGGTCATCCTTTCATATCATAGGCAGGACATGAAAATACATGGTCTTATATTCATTTTCCCTTTGAGTATTATTCTTCTCTTGTTTTTATCCAAGAATTTTTTTTCCCTGTAGATACAGTAAATTATGAGTTATATTTATTGTATGTGTCATTTAGGAGTACTAGGGATCTGAAAATTGGTTGTATAAGTCTAGCTTGAGTTTCTTGAAATACTGCAGAATGAGTATCCATTATCTTTAAATAAACTTTGAGGGTTTTCTTGATGAGTAATTTGCTCCATAAGATTTTCTTTTTTAAACTCTCATGAAATATATTTATAGAGCAGTGTTTCAATTCCTGATATTTATAGGACACTTACAGTGGACATTAACCATCTTCAGCAGTCCATGTACCATTTATTTCCAGTGAGATTGCAGGGATAATTGTGTTTGTTTTCTAGGAAAACAATATTTTTAGCTTAATAATCTAAAGGGGTCTTTAGTTTTTTTATATGGTTTTAATGTTTACTGACTTGATGAGAAACAGTGAAATTTTTTGATAGTTGTGAAGTAATTGGACACCTCTTTTACTTCTGAGTTTCAGAGTTTTATTTGAGTTTGGTCTGTATTTCAAAAGTCATTACCTTACATATTTTTGTTTAAAATTGGAATTTGATCTGACCAAATGTGAAACTGGCAACACAATTAATTACATTAAAAATGTATATGTCAAAGGCCTGCAGGTTTTTTGTTTAACATTCTGATCACATTCAGATTTTTTACCATGGTGTCAACTATTTAATAATTGTTTTCATAAGACCAGCATCTCTTGTAGAGAGGGCTACTTAACAAAAATTAAAATCTTGAGAAATTTAGATGTATCAGTCACTCACTGCTCTGCTGAGAAGCTAACTGTGTTTCCAGTCTAACATCCTCCTTTAAACTTAGCTGCTTCTGCTTCTTGATGCTTCCTGCAATACCCACCTGCAATTTGCCTGGTTGTCTCTTTAAGCTGGATGAGAAACTGCTATTTTATAAAATGTTCTCCCATACCCTAAAGCAATAAGGTTTGTGATATTCCGTTATTAGAGTGATAATAGGTAGCTAAAGGCTAGGGAGTCCCTATAGAAGAAGAAAAAGAAACACCCCAGCTTGACCTTTTAGTCCAGGTTCATTCCCAAAAAAAAGCATTTCAATGAAAGGAGATGATGCCTGTGATTAGTGGTGAAAGGGAAAAACTTCTGGACTGTTGGAGCCATTTAGTGATCCAGTTCTTTGATAGGTTACAGAAAATATCATATTAATTCTTTGAGCTGTGCAAGTTATGAGTAGGGCTTGAAAAATAAGGTGGTATGATACCAATAGGCAGGAGTTTAATGAAAATAAAATATCTACGATATATGGGTGTATCAAATTACCCCATAGAAACCAAGTCTGTATTGCTCCACTCTAATTTCATTTTCTTTCCTCTTGCTCCTGGCTCTCACCTTTGATGTCATTTATATCATGGATGTTGTTGATTACAGGCACCTGCTAAATACATACCTGTCTGCTTCTGCTGGGGTGGGAACTGCTCTTCTGAGAGGGCTTAAGCATCTGCTGGTCTGTAGCTGAATGGTGTGTGCAAGAAAAGGGTGTGAGCCCTCTTTTTATTTCTTTGCTTATTCTTCTTTGCAACCACTGAACACAGTTGTGCTCTGTGCCTTCTGAAGCAAAACACTGGGCAGTTTAAATCAACATTCTGTGACCAGCAAACTGCATAGCTTGAAGATAGACTCAATGAAAATGCAAAGCCATGCATGTTCAGAGTGACCATTTTATTTTCTCTGACACTGTAATGAGTTTACAACTGCCAGTGTAACCATTAAGCAAAAAGCCTGGGTGTCACTGTGGGACACTGAATAAAAAAAAAAAAAAAAGGAATAAATAAAAAAACAAGACCCCTGTACCTGCTCATAGTTCCCATAGTACCAAAAAGCATGGGGGTCTAGAACTAAAGAAGAGCTCTGAATTTGTGCTTTTACTATAATAACTCTGTAGTTGCCCCATCAAAAAAAAAAGGGGGGGGGCTTCAGAACATGGTAAAGCTCTACAAGAGCCTTCAAAAATATATTGGTTCCATACTTACAGATCACTAGATCCATGGTTTTGGGATGATTTTGAGACCCACCTTCCCCCCCCCCCCCCCAAAAAAAAACCCAAAATTTTTTTTTTTTTTTTCATCCTGTATGTAAAAGTGGATGGAAGGATTTTCTGTTCCTCTGCTGAAAACAAGGAGAAGACAGTATTATGTTGAGAATTGTCCCATACCATAACTTCAAAGCTACAGATGTGAAATTTTGCAATTTGGATCTGAACAGAAGCAAATAGGGCATGAACTAACCAGGCATCTTTCATGCAGCAAACTTAAACATAGGACAGAGAATTCATAACTGGACAATCAAAGTGTGAAATGAGATGGACCTCTGGTCAAGTGTAGGAGAACAAACCCCTTTATGCTTCCTTGTGGTGTTTTTTAAGGTCTTATACATGGGAGAGAAAGGAGAATGGAGATATTCAACTGTTTTCCTGATCTTTGGATAAGTTCTAAGCCAACATGCTTTGGAGAGGAGCATACAGTGGTGGTAGATCAGGGATGTATTTTAAGGATTGTGTACATAGGTAATGATAATGTCTTTAATTGTGCTTTAATGTGACATACCAGCCACATTAGCCTACTTTCACTATCTCACACTCAGTTTCCCTCAAACAAATTGCAAACTCACAAAACAGACTCAAACAAGTAAATTGGATCAAAAATCACATATTTGGAAAATATCTATTTCCTAAAACCCAATATAAGAAGCTTTAACATTAACATGGTGGTTTTTTGAGTGCATGACATGCTTATAAATCTGTCTAATATCTTGCTTTTGCTGCAGTACTAAAAAAAGGGAACTTTTTCCACTGGAAAATTGGCCCACTGCTACGTTTTGGCTATGTAGGATCATACAGTGCTGGCATTTGAAATAGTGATAATTTTGTGCCTAAAAAATGAGTAATTGAACCATTGAGAACTTTATTCTGATGAAATCCTTAGATCACACTCCATCATCTGTTTTTCACATTCTTGTGTATATGATCATGTGGACGTCGCATCTGCAAATGACGCATTTGCATATAAAGCTCTGAGTGTGTGTCTGCACTCCTATAAAATATAAGCAATATAAAGGCGTCTTTAAAATTTTATAGCTTCTTTAAACACAAGCTAATTTTTCCTCACTTTGTGTCTTTCAGAGAGACTGCCACAGAGTTATCTGGAACATTACCAAGGTAAGCAAGTTGCTCTAAACTGCATCTGTGTATCGGTGTCTGGAAGATGATGAAAGAAGCATGACCTTTTGAGCCAGAACATGATCCTTTTCCTAAGGAAAACTGCTGGGATACTGAGAACAGGGGGGTGCAGAGAGGAGAACACACACTGCATGCCACAGACAGACAAATGACTGTGAAATACTGGTGCAGCCAAAACCACACAGCTTAAAGCAACATGTTGATGTTGCTTTGAGGCTTAGCACAGTTGTGCACCTGATGAGAAAAACCCCAGATGTGGCTTTCTTCCAGCTGTGCAATTACACCCATTGCAGGTGGTTTGGCTTTTGCTTTAAATTTCACCTGAGGGATGAGGGGAAGGAAACTTGGAGGTAGGAGGAAAAAACACTATGATCTTAAGGTATTTTCAATTGGAAAACAGGAAAGCAGCTTAAACCAAATTGTTCTATGCTGAAAAAGCTTTTCATAAAATAATAGAACTAGACAAGACTCCCAGGCTGCAATAAAGGCTTTTGAAGAGAGACCTGCCTACATATTGTCAGAGGACGCAATAAAATGCCGTAATCATGCAGCTAGAGAAAAGGGTGGAGAGAAAAGAGAAAAAAAAAATCTGATGTGGTAACCTGTCACTTAGCAGAGATGCCTGGTGAGCAAAAAAAATGGTGCTCTCAGTCCTCGTGCATCTTCTGCCACCAGTTTTTTTCTCTGAGGTGCAGGGGGTTTTAATGGGGTCATGGTTTTGGGAGGTTTTGTTATCCTCTGATTAATACCAGTGTTGTAGTTCATACAATATATAATGTAAAAAAGAGTATTTCTTCAAGAAATTCAGTTTTCTTTAAGCACGGTAATACATACAAGTTATTTCTGCTTCTAAGGGAGAGAAAAATGTCTGCCTTTATGGTGTTATGGTGTATATTAGGTGGCTTATCTGTATTGATAAACTGTAAAAATGTAGATTTTCATTGTATGTGATGGTTTTTCCCCCTCTAACATATTACTTTGTTCTATAGGTACAAACTTGCATGATTTATATCAGTTGTTCATTTATTAGATACCTTTCGTTTTATGACTTATTATCACTTGATATCCTCAGTTCTGTAAGCAAATACACTGGTGAAATTTTACAAAGTTCTTGAAGTGCTGACCAATGATCAGGACTGCCTGACACGTCAAAGATTTTATTCATCTTCATCACAAAAGAATTACTTTTTTTTTTTTTTAAATGTATGAAGAAGAGTAAAACAGAGCAGCTGTCTCCTTGATTAGAAATGTCAATAACAATGCTTAGCTGTATCTTTTACTGGTTTTAGTGTTAAAATATTTCCAGTTTGACTGCATGCCCCAATTGGTTAGGTTTTATATGACTAATACACTGGAAACACGAAGTTCTTGTACTGCAGAAATGAATTTCACTTTAAATTAAAGTTAAAATGGGAGATATAGTTGCTTGAATAAACATCCGGTTTCATACTTGCCATTAATGATTGCCTAAATGTGCTTTTTGAATTATTACCATAAGGCTTTAATTTCAACTGTGGCAAGATGTCGCAAGTAAAAATCAGATTATACAAGCAATGTGCACGAGGCATTGTAATTGTGTTATAAATATTAAAACCAATGATCTTGTCTTGATTTAAAACAAATGTTTACAGCTGTGCGCAGGTTGGTTAGTCCTCCAGCCTTCTCCGGGATTCACCTGCTCCTGCATTTCTCTAAACAAGCAGTTCCTTTGGGTTTTTAATCTTATGTTGTGATGTATTAATCTAATATTTTTTGTTCTTCTTTCAAACTTCAAGTGAACCCTTTTGCTATTATTAATTCATAACAGTGAAACAGTCTAATTTCACCACCAACACCACATCTTCTTTCACCTTTAGCCTGCAACTACTTTATAGCATTTAAAATTTTAGGTGTTGAACTCTGAAATGATAAAACTAATAACTGCTTTCCCATAGTCACTGTGCTTGTTGTATTTTGTCCTATAGGGCAGAAAAAAACCTCTGCAATGCTAGAAATCTAACTCTCATCTGTGCAGGCAAACATGATGCCTTTTTTCAGGGCAATAATGACTTGTGGATATATTTGTGTCCAAGACTGACCAAATCCTTCTCAAACATTCATAAACTTGGTGGAGGGGTGTTCACTGCAAGCAGTGTAAGTGTGAGCAGATGTGTCTGTAATCAGAATATTTTGTCTGTAATCAGAATATTAGGCACTGGTAACACTAATTTTTTGTTGCCATTTAAAAAAAAAAAAGATGAAAAATTTTCTCAAAATGCCCTTCTGAATTTTACATAGTTGAATTCAAGAAGAGAA
This sequence comes from Strix aluco, assembly GCF_031877795.1. Classification (NCBI taxonomy): domain Eukaryota; kingdom Metazoa; phylum Chordata; class Aves; order Strigiformes; family Strigidae; genus Strix; species Strix aluco. The sequence goes on along the minus strand of NC_133935.1, from coordinate 82,886,794 downwards.
CTTAGGGATTTGTTCCCAGAAAGCCCTGTAAATAGAAGATACAGAAGAGAATAGTTTTGAATATTTTCAGTTCTTCTATAGTAATCAAGGGAGGTTATGTATGTGGATTTTAAAAAACACAAATATAACAAAGTGTCTTGGTAAATGGTGACTTTTTAATATAGTAATTTTCCATGAAATACTGCTGATTTTTCTCTAATTATTATATTTAAGAGGAAGAAGGAATTACCTTACTTCTTGTTACTGAAGAATGTGTATCATTGATAGGTAAAAGTAGAAAAATCTGAGTTGGTGGGCATCATTTAGAAGGAAAGATAATAGATTAACTTTGTCTGTGGAAAGATACAAAAATATTCAGCACAGTTATATTATGTCAGTTCTAATTTACCAGTTATTTCTGATGATTTTGGGAAGCTCAGGCTAGAGAAGGAATTGAAAATTTAAACTTAAAATATGGTAAAGAAGCTTTACAATTTTTATATTAAATGACATTATTATATCTATGAATGTATATTGTGGGGTTTTTTTTGAAGAAAGGCTCTCTGTGTGTAACAGCGCATCAAAGGACGGATCTTCACAAGGAAAACTTTATTATAATATTAAGTTGTTCATTGCATGACCTATTTAGAGTACTCGGATACTTCTTGTTGTAGACTACATAATTAAATTTTAAATGGAACATGATAAAGAAATTATAGTGGTGATCTCTAGAGATTTGAATACCCTATTTGGATCTTTACAAGAGTGTAGCGAAGGCATACTTTAAAATTTAATAAAGGTCTGGCCTATTTTTTTTTCCTTTTAGATGTTCTATAGCTGCTACAGCAATCCTATTTCAAACTGTGTTTGCTCTCCACATCACATAGATGGTACCTGCAATAACAGACCAAACTAAAAGTATTAGAAGAAATATAGCTTAACTTGAGAAATCCACCATTTAAACTTGATACAGAACAACTAATGAATGAAGATAAGCTCCTAAAATCTTGTGGTACCGAAGCTTGTAACCGTCCTTTCATAGACCAGCATCCAAGCTAAGCAGTGGAGGGGAGCAGTAAATTAGCGAGGTGGAGTGCTCGAGCACAGTGCAAAGCCCTATGGGCACGAGGGAGACGGTGTTTGGCACTTAAATGAGAAAATACTCAGCTTCAATATCAAAGGAATGATTTCAGTCTCTAGCCACTTCTGTTTGTTTCTGTGAAAGTTACTTTATATTTGAAGAAGAACAAATATTTTAAATATAGACTAACCGCATGGATTATTTATTTGCTTAATACTAGGTTAGTAATGATAATAGAAGTAAAATCTGGGCTACTTTTACACTTTTATGAGGTGGCTCAATTTTACATTTCACTCAGGAATGGTGGGGAATAAAGTTTAAGTGGTCACTTCCTCCTCTAAGCTGTTCTTATTTACTGTTAAAAAAAAAAAAAATCATGAGAAAAATTTGCATAGGTATTTTTCATAGGAAAAAAGATCTCTGCAGCCCTGCTTAAATCTTGAACATAACTCAGGAGAAGCTGTATTTTGAGGTAAAGGCCATCTTAAAACTGTCATTTAGAAATCTTTTCAGAAAGGTAGGATGAAATCTACAATCGAATATAATGGCATGGATACATTGATGTGAAAACAACCAAGTATGTTCAAAATGGAAATTTAAATCTTTAGCTTGTCTTAGAATTGTAATAATTTGCAAACTTTATATATTTTAAGCCAGTGGTCTGGAGTAGGGTACAAATTTTAAGCCCTCTTGAGTTGGGGCTTTATTCTTCATCTTTCCATAAATTTCTTTAATAATGTCTAAGTTGCATTTACTGTAGAGACTTATGTTCTTACGTGTCTACAGCATTTTGAAAATAGAATTTAAGTACTGAAGTCACTTTGGTACTTTTGAAAAATGTTAACCTGCAACTTCACCATTATTTAAATCTAATGCAACTAAGCATTTATCTAAAGGGAAAAGAAGAATTGACAACCCACCATATGACAAGCAAAATGAAATCTCTTGATCACTAACTGTCAGCAGTCTTTCTAATACCATTGTGTTAGGGAATGATATGTCTTCGAAGGAGCTAAGTACACAAGGTTTTGAATCATTTCTGTCTTGACAGCCTAACCCAAGTAACTACTTGTAAGTGCTTGAATTATAAAATCTATGTGGCTCTGTAGAGTGAGTTAATAAAACACCTATGAGCATTTTAATTACTATAAAATGAACAGGATTATTTCCTGACAGTAACAGGGGCATGGACTAAAGACCTACTTGACATCTCAATTGCTGTCTTCCCTGGTTTTGCATGGACGGTGGGAGCTGGGGTTAGCTTCTGTGTTTCCTTTTCTGATTCTTTTTCAGTTGAGGTCTTCTGCCAAGCAATTTCTCTCACTCTGAGAACACCAGGTTATACCTTTCACCCCTCATGTTTCATATACTGTGGATGTCACCAGTGCTGCTTTGCCAGTCATGTCAGGCTTGAACACCCATCCACCATACATGTGTGTCTGCCTATCTACAACAGAATTTTCCTTACCTATATATATACTGAAGTTTAATTCTCCCTTAAATAAAGCAGGGATTTGGCATAGTCCATTTGTGACCCTCTCTCCTAATGGAGAAGTTCTGTTTTCCAACTCCAAATCCCTTCTCAAAAACTCACTTTCATTTAGAGGTATATAAATAATAGGTCAAGAAAATGTTGTTCATCCCAGGTGGCAGGCAGTGGTAGCTGATAACATTAAAATCTCTTGAATGTCAAACTATATGCAGCTAACCAGAGTTAGTCTTTGGAAATGATATCATCGTGTATCTTTTCTGAAACCACATCATTAAAAAGAAAAGAAAAAGATTCCAGCCCTCGATATTTAAATGTTCTCAATTCAACTGTCTTAAAGAGCAGGTTTTCCATAATTTGGATGCCTGCTATTTTCTGAGGAAAGTCATTATTTTACATTGAGACTTGAATTTAACTAATCACTACCTTAAAAATCTTAAGTTTGACCTTTCTCTATGCCTCAGATGCTTATTTCTAAATACTGTTTTCTTTCATCTAACCCTTGAGATGTTTTTCTGTACTGCAAGCAGGTCTGCCTATTACCCATTGTATGTGCTGTGTAGGAATACCCTGATGTTTTTTGGTCTTTCTGAGGTACTGTAATATAAATTACAGTAATTATTTGCGATAGTAAAAAGTTTGCTGTTATTGTAAGTGAATCTGGGGTTTTTTAGAAAATAATACACAAGTTGTCTCTCCACTATTCTGATTTTTATTTTTTCGAAGTAAAGATTCAATATCATTAAAATGTGACATGGAGTTATTTCTTCTAGTAGCTGTTGGCAATTTTTTGTTGTTTTACATCCATTTTGAAATATGCTTTTTACAGCTAATGTTAATCTTAAAACACACTTATGTGCAATCTGATCCCTTTCTGAAGAGATATTTTTAAAATCTTAAGAGGAGTCTAAGGAGCATAGAGGTGATTATCCATATGTGCTTACTGATGACTTGCATTCAAAAATTACTAAGATACCAATAGCAGGATTCACATTGCCTAAATTTAGCTATCACAAAAGTCCTCAGTCTAAAGAACCAGGGGAGAAATGAAGAGAAATAGGTGCCTCATCTCAGGACAGGGTGAATAACCTTGGGGAGTTGTTTTCTTTCTCCATTGCCTGAAAGTGGAGCCTGAGGGAAAAATGTAGACTAGATGTTTCACCTGATGATAGCTTTAATTTAAGGTGAATCTTAGCAACCTGAGTTTTATAAGTGTTAAAGTTCCAAGTGATGTAAGCCAATGCCTACTGGAGTTTTGAGGACATTGGCATGCTTAACCTCAAAAAAACTTTCGATATTTGGTACTTAAGTCCTAAATATAGACCCTGGGAAGGAGGGGGAAAGTCAGACAAAAATGATTGTTGGACTTGATAAGACTCTGACCCAGAAGGCAGTAGCTCTTCTCACAGTGCAGAGTCCTCAGAAATCACGGCTCACAGTCTCGAAATGGTTTCTAATTATATGTAGCCTTTGAATCTTAAAATGAGTGCAAGAGATTTTACTCAGTGACCTGGGTTTTGAACCCACAACAATTTTTCACCAGCAATTGTTAGCATCTCTCACAAACACTAATGAATTTGACAGCAGACCTTTATCTTAAAAGTCTGGTAGGGCTTTTATTTATATTCCCTATTGCAAAGCTCTAAAACTAGATACATATTCCCTTCTTTTTTTTTTTTTTCTGTTATTCACCTTTACCAGACTTCCAAGCATCTTTTTAACTCATCTTACAAAGCACTGCCATCCAAACGTGCCCAATGAGGATAATGCGCAGCAGAAATTAAAGGACTCGGATCTCTTCATTTCCATTCCTGAAGGTGAATTCCAAGATCGTGATTATTTTTATTTATACAGTGCCTAAAGAGTGCTAAATACTTTATGGAACAAATAAAAGACCTCTTGTAAAAAGCACGCATTCCTATAATCTAATTTTAGTCTCAAATCAGGCAGTATGAATGCTAAGCAGCAGGGCTTGAAGAAAAATGGAAAGTATATGAGGGCTACACTAATAAGATGGAGCAGTTATTTAGGTTCATTATCTGTTCCACTTAATAATGCTGAAATATCTGACTGGTTTAAGTTAAATTTACATTGGTCTGCGGAGAACATTTGACTGACACAGGAATGGTATTTCTTGGGTTTGCACAAAATATGAGCCTTTGAACAGCAGTTTGAATTAAGATAGAGAAAGGGACCATTACAATTGGATTTTGAGAGGCCATTCCATTATGAGAAACAGCAAAGGAAACCAATTTAAAATACAAAGCCTTTTTTCCTCTCCTTGCTTTATTTCCCAGCTCTGTTGAAGTATTTGTGCTCCAAGTCGGTAATTTGTGTGTATCCTCTGCTTAAGTGTTTTTTTTTTTTAACACTTAAGATCATCAGAACAACATTATTTAGAAAGTCAGTAGAAAGGATGAAACTTGGAATAACTTCAGATGTAAATATGCATTTGGGGGGTAAAAAAAGGTGTATACACATCAGCTTCTGGAGAAGCAGACCAGCAACTGAAGTCAAGGAGAGTTTTGTTAACATGGCAGAGTTGAGAAACTTTCCCTTAGTACCTTTGCTACAGCATAGGTAAGGCACGTATCATATATTATGGTATATGCATTATTATATAATGTATATTAAATTATATTATATCATTATATGTTTTATAAATGGTTAGAAATGAACTGCTGATATACAGGATTTTTTGTGGATCATCTTTACTATTGGTCCCAGAAAAGCAGTACTAACATACTTGGATGGGACAGTGTCAGGAAACCCACACCAATACCCCTAGGACAGCAGAGACTCTAGTGTAGTGCTCTCTTCAATGTTCTTTGCCTTCTGAGCATAGCTTTTATTTATGAAATAATAGCTATTGTAACACTTACAAGAATTGCAACTTTTTGAACGATTCCAAAAGATTTGCTATGAATTACAAGCAAATCTTAGACAATTCGTGGTAAATTATTTAGAGAAGTTTAAAAAAAAAAAAAAAAAAAACAACAACAAAAAAAAAAACAAGAACCTAGCACATTCCCCAGTGTTCAAGGTTAACAGTTTATACTTCATCTACATTATATTAAAAACATTTTTACTGGAGTCCATAAATGTTGCACATTTTTAAAAGGCAATGATCACAGTGGGACTAGATACGTTACATAAAGCCAGACACAAGACCTGCAAGCAGTAATTGGTGACTGTTTTTTATTTTTTGAGGGTGCTGACTTCAGATTCCTCCTGTGAGATGATGCAAATATTCCCATCTGTGCCCTGCCATTAGAAGCAGGCAGCCCCTAAAGCTTTTCTGTGGTCAGCAGAAGACGACTGTGAGCCCCAAACTCATGTGTCTGGAGCAGTGGTGGTGCTGTAACTCTCTTTGGAGCCACTGAGGACCTACCCCACTTTCTGTGTACGTTCTCCCAGTGTTTTGCAAGTTTGCAAGTTGTACCCTACACAGCACTTCTACAACAGCAAAGTGCCAGCACGGTGCTTCTCTTAGCTGGGCTATAATGGAAAATATTTTTCATTCAGACCCTTGGAATTTTTAGAGCTTTCACACCGTTTTCTGCAGGGAACATTTAAGCCCTGATCAGCAAAGCCATGATGTAGAGTGGATGCAAATCATATCTCATTGCCATAATCTACCCTTAATGAATGTCCATGGAGAAAGGAGGAGGGAAAACAAGATACTAGGCTTCACCTAACATTAAAAAAAAAAAAAAAATAGAGACCTGACTTTCAGCCCTTTCTGATTATTTTGCTTCTGAACTTTTAGATACTAATTTCACAATGGTTCACTTTCTTAATTTTGGAGAATAGTCCTGCTGATATCAAAGTGATTGCACAAGTCAGTCCAATTTTAGCATGAGTATTGCTGTTTACTCATTGCTGTGAAATGAATATCATCTCTGATTTGATCCCAGCTTTGTCACTAAGACTGTAGACAGCTCTACTTGATCAAGAAAGAATATATGCATAGAAATTCTGTTTTGGTAGCACCCTCTTAAAAGATGAACTGAGAATCATGAAGTGGAAGCTTAAAATAAGGGCCTAAATGGCTTCTAATGCTATTTAGATATACAGTTTGGGTTAATCAAAAGTACTGAACAACTGCAGGTGCCACTGACTGGTTCAAATGGCAAATGCACTTTTCTGAACCAGGCTATTAATTCAAGTTCTTAAAGGGTGGCTCTGACATTTAGGAAATCTGCTAGGGCTTGGAGCTGAGGAGCCCATCTTTTAACTAGATGTTCAAAAATTATTTTCTTTATTATGATTTTCTGTTGGGGCTACAGATGCCCCTGCACCAATGTACTTGTGGATGTCAAAGAAATTGTGGCTGTCTCAGTTGCTGGTAGCTTTCATTCCAGGATCGTATGGTGAAGTAAGCAGAAGTTCCTGCAACTATAAAGTTTTATTTAACAAAAATGAAATATTATTATTCATGTCATGAGTAATTGAATCCCCAGATGTTCTCATTCTGTATCGATGGCTGGGGACAGTATGACTCTAGATAGACTGTGACAACATGAATTGATTTATTTCTCTTTTTTCTTTTTTCTTTTTTTTTTTTTTTTATTTTAAACCTGCAAAGTGACTGTGGGCTTTTTGGGTTTTTTTTTTTAGCTGATTGCTTGGAGTTGACATTACAGGATGTGCAGCTGTAAAAAAGACCTTCTCATTTTCACTGAGAGTAAATAAAATAAAATATTGCAGAAATAGCATTGCTTTTCCCTGGTCCTGCCCCTGCAGAAATAAATAGAGATAACTTGGATAAAGCAATTGAATTTGGAAAGGCATTCACAAGAAGAGATGGTTATTGCTAACATTGAATATTCAGAATGTAATAATAAAAGTAATCATGTTACTAAAAAGCCACCTGTTACTTTCTTCAGTTTTTATCTAAAGCATAGAGTTCAGGTTTTTGTTTCTGAATTTATAGGAGAGATGGGAAGTCCAGCTCCTTGAAACCTTATTATATGCAAGATAGTAATTCCTCATTAAAGTTAAGTAGAAAAAGAAACCATGCTCACTAACATTTTTAAAGCTGTTAAAGAGGAATGTTTCCATGAAGGAACAGAAGTAGAAAAACTTGTGCTTGTTAAGGCATGCACACACAGTGCATACAAGCAATAAGCCTGTTTTGCTGAACTGTGGAATTGCACTGAGTAATTTCTCTAATAACAGAATAGATATTGCACCTCTGACCCCAGAGGAACTCTGGGCTCGGTGCAGTAGCCAGCTGTGGCATCAGCAGAAACTTGTGCAACCAAAGCAGAGGATGCGTGCTGAGTGGTGGAAAGACAAGGTAAAAGGTGGCAACAAAAGAAACTCGATATACAACTTGTATATGTTCTGGCTGATTTAAAAATTCAGAAAATGATTAATGATAAAGGTACTTTATTTATTGATTTTCCCCCCATGACCTATTCTTCAGAGGAGCTGCACAATTGTGTCCAGAGCTGTGTGTTTGACAGCTACCTCCTACTTCCAAAGAAAGTATTCAATACACTATGAACTTGCAATAGCAGAAACTTTTAATTGGCATTTCACGTTAGCTTTCTCTTCTAGAAATAATGCAGTGGTGGTGCTTTTTGCCTGTGTTACAGAGAATGCCTGTGGAAATAACAGTTCAGTAGCTGGAGCAGGAAAAAAAACCCCACAGTATCCCCCAGGATAATACTGCACGTGCAGAAATGGGAAAAGAAATCATATAAGAAAAACATTCAGTTAAAGCAGCAACTTATATCTTCTATTTCAAAACTTGCAAGGTGAAAAAGAGTGATGTGGTTTAAAGGGGATATTGATTTGTCTGAGCTATGCGTGAACTCATGCCACAACCCCAGTACTTCTCCAGTCTCTGAACCTCTTAGAATTAATGCAGGGGTTTTAGATTGATTGCTTGAAGTTTTTCTGTAAAAACAGTGAGTCTGATGAATGGCAAGTACTCGAAGTGATTAAAAAATAAATAAATACAAAGTTACTTTAAGGACTGAGAAAAACTTTGCCAGTTCTACTTTCTCATATAGATAGAGCAAGGCAGCAAAAGACTCTACCTCATTTCTTCTTGCCTTCCATTTTATCTTGTGAGTGATTGACTTTCTCCAGCAGCTTCATCAGGTAATGTGGCATAAATGGGAAATAAATTCCCATCATGAATTTGTCTCACAGTGCCAGGGACATAACAGACACTTTTAGATATTCACCCATTTGAAAAAATCAGAGCTTAGGCAGATGTTGAAAATCTGGCAGTCAAGTCTGGCTTGTGAGTCTAATGCAGGTTTTCAAATTTTGATCTTAAGTCAGTGATATTTTATTAACTTGTGGTATGCTGTGGGGCCTTGGTAGTGGGTAGTGTATAATAGGAAACACGTGACAGGAGCTGTTTATCTTTACAGCAGCAAAGGAGTTCTCATTCAGGAGGAAGCCAGTGGTTCATCTCTTCATCTGGTACTATCTAGCAGCTGCTTTGAAAGACAGGCTGGAAAAGTTGAGAAGAGGCAGCTGTGGAAAGAAATATCTGCAGGAAAATCTTCTCAGACGCTACCCAAGCCTCTTTTCACAGAAATAACAAGATGCTTTATACCCTTGTTTTCTATGGTTTTTAGGGCTCTTATAACTGCTGATATTCTACCTTTTCAAGAGATACATATGTCCAGTTTTCTTCTGACTTTCAGTTAGGATGCTTTCTTTGGATGAACCAAAACCATGATTCCTTTTGTAAATTCAATTTTGGATTAACTTTATTCTGTGAGACAAGGCACAGATTTAAAGAATTATGACTAGAGTTCACAAAAACAATAAAGAAAATAAGGATTACCAATAAATAAGGAAAAGCCCCAAATTACTTTTTTTTTTTTTTCTCTGTTTCCCTGTATTCTACATCCATCAAAATTGGTCTCTTCTGACCTTCAAGAGGCTTATAAGATTTGTGGTCTCTATAAATCTTATGGTGAAGCATCAAATCTGATTTTTCTCATATTAAACTGTCCAAAGCAAAAAGACACACAAACCAAAACAAAAGCCCAAAACCTCCACCAAACCCATATTTGATAATATTCTGCCTGCATAAAAACCTCTCAGAGTAACTAGAGACAGTTGCACACGATTTTCCTGCGTCCAGTACTGCCCGCGTAATGCTCGCCAGTGGGCTGCTGCTCTCAGGCATGCGATCCATCAGTCATCTTTTGCTTCTCTCACCATGTTTTTTAGTCTTCGTTACATGCAGAAATTCTCAAAATATGCTTTCCCAAAAAAATCTGCTCCAAACACCAGTCTCTTACTGGTATTTCCTGATTGAAAAACAAAAAAAAAAAAAAAAAAGGGCTTTCATCACATATCCCATATGTGCTTTATGGTGCTGAGACTTGATAACAGGTATGATTTTATAATTAAAAGTTCCCCATGGAAGCATGCAGATGTACTGTGGAAAGATACTTACACTTTGTGCTTTATTTGTAAGAAGGGTATGAACACTTTCTCCTTTTCTTTTTAACAGAAAATAATATTCAATTAAAAAAATAGACTATTGTCTCTTATAAAACTCCTGAGGATATGTCAAGTGGTGGCTGAACTATGTGCATGTTAAAAATGACACTGTGCAATGCATCAGCCTAAAATCTGGAAAAGATACCTGATCATTGATAATATCACTGTCTCCTTTCTTTCAGCTAAACCTGTAGCCTTTTGAATTTGAAGTAAATGATGCAGTTAGGGAAATTCAGCAAGATGTTAGTAAAGGGGGCTGTTGATGGCATGCTCCATACTGGAAAGCTGTCTTCTTATTGAATGCAAATGTGACTTAGATATGTAAATTATATTCAAGATTTCATCAGTAAGTCTTTAATATATCTAGAAACTATCTTAAAGCATTTAAAGAAAATGTTAATTGAAAGTATGGAATAGTGTTAGCAAGCTCTTTCAAAGAAAACTCCAATTCAAGGCATGTAACAAGGAAGCAAGTGCTCTGATCTCCTCAAACAGAACCTCCCATGGTAAAAACCTATAATTGTTTTAAAGTTCTCTGAAAACCTACATCTCTGTTCTCATCTCATCCCACACACTGTGATATTCCTTATGTTCCTCACTCTCCTCTCTCAGAGCTGACTTTCTTTGTAGCCTTCTCCCACTCTCAGCGTGCTGCCTTCTCTCACCTCCTACGCGTGGAGCTGCCTCCTGCTGCCCATACAACAAGCACTTTTCTACACATCCCAGCCCTTTCCTTCCCTTGAGCTCCTCTGTGCTGAATTCCCCACTAAGTCATCAGGATGTCTTGCCCTGCATCAAAATCCAGAGGGTGAACTTTGTTTCCAAACTCAGGAAAGCTCGGTAATAAGCCAAGCTGTGAATTTAGATCTTCTGAGAGCGATCATCAGATGGAGCAAATGACTGATCTTTACATTTAAAAATAAAACCAAAGATATTTTAAAGAATAAAGAGAGAGTGGTTGAGCTAGACTGCATCCCTGTGGTGCTCATGGAAACGCTTTCACAAGTGGCAGGGCAGTTCTCAGCAACACTGACTTCAGTGGCTCAGCTTCAACCAACCCAGGTCCAATTCATCAACAAAAGCTTGAAATTAGTCCTAAGAGCGAGAAGTCTGGGAACACAGAATCACGAGCATCTCTTGCTGCAGCTCTGGTTTTGATTGTCACTCCTTACCTACTCATTAAGCAGAGGGGTTTTGAAGGTACTTGCTAAGTTACCTTCCTATCTGCAGATGGTCTGCAACAGTGACAGCAGCTGTTCCAAAAGCAAGCATGAAGGGAAGTATTATTGCTGCTTAACTATGTTTACAAATTTGTAACAAGACTACTATTTAAAGTATGTTCTTTTGTGACTGAACGCAATATGTTATCATCTAAATGTTGCTGGATTGACGGAGGGCATCAAAGGGATGTGTCACAGAGATTTTTTCCTGCTTTGGAGTGGTTTCTTCCAGAGCCTGTGTGAATCTCATAGGTTTAGGCAGAGGTTGCATGGATTAATACTATAACCTGTGACTTGTGCTCCCATGACCAGAGGTAAAAGGAGGGCAGACACATGATAGATTTCAGCTGACAGGGTAAGGCTGGGGAAGTGCTTGAGTTCAGGAAAGACATAGTTCTATACTGAAAAGCAAAACAAAAAAAAACCAAAAGAGAAATAAAGCCCATTTAATTTTGTATGTTGAATGCACTTCTGATGGTAGGGGAAAATTGCCAGCTAGGAATGATTTTTACAATCTTTTTTCACAAATCACTACATCCACAGACCAAAGAAACCCAGCTGTGTGCCGTTCCTCAGGGGCACCATTGGAGGACTGAGATGCCCTTGTGTAGCTCCCGACCATCTCTCCAAGAAGCAGCGATTCAGCCAGGCCGTGCTGCTTTAACCATGGTGCCTCAGGGGTATGACCAAAGTGCACAACCCTTGCAGGCAAGACCCAGCTCGTGAGGCTGTCAGGACCATATCGACCCAAATCATACACAAGGGGTGAAACCTAAGGTCCTGCCCATGATCTTCTAGTAGAAGTTTCTCAGTTTCTGTGTATCTTTTCTGTTGTCCTTTACATAAAATGGTTGCCACTGAAGATGCTTTTTTTTTGCTTTGCAGCTCATCTATGAATGGAGGTTTCTGGCTATTTTTCTATGGGAAGTGTGTACAGCAAAAAAAAAAAAAAAAAAGAGAGAAAATGCATGTAATCAAAAATTTAAATATAAATTCTAAACTTTTTAGTAGGGAAATGAAAATCCAGATTGCCTCATTTCCATTGGAAACATCTTGAGTTTCCATTTGGTTTCCTGCTTGCGTGACTCATTGCTGGGTTTTGTGTTATTTCCACTTGGCTTTGAAACTGTTCCCCACCTTCTCAGGTGAAGGGATTCATCCCACAGTCCTTTACGGATCCATATTGGAGTGAGATGAATCATTCCTGTCTGTTTTCACTGCTGTCTTGAAGGGCACCTACGCAACAGGGTTCCCATGGAAAAGTCCACGCTGGAGACAGGTGAAGCTAAAGGGGAAAAGTTTCGCTGTTGTCTTTGTCGTCATTTCAGTGAGGCTCGGATTACAATTCTCATTTTCTTGAAATAACAAAGGGGGTGAGGAACTGTAGCGATGTACATATCCCACTGGGTGGTACCTTTGGCAATCCACACAAGTTAGGCTGATGGATTGAAGACTATGGTAAAGTGAGAATGTGTTCTGTGGTTTTGAACATTAGATGTTAATGAATATATTTTGGTTAGTGAAATATATTTAATTATCTTTCCTGGGAGTAAGTGATCGTCATTTCTTGATATTGCTTGCATGTTGGGAAGCAGAATGTGTTTAAAAATTGCACCTTGCTGAAGTGGTTTAATTAGAGGTCAGTAAAATGTAAATGGGAGAAAAAGAGCTGATGCAGATATTTTGAGTTTGTTTAGATAGGGTTTGAATACAGAAAGCTCTGTAATATAGGGCTGAAGATTATATTCGGTTTCACTCAAAGGGGAAGGTGAATGTACTGTGGCTATTACCTGTTATGGGAGGTAGGAGAAAAGATCATAATTCTCTGTAAAGCCAAAAAGCCAGTATTCGCAAGGCTGTTCCTGCATGAATTGTAGGTTACAACTGCTCTGTGTAAGTTTTCCTATGTTACAGTCTGCTGCCATCCCCCTAACCTTTTAATATACCTGTGTAATTGAATCAGAAAGTAAAGGTCTATCATTTACTTCTCTTAATACCCTTGGACAGATTGCTGTCTCATTAGAAAGACTCGGCAAAGTAATTCAAGAACTGTAAGGCGCTAATAAGACACTGTCTTTAAAAATGGATTGGCTGAGTGGAAAGTCTGGCAGGTCCCCAGAATGAATATCTGGCCATAGGCTGGAATTATTTCTGTGCTAATCTGCTTGGTGTGTTCAGAAGATCTACTTGCATCTTGTGGAGCGGGAGGTTTGGAGGCTGCTGACCCATGAAGAGCTCCCATCTGTGGATCCAGCTTGCTGCAATGATGTCTGGTGGGTGGCTGAAAAGTTTACTGTTTTCTGCAGCTACAGTCCATGGACTAGGGCGTAGTCTGTGAACAGAGGCATATTCTGAATGTGCCCAGCCCTAAACTGTATTTACATTTCACTAGGGTGATGTATAGGCTTTATGTAGCTCTATTTGCCGTGCTGAAGTGAGCTGTCAGAGCTTATCACTGTAAATTTATTTTTCTCTATACGTCCTTGGGAGAGGAAGCTTTAGATTTTAGAAAAGGAATGGCAAAGAGAGAGCTGACAAAATCAGAAACTGTGCACTTCACTGAAAAGTGTCTGGGCACAGATCTTTAAAGTACGGGGTTTGCAGTTGTACAGAATTGATCTGGAAGAGATGCAAATTCCATCCGGACTAAATTCAGATTTAGATTTAAAATGCAACTCGCATGGGCGCCAGCTAATACACCAGCCAAATTCACTCCATTATTAAGTTAAGAGACTATCAGGTGACCTCCATGAAATGTATTAACATAATGTCAATAATGAGTCTTTTTATAGGAAGGTGTTGAGGAAATGCAAGCAGAGTTTGTACTATGGTACCACGCTTCCAGCCTGGCTCGTTTCTTGTTTCACAAAGCTTTATGTGATGGATCCATCTGTTCCCAGGAGATGGGAGTGTGTTGATGCCATTATCACGGGAGACTTTTGTTTCTAGGCTGAAGCTTTCTGAATTCTCTGGAAGTTGCCTGAGACTTGGTATTTCATTGCCTGGGGCTAACTATTGCCAAGACACTCAGCATAGCTAGCAGAGATTGCTTCACAGGCTGGGTGGGGCCTTTACTTAACTTGATCAAGGCTCATTAAAGCTTCAAATCTCTGAATGCACATTCAAACTTGAGTGACAGGAACTTCTGGGAAAGTTTTGTTGAAAAGCCTGGCATAACTGAGTAATTATAATATAGCAGTACTTCATATGCAACTTGATTGTCACAGCCTGTGTCAAGAGAACTCATAATTTCTGAAGGATAAGACCATATGTTCCAAAAAGAGCTTTCAGAATGTGGGATACTTGTTTTGCAAGTTATTTTTTTCCTCTTCATAAAAAACAAAGTGTTATGAAATGAGATTAAAAAAATCCCCCACACTTAATTAAACTGATTCTCCAAGAAGAGGCCCCAAACCTGTTGGATAAGCGTGTTCTAATAGCTGTGGTTTCTGATTTACTTCTGGGTGTAGCTGAAATAAAATGTTGCAAGGATAGTTGAAAGGACACTGTTATCCTAAATATAAATTTAAGAAAGTATAAGAATTTTTTTAAAATTTGTTTTTCCACTTAGACAGTCTAATGCACTAGTTAAGGACCTCTTCGCGTAAGATGACAATCACCTTGTCAGTTATAATTGGCCCCTGAAACAAAGTATGGCCAGGAAAGTCCACCAAATGTCCAGACGGATTTGTGTGTAGCGACTGGAAATGTTACATGCAGTGGTTTACATCAGCATCGAATATAAATGTAGGTGACTTCATCGTCTTCCATTTTAAGCTGTATCTAAATCACCTGTATTGTCCTGAAAACTTCTCACTTCTCGAATGCAATGTGAAAAGGTAGCTTGGGCATCGCTGGTGTTTAAAAGTCAGAACTGAACCTGAGCTGACATTTCTGAGGATGTAAGAATTATCTAGGTTTCTGCTCCAACAGGAAGGAATAATATTGACTAACAAGATCTCGGTCTGCTTTTGGAGACCCTGAATGTGCACTGTGGTTATATTTTTAGAATTTAGTTTCTATTTTCATTAGCAATAATATTCCAATAATGGGATGGAGAAAACCGACCGGAGTCAGGCTGGTGGGTTAAGATATTTTTGTTCCCAGTAAGAGCAAGCACACAGGGAGATGTGATTATTGCCCCAGAGATTATAATATCCATAGCCACAAGTACAACTTTATTGGCTAATTAAGGATATCCGTGTAAAATTTCCTAATATTTTT
Source organism: Strix aluco (assembly GCF_031877795.1). Lineage (NCBI taxonomy): Eukaryota > Metazoa > Chordata > Aves > Strigiformes > Strigidae > Strix > Strix aluco. Next base: position 82,871,319 of record NC_133935.1, on the reverse strand, counting down.
TTTTCTGCATTTCATATAGAATAAAAGTGCCATATAGCAAGCAATCTTTGCTTGCCTTGCTAGGGAGAAGTTTTACTTACATTGTTGCGATAAAATCATTCTTGTAAATATTTTCTTGACCTAGCTGGAAGACAGTCATGTCATCTTAGGTCTACATGCTCAACCTCTTCATTTTACTGATAGCTTCCTTTAAATGAGGGCAGCATCATGTAAAGTCCGTCTGTAAAGCTACCTGCTTTAAATATTCGGAATCTTTGAAATGCTTTATGTGAGTTTAATTCTACCTGTTTTCTTAACATTGCATATTTCAAACATTCTCTCATCACTAGGTTCCTTGTTGATACTTACTAAATAAGTGACAGATGCCTACACTGGAAACGGTCTATGTAGATTTGGCATTTGTTAGGCTAGTAACGTTTGCTGATCCATGTTTTCCATGGAGTATTGATTGAGACATTAGATGAATCCTAAACATGCTGTAATTGCATACTGCCATCAACACTACAGATGTCGTCATCTGGGCTGGCCATTCAGTATTTCCTCTATGGTCAGTAGAGAAAAGCAGGCGTTTTTCCAAATAACATTTCCCAGGTAGCTATTTAAAATAGCTTGTATGGATTCCTAGTCAATGGAGAAAAACAGGCATTACTACACAGGGAGTCTGAGTTAGTGGTTCAGGAGTGGAAACCTTCTCTGAAGAGGAGCAAAGTCATATGAAATGGATTGTACCAACTCACATGTAGACTCCTTATGAGGAGGGAAAAAAAAAACAAACCTTCCATAATTCCTTTCCATTATGCTGTCTCACAGAATAATTTCTAATGGACTGACAGATGCTAAAAGAATCACCCATTTTCCATGATCTGTCAAGTTAATTAGACAGATTCTGCCTATATTCTTTTTATGTTCCAAATCCCAATGATTTGGTTGGCTGAGTTTGGCTAGCCAACTTGCAATGTCTGCAGCAAACCATCTTGTCTGTAAAGGCTTCACTGACTGGTGTTAAGAATAAACTAATTCTGTGGAGTATAGCCTCCATCAGGCAGCTCTCTGGTAAATGCTAATAAGTAGCAAGAGGTGTTCCAGAAGTGATGTGAGCTGCCTCCGCTTAACAAAATACCCACCTTTTTCCTAGTTTTAGCTTGTCCCAGTCCTCATTTCCTAATCTAGGCAAACCACAAGAGAACTGTTTAGCTAATGAATGATTGAAAAGTATGAACACCGAATTCAATAAGTCAAGAAGAAAACAAACATAAAACCCCACAGAGATAACAAAATGTATGCTTAAATGCATCATTCAATTACTCTGCTCACTCTTTGCTTCCCATTACACTCTCCTTTGTCAGTACACAGTGTATCTAAATGGCAATCTCTTTGTGACAAGAAACTTTTCTTCATGCCTTTACCTGCTGGTGCAGAACACTGGTGGTACTTTGTAAATATCAAACAATAAAAAGAATTGATTGCGAGTAACATATGAATTGCATGATGGTTAGTGAAGCTTCTCAGAATGTTCCCTATCCAGTAGTAAGGTAGCCACCAAAGTTTGCTGATTTGAACTGCGCTGGTTTTTATGAATGAGAAAGGCATTTTCAGGCCAACTACTGTTAGTGACGATTTTAGTTGCTTAAGTCTCCAAGGGCCATATAAGCCATAGAAGGATTGCGATTGGTACAGCATTATTCTTTGGTTTTTCTTTCAGGATAAGTCAGCCAGGATTCATATTGCCATTACATGCTTAAAATTGTTTTTCCCCAAGGATATAAAATGTATCAGGTTTTCTACTCAAGCTTTTCTTTCTTGAATGTTCCTAGAAAGTTGGTTCATCAACCTGACACAAACGGAGCAAACCAGCTTTTCTGCTCAGAGCCACCCTTATTGTAGAATACAGAAGTTCCCTTGCTTCAAAGAACGAAACCAACTGCTTTGTCTTGCACCAATCTTAGCAGGTCTTTTTAACAGCCTGTAATGTGAATAAGTCAAAGGCAGAGCTAATGTTTGTATTATTAGGATGCATGGCATTAATGTTTCTTGGGATCTTAAAATCCTCATTTTCAGTGTACTAGCATCTGAAAATGATTGTATGATTCTCCAGAGACTTTGCTTAGATATTGCAAGCAGATGTTAGAAAAAACCTGAAAATGGATAGTGATATTGATGAGTCCCATCGTAAAAAGATAAAATAAAAATGTCATTACCTTTGCATTGCTGTGAAGCTTAAGATGATGAAATGCAGCAGTTATTATGGAAGAAATGGTCTTTTTGCATCCTCCAGCTATAGTCTATTGCAGATGATTAACACTGAGAGTCTTTACTAATTAGCTTTTATGGTCAAACAGTTTTCATGAAGTTGGTTTCAAAGAAATCAAAATTAAACTCCTTATATCTCTGAAAGATAGAATTATGGAATACGAATGCATAGGTAATCTTTACAAGCTAGATGAAAATGATCATTGAGCAGCAAAAGCTGTATAAAAAGACCCAATAATATCTCAGGTATTGCAACATAGTGTGTATGGGTAAGGGATGACACTAGGATTTTATAAATACAGTCTAAGTAGGGTAAGGGATACACAGGGTTATCTTTTGTCTAATAGCATACACTGATGAAATTTTACATATGCATGTTGTGAATGCAAGTGGTATAGAATTGAACAGAGCAGGATGTAAAACTTCGCTCATCCTTGTAAAATTAAAAAATATAAGAATAGGATGTGGTGGGCTGAATTTGTCCCATCAGAAGAATGCTGCAAATCAAAATTAATAATTTCCCCTCCACCATTTTGCTCCTTAGTTTCTCTTTGCTTGGTTTTGTTTGCAATACCTTCAGAATAAAACACTGCTTTGACTGACTTCATCCAACAGTGTTGCACCGCATCTTCTATGTGTGAGTGTAATGACGAAAGAGCTTTTAAAACATGCTTACACTGAAATGTAGTGTTTCTTTTCCAAGTCAAATTGCCTTAATTTACCTGTGTGTTTGTGCAGATAAGCTTTACTAAACTGTGGCCCAGTAAATATCCTGTCTTCAGCAAGCCTGTAGCAATTACATTTCACAGAAGGAAGGGGAAGCACTGGATTTAGTAGTTTTCAAAACAACTTAGTTTTATAGCAGAAAAACATTTAAGCATTTAGGGACTCATATCCCAGTCACTACCAATAAATTTCTTGCTCCCAGAAGATTTAGCAGCCCAAGTACTTTTGAAAATCTATCTGTTGTTCACTGAATCTCTTAGATGAAGATGAACCATTTAATTCTTTTGCAGAACAGGGAGATGGGGGCTATATTCTGGAATCAAGACCTTTGTAGTGGATAGTGGAGACAAAAACTCGAAAAGGGCTAGATCTCATACTACTTTCATGAAATTTGCCCCATTTCTGTAACATTGATCCCTTTGATAGATGGCAACTTTATATTAAAGAGCTCCTTAAACAGCTATTAAATGTTAGAGATATAGACAAAAAAAGAAGCTCTCATAGGTTGCCTTTTTTTTCAAGATGGTTTCATAGGAAGACTTTATTCTTTTAGTCATCTTGTGGAGCCCTACAACAGAGATATTTGCAGTTCTGATATGGTTTACATATTTGAGATTCCCCAAACTCTGCTTTCTTTGGTCCCATTGTTAATGTTTGCCTAATTAAGTAACAGGGTGAAGTTGCCCTGGGATAGATTATCCCAGATCTGAGAACCTGCAAAAATTTAGTGTTCCCCTGAAGTAGCACAGGGTGACCATGAGATCATTTTATTTTAATTTTGTCCTCTTTTTTTCAGGAATTTGGGGGGGTTTGCTGGGGTTTTTTAATGTGGTTTGAAGTTTTGAGGGGGGTAGGTTGTACCTAGTCATACAAACACATTTATAATGGTAGAATCTTACCCAATCAGAGAAGCATCATACTGAAGGCAATTAGGTGTATATAGGCAATTCATGTTTTCAAAGTGTCATACAAACTCTATTTCAAACCAGGTGGATTGTCTCTCAGGACAAGGCAATCTCCACAGCCTGCTGAGATCTTGGCTTGTTTTTTTGACATTGCCAGTGTAGGCCCAGTAAATGAAAAACTTGTCTTGATTTTGAGGTTCACCCTCTGTCCTAAAGATGCACTGATGGCTATCATTTTCTATTCAAGACAGCACTATCCAGTAATAAATTCATCTAATACTACACCAGATTAAAGGATGTGAAGCTTTGGAAATGCAACAAGGGGTTAAATTATTAAGTGGCCCAGATGCGCTCCATTAATAAAAGAAAAAAAAAAAAAACAAAACCAAAAACCAACCACTATTTCAAGTGTTGGGAAAAGTTTCTTTAGTGGTTGTAAAATAGGTTCCATTGCTCAAGAGACTTAATACAAGAAAAGAAGCTGGCCCCATTATATCATTAAGAGAATCCACTTCTTATTTACAAGTTAGGATTAATTTTTACTGAGGCTTAAATGCTATAAACCCTGTTGTGTGGCAGAGACTGTGACATTCTGTTACAGGTTAATTTCTTTCCTTGCAAATTAGAAAATAGTGTGACTTGCAAAACAGGGGGAGAGAAAGGGGAAATATGCCAGCAGCTGTGCTTACACTTTTTTTGCCTTTTGGCTTCTTCTTTCATTTTCTAGTCTGCTGCACTTCTTCTTTCAGTGATTTGGATGCTGGATGCCAATTTAAATTTCCAGTGCATTTAGCGTCCTACAACACCAGGGGATTGAAAAGAGAATTAAGAATGTACACGGCATAAAAAAAAGATGATATATATTCCTTCACAGTCCTTTTTATCTTTTTACCTCTCTGTGATGGCAGTGATAACAGAATCCAGTAAAATACAGCCACAAAAAGCCAGTAGCATGTTTATTTTGCAAAGGTGTGTTTATAACAGGAACTAGAAGGGGCTCGCTCCTTGCTCACAATCTGTAGAGGGCTCTTTCACAGATCAACAGACTATAAGATTGCTTTCCTGGATATGAGCCACTGATGGACCCATACAGGCTAGTAAGAGTCATGTAAGAGTCTTTTATCCTGTCTCAGCGGGGACATCTTCCCCATGGGCTTCACGAGAGAGTGTTTTCCTAGCAGCGGATTTAACAGGAGGAGAGAGGGGATAGAAAGAAGATTAATGTTTCTGCCAGTTCCCCGCAAGTTCACAGAAAATATTGGCTAGAGCAGGAGTGGCCCGACTCCGTCATGCTCCAGCCTTTTCTGTGTACTTAGAGTGGCATGTTTTTAATCAAATGTGAAATATAGCTTTAGCAGGTCGAATGGATTAGCCTTCCTTGTAAGTAACTCTGTCTGCTTTAGTCAATAGTGCAACTTTTTTTTTTTTAATATTTCACACTTAAGGTTGTTGCCTTTAACTTCATCCATTTAATGGGTCTTTGAACTTTTGGTTGTTAAAGGTGGGAATTATTTAATAACCATATTCAATTGAGCTTTGAAGTACACACACAGTGAAGACGGTAAGGTAAGAAACTTCTGTCACAGAAGCTTGGAAATGCTTGAGAGAAACAGGGAGTGATCTGTTCCTCTTTTAATACCATATCAAGATTATAGTGCTTGTAAATATTTAAGTTTTACTTACTTTGGGCTTTCAAAACTACCTATGTTTAGAAAATTAATATCCTTGTATTCAAAAGCTGGAAAAACTGTTCATGACAGTGTACATAACCGATTTCCTTCCTCTAATGCTGGTTGCTATTTATCAGCATCTCATCAGTCTCTTGTTCTTACACAGTGTTGAAGTTATCAAAGAACTGGGGGGATTTTCAGCTACCTTATTTCTGGGCCTCTGAATCAGCTGAGCCTCTAATAAAGTTAGGCTGTTCATATCAAACCATCCCTTATCAGTAATGTACTTTGAAAGCTGTTCTATCTGGTTAAATCCAAGTGAAATAATAGACCTCGTACCTGTCACGTCCTCAGTCTGCTGTAAAGTGTTGTTGCTCCACTAAAATAGATAGTTTAGGTGATTTCCATGTGCCAGTAAATTGATGTAAATACTAGAAATAATTTTTTTAATAGTTTGATTTTCAGACTAACTGAAAGTTTTTCTGACATATTGATCACTGCCATATTTCAGTGCCAGATGTGGTGTGAAACTGCTCTGAATTTTTCTTGCAACACAGACTTTGAAAATTTAAATTTTTCTTTTTGGTACTATTTGTAATTATCTTTTACATTTCTGGCCTGTGTTTTAATGTGTTGTTTAGACAAGTTTCTGGGGGCTTGATCATTTTACTAAGTAAGGTTGAAAAAAAACAAGCAAAACCAAACTTCAAAACTTTTAAAGCTGTTTTTACAGGAATTCATGGGATTAGAAGACTAAGGAGAGACAGCAAAATAAAAATATAGCCAAAGATTCATGGGCTGAACCAGCTCTCTGCAACTCTTAAGATGAGCTTAATTCTGTTCCCATTGAAGTAGATAGGAAATCTTAACATTCTGTTTAGTAGAAGCCAACACTGACTTCTCTGAAGACCCTATCTTTGATGGCTACCTTCTCATCATTGCTGTCATGTTGAAATTCCTTCTCCTATGCTGCAACAGTCAGCAATGCAAATGCAGACAGCAAAAACTCCAGCAGTCAAGATATTCTGCAAAATTTCAGGCAACAGAGAACAGGATAACATGATAGCTCAACCATATACCATTGGAATAAAAATCTAAGACATAGTTCTTTGATTTCTATAAGGATTGTCTTCCAGTCATTGCAGTGTGACAAAATTCATTATTTACCATAGTAGATTTATATATTTTCTTTAAAAAAATAAAATTAAAAACATCAGTGTAGCCCAGTAGTATTGCAAAAGATGTTGGAACCAGATCCTCTGGTTTGTACTCCCAACACCTTGCACATTCCAATCTTGTGTCTTTTCTATTCTTTCTGCTTGTCTATTAAGTAGAAATAAAATTCAAAGGGTGCCTGGTGTCTTCTGTACTTTTTTTTCTTTTTTAATTTGAATGTTGGTTTAAGGCCATGTTTCAGTAAAGCGTGTCAGCATTTGTTTAAGTCTCACTGACTAGAGATGAGCACAGTGTTTTGAGAAACCGAGGCCTCTGAAGTTATGCAAAAGCAGTACATCCTCAGTATAAATAATATCTCTCGTTTTATCTGATTAGTGATGGGCTATGCTTTTTTTTTTCTTTTAAAGCAAGTGCCTTCATTTATCATCATCCAGGGACCTATTTGGATAGTCAGTGGACAGAAAACAAGGCATGAATATGTTGGAAAAATCATTTGGCTCGTGTAGTCCTTTCTAAATATAACTCCCTGATCAAAGTGCAGAGTGTCTTTTGTAAGTCCTATCCAAAACAGATATTAGATGAAGAATATACTGAAGCCTTCAGATTTTTGACAGTGCCTTTTCAAAGGCATGCCATCCTGAATGTAGCACCATGTGATGCTGTTTGAACTGAGCAAACATTTTGCCTTCAACTTCTTTCTCTCGCATTCATGCCACTCTACAGAGATAATTGTATATACAGCTTGGAAAAAAAAAACCACACAAAAAACCAAAAAACAAACAAACAAAAAAACCCAACAAACAAGCAAAAGAAAAATGGAAACAAAAAAAATCATCAATTAAAATGCTGGGGATTTTTGAAGGCTGCTGAAGAAAAGCAGTAGCAGTGTTATGTCTTAGAAGTAATTTTTTTTATTTATAGCAACTTCTGGACATAAATAAACATAAATTGTTTCAGGGTTTTGTAGTACATTCATAAACATAAGGGTCCTTGCAGCTGAAATGGTATCCTTCTGAAATGACAGTTAATAAAAGCTATTTTTGATTTAGCTACTAACTAGTTTATTTTGTAACAGTGTCTTTCAGGTGACTCTTACTGTCTTGGGGAGAGATGTAGGCGTAGGCATAAGAAGAATATGACTAAACCCTGGTGAATATTTGCCAATTATTAATTGAGCATTGAAATTTCATTACATTGCTTTTCCAATGATGTGGTTTTCTAAAACAAAGTTGTTAGCTGTTCTGGGGGTGCAGCCACAGGAGAGAGGGATGTGCAGAAGCATGAGTCTTTCCTACTAGTGCACGTTGTAAGAGAGGGGGCCAGGGAGAGAAAGTTGTTGTTCCTGTAAAACTGACACAAACAGCGCTAATTAATACACTGATTTTACAAGTGATGTAGGGGACTTATATAGACAGAATTAATTATTAAAATCTCTTTCTTCAAAACGCTGTTTCTAAGGTGTTTTGCATGATTATAATATGAACCTGCCCTACAAAGAAGTTGCAGATCTAAGATTGAATTCAGACAAGAGTCATGTACTTTATCAACAGTTTGAAGATGAATGTGTGCACACATCTGGTAAAATTAGGGAGCCTGGTTCTGAGAGATGCTGTCAGGATCAAAGCCTGGGGAGTGTAACATGGTGAGTGAAGTCAACACGCATCAAGGAAAAGTAAGACTTTACTAAGTAAGGACTGCTCCCTCACTTTCTAGTTTAAGTATTAAGTTTTCTGATAGTTTTACAAACTTTATTGTGTCATTTTCATCAGAATGCAGAGAGGAACATAGTAAACAAAGCCAGCCGTTATCATGCTGGAATTGCACTCTCTTGGTGCTGGATTTACTCCTAAACTACCTGCAATAATCTACAGTAGCTATTCTGTAGTGAGCTGGGGGGTTTTTTGCAGCTAATTGGGGTTCAGACTTCAGGGACCTATTTTTAGAGTTATAGCAAAAATCAGACCTTGCAGTAGAGAAGGGTTTGTAACAGACCAAAGGCTAAACTGTTATTTCCAATGCTGGTTTTATTCTTAGACCTGCATAGTGATGCTCCTCATGTCTGGAGCACAGATAAAAATGAGATATTGATGACTTTCAGACTCCCAAAACCCTTTTGCTTGTCTAGAATGCAATTATATAAGTGGCAGTAAGTGATGCCTGAATGAGATTAATATAGGCTGCCTTGCTCCTCATTGCTACAGGTAGGAATGAGAAGATCTAGGGAATGACTATTGAAAGTATTAAGTAATTAAGGTGGGTAGTAAAAAGGGGAGACTGACTGGATTTTTTTTTTTCTTTAACTTCATGAAAATCTGAAGCAATGAGTAGTTGCATTATATAAACGACCAGGTGTGATGATGCATTACATATATTATTCTTCTTTCATTTAAGAATAGCTTCAGAAAATCTAATGCATCTTCTCAATCTGATTTTAAGCAATCAGAGAATATTTAATGACACAAATCTTTCTTTACAGCCTAAATGTTTCTATCTATCTAAATAAGTAAAATTAAAAACAGAGTTTTTGCAATTGGAAAGCAATTTAGTCTAGCAAATAAAAATAGTGTACAGAAAGAGGCTCAGCCTCCACTGATAGAGTCATGTCTTCATACCGGTTAAGTTTTGGGGGAGAATCTCTTCTCAGTTTTACACCTTTATAAACTGACAGTGATTTCATTAGTGCCATTATACTTAATCTGTGTAATTCAAGTAAGAATTGAGACCCTGGAGATTGAAAAGCACAATGTCAAATTGCAGTAACTATGATGTCGATCTCTGTATTATTTCCCTTAGGTTTCATGGATAGTGAAGTCTCTGGATAGCTGGATAAACTTTGGATAACCGGGGGAACATAAATTTAGGAGGTTGTGTTGAAGAACTGAGCTTTCAGGGACAGAGATGTTTGGCTGTTTGTTTTTTTTTTCCAGAGAAGGTGAAAAGATTGCATTGATTACATTGCTGTAATTGATGTGTGGCAGCCCATTTACTACAAAATAAAACACATCAGAAGAAAAAGACTTGCTCCTTTCTGGAAAGTATAATATTATAATCTATTGAATTTAAATAAAACCATTGAATTCCATTGCAAAAGAATCACTTGCTTGAAAAGTTACCTAAACTGACACTAACTGTGTGCTGGGAATTGAAGCAACAGAACCAAACTCTGATCTCGTTTATACTGATATAACTAAGGAAGATTGTAGGCCCTTTGGTCTTTGAGGTGATCCTTGTACATGCATAGGGCTAATGGGGGCTACAGTAATATAACTAATATATCCAAGAAAATCACTGACACTGGTGTAAAGCTGCTTTGTGGTAAGAGTAAAGTTGATCAACACATAAAGCATCCACAGCCCATTTTTTTCAGGAGGTTGTTCACATAATGCACACACGAGTGTGGGAATGAGAGGGGTGATTATCTTTTACATTACAGTCTTTCCATGTCCCTCTGGAATATAAAGCAGCTGTAGGAGAGCTATGTTCTATTCCCTGCATACAATGTCTGCAACATAGAGGGGATATGTGTGTGTGAGCGGAAGCAAGGCCCATATATAATGTATCTTAGTGCTGAAAAGGGTTTTCTGCTTTGCAATGCTCATAGGAAAGCTTGAGCATGGGACTTTGCCCATGGGGCCTCCAAAATGTGCCGGTGCCCTTCCTAGGAGTGAGTTTATTCAAGGCAATGTGAAATAAAATCCAGTAACCTTGTCCCTACTGCAGATGGAGGAAGGAAGGTGGCCTCCCTTTCTTCTTGTGAGCTATTCAGCTCTGCAAAGAGAAATCTGGGGTGTTGAGCTACCAGCTGCTCCTGCCGCAGGTGCATCTGAGGATGCTGTGGGGGAAGGATTCCGACTGAGGCCAGGCAACGTGGATCAGGCAAAATATCTGCTGTGAACACTTGTGTGCGCGGTGTAGGGCAGCTGGTGTCACTGGTCCCTTTTTGCTTTTGTGCCTGTTGGGGCTCTATGGAAAATCCCATCTATTATGTTACAAAAAATGGATCAGTATATGCCTGCAGCTCTTATATCCAGAGCAGCATTCTGATAGCCATTTCATCCCTAACTTCCCTAGTGTGGATAAAGCTGTTGCTTCTCCTGTACTAAAAAATAAAAAGTAAAAAAACATATTTATTTAAGTGTGGCAACTGTGCAGCACATGCTTCCTGTGAAACTTTTTTGAAACGCCCAATATTTCAGAAGTATCCACTAATTAGGGCTGCCCAATTGGGCCTGATTGTTCAGATCTTCCGAGCGATTGTTGCTTTCATTGATCTTTAACAGGAGTGGATGGTCAGAGCATCTGAAAATCTGTGAGGCAGCCGGATGAATGTTGATGAACCAGAGGGAGAGTGTGGAAAGAAAATGCTTTGTTTGATATTGCTAATTGTTTTGTTTTGGCAATTAAGTATATTTTGAAGCAAGTGATTGATTTGGTGAGAGATGAAAAGGGATTAAGTGTGACCCACTGAAACTCATTTCTAGCCCTAGCTGCTTATTACGAAATTAGTTTTTGTTTCAGAATAAAACACACAGACAGACTTGGTGGTATGGAAACTATCAATTAGCTGAATATACAGAGAAGTCCCTTTCTGCAAGATGTCATATTCTTATGTGATGGTCTTATAAATATATCCTTTTGAGAGTTTTAATTATTTGGTGATGTTTTTAAAAACAGCAGTGATAAGGAAAATGATTGTGATGGAAAAAAACTGAAAATATTTGTTTACTCTTTTATTTCCCCAAAACACATCCAGGACAAGTTATTTTGACAATTTTAAAATAATGCTGCTGGTTTGGTCAAGGGGTGTATAACCCTCTTTCAAGAGCTGTTTGATACCATTATCATGAAATATTGATTTTAGTGCCTTTGAGTTAAAATAATAATAATACCATCTTGTTTGCCTCATTTTTTTCCTCAGCTGAGGAGCAATTACTATGAAGTTAGGTAGTAGGCACAGACTTAGGCAAGAAAGTGTTTGTGGTACTGTGATTATCAGACACATAGACGTTATATAAAATTATCTTAAGAAGAGTCTGTAGTATTTTGGACATCTTCTATCCAGACCTTTTTTGCAATAAATGTCTGGTTGAAATGCAATCTGACGTACCTCTAAAGATTTGGGACATGATTTTCCACACAAAACAATATTCAATGAAAAAAATCAGATCTTACAAAGAATTTACTTTAAAGGAATGATGAAGCTTCCCAAATACTTAAATCACCTTATAAAACATATAAGCAGGGAAAAAAAAAAAAAAAAAAAGACCTAACATCCCAACAATTCTGGATCTGTTTTTAGGAAAATGAATGGATTTCACAGAGGGTTCAGCATGGCTGGTATAGCCCCTTCCACAAGGATGATCCTTGGTCATCCTTGGGTCCCCAGGTAGCCAGCCACCAACTCCATCTGTGTGGCTTTATAGATGATCTTTCTTTGTAGCTGCAGGTCTCAATGCAGAGAGGAGCAGCGGAAGAGCACATACAGAAGGAAGCAAAGAAGAAAGAATAGAGAGGAAGAGAACAGGGCTCTTAACAGTACAGCTTGATTTGATGTTTTGCCTGAATCTTCACAAGTGTAAATATTTGACTGCAGTTTTGGTGGTTTTTTTATTCCCCTTCAGGTAGAGTATTTGTTTACATAGCATAAAATTTCCTCCTTCCTCTCTTCTGTTCTTTCACTCCACGAGTGAAAATCTGCAGCTTTTTTGGCAAGATCTTAAAGGTAATAACGCTATTGAGTGGGAACACTGCTTTCTTGAGGTTGTATAAATCACTTTCCTTTTACTACAGGTTGCCATGGGAAGGGGCATTTGAGTTTTGATCCATTTTTTTGCAGCCTTACCCCAGTGAGAGTCCAAATGGACCTGGAAAGCTTGGTTAACAAAACCATCAGATTTTTAACACGAACATCCAAGTTTCAAATTCTTGCTCAGGTGAGACCTTCCTTACAAAGCGAAGGGCAATTTGTGAGCTAATGCTGGAAGTCTTGTGCTTGACTACTCTCTACTCCATTCATCTGAATGAATACTGGGAGTTACTGTACTGCAAAGATTGTCTTCTTTTACATGCGAAGAATAGTCAGCACAGGAGTCCTACTCCCAAGAAAAAAAAAAAAAAAAAAGGATATATCCCTAATTCTAGGAATCACGTTCATTATTTACTGTTTCATATAGGCACTGTTGCCTCCAGCATGTGCCATTATACATGCATGTGGTAGGACTGTTCAAGTTCAGGAGAGTTTACCTTCTTTTTGGAAGTTTTTGGAAAAAAGTAGGAGAGGAACTCTACCATAGATCTCTATTCATATTGTTTGTTTAGAGGGTAGCAACAAACAACTAAACATATATTCTTTCAGATGTGTAGATGTAGAGACATTTGGTTATAAAGTTTATCTGATGATATATGAAGGTTGCTTTTAAATGCCATAAAAGCAAAAAAAAAAAAAAAATAGCCTTAAAAATCCATAAACAAGAACACATGTTGACATTTGGCAGGTTTGTACCCCATTTCTGGGATCTTGCACAAAAAAATAGTCACAAAGGAGATTTAACACTGCAGCATCTCTGGCATTAAAAATCTCCCTCTTTCGAGTGACTTTGCTGAAGTATATAGTTATAAGATTTAGGAGTAGCTTAATTTAAGCATATTGAAACCTGATGATTGAGTGAAATAGTTTCTCCTAACGAGTACCTCGCTCCCTAGGCAGGAAAGATGACTTGCAATTTTTTTTCTTAATGAAATCAGAATAGGAAGAAATTAGGTTTCATAGATCTGTTTCAGAAGTGCTAATGCAAGAAGGAAATCAGCAATGAAAGTACAGTTGTTTGGTTTTTTTTTTGTGGTGTAAAGGAAAGTTACTCAACCTGTAATGACTGACAAGGTCCGATTTTCACACTACTAACAATTTTCTCTGTGCATTTTATTATTAAATTATTTGACACCTAAATACCTTAATGAAATTATCAGGTTTAAAAGACCAGCATGGGAGAGTGTGGAAGCTGTCATGCTGTCATCTCTGCTGTTTCCCATAAAAGATTCAATCTTATTTATTTTGATTTATGAGTTAGGAAAGAAGGTCTTTTCTACAATAACCTACAAACACCTCACAATTACTTGTTCACACTCATGGCATCTCCAGGACAGAAGGTACCAGCTAGGTTAATGATTTTTCTGTCTTAAATTGGTCATATGGCTTGACTTACAGGCCAACACATGATTCAAGACTATAATATTCTTCTAAATCACACAAGACTTGCAAAATCCACTCATTTGGATGGAAAGGGAGCAGATATGTGTTGAAGAGTGTAGCAGAGCAATTGAAGTAAATGGAAATTATTTGGGGATGGAATTTCTGGCACCCAAAAATATTTTCTTGTGCTTAACTGTAGATATTTTGAATGGCTGTTGGTAATTTTTAAGCTATATTTGGCTTTGTGTCCATTGCTGTTCTCCATCTGTGGAGAAGGGAATCTTTGAAAGGTTTAATGTCTCTTTGGGTTTTCATACTTAATTAATCCTTTGGGAATGTCATTATCCCATCACTTCAGCCATCTCTGTCTTTGGGAATTATTTCATACCATTTGAAGAACTGAATCCAACTTCTCTAACACTGACATACTCTACACTGCGTGATCTTATGTTAAGTGCTGCCTGGAAAATAGTATGTAGCTAGACTGAAATATGGACAGTGTGGGTTCCCATTAGCTGAAATACCTAAAGAATTTGTTATATTTAGGATTTTATTCACTTATGCTTAATAGAGCTCCACTTTAAGTTAGGGAAAATTGGTTTCATTTTATCTTCCTACCATTAATAGCTATTAGAGTTGAAAATAAGGCTTTAAACATATCATTAAAGTACACTTAAGTAACTTGCAATTGACAATTAACTCAGCATGGTAATACATTATCATAACATTTTCCTTTGATAGGTTTGTCTCTTAAAAGATACAAGGAAAGACAAAGGATGCCTTTGTAAGACTCATGTTGAAGTTATTTCTGTTTTAATCGTTCACGTTTTGTGTATTTTATCAGTGAAATGTGTTCCATCATATATGTTCAAAAAATATTTTTGGGATGTTTGATGCAGTTGTAACTGTGTTGAGGGGGTGTCTGGGTTTTGTTGATTTCTTTCTGCGGGTACAGTGGTCAGGTGGGATGGATACAGAAGAAAATTTGCTGCACACGTCATGGATCTCAAAGTTTGGGTGATTACTTCAGTAACCGAAGGAAGGTACAGGCAGAATTGAGGTCCACATTCAAGTATGTTTGGCTTTCAGGTTTTATTAAAATCTTCTTCAGCAGAAAGTGTGGTAAGTTCTAGGCAAAAAAATTCTGATTACCAACATCTCATGTGTTTTCCCTTTCAAGACAATAGTAAAAATTATTACTGCACTTAAAGTGAAAGGACTGTTCGTCCTGTCTTTTAAGACACAGAGTTAATGGTGAGCCTGTGAGCATGTGGCTCCTCAGCATGGTGACCAAGGACTGCCACCTCCCAAAGCTGAGTTGGAACGTTACTATGACAATAGCAACACTGATGACATTCTCTGTTCCTCACACAGCCAATGGGCATTGACCTTATCATGTCGAAGCACGTAAAAAGCAATGTGGGCAACACTGGCTTTGTGAAAATTAGACACATTTATCTAGGATGTTTCACCACATCCTAGATAAATTGAGTTGTAGAAATGTAGCTAAAATAGCTGCTGTGTTGTAAGTTTTTTGCAGTGAAGCTAGAAATGCAACAAAGGCAACTGTAGTCTGAGTGAGTGTTTTTTCTAATGTTTTAAAAGCAAAACCCACCAGTGCCAGGCATGCAAAATCCCATCAGTTCTGTGCCCCAGATCTCCTCTCCTGTTTACTTGTAAATCCACTCTCGAACATATTGGTTTGAAAATTGTACATCTTGGGGCTCTGTAGCCTGGAAGTCTAAGCAGTTTGTTTTCTTTTGAACACTTTTGCCATGCTTAAGTCTGCAGAACTTAAAGAAATCAAACTGTTTGCATACATTCTGCTGGAGTCGATAGTAGCACAGCATTCAAGCGTAGTGTTTTCATGCTCACTCTCCTCCCTTTCCTTCTCAATCATTTCTTGAAAATTCCTTCATAATAACCTTATCCAAACCATAAATATGAAAGTCAAATAAGCCCAAAGGAGATTTATCATCCTCTGACTCGGCACTCCTTTTATGATTAATAACGACATTGATTCTTTTAGAAATGAAACAAAAATTAATTTAAGGGTTCTGATTGGTTTTACTATTAGGTAAACTTAACATATTGAATGAGCATAAAACAATTATCAGTCTTATTAACAAAATTAGCTACAGCAAATTTACCAGAAGGAAACTGTTGCTATTTAGCTCCCTAATTATGTCACTACTCTTTGTGACCAAATGATATAAGGAAAATAATTTGATCTAGTGGTGCCGCATAGAGAATTTCCTAGGAGCAGCTGAATATCATAATCTGTTTTGAACGTATGTTTTCCTACTCTTCTTCTGTTTCAGAAAGTAGAGGTCAAGGGCTTCAAAGAACTTTGCAGTGAAGTGAAGTTGAACGGTGCTGGGCAGAATATGGAATAGATTCTTTACCATTATAAAATGTTAGATAACCCTTTCCTTGAGGCCAGAACCCTTTGACTTCTTCAACTGATTCATGGTGTATGAATTTCAGACTCTGGAAAAGCATAGGATGTCTTTTTTTCTGCCTGGCACTAAGGCCAAGGACTGGATTTTCCATGCTGTGCTGTTGTCTACGTATTTCCATGCACTGTGCCTCCATCCAGGCACTTAAACTTCGCAAGTTTTTCTTTTGAGCCCTGAGAGTTGATAAAGTAGAGAGCAGTTGCATGCCCTTTAGCCATAGGCATTTCAGCCCAGAGGGACAGTCACCAGGCCAAGCATTGGTGATACACAGAACTTGATTTTTGGGTGACAGCTTTCATCTATTCTGTGTGAGTGTCCTATGCTTGCGGGTTAGTGGTGCAGTGGGGTAGAAGCAATGAGAGCTGACGAAGCTAATGAGAGAAATCATATATGGTCTTGGAAAACTTCTTGCAAAATGTCTCTCCTGGCATGACTGTACTTCTACCCCAGCAAGCATTTAAATGGTGGGGTCTCAGAGTGTTTATTTCCTACCAGATCTTTCTGCTCTCCCTGGCTGCATCCTGACTTTGTCAGGATATGACCCTTGCAGTATGTGTTCTCATTTCTTTCTTGCATTTGCCATTTGTCTTCCCTGGATTGCCATCAGTGGGCAACTTGGGTTTAGGCACATTTTCTAGTGCCATACCTATAACAGCTGCTCTGGGGAAATGGTACCATTTGTAAGCAGGATCTTTCCCTCTCTCCCTCCCAGCGTAGCTTTATGAACTGGAAATAAGGAGATGAAGACACTTTGGTACAGTAAGAAATCTGTAGCACATGAGTGATCTGCATATTTTAACACTGCCTTAGATTGTAACAATGAACTTCAACATGATCAACTCCAATATTAAGCTACACAGAAGAAATGAATGGGAAAGCTCCTGTGGAATAGAAACCCCTTGAGTACATCCCCTGGCTGCTTGCTTGATGCTTATGAAGATGCTCTGAACTACACAACTTGTTTTCTTGCCCACACTACAACTTTACATCTTTACAGTTTGTGCCCTTTGGGAAACATTTTTATTTTTGTTTCATTATTTAAAGCAAACCTAATATTAATGACGGGACTGTTGTGCATTAAAGCACTGTGCTACCAATCCACATCAACGCAGAACTTTTGGTGAGGCTTTCTGCATAATTTATGTCCAAAGGAGAGTATGCTGACACAAAACTGAGGATTTAACCATGTTTACTGCTGCTTGCAAAAATTATGATTTCATACTGGAACTACTAAGCAAGGGCAGCAAGGTGGACCTCTGAGTAAATGTTAAATTTACAGTCTTCTCTTAACTGGTCAAAAATTAAGAACTTGAAATGTGTTTTGTAGCCTGTTCTTTATATAGCATCATCAGAAAAACAGATGCTTTAAATAAGATACTTGGGTGCCATCAGATGGACCACTGCAAGAACTGGCAAGCAAAAATCATGTCCAAATCACAGGGTTTGCCCAATCATCCACAAATTGCTTGGGTTTATAAAACATCCTATGGTATTTCTTGAAAGAGTTGTGTAAGAGCTGCATGAGGCCACAGAAGAAGTTCCAAATACCCCAATTTGTTGACAGTTTCAATACTTCTAAACATGACTGGAACAGAAGGGGCTTTAAATGAGAAATCAAATCCACATGTGTGCTTCTGTTAACCTCTGGTTTGGCACATTTTAAATCACTGCACACATTTCCATATGCTGTCCCTTCAGCCATGTTCTGACATCTGGATAAAAGTGTGTACCAAGTCATAGGGCTCAACTGTCTAAGAAATAAATATATGCAGTGTTTTGTGCCCGTGTGAGGAAGATCTAGAAGACTGAATAAGCACATAGTTCAAATGCAGTATAGAAAGATGATTTGAGGGGGGGAAAAACCCACGTTTCATAAAATCTATTATTTTAGGTGAAAAACATTTTTTCCTTACTGATGGATCATAGCAGAATTATAAGAAACATAAATTCAGACTCATGCAGCCATCCAAAGAGAGTTTACTTCCAGCAGCACTAAAATGTTCACCTTCTTGCACAAGTAAACTGTAGAAACACTTAGACCTTTGCTTTTGTCATGGTTTAAACCCATCCAGCAGCCAAACACCACACAGCTGCTCGCTCACCATCCCCTGCCCCAGGGGATGGGGGAGAGAATTGGAGAGGTAAAAGTAAGGAGATTTGTAGTTTGAGATAAAAACACTTTAATAATTGAAATAAAATAAAATTTAAATTATAGTAATAGTAGTAATAATAGAATATATAAATGAGTGATTAAAAATGCAATTGCTCACCACCTGCTGTCTGATGCCCAACCTGTTACTGGCTAGTGATTCCAGAGGAGGGAAGATCCCAAAACCACAATCCCGGAAGAGAGAGAGAGGCCAGCTTCCTGGCCAGCCGTCACCTATATACTGAGCATGCCGTTACATGATATGGAATATTCCATTGGCCAATTTGGGTCCATGGCTCTGGCTGTGCTCCACCCAGCTTCTTGTGCACCTGCACACTAGCAGGATATGGGAAGTTGAAAAGTTTTTGATTTCTTAGCAACAACTAAAAACATCAGTGTATTATCAACATTCTTCTCATACCTAATCCCTTACTGAATCCAAACCACAACACTATTCTAGCTACTAAGAAGGAAAATTAGCTCTATCCCAGCCAAAACCAGGACAACGTTGAAAGACATTTTCCATAAGTCACTCGCTCTTGTGGCTCCTTCTCACCTTCCTGTTCTGCTGTCTGTTTGACATCTCAGCTGAAGGGGAAGACTCTTGAATTCAGAGTGGTTCCATCCATCTTTTGACAGCACTGAAGGATTTAGGTAGCAGAATGTGGCCCTCCATTTAGTTTATATTTTCTTTTCTGTCTAATTGACTTCTGTAGCTGGAGGTGTGGACAGTGACAGTCAAGCAAAGTAAAAACCTGTCTTCATAGGTTGGGAAGAGTTGGGCTGGATCAAACTGCTACATGTAATTGACTCAGGGTGTTTTGAGAGGAGAGGTGGTTTCTAACCTCTGCCTCACAGATAAGACTTTAAATTATTAGACCCTATAGATCAGAGGGGAGAAAGATGTTCCCATACAATGGAAGCTTTAAGTCTGGGAGCTCCTTGTGACATTTCAGAGAGCTCTTTTGACTTCCTGGTGGTGACTTGTTTCTCTCCTGAATTGGACAATACCTATTCTTATTTTTGCAGCTTTTCTAGAAGCTCACCTTGTTTCCCTTTAGATATCCTGAAGTGACATGTGAGGGTAGTGGACTTCTGCTAGGGTGCCCTGTTACATGGGAATGTGTGTTGGGTTGTCCCTGAGATGACAAGGGGTGTAACCTTCTCCTAGACGTCATCCTGCTTGGTTTTGGATGCCTTTTCTGAAAGACAGTTGTTCACTGGTATACACCACAGATTTCAGAAAAAGCATCCAAAATCAATCTGTAGTGTATACTAGTGAACATCCATCTCTCACTCATATCAGAGCATGGAGACCGCAAGAGAAGCTCCTCCATTGCATTGTTTGCAAGGAAAACAGAAACTGCTCTTCCCCAAATCCAGATTCAGTTGGGCTACATAATTTTTCAGTGGATCAGAGCCTACTGTGCTTCAATCTTAACACAGAAATTCCTGTTTACAAATCCAGTTTTCCAGTCCCTGATGCAAAGTGTTTAAGAAAAACAGTCTCTGCATATGTTACTCCTGCACTTCATTTCCTCAGTCATATGTACAAGTGAAATACATTCAAATGCCAAAAATACATAACATTTCTGAAGCTGATTGTTATTAATATTGTTCTGTTTGGGGTTTTTTAGCTGTAAACCTTTTTGAAGTGACTAGTGAACAGCGAGAGGAGCAGCTTTGGAGGGGGGAGACAACTTTGAAATCCACAGAGCAGAAGCTTTAATCTCCAGTTGTGACTGACATCAAACAAAAGTGCAAAAACTCCCTTTGTTCTTGAGCACAAAGGGTGTGTTTGTTGTTTGTTCAGGGTAAGTGAAAGGCCCCCATGAAGTCCCACTGAAGATGTTTAATGAATCTGGCAGCCTCCAAGCTGTCTCTTCTACAGAGTAATCCTAACGACAGACCCATCACACATAATTTAACAGAGTGTGACATGACAATCTCTGCTCAGGAGAGACTTTGGAGGGGGAATAATTTTATTACTCAACAGCACAGACCCCTTAGGGTCGGTGCTGTGGGTGGTTGTGGTCACACTTTTGTGTCTGAATTGTGGAGATTTAAGTGCTCAGGTATTGCTTATTAATCTTCCTAAATACTGACTTTGAACTCATGTTTAAAACCAAATGAATTGTACAGAGTAGTGAATAGTGAATAGTGCAGAGGGGCTGGGATTTTGGCAGCCTCAGTTTGTAGTAGAAGTCAAAATCAAGAATATCTAAAAAGGAGGTCTGCTACCAAAATCAGACCAAACAGGTACATGGGTATTAGGGAAGGAAAGGAGAAATAGCATCAAAAGTGAAACAATAATGGAAGAGGCTATAAAAAAACCAAACAACTGAACATTTCTTAGGCATTGGGTCAGTTAACCGTATATGTATGTCATCTTTTTATCAGTTCATCCCACTTGATCAGTCTTCGGATGACTAGAATAGGAATGACCATGGCATGTGCCTTCAACTTCCCTTGTCCTTTCTATGGTCTAATGTTTATAGCCTTTGGTATTGTGGAAGTTGGGCTGTTTGCTGCCAGGTCTCATGATTTGTGTCAGGGTAAGGGTGTTTTGTGTGGCTGGGAGCGTGTGGAGTAGCTAGTGTGTGCCTTTATGGTCTGGGCAGCTATTGTCCCTGAATGGGGCAGAAATTACCTAAATCCTCTCTAGACTTGAGT